>NC_139349.1:9017184-9617184 GCF_055883805.1 Amblyomma maculatum | reverse complement strand
CGTCCTAGGAGACAGCAATGTGGGCAAAACGTGCATCGTACACCGATTCTGCGACGAGCGCTTCTACGACACTTATATATCAACGATCGGTAAGTCTCATCGCGCCCCCTACGGGCGAATGCGAACGTATTTCTCCGATTTCTTCTCCGTCCTGTAAATTGGGCTTCTCCCAGGCGCTTTTGAGTTCGGTGAGAAAGCCCAAACATCAGGTCGACGGCTCGGCACCTTTTCCGCCTTTCGAAGCACCGCTGGGACTTCTCGTTTGCAATAAGAAAACTGCATCTTGGGTGTAATTTCGCGCTGGCTGCTAAGTGCCGCTTCAAAGAGGACCTGTTGAGCGAGGCCTGTGTTTTGCATGCAAAACATCTGTGTTCTCGAAAATTGTGGTTTTGCGCAAGGCTCACAACCCCCGCTTGTGACGCGGAAGCGAGCTACCGTGGAGTTCCCGCATTGTGTACGAAGCAGAGAGGCGGGTGAAAGTATAAACTAGCCATAAGAGGGGAACTGTTAGGCTCCCCGTGCTGGTACAAAGCAAACAATACGGGCGATGAGTCATCTGGCCGGCGCGTTCGAAGCGGTGTACGTGCGAATCTTGATTCAACGCGGTGCGGCCTTTAAGCGCAGAACGCTGCGCCGCGGGGAATTCCCCCCGTTTTGGACCCAGATTGATTTTTCGTTGTGGTCCAACTCATTTGTTGCGAGATCCTCGCCTGCGGTCTGGAGTTGTAAAGGCACTGCGTAAACCCTCTATGTGGCCAGTCCGCACCGTGCAGCTGCCTCCTCCAAGGCCGATCGCTATTGTTAGCTGAGAAGTTTTTATACGGACAAATAAAAATAGTCAAAGGACAAAGGTCTGCAGATCCTATTGTCGGAATACCCATTATGGGAAAAACCGGCCGTTGTGTTGGCCCACGCGTGTTCGCTGGCGTGACATTTGAAATCTACCAGTCGTCGTACGTCGGCGTAACTGGCTAGGTTCTTTCAGCAGGTGTAGGCGGAGCCAATCTTTGAGACCGCAAAGCAGAGAACTTGGTTAGTAGTTTTTTTTTTTATTATATTCAATATATGTTTCATAAATGGTTTTGATTCATAGAACTGCTGTAGCAGATGCCTCAAGCTCCACTTTTGAGTTTCGCCTCTCTGTCAGGTGAATGCCTTGTCGAAATGTATTGCGGGTAATTTATTAATCACTTAACGTGTTCTAATTACCGACAACGTTGATTGTTCATGGTTTATACATTCAAACGAATTAACAAGTTACAAAGACACGTAAGGCGCTGGCTGCGCTGCATATGTCAGCGCCTGGGCATAATCGTATATACTTATGAAAATAAAATCGAGCTAGCTATTTACATTGCAATGTACCGTTCTATCACAGAAGTCAGAGCCCGCACTGCAAGTAAATAAGAACAGGTAATTATATACAGTTAGTGTGTTATATACTGTTATAATTCAGGCTTCAGTAATCATAAATGATATACGTCAACAAATTCCATTATACAGTTGCCTCTCGATAATTCGAAGTCGGGGGGGACCGGAAATTTGTTAAAATAACGCGCAGCTCGATGAAGACGCGCCTTTAACACGTGACTTTATCGGTGCCGAAGCGTTAATTCAAATAAGCCGGTGGACCGAATTCGAATTAACACATTTCCAATATGCAATGTTACGGAAGGTACGCTTCCTTGGAACTCTTAAGTCTTTGATTCGTTCTGTTTGATATTTAGGTAAAGCCACGCTTCAACCGTTTGTAGTACTTTTCTCCTTTCTTTCTTTCTTTTCCATTATACGACGGTTTATAAAGCTGAGACGGAAGCTCTGGTGCATCAAAGTGGGTCTCAGATTTTTTTTTTTTTTTCGTTAAATTAAGTCTGGCTGCGCAGACGAGCGCTGTTTCATGTCGAAACCATCTCCCGTCTCCTCTACTACAGCGCGTTGATTCGACTTGTCGCTATGGGCGACCGTTCCAGGTTTCGTTTTTCACGTGTGACGCAATCCTGATTGATTGCCTTGCTCTCCGAGTTCTTCGGTGCTATTGAAACATGGTCAAGTCGCAAAAGCTGGGGAAGAAGAAGGAAAACCCAGAAGAAAAACGAAACAGGAACCGTAATGAAGTTTATCTGACGCCTCGCAGCTGCAACGTGACCCACATTCGAGACACAGAGGGAAGAAGAAAAAAATGAGGGAAGTGAACATATAAAAATGAAAGTGCCGTCTATTTAGGCGGCTTCAGGGCAGACAAAACATGTTCCAAGCCAAAACAATGCGCTCCCAAATGCGAGCCAAAACAATGCGGCTGGTCCCATATGACCACGGGAGTCGCAGCTGCAAATCGGATGTCGTGCCGAGGTGTATTTTCGAACGCTGTGCTTCGGTCGGGCTTCTTCCCTTTCTTCTGTTGTTTTGTTTTTTTAAAAAAAGAGTTTAATGTCTCCATGTGACATTGATTTCTGCGCCATTCTTCCGAAAAGTCGCGGAATCAAAAGAAAATATGGCTAAAGGAGTGTTCTCTCAGAGTTTCGCTATCACGATTGCAGAAGAGCGTTTGAGAATTGACAGACGGAGACGCGGGTGGTGTCATGTTTCACGGTTTATATCTAGTTTCGTCATCCTTTGGTCCTTGTTTTGTCTTGCCTCACGTTGTGCGCTTGCAGCGTCGCGGCCCTTCACTGTTACTTCAACTAAGACCCCAAGATTAATCTTGTATCCGATTTTACAATATCCTGTCTGTCACGAAATTGAATAAGGCGGTTTTTAGTTCGATTACATAGGTTGAGCTCAGTACAGAAGACACTAGGTCACGTTAAGTATAAACGCTGAATCGGTTTTAGCGAAGCCCGAATACTTGTTCTCACGACAAACAACGTGATCAGTGTTTGTTTGGAGCCAAGCTTGTGAACTGAAGCCCAACATTATAGCCAGTTTAACGTGAGTCAAGAGATGCATGGTTTTATGCGTTTGAAGTTGCATGGTACCTTAATTTATTTGCGTTCTTTTTATATCTGCCTCATTTGTGTCCCCTCATTGTCGTGCTCATCCGATTATTCTGCTCTGCCTTGTTGACCGTTCTCACTAGGTGACGAGAGCGGAGCCGAGGCAATATATATTCTTACCCTCGTCGTTAGTACGTCTTGTAAGGCGAGTCAAGACGGCCGCCGCTGCTGCATTTTTCGGCTGCGAAAACGTCTCTTTTGTGCTCGGTTTTCCTCGCTGGGTTTGCGAAACTGATCAAAGGGAGAATCTTTGAGCGCGGTTTTTCTCTTGGCGGTTTTCCTCCTATCATATTTTCTGTCAATCCTTATCCTTTCGCCTTCCTTCCCAACGCGTACTTTATAAAGTTCATATGGTCCTTGTTAAGCCTTTTTTTTTTTTTTCTTATTTTAGCTAGGTTTAATTGAGTGAAGCAGGGCTTCCTTCTTCCCTTCCACGTGTTCCTGTTCTCTTCGTCAAAAGGCCAAATACACGTTGATATTATATTTGGTACGGACTGCTCACCATAGCGTAGTTTAGCCAGTTCTTTCTTTTTTTCTCACTCTCTCCATTTCTTGGGTTCCGGCTGCTTCTGTGTGCGCGCAAGGGAGAGGGAGGGGGGGGGGGGGGGAGGTGTCGTGCTTTGCCAAGGTGGTGTTGGCCTTGCCCGCTCTAACGATGCCGTACTCGAACATTTTTGTGTGCTACTCAGAAAGAAACTTTTCGCAATGTACGAGGAAAAAATGTTTTGGAAGGCAAAATGGCAACAGGCATAAATGCTAGCGTATTGCAATGTAGGTGTCAATATATAATTGGAAATTTAAATAAATAAAATAAACGTCTTTAGTGTTGCCTGCCATTTATGGATCATGTTTTCAAAAACAGCAGCAGGAATCGAGCATTTCATGCCCAGGCACAAATTGAGTACTCACAATAATTTATTTTCATTGCCAAAAATAGCACGAAAACAGAAGAATAAGGCAACACTTTAGCGCTTAGAAACGTCGACTGTTACATTTACAGCGCCTTTAAATAGAATTCGATACAAATAAAGAAAACGTAAATAAATATTCTAGGCACTGTGCCCAGACGTGTACCCCCCTCTCCCGCTTTTTTTTTTTTTTTTTTTCCTGTTTGTCTGAACACGTTTCCAGCGCGCTCGAGCCCCTGAGCGTTCACAGTTGTGTAGGCACACCCGGCTCTTATAACAAGATACGTGCCGTACGCAGGCTGGACAACACCTGTCCGCCAGCAAGGCATGTCCAGAGCTTGAAAAGATCACGCATTGCGCCGCGCGCCGACTGTTAGTGCTGCGCTGACCGGTGCAGTTGGCCAAGGCTGCTGGGCAGCTGCAGTGGGCTGGAGGTCACACATGTGCACCGGGTGGTCACCTTTAGCAAGAACATCCCTTTCTTGAATTTAATTATTCCACTACGATTACGTACTCTTTAAATGTCTTCCCAGTATTAAATTAATTGGCTTGAAACGCTTAGATTGATTCCTTTGATGTCGCCTTTGAAGTGACACTCATGATATGAAGTCGTCGTTGGTGGTTAATGATTTTCGCTGCAGTTTTAGTGGAGCATTCCTTCTTCGTGTACCTAACAACTGCTTGCTTCGCTAAGAATTGGAAGGTGGACGCAGTGAGGACGTCGAAAGCGCTGTTTGCGTGATAGTCGAGGGCAGATTCTTTGACATTGAGTCACCGTCACTCCGCAACTTTAAATAAACAAATAAGAGCTCTGGTTTCTGCCTTTGTTGCTTTCACTTTGCAAAGATGGCAAATGAAAGCTAAACTTGAAGAATTTAAAGCTAGGTTATCTGGACGTTTGGGTGCCTCGTACAAGCATTTATGGAAACGTGTAACTAAGCTGCACAGAATAAAATGAAACGTACATACGTACGCGCGCACACACTCAGGCACACAAACGCGCGCTTGCGTCTGCACGTTTCATTTTATTCTGTGCAGCTCAGTTACACGATAACCGGAAACTTAAATTTGAAGCCAGAAGCTGTACTGCTGCGAAATGCTCGTTCCATGGTAACCAAGCGTTCAGCTTTACGTGGATCTTCTGGTTGTCTTTCTCAAGCTTCGGTATTATTCTAGCGTATTTAGAGGGAGCTAAGCTAGGAGGCTGAATTTGCGAGGCATTTCGTCTGGTTGTGAGCCTCATGTAATTGGCAAGACGCGCCGATTACAGCCAGACAGACGTTTGGAACCCGTGAAAAACACTTCTTTCAGCAACGAAAAAATAAAAGTGGACCTCTTCAAGAACTTCAAGGTGTCAGCGCCTTACTTAATAATAAGGCGCAAATAAGCAAGACTTGTTTGGCCTCTTCGCTGCGAAGAATGCCGCGCATTGCTTCTCTTTTCTTTTTTTTTTAATGAAAAAAAAATATGAAGCTGCATGGCCGACTCCTGTCGCATGCATGTTAGAAAAGCATCTCAGTCGCCCATACTGCTTTAGAGAAAAAAAGAAGAAAAAAAAAAACGCGTACTGAAGCGAACGTGAAAGTTCAATCACTGCTGGTTATCGCTTGTGCTACGACAGTTCAAAGGACGGGGAGAAGTTATGTGCTCTCTGCTTACATTCTGTAAAATTCTAGATAAAGGCTCCTGTCCTTCCTAGCCTTGGCGAAAACAAACAAAAATACGCTGTTAGCTTGAAAACCGCGCATATTGCGACATTAATGGTTGGTTGGTTGGTTTGTGGGGTTTAACGTCCCAAAGCAACTCAGGCTATGAGAGACGCCGTAGTGGAGGACTCCGGAAATTTTGACCACCTGGGGTTCTTTAACGTGCACTGACAACGCACAGCACACGGGCGCCTTGCTTTTCGCCTCCATCGAAAAGCTGCCGCCGAGGCCGGGATTCGATCCCGCGTCCTTGGGAACAGTAGTCGAGCGCCGTAACCACTGCGCCACCCCGGCGGGGTGCGACATTAATGCTCCGGAATCACTCGACACAGAGGGTACGAGCAGGCATTGAGCGAAAGAATCGAATCACCAGCAAGATGGCCATTTGAATACAGATCTCTGCGCACCGAGGGGTGCGTACGTATATAGGCGACAAAACAGCAGGGATAAGAACTCCTTCGTGGGTACAACGAAAATCAGCTCGATATTGCGCACCTACCAAATAATACCAAGAATCGCGCGTTTTTCGCGGGATACAATAGGGTCGCTTTCCACGAAGGTTCCGTGTATGGGCGGATGACGCCGTGGATTATCGATATATCGACGACGATGCAGGTACTCGTTCGCGCTTTGGCATACAGAGCCGTGCACCCTTTCTAGTTAGGATTTCTGCCCTTGGACGCACCAGTACGTGCAAGCGTGCATCCAATCCCCGCATTCGTTCACAAAGCAGAGCAGTGACAGAGCCAGAAAGGGCGTCGGCAGCAGCTTCCACTTCTTCCTTTGATTGACTGCACGCTCGGAAGGGTGGAAAAAAGGAAGAGTAGTGAAAGAGACGTCGCGACGTTTACCTCCCAAGATGGCGCGTCATCATATGTCACGTCTCCTAGTTACGCGGCGGGCTCCGAGAGTCATAAATAAGGTACGAGCAGCGTGTGGCGGCAGCCTGCTATTGAGGAGCCTTCACGCGGAAACACGCGGCTGCATTTATGGGCGCGGCGTTAAGGAGTCACGTGGTCACGTGTTTAAACGAGCGCCCCTATATAGCAGCAGCTTGCTTGGCTTGACGCGCGGAGCGCTCGCGTCACAAGCCTGTAGTACTTGAGCGGCCCGGTTAAAAAGAGATAGGAGCAGGGGTTAATGGCGCGCACGCTGGCTTAATATGTTTGGTTTAGCGATAAGCCGGTGAAAACTTTGATGTAGACCCGCTGATGACAGGGAGCGTTTTTTTATGGCTGTCCACGCGTGGCAGTGCCATTAAACGCGGTGTTTGGTCCGTTCGGGCTTGCAGTTTCGTTTGATGACACAGTTCTGTGTTTGCGCTCCCTTCTCACGTTTGAGGCTGCCGCGCGTTGCCATTAGTTAATTGTCCGGGGCGTCATTACGAGGCAGTTGCTCACTGTGGTCAGAATATATTTACATGATTCGGCTTCGCTTGCATGTTAACCCCGTCATTAATTGAAGATGCGTGAAACAAAATCCTGCCCGTGATTTCATTCGGCACGAACGGCTAGAGCCTAAACTTGATCTGTGAACGCACGCTACGAAGAGCTGAAATGTAAAGGAATTGCAGAATATGTTGCGTGGGCTAGTAGGGCTAGTGAAGTTGAATGGGCCTTAGCCAGCCTTGCTAAGAACAAAGCTAGCGGAATTGATGACATTCCAGCTGAGTTGCTTCAAAACCTCAACCATGACGCTGTTAACATTCTGCATGCATTATGTCAGAAGATTTGGACAACCCTGCAGTGGCCACAGGATTGGAGGAGGTCAGTTTACATCCCCATTCCAAAGAAAGGCAGTGCCAAAGATTGTTCCAACTACCGCACGATCGCGCTTATTTCGCATGCTAGCAAGGTGATGTTGAAAATCCTCCAAGGTAGGCTGCAGCAGTATGTGGATCGGGAGCTTCCGGACGTGCAAGCTGGGTTTCGCAAGGGCAGAGGAACTAGAGACCAAGTTGCCAACCTTCGCTGGATCATGGAAAAAGCAAGAGAGTTCCAGAAGCCCATCTACTTCTGCTTTATTGATTATGCGAAAGCGTTTGACTGCTTAGATCACAGCAGATTGTGGCAAGCTCTCCAAGAGATGGGAGTTCCAATTCACCTCATCTGTCTCCTCAGGAACCTATATGAAGGGCAAGAGGTCACAGTCAGAACTGGGCATGGTCTTACTCATTGGTTTCCGATTGAGAAAGGAGTGAGGCAAGGCTGCATACTGTCGCCCTGCCTATTTAACCTATATGCAGAGTGCATCATGAGGAAGTCCGCTCTGGACGAGTCTTCAGCTGGAGTGAAGATTGCTGGAAAACGTATCAACAACCTTAGATATGCGGATGATACCACTTTAATGGCAGAAAGTGAAGTGGAACTCAAGAGACTTCTGATGCGCGTACAAGAAGAGAGTGAGAAGTTTGGGCTTAAACTGAACATTAAAAAGACAAAGATCATGGCGTCTTGCCCTATCAAGCCCTGGAGCATCAATGGACAAGAAGTGGAAGCTGTGACAGATTTTCTCTTCTTGGGCTCCAAGATTACCTCGGAAGGAGACTGCAGCCATGAAATTAGGAGACGCCTGCTTCTAGGAAAGAGAGCAATGGTTAGCCTTGACCGCCTAGTAAGAGCAGAGACATTAGTCTGCCAACCAAGATCCGTATAACTCGTGCTATGGTCTTTCCAGTTGTGATGTATGGATGCGAGAGTTGGACTGTTAAAAAGGCTGACCGCCGAAGAATTGACGCGTTTAAACTGTGGTGCTGGCGAAGACTCTTGAGAGTTCCTTGGACTGCCAGAAGATCAAATCAGTCGATATTGTCGACCATAAACCCTGACCGCTCATTGGAGGGTCAAATTCTAAAGTTAAAGCTCAGCTACTTTGGTCATCTGATGAGAAGAGAGGAGTCGCTGGAGAAAGATTTGATGTTGGGAAAGGTTGAGGGTCGCCGGAGAAGGGGTAGGCAGCGAACGCGATGGTTAGATGGCATCCTTGAGGCACTGCAGATGAAGTTATGTGATGTTAGGAAGATAGTGAGAGACCGGAAAGCGTGGCGTGACATGGTCCATAAGGTCACGAAGAGTCGGACATGACTGAACGACTGAACTGAACTGAGTAGGGTTATACAACCGTAGAAGAAAAAGTTAAGCGGTGTTTAAAGTTTAAACTATGGTTTAACTGGCTCTACCGTGCGAAAACACGACTTTGCGTAGTTTAGCTGTGCGTTCTATAGCTTTAGAGTGCCGTACGGAGACAGTGACGAGATTGGTTTTTGTTGTTTTCCTTGTTAGGCGAAGTGTTTCTCGTGAGGTGTGCCGTGATGGAAGCTTCCCAAGATACCTGGAACAACATAGATATAAAGCCCCGCTTTATCCAAACCGTTCTAAAAAGTGCTAGGTGTAAGCCTAGTGTATCTTGCACGGGATTCAAGGATCCCGAAAGGCTTGATTGCGGTTTCTTCCTCCCATCTCAATGGTGAAGCGCGAGTTGACAGCGGCTGCCAGTTCGGTCTCATGACGTCACAAAAACCGTCAACCGTTACCGCCTGCCAGACTCAGGCTCGTGAGGGTGACCGTGATGTATATATATATGCTGCCCAAGATACCATTAAGCGGCATATTTTTAAATTCCGCTTTAGCCAAAGCCGTACGCGCGCGCCTTTGCGGCCTATGGACAGCGTGTCTGACCAACACCACCTATAGAAGACTTCTAGGTGGTGTTGGTCTGACTCGGGGTCGAAGGGTCGCTAAAAGCTACATTCCGGTATCACCCTCCCATCCCAATGGCGAAACCATGGTTGGCAGCGCCTGGCGATTAGGCAGGCGTCTGCCGCTCAAAGGTCAAAGGACGAGGAACACACAATCTCAATTAATATTAACGACCAAACGATGGGGCAGAACGAGAAACACGCCTGTTTGGCGTTGTGTGTCACCAGTTGTTGGCTTCTTGTATAATATTTTTCTTTACTTCATGCATAGCGCGCGAGCATCCGGATTATGATGATGATGATATGTGCTATCCCTTTGTATCGGGCAATCGACAGAGTTCTGGATAAGGCCAAAAAAGAAAAGAAAAATACGATAAAAAATACGAAAAAGGCTGATTTGCTTCTGTAGTGTAAGTGGTGCCAGTTCTGTCTGCTGTTGCCAACCCAAAAGTCACGTGCGGGTTTCTTGATTTTGCCACCAATGCTCGAGCCGCCACTTTGTGCCCTCCACGACGTTCCTAGTGGATGCTCACTCGACTGCCGAAAACCATGTCGCCAGTGCTGAATGTAACTTCTCAATTAGATACCATCATAGAGGAAGGAAATTATTGAGTTTCATTGGTCCTGTAGATCGCGCTCAGCATCCGCAGGGGGTATACACTGCCGCACTGCCGCTCCGCTGATCGTGTGTTGCATGACAGGGCACTCTATAGGACGACGTGGGAAACTGACTCGCCAGCCAGGCCACACCGGGGCATGTTTCCAGGTCTACTGTGTGTACTTGCACGCAGCATGCATGTGCAGAGTACGTCACTACGGGTCTCGCCCAATAATTCGCTGCCTCTGTGATTTTCGTAGAAGGGCTCTTTACCGATCTTTGTTTTGCTGGCACAGTACAACACCAACGGAGTCTTTTCGCGGGCTGCGATCTGCTATCTCTCTAGCTCCACCTGCTTCATCTTTTCGCGTACTTTGCGGTGAGCTGCGGACATTCTGTGAGCCGGGTAGCTTCCTTCATCATACCGATCTGACAGCTGCATTGTGCGTCGTGTCCGTTTGGTACTTGTAGGCTTTTCTTGCCTATAATCCTTTCGGTAACTTAGTAACGCGTCTCTCATACGCGATCCTTGCGACTGTTTCGCGCACCTGGAAAGAGAACCTGCACCGCCTCGTCGAGGCAAAATCATGCGGGTTGATGAGCCTCCTTTTGGTGAGTGGCGAGATGTTGCTAGCTGTGACAGCGTATGTTGCAGATGAGCGCGGCTAGGATACGGTATAAAAGTCGCTGCAGGAATTTTTACTCCGGTGGATGGCACTTAAGCGTCAGTTTTATTTTTCTCTTCTTAGTATAGTACTCTTTAAACTCGCACGATGTCGTCTAGCCACAGCGTGGTGCTGTACACATTGTTTAACGGCGACTTTTAATGCACCAAAACACGGCTTATAGCTGATCGTGAATGTCCACGTGAGGAAGTGGTGGTTTGTGGCGTCATAGCATGGTTACACCGCCTATACATTGTCTGTAAAGTGTCTGGATGGTGAAACTGTCATCTCGGCTGATGTTAGTTGGCGTCGTTCGACGGAAACAACTGTCACGATAGTGCTGGACACCTAGACTCCGTCTGTATACCTGTTTAGTGGGTGTGTTGCGCCACCTCGTTGACTTCGTAACTCTGCTTGAATCATTCGCTGAGGCTTACAAGACCGACCTCTGTCGCTCCTGACAGAGCGACGAGAAAGACTGCGAAACCGAAAACGCAATTCGGCGATTGGCTCTTGCCTGGCGGTTCGGCTGCTCTCGTGTTATTGGGGGCCACAGATCTGTACGCTTGCAATTCTGGCTTTCGTTGAGCAAGCCGACACGTGTTCGCCCACTTGTCCGCTAGTTGGAGCCGTCACTTCAAGCGGAACACCGATTGTTGCCATGCACGCAACCAATCGAGTGAGTCCGGACAGGACGCGTTCGCTCTGTGCCATGTCACACGCTATAGCGGCCCAACTTCGTGTAGCGGATTTGGAAGGACACATCAAAAGAGAATAAGATAGCCGCTAGCACAAAGCCATTCCGAGCTCGGAGTCAAGGCGATCGGTGCGTGTCGCGTCACCGCCTTGACCGGTCTCCTGGGAGAGCGGTAGCCGCTCTGCCCGGCGGGCTGTCCTGACTTCTTCTATGGGTCTATTTCAGATAGATCGCACTGGCGTTAGTGTATGCAGGGCTTTAACGACGGCGGTCTCGTTCAGGCTCCCGCAAAGTGGAGGAGGATGGGGGCAGCGCACGGTCCTCGTATCCTGGCCGATCGATGAGCGCGGCGCAAGGCCGGCGACACACTCGGTGCCGGAACAAAAGGCTGGCCAGCCGGCGGCCGGACGAGACGACGCCAACGACCGCCTTCTCTCGCCCGGCCGTGTCCGGCGACGGAGCGAAACGGGACAACGAGCGCGCGTGCCGGCAGGACTCGCTCAACTTCCTGTTACTGAACATGCAGGAAGCGACCGGGCTGGTTTGAATATCAGTCATGGTAATCATCAACGTTCAACATTTATTTCAGCTGTCAGAAGTTAGGAAGCTAGGGGCTAGGAAAGCATCGGAAACTGGAAACAAAGTTCACACGAAAGTTTTCTGCGTGTCATTGTAAAGCATAAACCAGTGAGTGTAGCTGATAGATCAACAAGGACTGTAATTAGAAGGTTAAAATGGCGGTTAACTCCAGAACAGCATTGTTCAGCGGTAGTTATCGTATAACAGCTGAGGCAGGAAGCTTGCTCCAATGGCTATAATAGTCTAGAAGAAAATGAATCTATGCGCGTTAATGGGAGAAGCACTGTCAATTAGTAACGGACCACGGTGCAGTTTCAAGAAGCCTTATAAGAACATTTTAACATGTCATTGCCACCGCATCCGTATCAAGTGGTCGCTTTTCTTTTATTATTATTAAGGAAAGCGGCTTATGGCCGGGAGCCCGTACCGTTTGTTACCGAAGTTGAACCGTTTAATTTGCGCCTAGAAAATTGAGAGAAGGTGCCTCAGGCCGTATACATATAGATATACAAGCGCAAGTGCTCCTCAACGCAGGAGGCCTTCCAACCAATGACGCCATGGTTGATCAGTTTCCACCTGATACCCTTGGTTATCGCTCTATACCGCATAGAACTGGTATCGTTTTCGCCGCTGTCGAATGAATAGGTAATGAAAGGGGAAAAGCAAAGAAAAAATTTGATTGACCATTTTAGCATTTGATACATTTAAATGTGGTGTTAAGCCATTGGCTAATGAGACCATTTGCGCCTTTACTTTTACATTTTGTTTCTAATTAATTACCTAATTAACCTATTGGTCAAATTATTTTTCGGACACAACATTACGTCACCCTCTATCGATTGACACCACTCATTAACCTCTACCACTTCTCAATTACTCACAACTGCTGCGGACACGATTTTGCCTGTTTTGCCTCTTATTAAGTTCCTAATTAACTTATTGGCCTAATTATTTTTTTCGAGCGCTACATTACGTTACCCTCTATCGATTGACACCACTCATTAACCTCTACTACTTCTCAATTACTCAACTGCTGCGGACAACTTTTACATTTTTTGCCTGTAATTAATTACCTAATTATTTTGTTTACCTAATTAACCTTCCTGAAGCAACATTACGTCACCCTCTATTGATTGACACCACTCATTAGCCTCTACCACTTCTTAATTACTCACAACTGCTGCGGACCTTTACATTTTTCACCTGTAAATAATTACCTAATTATGTTATCTGTCTAATTAATTTTTCTGTGGCAACATTACGTCACCCTCTACCGATTGACACCACTCATTAACCTCTACCACTTCTCAATTACTCACAACTGCTGCAGACACGATTTTGCGGACGCGGTCTGCGGACAGAAATCGGTGAACATAGCGAAGTAATGCTTCCGCATTAAAAAAAAAAAAAAATGTAACCGTGCGCAATAGAGCCGGTTATCACAAGAATAACGAAGCACTGACTCAGTTTTGTAACTGGTCTTTAATCGATTTTTCGCGAGCGTTCCGTAGACACTAACTCCATGAACGCTTTTTAGAAATAGAATACAGGAACTTATATGCGGGCTCATGTAACCTGTCTCTGTGGCCGAGAGCGTAAGATCCCCATAGTTCAAAAACAATAAAACCATCTGCATAAAAGCGAACAAAGGTTTTTTTTTTTATTTCATGTAGCGAAAGGGTCTTGTTTGTAAGGGCTTTGGAAAAAAGAAAAAAAATACCACCATGCGGACGAAACATTTGCTTCCTTGGAAAAAAAGTAAAGTAGTCATTATATTCATCGACCCTGCCTTCCACGTTCCTGAATGGTCTTTAAAAATATTGGAAACTTGTTAACCTCACTCATTCCAAGTTACTGCTCGACCTAGATGGGACCACTACCTGTTCCAGACCAAGACGCAGCCTGTGTCTTAAATTCAACTTTTCGTTCTGTTTTTACTCGTGAGCTTACTCTTAATCACTTTGTGCCATATTTTCCTTGTTTCGATCGCATTTCAATACCTGGCTTAATATTCGAAACCCCCAGAATCATAAACCTTGTTGAATCACTTAAACTTATTTGCAGCTGTGAACTGGAATCATGCAAAATACTAACCAACAGCAAGCACATTTCAAGTATTATTTTGTCCTATATATTCCGTGAGTTTCTTTCATCCGGTTCAGTTTCACAAGATTGGAAGGTAGGCTAGGTCACTCCAGTCCCGAAAGAGGCCCTTCACACAGTCACCCATGCTTTACTGCTGTTTAGTCTAAACTAATGGAACGTGTAATTCACTCACATGTAAACTTTCTAATGTCTTGTAATTTATTTAATCCCAACCAATGTGTTTCGAAAAGCGCGCTCTTGTGAGACACAATTAATATTACTGATAAATGATCTTAGTTCTAGACTCAGCGATGATATTCCAGTTGGTGCAATATATTTAGTCTACAGAGAAAGCTTCTGCGAATAATTCCCCATGAATGGTTATTTACTGTTTTTTTATTTTAATTTTTATCCGCACGTGTATGAGTGAATTTATGATTTCTTAACCGACAGCAATTTGCTTATGCTAATAATACTGTTTCTTCCAGGTCCCTCATACTTACAGGTGTGCCTGAGGGTACCGTCCTCGGTTCCGTGCTCTTTCTAGTACACATAAATGACAACACTTCTACCATTTCAAATACCATTCTATACTGTTTGCTGACGATTGTATTGTTAGTCGCCGTATAGACAATAACACCAATGTTTCCGCCCACCAAGCTGATGTTTTACGTAATGAATATTGGTGTCAAACCTGGTTAATGTATTTACATCTGAATAAAACATTAATTTGCTGACACTTTTGTCCAAATCCTGGCTATGCAACTCTCTGCGGTGCCATTATTTCTACAGTATGCCGTCCGATGTCGTAATTTTGCGACTGTGCACCATCCCATCCCGCTTTGCGCACGATGGTAGACAAATTAACAGCTGATGTTTCACGTTTAAAGGCAAGCTAATTGAGTTTCTGTGAACCTGCATAGACTATTAATTTACGTAAAAAATAAATTTCCATTCGAAATGGTGCGCGGTGACTGAAAGTGTGGAAACATTCTTTTGGCGGATATAAAGAACCTAAATAATGTCTTCAGGAGTCGGTACTTGATGCTTTGTGACTCCCTCTATCTTGCCTGTCGACATCTCAGTTAAGTGGCCGAACATCTTCCCGTCAGAGTTGAACTGGCAGTAACTCGAGCTGGGAGAAAATGAAAATCCGAGCATCTTGTTTCTTCGACCATTTTACGAGTGATGCAAGGGTGTGCACATAAAGCTGTCAGTAGAAGTGCAAGCACAAAACCGAGAGACGAGAGAATGCTCCCGTCGGTGCTCTTTACACTCTTATTACCATTTTATCTCTGGCTTCTTAGCTTGGCGTCTAGCCGGCGCAGACACCTCAAAGCGCGTCCTGTCGGGAGTATATTATTCGTCAAGTGTCGCAAGCGACGTCGGATGGGGAGTTGTTTGCACTGCTATGCGTCGGCTCTTTAGCTCGTTGCAGGGTTATGTCTGGTCCAGTGTACATGTCTTTTTTATTGTACCAATGATGTATGCTAACGATGTCTGCGCTTTGTAGGTTTTTTCCGTTGTCCTGCAGGCATTATCTTCATAAATACCTCACATCGAAGTCCCAATGGTGCTGTAACGTTTCTTAATTGAAACTACGGAATCTCACGTCGCTGTCCGCGTCACAAGCTGTATACCGGAGGAAGCACGCGTGTGAGATGGCATGTACTCATACTGCAGGGCATGTGTAGGCTCACGGCAGCACGTGGTGGCAAGCTCAAGCCATGTGGATCCTTCTGGTAACCGTGACTGCCATCTCGCAATACTGACGTAGTCACCTGATAGAGAAGATTGTGCTTGGGACTGTTTGTATGTAAAATTGTAGGTATTTTTAAAGAAAATTTCTGTCTCCTTACAGGTCATATCTGTTATACGCCATTTACCGAAACACGTTCACGAAAAAAAAAAGAGAGAGAGAAAAAAAAGACAGTAATTCTCTTTCTAGCCAGAACCTTGGTTGGAAGGCAAACAGCTCAATTTCCTATCGCAAATTGACTGTTACTTGAATAGTATATGAATGCTAAATTGCACGAAAAATGGTATTACAACCACCAAAGCGTTGTCCGAAGAACGGTTACGTAAAATTTTCGATACGAAAAAGGGATAAATAGTGCGTCTATCTTGAGGTAGTGGGTCAAAAGAAAAAAAAGAAAAAGGAGTGGCTCCTTGCTACATCTGATATCGGTTAGGCGTGTCGTCGTTCCACTCGTCGAGGCCAACATTATGGGTGCCATCGATTGTTGCCAACGCCGACAGAAAGTTTCTCGCGCAATGGTGCTTTAGTAAGAAAAAATGCTGTTTAATGACAGAAAGGCGAGCCGCGTGTAATTTCACAGTTTTTATTAGTTTTTTTTTTTGTGAAATAACAGAAAAATGAAAAGAGAGGAATATACATCAGACATTTTCTGTTAGCTGTAACAGAAAAATCTGTGAAATGACAGAAAAACAAAAAACAGTAGCAGAACGGATCGTTTATGTCAATTTGCGGAAATTTTGTGTTCGTTGGAAACAGAAAAAAAAAAAGTAAATTCAAGGAAGAATTAAAAACATAAAAATAGCAGAACAACATTTCTGGCTGGGCAGCAGTCACAAAATTTCGGTAATTCTCACCAAAACATTTTTTACAGTGTATGTTGAGATACGGGTGGCATCTGTGAAAGCCATTTCCGCATGGTGTTGGGGAATGAATGTTAGTCACTACCTATAGCGAAGTGTACGCCGTCACAACATCAGGATAAACCAGCTGCGTACCATTCACTTTCCAGGAAAGTCGGCTGTAACAGCTCCGATAACAGTCCCGATAACAGGCGATAACAGCTGCTGTATAAGAGTGACGCCTTCGGCGTCTCTAAATTCCGCGTCACATATATATACGGGAACCATAGCGCCAATTTAGCGCGAGCGTTTGGATCAAACGACGATGTCCTGCGACAAAAATTCGTATTGGTCCGTGCCCCCGCCGTGACCCCGCGACCATATCACCTTGAGCCTGTAATTTTAATTTCTGGCCAAGGCTCGAGTATTGCAGGAAGGGAAGCCTTTCAGTGCATACCGCAGCGGTCAAGGTCAGGCCTGGTGACCTAATATTTATCTCGCAGTGCCACTTGTGGCAGCGTTTCAGTTTCAAATTCATAGCATCTCCTTCCGTTTAAATAAGCGGACGAATTTTAATTTGTTTTTGCTACCTGAAACAGAAAAACCAATGGAACCAACGAATGGAATTTGCAAAGTACTCAGATTATGGGTTGTTGTTGGACACCTTCGTGTAGCATTGAATCCAAATAAAAATTTAGCTAAGATTTTATTATTCTTTTCGTTAACTACTTTTCTAGTGTTACATTGCTGTCGTAATTGCTTTCTGAGGGAGTGCAATAGGAGGGGGGGAGGGGGGGAGGCGTAAGGAAGTATCTCGTGGTGCGCGCATCCATCGCAGCTACCTGATATTATTCTGTATTAACTCTCGTAGAGAAGTCCTGCCATTGTCACTGTTGCCTGAGGCTTTGCCTGCAAAGGAGCGAAACATCAGTTTTATAGAATTTGTCGAATTTATACGAGTGTGTTAGGTGAAAGCAGTGATCAAGAGCCCTTAACCATCCTTCATTTTTACTGGTTATTTATTTTTTATATATATATGAAGGGTTAATGTGTCGGAAAGAAGGGATGAGCCCTACTTTTTGAAGGTATGCTGTAGCCTTCTCGGGAAAAATAATATAAGACGAGATGCGGAAAGCGTCATTTTTGCCATTTTTTAAACTTGAAGCTTTGGAGCTGTGCTGCATGTACACCAAAATTTCGTCGCACATCGCTATTTAATCATCACATCTAGGGCACTTCTACTCCCGTAAACAATAAAATATTTTTTGCTGCTGTTTTCTGGGAAAATTAATATCGTAAGCATCCCTGCAGGAGCCACATGATACTGAAGATATCATTAAAGTCCAGCCTTTGTCAAGAGACATTGCGGTGTTACCGCTCAATCTTTTTCGCAGTTTTTTGCAGTTTGTTAACAAGAAAATTTAATAGTTCTAGACTTGTACAATTTTTTGTTTCTGTACATCACTTCAAAATGTACCAGAATCAAACCCGCCACTCTCCCCCCCCTCCCCCCCCCCCCCACCCACACACACACACACACAAAGCGGGGAATTTTGATTTTAATATAAAAAGCCATCATCTTTGATTTTATTACATTTCCCGGAGCATTCCTCAGTAACTCGCAAATACAAGGCACCAAAAAAAAAAAAAGCATTGTATTACATTGTTTAAAACCATAAAAATAAATACTAAACTGAGTTCGGGTTTTTGCGCTTCAAATTGCTTAGAACCGCCTCTTAGAATTAGAAACCGTCCGAAGTTGAATTAACTGCCAAGTCAATTTAGTTGCGTTTTATTGCATGGAATATCCAAAGCCATTTCATTTCACAATACCTGTTCATAATAATAATGACAAATTCGCTATTCTGCGCAACTTCTCGGGGCCGATCCAATTGCGGTGTAAATTTTTAACCGAAAGCTTTATTTACTAGCCTCGCCGAGCGAGGTCATCGACGCCTGTAATTTGACTTCATGTGCGGCTCAATGAGACGCAACCGCGCTGCTTCACACACCTGGCAAATTTAATTGATACCGGTACATCATCATCACCTTCTTCAGCCGGACTATACCTACTGCAGGGCGAAGGCATCTCCCACATTCCTCCAATTAACCCGGTCCTGGTGCCGGTACTTACCTCCACAAATATACAACATTGCCTGGAACAAGGCCGCACTGCCTTCCAGTCCCCTGTCTACCCTTTCCCTCCACCGCCACGCTGACCCTCTGGCTCGCCTCCTTGGGACATCCCCTTCAAGAGTCCCTCGACATCTTCGTGTCTAGACCTGGCTGTGGTGTCCTTGACATTCGCAGACAGCCATGGAGGAAACCACAGAAGACCATGCGTGACCATGCTTAATCGAGCTTCCACTTTGTAAACTAAGTTATCTGCATGAGTCTACTACTGCGAACAAAAGAAAGAGGCCCTCCCCTCCGACTCTGGAACCACACTCCAGTTCATTGGGGCGCCACTTCACAATGCTCTGCGGCACTATCCGGAACATTTATATGATTATTACCATACTGTACGCGTGATTTCGGAACTGTTCCGGACTCCTGTTCCGGAACGTAGCGATGGAGCCAATTGAGGAGTATGCATGTTTATCGAAGTACAGCTCACTGTTATGTGTAAACGGCAGAACAGTGCACCTGTTCAGCAGCCAGCAGGACGTTCGTGATCCGATACATTAGTTCATACTCTCCCTCTCTATGCTGCCGATGCAGGAAGTACGGGGATCTCACATCCTAACACACTCAGGCGTGCACTTCAAAACAGCAGCGACAGATATCCGCCCACTGTATGCCTGGGGGACAGCGAGAGGAGATGACGTGCTTAAAAGGCACTACGGTAGCTGACGTACAGCCGGGTCACAAGTGACCCGGAGCGATATCGGTCCGAGTCCCGGTCAGCGCTCCGCTCAGAATGGAAGCGTTCTCAAAGCAGATGCCGGGATTCGAACCACCGTCTTCACGTATGCGGCAGTTGACCCACTCGGCTGCCGGAGCTGCTCAGCCAGTGCGAGCGGTGCGTAGACTGTCCGAAGCTTGTCGCTGTTATCTCTTTATACGAGTGGAAAGGATGGTGCAGCCCCTCGCCCTCAATACGTATTAATACAGGCACAGTGCCATTCCGAGCTTTCGAAATGCGCTTTAAGCTGTCGATGCGTTATAAGTTTTTAACCGCCGCTGAAGATCGCACCGTCAACTCGTCCGTATTCGAGCCCTCTGCGCGGTTCGCGTCCAGCACTGTGTTCTGGCCACGGTGCAAGATATATAGGTGGGGACACAGCGTACCGCGCCGGTTCCAGATAAAGTCCCCTAGTTAGTCTAAGCCATACGAGATGGCAGTTCGCTCAGCGGCCTGTGACGTAGTGAGAGGCACTGCTTTTCTATGGTGAATACATGCTTTTTGAGAGCCATTTTCTCGTAAACTGTGGCCTATGATGAGAGAAAAATATTTTTGTCGCGTTGTTTTTGTCTAGGTCCATTATTCAGCGCAGTTTTATAAATCTGTGGCTTCGTGAATGCTTAAATAAAAGCGCAGAAGGCGAATGAATTTTCGCGCGGAATTTGAACCTGCTGCACGCGTAAGCGGCGGCACTTTGACAGCAAAGCATTAACCATCAGTCGTTTCATTTGTTCTTTGACTTTACATCTTTTGTTCGCCCATCAGTGTGCCCGCTCATCCTTAGTTTGCTCCTTACTTTATTCCTTCAATACATTAGAGGTCCTCGAACTGGATTCTGCTAGCTCCCACTGAATTCCCCCCTTCCTCTCACTTCCTCTATACCATTACTTCTCTTAGCTTCTTTTTTCCTTTCCCTTATTCTTTTATCCTCAGGGTATAGGGTACAGTACAGAGGGGAAGAGAATTTCACAATGAAAAAAGAACACCAAGTATAATTTATTCAATACAAAAAAAATAGAGGTAAAATTACGGTTAACAGCTTTCTTGAATCTACGTTAGAGATTGGCGAACAGTAATGTGATGTGGTGCGCCAAAGCCGCATATAAATCAGTTGATGAACATAGATAGATAGATCGTGCAGCCGTTCGTGCAGTCGGGATTCGTGCAAATATAGAAGACAGTTGAGCTTGCTTGAGGCAAAAAAGCCTTAAATCACGGCAACATTTGTAACGTTTTTCGTACCAATAACACGTCCGTACAGTTCCTCGCTTGCTTATCCCTCTTCTTCCATTCTTCCACTCAGTTTGCACGTTAGTGATTTATGCGATAGAGAAGCGGTACGGGGCGCTGTTGCATTTCCTTGATTAAGTGGTTAAGAATACCCTATGAATTTTTATATTTTTCCCATTCGCCCAACCGAACGCAGGATTCGCTTTCCCTGCTCTATTTACGCTATCCAAAGTGACAAAACTGGTTCCCCGGCGCCTTCAATTGAATAACGATGACTCAATGGTTGAGTAATGTAGTACTCGCTCCCCCATATTTCAACATAAAGTGCAACTTCAACCTTTTCTTCACTTCGTTGTTAGGAATATATTACGTCAATAGTATTGACAAGCCAATAAATTATTCTGGACCTCGCTTCTGCACTGATGCAGTGGGCATGGCTTAAGAATAAAGTGCTACGGTGATGCTTCTGGCGACGGCGAGGAAACAGTTCGGGCCACGCAAACGGCTCGCGCAGGAGAAACGCGCCGGGCGATATCATCGGGTTGCTATCGCAACGGCGTTGTCGATGTATGTGTTTTTTTCTTCCAGCGAAGATTCACCGCTACATCGACGCTGACGCTGCGATCAGCGGCCCGGTTCGGAGGAGCATGGCTGGTACCTTATCTGGAAACTTGCGTCCAGTGCCTCGCCCGTGCTGTGTCCCCACCTAAATATTCTTGCACCGTGGTTCTGGCGTTTACATCAGCCGTGCCAGAACAGCCACGGAAACGATGGAAGCGTCGCAAAAAGTGATCATATCATTTCATATCGCCGGGAATGTAATGCGTGTTACTCCACCTGCACAACGACACATACATACTCAGCTTCCGCTGAATGACTGCTGGTTGGGCTGTACTTCGAAAGTGGAAGTTGCTCAGCTTTGCTTACGAGGCAAGAATGCGGCGAACAGGACTTGAATGTCCAAATTCTCCAAATGTGCATCGCATTTAGCTTCACCGGTACCTATTGTGGTAAGGTATTCGTACTTCTGTTTAGTTATTCAGAATAAGTTTTCTGTTCGCTTCGACGCTTATGCACCTTTCGACAGTGTACGCATATGGCATTGAACGTTATATTTTCGTCAGCTGTCATGCGCCTTGTACAGAACGAGGCGCCTACGTCGAAATATGAAGTGTTTTGCTTCTTACCTGTGCATCGCCAACCACATGAGCGACGCCAATCGAAATGGCGGTGCGACGGTTACGGTCACCGTACAGAACAAGCATTGGGCCGCTATGTGCCGGCTAGCGCACATAAGAAATGCTTACTAGAGCTAAAAGAGTGCGGTTTTTGAAAGCGCAACTCAAAGATCAGAAAGGTGCGCAGAACAGCGATTTCATATACCGTCCGTTTTTATAGATATATGTTGCCCCTGAAGGTCCGCCACAAAGAAGTATGCTACACATGTGTTAGGGGAGGTATATCCACATTAATTAAATAAAGCTCCGCCGCGACGATGCAGCGGTTAGGGCGCTCGAATGATACCCAGGAGGAGGGATCGAATGCCGGCCGCTTTTCAATGGAGGCGAATGCCAGTGCGCCCCAGTGCTGTGCGATGTCAGTGTACGTTAAAGAACCCCAGGTGGTCGAAATTACTCCGGAGCCCTCCACCATACGTCGTCTCTCATAGCCTGAGTCGATTTGGGACGTTAAACGGGCCCATTAACCAAACCAAACCAAAAGGCACACCGAAGTAAAAAAAGATTAGAGGGTCTCTTAGAAGGAGAACGGCGAAAGCCTACCCTTCCTCTCCTATCATTTGCCTCTCATCGTTTACCTCAGTTGCGATCATTTCAGTCGTCGTTTGACTTATTGGTCGTTTCGTTACAGTAGTTTCGTAGACGTGACGAGCTATGCCTAGTCATTAGTCATTACCACTCATAGCTAAGCATATTTAAAATGGCGAGAATTGGGCTTAGTTGGCGAACCACTAAGCATTTTTACTAATTTCCAATCAGTTGCGGTTACAAGTCGTTTGAGTCATTATTAATGACAATTATTAGCTATTAGCATTAGTAGTTATCTCTACAGATATCTATTTAAAACATTTAATAATTACCTATCACCATCAATCGTTTTCATCCTTAAGCTCTCTCCCTACACTTCCGCTATTTGCGAGTGGCACATCAGCGCATGGGTGCGACGCGCAGATTTACGCTTTATGAGCCTAGAAAGGCTTTCGCCTTAATATATTCACTATAATAATAATAATAATAATAATAATAATAATAATAATAATAATAATAATAATAATAATAATAATAATAATAATAATAATAATAATAATAATAATAATAATAATAATAATAATAATAATAATAATAATAAAAACAATTGGTTCACAGGAAAGAAGAGGCACAGTATCTGTTACACTTGCTTCTCTGGACACCTGAACCGCGCCGTTAGGAAAGGGAGGAAGGCGGGAGTGAAAAGGAGCCGTAGTGGAGGGCTGCGGAGTAATTTAGAGCACCTGGAGATCTTTAATGTGCACTGAAATCGCACAGCACACGGACTCCCCTTCGTTTTGCCCCATCGAAATGCAGCCACCGGCTGCCGGCGGTCGAGTTCGAACCCGGGTACTCCGGCACAGTAGACGGGCATTTTAACCACTGCGCCACCGCGGTGGGGTTCAATATCTTCAATTAATAATTTTCAGTGCAGCGATCGAGTCGTAATGTCATTACTCCTGCTTCTGCTGCAATATGCCCTACTGCGAAATGTTCCGCTCAGTGATAGCACAAAGGATGAAGCCAATGACTGGCAGGTGGAACAAGCCATATTTCATGAACGAATCCGTTATCAAAAAACGACATGGCGCTGGGAATAATACATGGAGGTCAAGCTCGGAGAGATATATTAGACTACTATATTTATGGTGATGAAGTAATTCTCCCAATGCGGTGCAAGGTGTTTTTTTTTTTTTTTTTTAGATATGTAGCAGTACTGCAAAGCGCACATAGTGCGTTGAGATAAATAATGGCTGAGTAACAGGGACAGTCGTTGCCTCCCATATGGGCTCTGAAATCCTTGTTCTCTCTAAGCCTCTTAAAAATATAAGATCGGCGAATGAGCCCAAACTGAAGTTGCATTGTATATGGAGTCAAAAACATTCTTATCGTAGCAGACGGGGAGGCACAGTTTCTGTGGCGCTGGCACACTCGTTTCTTTCCTATACTCTTGTTCTTTCGTATAGGCCCTTTCATGGGTTCTTGTCATAGGTCTATGAGAACAAGCTGGAATCGATGACTCGACCGTACTAACTTAATCCTCCGTCTACTGTTCGTCGCCTTTTATTTTTTTCCTACATCTAAACCCCTTACTATTGTCCCTTGTTTGTGTGCCAGGGTAATCTCTAATATAAGCACTGCGTTCCGCGATAAGTTTGTAGACACCATGTGTAACTTCTGGGCCTGGTTCTTTGGTGGGCCAGTTACCCTTGCTTTGTTGTTTGCTTTTCTGGCCATCGGCATGCCTTTATCTTGGTGCGTATACCCGTCAAGAATCTGCCGCAGTCTGCATCCATTGTCGTATTTTCGTACAAAATAAAATTTCTCTTTTGCTGCTGGAAACATCGACTTATTCAGGTACATGTATATCGTGTACATTTTCTATAGCGCATAGCCTCAGCGAATCATTTCATTCGTCCCTAGCTTCTTTCTTTCTTTCTTTTTGCAGTATTCACGTGAACCTTCGAAGGTGTACTACACAAACGACTTGGAATTAGCTGATTTTCATGTGATATTCGGAGATTACTTTATCATGTTTATTTTTCGTTGTGAGATACATGTACATACATACCTGTATTACAGGAGGAAGTGCCGAAGTACTGTCGGGGGGGCCTCCTATGACAAAATGGATAAGATTCGCGGATAACTTACTAGGCAGTTATTAAGAAAAGAATATGCAGGCGTGCAGAGAAAACAACCTATACAATACAATTCTAACAAGAAACAGTATGAAAAATTCTAAATAATCGAGGACTGCGAACAAAAATGCACTAATTGCAGAAATCTGAGAATGCAAATTACTGAAAAACGAATGAAATGATGTAAACACGGAAACTTAACAGCCAGAGCAACATCTTTAGTCGGTGGAACAAAACAAGGTATAAAAAGTAAGCCTTTAATGAATGATTGAATAAATGAAGAGTGCGCTGTGATTTGATTTCGAATGGCAATGAATTCCACACAGATATGTCTGAAAAGTATGTAGTCTGTTTTTCATGATTATTCCTGATTTTCGGTAATTGTAGATTATGATCTTCAGCAAATCTGGTGTTATTATTGTTAGAGCTTGAGGACTCAAAACCACTAAGAACGACATGATTATTACTCGTTTTAAAAATAATTGATGCCAACCTAAAATTAAGCTGTAGTGACAATGGCAGTATGTTAAGAGTGCGATAAAAATTGAGAACGGATGCACAGTAAGAGCTAAAAGTAATAATTCGGAGTGCTTGAATTTGAAGGTGGCCAACGCATAAAAAGTGAGTGTTGCATGCGTTACCCCAAGATGATTTGCATTACGAGAGGTGGCTATGTACGAAGGAGAAATATAACATGCGAAGTGTAGGTAGGTCAAAGTAATGCCGGGCTTTAATTATCACGTGAATACCATAGGCTGCTTAGATTTGATGAAATTGATATGCTGATGAAACTTTAGTTGATTATCTAGAACGACACCAAGAAATGTTGTGGATTCTGACGGGTAAATTATGTCCGTGCCTAAATGCACCTTAAGATCACGAACTACCTCCTTAATTGTTGCTTGAATGAAAAACCATAAAGGTCGTCTTTTTTCTTCGGTTAATTAATAGATGGTTATTTTGTCACCAAGTATGAATACTCCGAAGGTCAGTGTTCAAATTGGCGGTTAGTATAGAAACATCACTAGCGTGGGAAAAAAGAAAATGGTAGTATCGTAAGCGTAAAATGGAACAGGAGTAGTTGAATCATTTTGGCAAGTCATTAATATAAATGAGGAAGAGGAGAGGGTCTACAATGGATCCCTGGGGACACCGTAGTTCATTAGCTTTGGGTAAGAAAATATGCCACCAAATTCAACAACTTGAAGTCTGTCAGTGGGATAGCTTTGAATTGGCTAATTGCAGGACCACACCACAAATGCCAAGACATTCTAATTTTTGAAAGAGCATGTTTTGGGTAATTGTGTCGAAGCTTTTGTTAGATCAATAAAAAGGGCATCAACAAAGAAACCACGATGAAGGGAACGCTTTGGTCAGTGAATTCTATTAATGCAAGTTCGGTAGAGTAGTTCGGCCTGAATCCAAATTGGTAGGGTATTAAGAGATCGAATTTAAGAAAATAATTTGTTAGACGAATGACAACTACTTTTTCAATCAGTTTACTGAAAAACGGTAGTATAGTAATGGGACGGTGGTTGGTTATTATACTGCGGTCGCCTTTTTTGAAAACCGGTACCACTTTTCCACTAGCATTTCACCTCGTTCTGCTTCATCAGGATCGAAAGACGTAGCCTTTATGCTGGCCTTATTTTTTAAAAACAGACTGTGGATATAAGTTTCACTCCTTTTTCCAATGTGCGTTTCTAAGTTTTAGCACAAACGCTGTAAGCGAGCCTTCGCATCGAAGGGACGCGCGGGCTGTCACCGGCGCCGACAGACTTGACAGTGGCTGTTCCGATGTAATTAAAATGTGTCGGTGTGTATACGCTAAAACGCTCACACAGCCATGAAACACGCCAGCGCAAGCCATGCTCCTTAATTAAGGCTGTATAGCAATTTGCAAGGTGTAAGAGCCACGAATATTGAGAACCCGGACGAATTTATTATTCACGTATTTACTGATGAATTTTGGCAATACCGTAGAGTGTCGCCCCCTTCGTGCTAATTTTTGTATTCTTATTTTCAAGGTTCCACATTCGTCTATTTTTTATATTGCAGGCGGTCCGTTTCCTCCGAGGCTTGGAAATTAACGTTTCGTCTAAATTGCGCACCTGTGTTTCGGAGCGTAATCTGGGCGCAGAAAAGATGTGGCCCTCTAGCTTGCGTGGAAACACAGGCTAACTCAAAGCGCTGTGCTACGCAAGATTCAAGCTTTTGCGTCTTCCTATTCTACAGAGTGGCAAAAAACTAAAAAAAAAAAAAATATCCGCCGTGCCAGATATGGAGGAAAGCTGAAAGAGAAGGGTCGGGATAGATGTTTTGCTAGATATGCAGAGAAAAAAAAAGTTCAAGGCTCGAAGGTAAAGAAAACAGGGAAAACGCATGCAAAGAGTACGACCTCACGCGAAACCATTCTGCCACCAGCCCAACCGAGTATACAATTCGCAGGAAGAGAGGAGCCAGCCAAGACGGCGCTGCTGCCCGAAACTCTGATGAAGCCCCGAGTTCTTGGGCGAACGGGGATCGCATTCGAGACGAAACTATTACGAGAGTGCGTGCTCCATTCCTTACCACTCTCGCTTCCCGCACAAATCTCTTGTACGCTGACTTTTTATTTTTGCAGCCTCGCGCGGCTCGTCTTATTACACTGGGGGAAAAAAAAAGAAAAAAATAGAAGGTTACAAGAAGCAATCAAGGGACAGATTCAGGCGTGTATCAGGAACGCCCCCAGCGAACGTGGCTTACCGCACCGCGAGTCGGCTCTCCGTTTCCGCTTTCTCTACTCTCGCTCGAGGCTTCCGTCTATCCCGTCGTGCAAGATACAACTCAAACGCCAAGTTGTCGGGATGTAACGTGACGTCCTCTCCGACTGATTCTCGGGGGAGAAGGGGGAGAAGGGAGAGCAGAACGGAGCCTTTCTTTACGGGCCGGAAGAAGATTGCGTTCTCCTCAACGACGGTTGTATCAGGCCTGTGCTGTCCTGCGTGCTTTCGCCTTTGCCTTCAAACGTACACGTTTGTTCGCTTCTCCGTGCGGCGACGTTATTTTACCGGGAAAGCGCGCGCCTCGCGCTGAGCGAGCGTCTTTATCCATCGAAAGCATTACCGTTCGTTCATTTTCTCCTTCTTTTTTTTTCTTTTTCTCTCTTTTACTTTACTCTCGTTGAGGAGCGTAAAACATTCAAGCGTGCTTCGCGGCTAGAACGGGGAGTGTTTGAGTCGCGCCCCTCCTTTGAGCAAATCAGTTGTACGTGATGAAGGCATGGTGAAGAAAAGACAAGTTTGTGGCAACGTTTATTACTTGCGCAAGACATTATTCAGTATTCTCTTTGTTTTTGTTTTTTATCACATTGGAGCTGGCAATGCCCTAAGCATCACTAACCAGCGGACTAACTAAACTGCTCTTGGTAAAAGCGAAACAATGCACAGATTGTCAATAAAATATCATGGAATACTTTTATCAGTACTGGAGGGTAATGCGAACTCGTAGAGATCGATGGACTGCCCGCTGAGCATGCAGCTGAGTCAGCTATTTTCGCGTTCTTCCTTCGTTACGACGCGCGGAGGTTTATGGGGCCATATTTGCGGAGTGACGACATAATTTATGCCTCCACAGAGCATGCCTGTAGTACAGGGAGTCAACGGACTGCTGCAGACAGAGGTCAGAGCGGTGTTAGGCAACAGTGCTTTCGAAACGTGGGGATGTTACCCTTTTATCGCGTGCGTTTTGTTTATTCTTCTTTCGTGCCTCACTTTCCTTTATGTTCACAAAGGCAAGATGGAAACACGCACACACGCAAAAAATGCAGCAAAAGTGAAAAAAAAAAAATGTTTTTCGTTTAGTTTCGGGAGCCAGACCTTAACTGCAGCTGGGCATAGTAACTGTTTTCAGGGCCCGAGACATGTGGTATAACCATACGCGCGTTCGCGAATATGGGCATTGCGTGTAAGAAGAAATTTATGTACGGGATAGATGTCCTTGCTTGCAAGCGAGGGCAAATGCGCCTTGAGCAGATAAAGCTGCCACTTATCAGTGCACCCAAAATAAGGTTTGATTTTCCATGGCACAGAGCTATAGCTTAGCTGGATACCGCTACTACAAATGGTTAAGGTGTTCGGTCTTCACCAGGTGAGATCAGTAAACTACTTCTTTTTTTCTTGAAACATTTAGTTCCAGAGAAATCCGAGCGCCAGGTCAAGGGAAATGCTGTAGCCATTGATAACCTGTGGATACGCGCCTAAATTCGTTCTGAAACACTATAGCATTTTTAAGTACGCGCCCTCCCTGCAAATCAAATCACCGTGGTGTGCACATTATACGTATCGAGGCTCCCGATCTTTAGAGGTACTTCGTTCTTGCAATTAGAAAAAAAAAAAAGAAAAAAGGAAGAAATGCTAAGCTTTGTTTTGTATTGATCGTCGGATTGGCTTTGCGTTTTGCAGGCATTGACTTCAAGCAGAAGATCATCAACCTCGACGGTCTACCGGTGAAGCTACAAATATGGTGAGTGCTTTTGTTCTTGACTAGCAGTCGTAGCAAGGGCTGCTGATTGGCCCCAGAGGAATCGCGGTAGTCCAGTAATGGGGTGATCCTGACTTCAGAGGTTGTATGCAGCGGAGCATGTGGTGCAGGTACGCTTAATGAAGAAACGTGTGTTTTTTTTTTTTTTTGTTTGTTTTTTTAAGTGTGGGTCTACATGGGTGATCTTGCGTGTAAAATCGGGGCGCCTTTAGATGCTCTTTACTAGCTCCCGAGAACTCTTGACGGAGCTTCTGATTTGATCGATTATACGCTCGGTTGTGCACTGTGTGATCGTCGATCCTCGAAATGGCATGGCTGTCACATGGCCGTGTACGCTCATGATGCAAGGTCATCCTTATTCATCTCGGCGGGCCTGTATTTCGAGAGCCAAATCTCGGGCTTATTTGTATGCGGCTTCACCACAAGCATTGGTGCGCGACGGCACGCGTTTGAACAAAATTACACTGCCATACACTTTTGTCATCATGTGAAGTCGCGTTATCGTATAAGTCACGATGGCGGCGTAATTGACGTCTCTTGTTGCACCCGCGAGAAGAGCTGCGCTTTCGTATACGTTACTCCGTCAGCCCATGGATCACGAACGTACCACCACCATTATGCATGACAATGACCCGTATCATCACGCATTGATGCCCATCTTGAAGACTCCCTTCATTCGGTATGCTTGCGCGTATTCAGGGAGCAGCCGCTCTCGTATACGTGGTTATGAGTGCCCATTGTCCGCGAGCGTCAGGTCGTCCGTTTTATTGTTCAACGTTCGGCCATACTCCGCGATGAACTCCAAATCACCTTCAGTGCGTGACTGACTTGCAGCCAGAGTAGGGTATACCATTTTCATCGTGAACTCAGTGAAAAATGAAAGAAGTGTTCTCTGGACAATGCTGTAAAGTAGAGAGCAATGACATTGCGGGAACAAAGTCCCATTCGGTACGAAGGCACTGGACTTCTATGCAGTGCAGGAAACGCTGTTAAGGCCTTCTCAAAGTTTGTGACTGCAGGAATCAGGTCTTATTATTTCATTGAATGTGATGCGCTACTTTCAGAGAAAATGCGCGGGTATCTGGAACTAGCCCGGCGACGCTGGCACCGTATCCAGAACGAGCGGATCCTCATCAACAACGTACAATGGCTGTAACACCCAAATCTGCCGCTTTCTTTTAGGCAAGCTGAAACGGCTGGAGGTGCGACTTACGGGAGAGATAAAAAAAAAAAAGATATATGCCGGCATGGTTTACACGGTCCCGTGTAAATACTCGACAAAGTTACGTCGGCTAAGCAAGTATAACGCAAGTGAAGGACTGTAACAGCAACGAAAAAGGCATATCGAAGGGCACCCTTCGTCAGATTCTCTGGCCGAACAGAGTGGAAAAAAGACGTCCGAAAGAACGAACCTATCACATGTTTGGCTACTGGTCCCCTGGATACAGTGCTTATGTACACCAGAAACGATAACCCGAATGCGAAGCCAACTCTCCGAGGTACGTGGATGCATATCAACTCACGTTTTGCATAAATAATCGCGGTCATTGTGTACGTCTCGTTTCCATGCGGACAGGGTACCCATTCAGGGTACATAAGTAATTGGTATGCGCGCTTTTTATATTAATAGTTTTTGCTGAGTGCTCAAGTGGCACCGTCAGACATGAGCGAAATGCAGTACATGCATCGAAGCGCACTTATGCTGTCCGGCATACAGTGCCTAAGTGCCAGCTCTTTAATTAGTGCGTAATTTGTGCGATAGGGAAATACACTCTCTAAATTCATAAATTCCATAAGGCTTAGGAGAAGAGATTCTCTGTCGTTTCATTTGCAAGCGACTGCTAGCTATATACACGGTCATTTCGCACCGTGCTTCTCCTTCGCCTTAGAGTGTTTCATTCAACATTCGATTTCGAACGCTTACGTCACCAGCGGGTGAAATCGCCGTGTCGTCATCGTGTTCTGCATTCCGTCGATCCGTAGATGAGACTTCATAGAGGATTTCGCCACAGTGTCAGAAATTGCTTCTGACGACAGGTGACCTAAGCAGTTACACGCAGTTATCTTCCGGTTCGATGGTAAGAGTAAGTGCATTCTTCGGAATATTCAGAACGTGCGACGGTTGTGATGGAAAGTTTACGCGTAAGTTAAACGGATAAAGTTTAGAAGTGTAGCACAAAATTTAAGTTTAGAGCATGAAGTTTAGCGAATACCCTCATGAGGAGTTTAAAAAATAGCCTTAAATGAAAACAAATGAAACCTATGCGCTTGTCCGATAATAACGAAACGTCAAAACTGCCCCATCGTAATCTCTCCCGTGCATCTTCACCCGCTTTGCCAATGTTGCGAAACGTTTGAAATTAAGAATTCTTGTGACTAGAACCGCTCATCAACAGCAGTCATTGACTGCAATGTCCGGTACAAAATGATTACCTTTCGAACTCTGCTTAATGGCTGGGAATAAATGTAAGTGTAACGATGTAGGACAAGGGAACAATGTGCACGCGGTACCAGTTCTTTATGTAACGATATTTATTGCCTCAGGGCATCAGTAGGGAATGAGATGAAGAATGAGGAAATAATGAATGGAAAAAGGTTGGCTAATTTTATGAAGTCCAGGAGTGAGCGATGATGTGGTCTCTGCTTGCTGAAAGGCCGGCTATCGTCAAGTGCCGGATTTGTGTCGCTTTCAGAGCTGGGCAGACCCAAAGCAAGAGGTGATTCAACATTTTCGTCTTTGCATATATCGGACACCAGTTCAAAGAGGCATTGATTGATTCCAGAGGACGGTACACTATGCGGCATAGTGAACTTGGTCCCCTTTGGAAAATGGGTCAGTTCGCCTGCTTTCCAGGACGTTGCATTACAGGGGCGAAGTGATCTATTTCAAATTCGGCTCCAGTATTAATTGACACTGACCGCTAATCGTCATTCTCTCAGACGTGCTGAAGGATTTGGCCGGCCATATGACCTTTCCGCCGGTGTCTTCTGCATGTTTCCACCCCTGTTAGTATAGCTGCTATTTTTCCAGTTTTGACGGTTGCTTCGTTTCGGGTTGATGTGGTTCAGTCACTTTTCATTCTGACTGAACAACCGACTGATATAAGCAGCGGTTGGTGCAGGCACACTTGAGGCGAGTTGCAGCAATCCTTAACTTTTGTAGTATTCGTTGCGTTACCTAGTTTAGTTGCATCAATCTTGCGAATCTTTCTTGCGGGCAACCGAGAGTTGGTAGCTCAACGCGCAGTCACTCAGCATCCTTGCAGGATATGAGGCTGCGGACACGCGGCTCACTAAGTCGTATATATAGTATCGCCATTGTAGGGCTGCCCACAATTGTCCTCACTGATTTTTCCAATAAACCCGGCCACCTCCCACATTGTTGCATAATATGAGCGCAGATATCGCTTACAGTTAATTCCTTTCATTTTGCCACCTTAGCTGTTCTTTACGGCTACAGAAATAGTGTGTAGCATCATATCTTGATGGAACTTTGCGGGAGCTATAACAAATTATCTGCCCCTATCTGTGCATAGAAAATTCCTGCTTTACACCGTGCATTCTCGCCATTTACGCGCAAACTTTTACATCTCATCCTGATGTAGCGCAAGGCTGGAGTACGAACATAAAACGCCGAAATTTCTCGCGTATCGCTGGGATCTGTAGACGTTTGCCTTGCACGTTGAAATAAACGTCCCAAGCATCCGAACTATTTTCCTCTTCAATAAATTCTAGGACATGCTCGTCTTCTCACTATGAAAGCGTTTCCTCTCCGACATCTAACGACCAAGTTCGTGCCCGTCCTTCGATATTGCAAAGCTGTACTCATCAAAGTTTTTGACGCGGAAGTCAGATGTGTACGTAGCTCAGCACATCGACTAAGAGCACTCATAAACTTGAAATCACTGGCATGGGGGAAATACAATAGGCCTGGTTGCGCGCCGGACAGACAAGTCAATTCGCAGGCGCACGTTGCCGGTAATATTGGTTTCTGTCTAGGAGGCTAGCATAACCGTCTATTATCGTGACATGTGCGTGGCGAAGTTCGTTCTGTCCCAGTGTGTTTGTGCAATCGCGCAATTTCACAGATTGATGAGATATGCAATACCTGCAGTAATTCAATCTATCATATACGCCGACGACACCAGCCTGTTCTTGTTTTCGCCCGTCTTAAAAGAACTGACCAACATGGCAAATACAGTTTTGGCGCAATTATCAGATAGGCCATAACTAAACTCATTAGAAATAAACAATCTCTTTCCAGCATTGTGATACCGTACACGGGAAGACAAAGCAGAGACCTATTCCTTACCGTGGTGCTGAACAAACTATGGTTTCGCCACGCTAAATACTTGCCCCCGAAATACTTGAACAGGCTATTTTTCGAATTGTTAAGCAGTTTATCTGGCGCCACTGTCCGGAATGCGTTTCTAGGCCACAACCTTGCATGATGTTCAAATGTAGGTATATAGAATTATAAATGATGTATACAACCATTATGGTTTGTTGCGCCTAAATATCACTTGTGTGCGCTTTTCTGTGTCTCTTGAACAGCCTACAATTAATTATGTGGCCATTTAATTCGCTTCAAAACCACATCTTTGTAAGGGTTGCGAGTCTGGTAAAGCGGTCGCGTTGACAGATATTTTTTCTTCTTTCCGCTCTCACTATTCCGTAAATAAAACTGCAATGAATTGATTGAAAATTGCATACAACCTCCGCCTTGTATTAATATACAAACGTGTTACCAGTTTCAAGAATCTGTTCCATTTTATGAGCTCAAGTTTTATAGGCCCAGGTGTCATCGCCTGAAACTGCAAGAAATGGAGCGCGCCGCTGCTAGAGCTAATGGAGGTAATGAAACAATTGGTTCAGTGAGCGCAGGTTTAGCATTCAGGCACGCAGGAGCTGACACCCATGCCTACATGCACGCGTTCACTCTGGAAGTGGTGCGATGCTAGTGTTTCTCTTCTTCGCAGTACCCCCCTCTAATTACCTTCCCTTCCACTAATTGCGTCCTGAGCTTTCCTGCAGTTTCATTTGCGGCGAATTTTGGGCCGTAATTCAACGATGCACGTGAGCGCTCGTGTGTATCTTATTTCTTCTCTGTGCTGCTGTTTTTCAGCCGCTGTCATCGACCTCAATCTCTCTTTCCGGACCTTTTTTTTTTTTTTTTTTTTTTTTTTTAACGACATGCGTGCAGTTCGACGTGGAAGTTAGCGCTTTAAAGCTGGTTTCTCTGCTTCGCATAGCGGCTGCGGGAAAAAACAGTCCCCCAGGCTTCGCTGTAGTGCGCGCTTTCAGCTGGCGCGAATAGATGGCAGCACGGCACCAGGTGCTTCGGCCGGCAGCGGGCTGCGCGCAATGTTACGCAATAGTATGAAATTGAATAGCTCAGCGGCTCACATAGGATTTAGCCATTTCTGTAGACGCGTCGCGTGTGAAAAAATGTACTAATGTCCTCGTTATTCACTATTTACTACTCCTTATCCTGACTGCGCAATGTTAGTGCACATACTGTGTCCTGGATATGCACTAACATAAGCTCATATTCTTTTATGATAGGCATGGCAAACAGCCCTGCATGTACAAACTGTGGATGCGACGAGTCTATAGGCTACATTCTTTGTGAGTGCCCGATATACAGCGAGGAAAGACAGTGTCTGTGCCGTACGCTGGACCATCTAGATGGACGCCCATTGACTGAAATTAAGATTTTAGGCCCCTGGCCACGGTGATCGTCTGCGGTGAAGGCCTCCCAGGCACTGCTCCGTTTTATGAAAAGCACAGACCTAATCGAAATACTATGAGTTTGCTGTTATGTTAAGTGCTATGACTGTGACGTGATGTGATGTGGCATGTCTGTGATGTGACTGTACTGACTTCAACCATCCCTCTCTCCCAACTTTTATATCCACTCACCCCCTTCCCCCAGTGCAGCAAACCGGTTGCTTTTACGGGTTAACCTCCCTGCCTCCCCCCCCCCCCCCCCTCCTCCTCCTTAGTGCACATGCATCGCTCGGAGGGTGGAATACTCTAGTGTTCACAGCCTCACAGCTTTACGTGACGTTTCGTTGCGGCTATAATATACGTTTTCGCACGTACACCTTATGGTGCTTCGCATTACGCAATGGCTAGGTTGGGTTTCTCAAGTTGTAATTTTTTTATTTATTTCTAGCATTGTGTTTTCTCTAATAGTTATGTACTGTTAAATAGGGATGACCGCGCCGCCGTGTAAAGGCACATCTATGTTCCCTGAAGTCGCGTTTCGCCGATATGCATCGTTTCTGTGGTGAAGTCCGCTTACTTTCTTTTTGATGCATAATGTGCATACAACGGTGCTCTCTCTCTCTCTCTCTATATATATATATATATATATATATATATAGTTACGAAGCGGCAAGCCGATGAAGACAGGAAACAGAACATGACCGATGGCGATGGTAGATGACGTTTAAAGAATGTGCGCGGGCCTAGCGCGAGCGCTCCTGCCCGCGCCACTGCCTGCTTCTTCTTCCTTGTCGTCCGTAACAATATACTGCCATGCACTTCCCGCGGTCCCGTATTGGAGGAAGATGAGGTGTGACGGGAGAAGCAGAAGAGGAATTTTCTTCTGCTTCGGCGGTGTAGGAGACGTTCCGTGGTGATCTATATCCCGCACCTCCACCACAGTTGCTACGAGGTTTATTTACACAGCGGATGTTAGATGCGCTGGACGTTAGCACACCCAGAGCGGACCGACCCAGCTTCCGTTCCTGTAATGCTCAAATGAATCTGTTGTATTACCACGTGGTCTAAAACTTGCCAACTTTGACAAAAACGCTGTTGAATCAGTGGCAGTGCCCAGCATAGACAATTACCAACCTACCGCATGCTCAGGAGTAGATAAGACAAAATTTGTTTCCATGGTTAACAAATTCCTGCCAACAAGTGACAGTCACAGTTTAGTGGAAGTTCTGTCAAAACATACTGCAGCTTTCGATTTCTGTGGGAACTGCCACCATGGATTTCCATTTCCCGTACTCAGCACAGGATCAACACTGGGACTGCTGCTCCAATCCGTCAGAAGCCTTATCGTATATCCCCATCAGAGCACCAGACGATCGAAGAACAAGTTCGTGATATGCTGCATAAGGGCATCATTCAAGAATCGACTACTCCCTGGGCTGCCCCTGTGATACTAGTAAAAAAAAAAATGGCACATGGCGATTTTTTATCGATTATTGACGGCTGAATACTGTTACCAAGAAGAACGTGTATCATCTGCCACGTATTAATGGAGCCATTGATTGTTTGCATACCACCTCCTATTTTTCCTTAGCTGATCTGCGATCAAGCTATTGGCAAATTCCCATGCACCCGAAAGATAAAGAACGCATTCATCACCCCAGACGGATCTGTATGAATTTAATGTGATGCCGTTTGGATTATGTAACGCTCAAGCCACCTTCGAAAGATTCATGGATATAGTTTTGCGCGGACTTAAGTGGCACATTTGTATGTGTTATTTGGACGATGTAGTAATATTCGGAACTACCTTTCGTGAACACAACAGTCGATTAGAGATTGTCCTGGAGTGTATTGAGAAAACTGGTCTGGTACTCGATTACAAGAAATGTCGTTTTGGAGAACGCCAGACAGTGGTACTTGGACACCTTGTAGACAAGGATGGGGTCAGGCCTGGTCCGAAAAAAAATTGAAGCTGTCACTTGTTTTAAACCGCAAAAATCTTTAAAACAGCTCAGGAGTTTTTTGGGGCGCTATTTCCGGCGTTTTGTTTCGAAGTTTGCTGACCTAGCGTATCCACTTACTTGTCTTCTACCCAAAGATGTTACACCGCCTTTCGTCTGTTAAAATTTATTTTGACATCAGGACCTGTACTACGCCACTTCTGCCCATCAGCTCCAACAAAAATTCACACTGACGCCAGCGCAGTGTTACGACCGTGCATCATCCGCATTTGCGCGCTCTATTGTTCGCCTGTGGGCATGGATAAGTGCTGTGGATATGTGCTGTTGGTACAATGGCTCTAAGTGAGCCTGTTTCCATGAATCCTTTTTTGTAAGCCTGTTTTGCTATTGTTGAGACCCTGCAAATGCCAAATTGGTCCTGTCAAGGGAACGTCTAGAAAAATACCAAGAAATGTCCCCCTGCGGGAAATAGCTGGAAGTGCTTTCGTTCAATTGTTCACTCTTCTCGTCGAGAAGCGCTATTGTCCAGTGAGGAATGCCTATACTGTCCAAAGGAGACGACAGAGTGACACGTCCGCTGACGTACAGGACAAGAAAGGAGCAAGGTGATTACGGCCATTAGAGGATTTCCCGGGAATGCAGGAAAGATTTGCAATTGCTGGAAAGGGAAAATGCTGGGAGCAGTATGTGGCGCGCACGTGCACTTGGGTTTCTGAGAAGGAAATCCACTTACCGGAACCAGCCTACCGGATCTTTGCTGAAGAATAGAAATGTACCTCCTCGCCGTTCCCAAGCTTTTCCCGCCAACAAGTGACCAGGCCCAACGAAACAATGCCGGGCCAGTCAGTGCTTCAGACCATCAGTGCAGTGATGTGTTCGATTGGATGCCGATATCTGAGGGGCGTGCCCTGGATTTGGTTGGTCAGCATCTTCAGAGAGGGGCTGGACATAGGGGGTTTTAAGGACGCTGCAGAGCACGAAATCTCGCTCTGAGCCCTGGGTAAACGGCTCATCCAGTCGCTTCTCGCTATGAACTCTTAACGCTTGCCATTTTGCTGATGTACCCTTCTTTTTCATGTAAATAATCATGTAAATAAGTTTTCTCAAAGTGCCATTAAACCTGCTTGTATATATTTTACCAACTTCGAAGATTCAGTCCTTCAACCCCGAGTCTCTGCACGCTACCAAGTGAAGGCCGGGTCGACATAGCCCCAGCGTCACGACAGCAGTCTGAATTGGTGCTGTGCTCATACAGCGCCACAATGACAATGAACATGTCGTTGCATATGCAAGCCGTCCTTTAATCAATGCTTAGCGTAATTACACAGTAACTGAACAGGAATTCTTAGCTGTTGTTTTCGGTGTGCCACGGTTTAGGTCATATCTTTATGGATGTGCATTTGAAATTGCGATGGACCATCATTCCTTACGTTGGCTTGTAAACCTTCGTGACCGCTGTGGAGGCTTTGCGCGATGGGCTTTGCGCCTCCAAGAATTCAATTTTACTGTGTCTTTTAAGAGTGGTCGTAAGCAGGGTGATGCTGACTGCCTGTCACGGTTGCCGCTTGAAACTACTTATTGCGAGAGTGAGATTTTGAATGAATATATAGCTGCTATCTCTCCAAGCTTCCCCGATGTTGGTGAATTCAAGATTGCACAGCGGAACGACAGGAAATTGGCGCCGTTTTTTTTTTTCTTCTTTTTTTTGATGCTGCAAGTTCCCGGAACCCTGCGACCTCATTCTGCATTCGTGACGGCCTACTATACAGGAAGAACTATACTCGTCAGTAGGTGCACGGTTTCTTCTGGTAGTTCCTAAAAGTCTTCGGTGTCAGGTTCCTCGGTGTCATGTCCTTCGGCTAATGCACGACGATGCCACGGCTGGACATTTGTGTTTTGCCAGGACATTGCACAGGACTAAGGAGCATTTTTATTGGCCAAAGATGTGTCCAACTACTCACCAGTTTCCAGTGCCGACGTTTCAAGCACCCAACCTGCTCTCCCCCGGGTCATCTTCAGCCTATAACGCTGCCACGAACCCAATACTTTGGACACGATTTTACCTTTCTCACTCCCTGATGAAACTCTCTTTGGCTGAAGAAGCTGGCCGACTCGCTAGACTTCGCACTCTAGCCTCCCAAGAACTCTACAAGCAACGCTACGACAAGCGTAATCAAGATGTTAATTATGCCCCTGGTGACTTGGTGTGGCTTTGGACGCCGTTGCGTAAGCGCGGCTTATCCCAGAAACTGTTGCATCGGTATACTGGCCTTTTCGTTGTAATGGAACGCCTCAGCGCAGTCAACTTTGTAGTCTCTCGCCTGACCACCCAATGGTCGTCGTTCTCGGAAGACTCAAGTAGTTCACGTGGCCCGCATGAAGCACTGCTATCAACGTGACGAACCTTTACTCGCCCGGCGGGCATCGTCTGCGAAGGGGGCTGTGTCACGCACGTCTCGCGGTCCTGTATTGGAGGAAGATGAGGTGTGGCGGGAGAAGCTGAAGAAGAGGAAGCTGGGTCGGTTCGCTCTATGTGTGGCAACGTCCAGCGCATCTAACATCCGCCGTGTAAATGTGGCAGGCGATTACAGTATGCCCATAATAGTTCATTATGGCTTCAATTCATTGCTTTATACAAAGCAGCCTAAGTAATGTGTACGTATTTGGCATTAGCGCTTTTTATCTTCGGTTCATTAATTCCATAGAATGGACAAGAACTTCGTATCATGTTGCTAAGCAGCAGGGAATATACGCGTGCGGGAAGATCGCAGGGAAAACTGCGTTCTAATTTTCAAAAGCAGCTTACAGTACACGGTTACAATGCAAGAAATTACTTAGCTGTCTGAAATAGTAAGGGCAAATGGACTGCTGGTGAAGGCGTCTTAACATTTATCATGCTCAGTTGCGCGAATATTTCGGAAATCTCGAACCTGTTTGGCCCTGCGGTTGGTTTTTACGGTATCTTCCCCGCAGTCTTTTTGCAGGCATTGTAGGGGTATACCGTTTGAAAGATATATGCCTTGATATATAGACCAATTTCAAGCAATACGTTAAATTAATGTAGGTCCTCGCGCCTAAATTAAAGCTGCTAACAATTGTGTAGTCTACGCCATAATACAATACGCCGGAAATTGCACAGCCAAGAACGTACTGCACGTATATATACAAATTGCCATGACAACACCCTCCACGTGCGTCAGAGGCGACGTCACTTAAAGCTCCATATCCTCTTAGCATGAAAGATACACGCTTGTTCACGTCATGCACCTTGCTTGCACTTCTCCCATATGATGCCCGCCATGCAGGAAAGGCTGCCTTCCGGGCCCGTTCAGTACGGACGTTTATCTCGTGCACGTGTACGTTCGATGGAAGTGCACAGCCACTAGGCGCAGTGCATATGTTGGTAGACGCTCCGCTGTTGCAGTCTCAGCAACGCCTACGTCGCCTATAGTTCGTGAACATCGGTGAGTTTCCGCAGCGCACCGTCAAACTCAACGGCAAGTTCCTGATAGGCTCCCAGTGTTGCGGCGCTGCTCAGTTCCGGCCGTTCCGGCACTGCAACACGTTTGTGTCCTTAACGCTACCGAATTCGTCTGTTTCGTAGCCTTAAGCCACAATGTAGCGCTGGATTAGCTTAGGAGAGCGAAAAGGAGGAAGGGGGGAGGAAGGTTGCTGCGACGTTCTGTTCGACTGAGGAGCTGCGGCCGCTCGTCCACATGCCGCGCACGTCCGACGATCGTCTTTCGGCCCGCATGACGTAATTACAGCTCGGGCGCCGGTCACGGTGTGTCCGCGCGCCACGCACGTACGCTTCGCACGCCGCGGCCAAAGCCCCAAGAGAGCGGCATGACGGCACTACCAAGTTTGCTGTAGCGCAGCACTGCGGTGTTCTAGCCTTGCCGGTTGAACTTCCGCTCGTAGAAACCATGGTTGAACTCAGTCGGCGCATGCGCTGCCTTTCACCTACGACCTCCCCAGCGACGCTCGAATTTCGCTTTCTCTCGTTGCTTTCTCTGCGCGTTTCATGCAATCTGCAATACAGCAGGTCGATACGGCGGTGGCTTCGTTGTTGTTGGCTGTGTCAACTGTGAGAAGTAAGAGGAGTGCACGTTCTGAGCAATTTAGACAATTAACTGCAATGACGTTATCCGTGCGCACAGAAAAGAAGTAAGAGATATGGAAAGGAACGACGAAAGCAGCGTTTACAGGGGACGGGACAGCAGAAAAGGGCCGCTGTGCCTTCTGTAAGCGCTGTTTTCGTCGTAACTAACCAGCCCGACTTTACCCTCAATTCTTAGTGAGATATATATTCATAGTGCTCTAATACAGGTACATCGGCATGGGAGAGTTTTTTGACCAGCAGTGCATGTACCGTGGAGCAGGAGGGGGAGGAAACGCAGGGAGATTAACCGGGGAGAATAAGTATAACTGCGTCCGCACCTAATTTCAAGTGGTCGTCATGTGTAAGACCTGCCGCAGCTCCGTCCTTGAAAGGTGGGAGTCACTTCGTTTTTTTTTTTTTTTTTTTCTTGTTTTCTGTTCTCCGGGAACGTCACGAGCACCCTTTGCGGGGCCTCACAATGGCGCTGGAGCCGTGGGAATGTGCCACACAAGTTGGTCCGTGACCGTGCGCGAATGATCCCTTTTAGCCATCACATTTCGGGTCATGTAGGAGGTCTCGAGCATGCGCTATACACAGAAGCCGAATAGAGCACGTAGTACAAGAATACGACGTCGCGCTCTAAGCGACGGAAGTCGGCGCCAGGAACACCTTCCCGCGGTTAACCCTCGAATCCTCCGTTCATTTCAAATGTTGAAGGTCTGATCATCTCCACCACTACAGGCGCGGTCGTTCCCAAAGTATGCGCCTCACTCGCTTAATGGAAAATGGCGGAGCCGTCGCTCTGCGCCAGCAGCGTGGGAGAGGCGTCGTAATAGATGGAGGCGCGTATGTGTATACCCATCCCTCCACTCAATTCTTCTTTTTATTATCAACATTCGCCTTCTCGTCTCCGCTATACATGGGCCCCAGCTCCTTCAGCCGTCCGCTCGCCGCTTTGTTCCCGTCTCATCAGTTTTGATTACCCTCTGAGTCGGCGTTCTTCACCCCGCGGTGGCTCTTCGTGCGTCTCCTTTTTTTGTTTCGTTCTTCATTCCGTGCTGTCTTTTTTCCTGCAGCATCAATGCTGGAGTCTCTTCCGTCATGCGGTGGCTGGGCGCGCAGACTGGTCGTCTTCCTCCACCCCTTGGGACGATTATCGTTCGTTCGGGCCGGAAGCTGCCCTCAGCGATGCCACGCTCTCGCTGAGGCGTCGTCGTTCTGTCTGTTAGCCAAATGATGGAAGCGGCGGCAACGGCTGACGCCCCTTGCTTGCAGCCACCACGCGTGAAGCGGGTTCAAGTCTGCGAGGCGCTCACTGTCGTCATTGGTGCTCTTCCTGAAGTTTTTATGCGTTTTTTTTTTCTTGTTGTAACTGCGGTTGCTGGCTCGTTAAGAGGGCGAAACGATCGTTCTGACATGGTTCGGAGTTATGTAAGGCGATATTAGCTGGGTTAGGTCGCTAGTTCCGCGCGAAATTGGAGGTGCGAGGAATACCAGTTTGACGCATACCGGACGCCGCCTGCGATTCGCATGTCCTATGCTAGAGGATGGCATATTACATAACAAATACTGGTACAAATGTCATCAACATGCATGCTCAATGAGGAGATGTGCAACGAGTTTTGAAAGTGTATGCCGTAGTGGTAGTCCGGTGTTTTACATGCATCCACGACGCATGGGAGAGATGTGGAGATCTGTCCTGAATTCGGCTCCTGAGCGATAAAATGCTTCGACAATAAACCCGGCATCACACAGGCAAAATACCATGCGTCATTAAAAAAAACATTATGGTCATTCGGAAGTTCATGCTTGCGCATATGCACATATAGAGCGAACACTGCAGTGAATGATTTAGCGCGACTATGTGAAACATCTATGCATCACATAAGCATGGTAACACTTGCTATACCATGTGCCCTCCGCAGTGGCCCAATGGCTTCGACATCAGGTTGCTGATACGAAGGTGGCGCGCTATATTACGAGTGAGGTGTAAATGCAGACACGCCGGTGTGATTTGCGAAGCCATCGTACGTTTGTATGACCTCGGGTTTTCAAAGTAATTGCCAAACCCTGCTGTACGGCATTCTTCATAATCCGCGTGTCGCTACGAGACGTTAACTCCGAAAATTTACATTCGCATATAGTGCGTACTGTCGCGGTGCATGATTTTAGCACATCTCAGCGGAGTTCCGCACGCGCACATCAGACTCGGGATTTATTTCTGCATGCATGCATTGCGTAGAAATAATTATAATAATCATTGTCATCATAATAATTATCAATAACCTCTAAGTCCTCTAATCTCGAATTACCGGGTGTCACTACAGGCGGTGAATGATGCGACTTCATCCGTTTCGCCGAAAGTATTTCATGGAACGGAGAGTACGACTCTGTGTAATGTATTACACAGAGTCGTACTCTCCGTTCCATCGTTAAGTACATGGAAGTACATCGTTAAGATGTTAAGGCGTCTGCTCACTGCTGACAGGTACGAAAAACTCTACGTCTGTGCGACACGATAGCACCTGTGCATGCATGTGCGTATATATCTCGCAAAAAACGGGTACAGCTATCGTACTTGTACGCTTGCCTGCACTACTAGTGGCTGTATTGCATTGTAGAATATATTATCACAGTATTTCATTTTCACTCTGCTTTCGTTTCGCACGATAGATAGTCTATCTACTTCAGGAAGTGCACAATGAGATGCGAAACTGCGCTCATCGAGGCATTTATTCCGAGATATGAGGTGTATGACCAATCCGGCACCAGCGTGGAGTTCGGCTGTGAATTCCATGGACGTTGCATATGAGGACCTCATATTGGAAAGCTATAACGCCGCCTGTGCGCAATAAAGAAAGCACTCGTGCGCACACTGCGGCGAACCTTTATTTTGGGAGCTTCGTGGGTCCTTTCTGCACTGACCGTGGTTACTGAAGTCCGCTCAACAGGAAGGAAGACATCGCGGTGTATAATGAGTCAGTAATTTTAATGCAGGCGTTCTGTTTCGGGAAGGTCCTCGTAGCTTTACCTACGAGCGGAGGTTGAGAGGGCCCAGATGATAAACAGTGGTTGTGACGCGTGAAAACCTGAAAAATATGAACACCAATATAAATTAGCATCTGACCCTGGTTCGAGCACAAAAAGAAAAGGAAAGAGAAGCAAATCAGCAATACCCTAAATGGGCACCGGAAGTTTTTCAACAGCCTCAGATCAATAGTGTTTCGGTTGAATCTTTTCTAAATCCCAGTCCCTTTATTCAGTACCGAACGTATCTCCGTCTATAGGCTACTATTCACCCCTGATTTTCCATATCTCTAAAGTAGAGGCAGAGACGTCGCCGCATACGAATTGCGGGGATTGCCAAGGTGGTTACCACTCTTTAAATTCCACGAACTGAGCTTAACATTGCGCTTCATACAGCAATACGAATTCCGTTGCGGAAGCACTGTTGTTGCGGTGGGCACCGGCCACTCGTACCGTATTCGCCAGAACTAGCCATGCGCAGAGGCACCTCTGAAGGCCGAAAGGTCAGCATGGAAAAGTGGGAGCAATAGTTCCCGCATACATTGCTCCGTTACAAGGCTAAGAAACAAACTGCGTTATGTAGTTACATTTGCCAAAGACTGCGTTTCATATTTCAGAAGCTGGGCGCGTGATATTAGATGCCGTATAGGCCTCTGAGGCCGCAAGGAAACAACGACATTTCACAACGGCGCGAAGAAGAAAGGCCGTCTGCTCCGGCTAGACGTCAGGTATGCCGGCGCAGCATGCGCGCTGCAGTCCGAACGAAGCAGAGAACTCCTGGAAAGGCGCACCGCTACCTCGCCGCCTTATACAATTGGCTGCTAATACATTAAAGAACAGAACACAGCGTGACTAGCCTTTCTCGGAAGCTTAGTCTTCTTAATGAACGATTCGTATATCCCGAGTGCTGTACGCGTCCTCAACATTTCGCATGGCTCAGGGCGAACTGTACTTAGCTGCGCAGTCGGTTAGTGAAATCTGTCTGGGTCTTTGTCCTCTTACATGACGTGAGGGTTACGTGACCTTCGATAATGGTTTGGACTTGGTACATGCAACGATCCCCCTGCGCGAATAGTAAATTGCGCCTCTGCATACGCAAGAGTTTCGAATAGTTCACTGCGCTTTCACGAAGATTTCCTATTCGCCTGTTAGAATCCTTTCTGCGCTGCTTTGAGCCGAGCCTGCAATTCGGGTCACTGCGGCCATTCGTTATATAGCCCCATAAAACGGCGAAAGGCGCAGCTATGGGTGGAACGCTTGCATCGGCTCTGACGTCTTGTGTGTAAAACTGCGCCCATGCGTTTATACTGCTAGCCGTGGATCATGGAAAACAACTGAGAAAGCTTCCAAAAATAAACGTGCAGATGTACTTCCTGAGCAACAGAATTATAAAAAAGCAAAGCGATCAGTCTTTGTCACATATTTTCTTGCGCAAGCTGCGGGGGAAAAGAGAGAAGCGCGTGACCTTCGCGGTAATACCGTGGCGACTGGCAAGCCTCCATTTTTCATGAACGCTGGCGATCGTATATCGTAATTTCATATTTACAGAAATGAACGGAAAAGGGAGGATAAGGATTGCGAAACCGTAATTACAGCTAGCGCACGGAGTGCCGAAAGCCAAAGTCTGCGAGCATAGCGAATCACGCCGCATTGCGATGTGTGGGACGAGTTAAGGCCACTCGATTGCTTTCGAAAGATGAAACTGCTCAAAATATGCTAAGCAGTTCGAACACAGCTAGAATTCGCATTCCATTCGATGCATGACATGCTTCTGCTGCACCATTGAAACTCGTGACACCGAGGAGGAGGAGGAGGAGGAGGAGGAGGAGGAGGAGGAGGAGGAGGAGGAGGAGGAGGAGGAGGAGGAGGAGAAAACAACTTTGTAACGCACGTCGAGAATGTCCCAGGCCGGGGTCACCAAGACCAGCTGGTCTTTCAGTTGGTCAGAGGCTAACCAAGCCCGCCAAGTTGGGGGAGGAGGGTGTGGAAAGTGAGGTGAGTGAATTCCACCAGTTCAGGCAAACATGCGATGTTCTAAGTTTGCATAGGGTTCAGGACCATGCGGGAGAATGTCTGATGAGGTATAGAAACGTAGCACTGACGTTCTCGTGCGCGCACTCAATACTTGCACCTTCAGCGGATAAATTATAGTTATCGAAAAGATATCAGCTTTCCTCGCGTTGGTCAATTGTAGAGATTTTTATATCGATAGAGTTGAGATGAGGTCTCAGGTCAATGCGAAAGGAGCTAATTCGCTGCCGACGTACCAAACAAAGACTGCCTGCCACGGTAAAGAAACAATTCTTTTGTAGTAACTTCTTACAGCATGCAGTGTCAGGTGAAGGCGGTACCGTTCGCAACGTACTCCTGTTTCCCTGAAACTTTCGTTCCAAGACACGCTCATGCCAAAACATCGAAAGCCCAGCGTAAACTATACAGGAACGCGCGCGCACTCAATCTCAAAAACTGAGGCGGAACGTCGGGGCGTATACTCAGCCCGCGGCAGTTGAAGCGTGTACGACGCGTATCTGGGCGACGCGGTCACCTGGCTTCATTGCTATTCGATAGGTGAGGGTAATGTATATACAACGCAGGGTCATTTATCCCACGAAAGACTCAACGACCGACCTGCAATCTCTCCCGTCCCGCTCAATCCCTCTTTCTAGATCGCTCGTTCGGCTGAAACAACGCGGTCCATAATCACGCCTCCTTTCATAATGCATCGTCGCCGGCATCTAGTACATCGCGGACGTGCACGACCGACGACGACGAAGCGACGTCGAAAGACCCGCATAACATGTACGCGCTCTACACTCGCCCCGTTTTTTCTGCGAGTCTTCGCAGATTTTCAGACCGTATACAGTCGGGGCCTGCACTATAAGCCGATCGCTAATCGCGTAGATTCGGGACGATTGCTCTTCGGGGATTATGTTTGCTTTTTCTTCATTCGCGCGTTCATTCCTTTTTTCTTAAAATTCCGAGCACGGCGTGAACTCGGCGCGTGCGGAATGTGGTTGTTGCGCTATGGTGCTGACCTATTTGGAGGACACAAAGTTGTCCTCCATATGTGTTGCGTAGCTGTAAGAATAAAGCGAGGCTGCGAGCAGCGAAGTCGCAGCCGGAGAGGTGTACATGTCGAAAATGCAAGTTCGCCGTTCTGCATGCACGTAGCAGTTAGCTGCATTAGGCAGCCCGTTTAATGCATGCATAAAGCATTTAAAATGTGTCATCGATACGTCAGGCAATGTTTACACGTAAAGAAGATGCCGTTAATGATCCGTTAACGAAAGGCATGCCAAGGTTATGAAAAATAGTAGGATCACAATTAAGCATAACCGTCGCGTCGAAGACTTTATGCATCAGATTTGCTTAGCATATAGTTGGTATATGACGCGACCGCCGAACCGTTTTGATTTGACTGCGGTCCATTACGTGCCAATCCTACTCCACGAACAGAGACTTACAGTGCTGCCAGTATAACCTATATACTGCTAACGTCAAGAGAAACGAGGTCGTTGAAGGAGGCAGAATATTAGGAGGGTTTGATGGAACAAGTATGTATATCCTGTTCAGTATTTAATATTCTTGATCTTGAATATGACGATGATTGTACAGTGAGAGGAACTCAACCATGCGCTGCGCTAATCCATGAACTTCGCTTTAAACGATAACCGAGTCGCGTGGGTATGGTCGAGCTTGCATTTCTGCGTACTCCCTCTGCAACTCTGAACCTCCGTCAGTATAATTGCGCTACTAATTTGCAGGAAGTATCCATGCATAACTCCGCATTAATCCTAAAGCCTATCTACCACGTGCTGAGTCAAAAGCTCGATGGTCTCACCTCCCCAGGGCGGGCTGATTCGCGCATTCGTTGACCGCCGTTATAATGCTCGCAGCGAAATCGAAAGCGGCGTTTCGCTCGTCTCATAGCTGCGCAGAAGGAAAGCGGCGTGTCCTTTCAACCACGCCCAAACACGGGCGTCGCTGCCCCATTAAGGAACTCTCGCTCGACTTTCGGTGTCGCGCGGAGCGACTCCTGTCGCCGCAATTACCGATATCGCGGCAATACTTTTATACAGACGCACGAACGCATTCACTCCACGAGGCCGGCGCCTGCCGCGTCTACCCCGTGCCACATACTATACCCGCCGCATAAATAGAGGACGGGCTCTCCATAGACGCGAGCCGGTTCTACAGCCTTGTCCGCACATGCGTTCCGGAGGTGTACCCGCGGGGCCGCGGATTTCCGCAGGACCGGCGACTGCTGCTGGGCTCTGCTCCGGATTTCGAGCAGCGCACCACTCCATATAGCGGCATGCGTGCCGTCGGTATCGCCGGCCCATGCGCCCCCCTCCTCGGCAATGCATGCATGCGTCCCGCTCGGTCCCGATTTTCAACTTCCGGGCGTGCTGATCCATGGAACGCGGACTTCCACTGCGCGGCCTGGCGGCTAGCGAGGCTCTTGATCTGTGCTCGATCTCGCCGGCTGATTTTGCTCTTGATTTCACTCTCGTCTGCCTCGTTTAGCGGCGCACGCGAAGAGGGGGAGAGCTGTATACGGTTGAGCCGGGTGATGGTGTTGAAAGGGTATCAAGTAAATTACGGAAGCCGTCCGTGCGCGGACTGTGCTGAGCAGCTCGCGTTTCCTCGTCTTTTGTCCATCGCAACCAGAACTCACGATCTTGGGCGGCAGCGTGCGCAGGGAAATAATACGACACGGTTAGGCCAACGTTGTCTAACCATGCGGTGGAAGGAACACTACGCAAAAGCCGTGCCGGAATGAAACATGCACAGTACAGTTATTGCAACACTCCATGACGGTAGTGTGGCATAACGTATACGCGCAGTGCATGGAGTCTGAAAACCTACATTATCGAAGTATTCGAGCAGGTAATTAGCACGGTTAACGTTTAAAATCTGATAGCCTTGATGCGAAGCATGCGTACTTTCTTCGACCGACAAGGTCGGAGGAATTCGCCGAAATCGAGGACACGCTTCCGCTGCGCGAACAGCCTGCTTGTTTTCGATGCATCAAGGTAACGTCTGAGCAGCATCAGCTCTTCGTCAGGGATAGCAGTGCTGCCTTACCCGTGTGCGAACGGCTTGCGCAAGAAAAGCAAACACCGCCCGATGCGGCTGGCGGTCGGGACGGCTGCGCGGCACAGAAGGGCGTCGTACGGGATTCTATTTTCTCGATGAAAGAAGGAAGCCATCTAGCCTTCCGTTTGGCCAGCAAACACCACGGCCGTGTGCTGTACCGCAGGATATACGAATATAGGGTTGCGGCAGTCTCAAACAACGCTTCGCAGCTGCCTCCTCGGGAGCATTTCTCCGTAAATGGACCGAAGTAGGTTTCGGCCGTCCACTGATTGAGCCAAGTGCGCTGACCCGAATGCTGTTCGCTTTTTCTTCGTCGGCGTCCTTTCTCTCCCACTTTCCGCACTCCAATCGAGGAAAAGAGAGGGGAGCTGAGAAAGCTGTGGCGCGCAGGACGAGCCACTCGGTTCATCTTCAGAGGACTCGAAAGTTTCGAAACACCATCCGTTCATGTTAAATATGCCACGGATTGGATAGATGCCGTGTGCATCTCATTTCTTTAGGTTTCCTCGAATGACTGCAGACGTAGTCATAACGCACTGTGCGAGGACGGTGGCTTAATATTCACAAATCGCTGCAATCGAGAGATTAATCTTGAATGGATCGCATACTGTTGTGCGAAGTTGCAGCGACCACAAATTCCCTTTTGCGGTCGTCGTTCTGAAGTGCATGGTTAATAAAACCAGCAGTACGTAATAGGAAACACTGGATGTCAACTGTTTCATCATAACACAGCAGTGACAATATTCTTTACAAGTAATGACAACGGCTAAAGCTGGATGTGTTCACTGCATGCGGCGTGTGAGTTTTTATAAGGTTCTCTAGTGACGTTCTTATCGAGGTTCGGAGGAGAATATTTCGTTGCTGATGGCCGAACGGTAACGTATACTGCAGCCGGAGGCGAAGTCCAGCTGTTCAATCAAAATTCACGAGGTCAAAAATGGCACTGCGGTTATTTAAAATTGCGGTGTTGAAGACGGACTCGGCTCTCGATTACACGCAGTACTTCTGCAAGGCGGATAAGCTATCTGCTCCGTTCGTTACGTAGCGTGGCGCGAATTTAAAAAGCGGGCTGCGATAGATTTCAGTTTTTGAGACTAGCGAAGGGAGGGGAAAGAAAAAAAAGAGGGGGGTGAGGGGCACAACTTAAAGACTAAAATTTTTTATCAAGTTGGAAAGACTTGATTAACTTTAAAGGTCCTCGATAAATTCCTTTCCAGCTCCGCTAGAACCCGATATGCCATCGGCGTTATGGCGAGTGTTCCTACATATACACGTTCAGCAGTGTCCATCATTGTCCTACACCGATCGCAACGGGAAGTGTCAGCGTACACGCTAAGCAGCTAGCGTCTCGCTGGAGATGCATAGTGGTGGAGTGTGTCCGCTCACGCAACGCTCTTCACACGCAAACCCGAAGTGCTGCGTGTCATATGCTGCTTTCTATCGGTATAGACGAGAATCAGTTTTCTAGTTCAGTATAGTATAGACGCAGTGGCCGCAGACACTCTTTGTTGTCACTTGCTGCCTCATGAAGAGCGTTACAGCATGCCAGACATTGTGCGGAATATGCGGATTTGCACTGCCTTGCTAACGGCAGGACGTTATAAAGTGAGCTGCTGCAGCACTGAAGAGGCGCGTAGATGTGGAATCTGTCGCACGCGCTCACAGCGTCCGCGCTCCAGCTGGGAGACAGGGGGGAGGTGTATTTTATTATCTGACACTGCACGCGATCCCCATCGATGGTGATGTGGGGTGCAGGTGCGAGTTCGCGAATGTGAGAAATCCCTACGCGGAGAAGCTTATGTCATTCGCCGTGAACAGATGCGACCAAAATCAGCGCAGCGATGGCTGTACTAACGAGCGCTATGTTGTCACTGGTCAGGATGTAACAGCTGCAGCGTTTTCATGTTCATTTTCTCTGCTCCACTGTCGATACGCATTCTTCGTTGCTCTTCCGAATCGAAGCACTCATAGGAAGAGACCCCGTAGATCTATATAGGGAAGGCCTTCGCCTGCAGTGGCCGCGGGACTTCGTTGCCACTTGCATAGCCCTGCGCACCGCCGTCCACGACACTGCGTTCAAGATACGCAGAAATCGTGCACGTTTGCTGATGACCGCGCTAGAATTCTGCTGAACCCCTGTACATCTCGTCTGTCCGGGAAACGTGACGAAGCCCATTGTTCAAGTACTGCTCACCACCTCAGCCGCTCGTAGGGATCGCTCTTCGAACGGTCTCGGTTTTCCGTTGTTCGATGCCGATACGCGGTCCCATCCCAAACTTATCCATTTTTTTTTTTTTTTTTTGCTTTGTGCATCCTTGAGTCGCACTACGACGAGGCGTGCACGACACCTCAAGGCAGATAGTTTGCAGCCAGCGAGCTTAACGGATCGGCCGCGTTTTCCAACCAGGCGTGGTTACGTTCAGCGCTACCGAAGAACGATCATGCACTCTCCTTTCGGCCCGAAGGCTTCGAAAACAAGCGAGCCGCGAAGGGAGGGCGTACTCGATGGCCCTTCGACGTTCAGCTCAATCCGGTACGCGGCACGCTCCGGCGAATGTCCCCTTTTAGTGCGGTCTGATTGTGATCGCGCTCCAATGGCTAGGCGACCAACGGGAGCAACCCCCGAAGACAACGCGCCTTAGTTGTTTTTGTTACGGGGACAAGCGCAAGCCTCGGCGCCAACCGATAAGTCGAGTTCCCTTCGTTCGAGGTAGTACGAGCACCATACATGGAGCTCGTTGTGTACCGCAGGTAGGCTTATGGGACATAGGTCGCAAGCTGCTTGAGCGAGAAAGGAGCGAAAAGCGGTAGCAAGGTACCACGAGGAGACCGTCGTGCACGCAGTACTCTTGTGTGACCTCTGAGGAATCTATCTATTCTCCGGCGAACAATCCTCTGAATGGAGATCGTATCCTGCAGATACAAACTGAATCACGTTTCCACTAGTACACTCCTGTGACCGGGTCAGTGAGTGCGCGCCACCTACTTTCCCGCAAAGTGAGACGATTCTAAATTCGTTTTCCTCGAAAGCCATACGTGCGACCTGCTCGCCTTCCAGCTGGAAAAAACAGTTACATATGTAGCAAGTTGCGTAATAGCAACTGTGAATGTTTTCCCTGTGCCTCTTGCGAATTGCGCAAATAGCTAATCCTTGTTGGTTTATCACGCAAGCAACTGTCATTGCCGCACTCCTGACTGACTGTTCTAAAGGCACTAGGATTCTCACTCGCTGACGTGTAAGGTCGGAAATGCTCTTTTCGAGCGCTGCATATTGCGCCGAAGCTCAAGCTTCCATATGCAAACATGGAATCTTGTGCGTCAACAGCTCGGAAACGACTGGCAACACTAACGAATCCGTATGGGTACTACATCCGTGAATTCGTGGAAGTGGGTCAACTTTCAGCGAAACTTTCAGCGCATGCCGCTGTAATGCGTGTGCGAGAGCAACCTGAGGTGTGCTGTCAATGATGTTCACTAGCGGCCGTTATTTTCAGTGCACTTTCGCCACGGCGCGCTCGACTAGCACGCAAAAATGTAGAGTTGTGGGCCGTTGCGTGCGTCGGAATATACGAGGGGAAACTGCGCGCAGCACGTCGTTAACGTCGGTTGACGACACCAATCCATTCCATTCCTGTATCCGCGTGCGTTAATTGTGCTCGATCTCTCATTTTGTCGTCCGTGCGCATCCAGGACGGTGTTGAAAACAGCCCAACGGCCTTCTCTGACATTTGATGAGGAGCAAATTACCATTATTTACTTGCATACTCACCATAACCTATCCAGCATACGTCCTTGAAGTAATCTTATGCGTATAACTTCATTCCTTTCTTGCTTCTACTGCAGGATTCATTGCGATTTCGGCAACTCATGTTGTAACGACATGTCTTTTAATGAATGTACTCATGAGCTTTTCTCCGTATCAGGACGAACTGAGGAAATCCCAGCAGTATTTATGAAGCAATTATGAAATCCAGGCCAGTACTCCCGCCTGGCACCGCGCATCTTCCGCGACGCGTGCCACAAGGAAATCAATTCGATGCATGAACTGCATGCATGGTTCCCCCCTGCGTGATCACTGCGGTAGACCGCAACCTTACTCGCAGTTCTTTGCATAATCCAAACGTAGTATTCGTACATTCCCGTAACAAGAAGCACTGTAGGGGGTTCGAGAATCTATAGTTAATATGCATAAGTCGCACACCGCTGCATGTACTCCTTATCGCGTGAAAGGCAATTCTGTTCCTCCCCGTAGTGAGATAGTATGTTCACTGCAACGTCCCTAGGAACCCGTTGTTCGGTGCTGAAAAAGAAACAGCGCACAAAGTGATGACATCCATTACTTCATTTATAACGATACTATAGGTAACAGGAAATGGCGATGCGATTTAGCGTACGTTGTTAGGCGAAATGGGAATTACCTCGTATGGGAAAACGAGACGATAGCACCTACGTAGTTTTCTACTGCAGTTAGGGGTCGCATATGCTCATTAGCATATACTCGTAATCTACCGCGTTATGTATAAGACCGCCCTATACATGCATATAAAGCGCCGCTTTAACGAAGCCATATATATAAACGTACCTGAGTGGCATAAGAGTAGCTTCTCGCAGTAACAATGGAGGTGGGTTCGATGTGCATGTCTTAAGTTCGTCTCGATAAGAGCACGTTATCGCGACGACGTACCCGGTCGTATATATATAAACGAGACAACGCGTGCATGTATACTGAGTAACGTGCTGCTTCTCTGAATGGCACGCCCGGTGGGGCCATTCATAAAAGCCCTAGAGCAGTCGCTCTGTCGCGGCACAGGGGTTGCGCGCGGGCAGGAAAGTTCTGTGCCGCCGGTTGAAAATTAAGGTTCAATGAGTGTTTCTTTCAATGCACGGAGCATTCACAGGGCGTTCGTAATTCTGCCGTAATGCGAAGCAGTAAGCGAATGACAGTGCGCAGTGCCCTCCGGTGACGATGTGTACGGATGTCAGTGACACACAGCAGTTCAACACATGGTGTGCCTACCCCTGTGCCCCATTCCGAATTTTGATTTGTGTTGACAGTGCTCTCTTTCCCATGACGAAGCAGCCCCGCCTTCCTTCTCCCGAGACACATGCGGTTAGTGAGGGCAACAGCGCCGAGAATCACCGCGTGAGATCGCGACGCGCGCGCTCTTCAAGTCCCTGTCTTCAGCTCTGAGAACGTCTCTGAACTCCATGCGGTGCTCTCGCGCTGAAATTTGCGTGCATTACAATACCGTCACCCGGTCGCAATTTCTCTACGTGATGTCCGGTGGGAAGTCGTGGCACGAACTGTCCGGCACACGGATGCATGAACGACATGCAACAGTGTTGGATTGAAGTAAACAGATCTTGGACTTACTCCACGCCCTCCATTGCAGGGTCGGCTATTCACTGCATGTATTGCTGTATAGTATGCAGTGTACGGAACTACGTCGGCAAATTCACAGAAGCAGTGCAATGAATGGAACCTTCCAGAAAAGACGCGCGGCAGATACATGGCCACCCGATTACGAAAAGTATGGCTTCTACAGGCGACCGACGTTCATGCGGGCACTTCAGTTCGTGATGGCGCCGTTAAGAGTAGCGCAACAGCAGCGGGGAACGAGCTCTGTCCATTTTCCGTTCAGCGGACAGGAGAACGAAGTCCAGCAGCAGCGCACAACCCCGTTCGCGACAGAGAGACCTGCAATAGCAACAAACGGAAGATACAGAAGCGAGGATGAGCAACATGTGCGCTTCATCGTTGCCGTGCTGCCTCACGCATGCATCACATTTCCCCTCTGGCAATCGCTCGGAGTCGCGAACGACCGCGCCCTCTAGTCTAGCGTCAAAGGTCGGCGTCAAGCCCGCAGTGGGCGAATTAAAACGAGTGAGTCACACCATTCGCACTCCTCTCATCTTCCCACGCACGCGGAGAAAAGAGATAAACGGCTACAGAGAGTAGCAGAGGCAGTGCCTTCGCGATCGTCGCGGAACATAACGATGACTACGTGCTTGCGAGGCACGGCTAGTCCATGCCGCGATGCTTCTGCAGAAGCCGATGTGTGCGGCTTACTTGCATTAAGCTATGTGTAACGAGATATAGCGCATTACTCGCCTGCGAAAACAAAGAATGAACGGAGCATGGATGTGCGAACACGTGCGATTGACTATATACGTTTTCATTGCGGCACTTCATCACTACGGAGGTATGGTCACTATTCCGGGTAGGTTGGTACGTTTTAGCCTGTCGCAAGTGCTTCCGTTGCACGGATATATCATACGCGTTCTTCCGGTAGGACGATTTTAAACAATGAAAGAGCGGGGCTGTCTGTGAGGCAAGGACTTCGCATTCAATAATCGTGCATTTTCACTGTCCGTTTAGATATCGCACGTACACTCAGGAATCACCATCTCACTTCAAAATAAAACAATGCAATTTCTCGTAAGTGTCCCGCTTATATATTTCTATACTCTGCTCCATCTATCCAGAACTTCATACTGCTATTTCATCTATTCTGAACAGCATATACTTTTGTAGAAGGAAAGTATATGTTCCAGGGGCTAGTTCCGTTATTCGCTTGATTTAGTCATCCTATACACCATTACTCTCGGGGCCTCTTCTATTCCTCTGTTTACTGTGAATCGGGTGCTGTTAGCACTATCTCATCGATTTATTGTTTCATACATTATTCAGCCTCGTTATCAATGCCTCCGTTTTCAGGGCTCTCTCACAGTGTCCCTGGTGTCTTGCTTCCTGCATACTCGGCTATAATCGCTATCGGCCTTGCGCTCAGTCCACTATATATTTAATTGCTGTATAGATTCTCGCATGTGCATAAAATTAGAAGCGTTTTCTTATGTGGTCCGAAAGATGCTCCACATCTTTCGTTACGAACCTTCAAGTGTCCTCCCTGCTGGGCTGTCAGAACTTCAGGATTTAGTCGGTCGTGCGCCTATAGCAGCTACTGTATCTTTTTTAATGTACTCTTTTCTGGGCTGGTAAAACAGTGGTTACTTTGTCTTCGTACGCAGGAACACTGTCAAAACTTACTCCATGAGTAAGAATATGAATTACTTCCTGCTTCGGTTAAAGCACGTTCGCATGTACACGCGCGCACCAACCTCCTGCAGTTATTCTATGCCCATTTCTTCATGCTTCCCCAGATGTTCAGATTCATGCACACTCTACGACGCTATCTATATACGTCGTTTATATTTTTCCTTCCTTCCATCTCCCTGCACATGCTACCCCAGTCTCACCGCTCACCGCATTCATGGGATTTCTGAATGCTTGAAAGGGTTTCTCCAGGCGGTGGTTAGCCTCACCACACTGCGTTATAAGAAGAAATACACAGCTCTATTTTTTTACATTTAGGCGCACGGTGACCTTGGTATCGCAGCTGAAAGGATTTTTTTTTTCTTATCATCTTACATTCCTTGTTTCTTTCTTTGTGGCACTTTCCGTCCGTACGACATCAGCGCAGTGCACGAAGTATTTCTGCCTGTCCGGCATGCTGCTGCAATGGCCTTTCCTTGTGGAAACGAAGTTAATAGGCTGGTCATCGTTTACAGACTAGTATGTAGCTCTCAATTGAATATGCGTATATTACGTCGTTCGGACACACTTTGCTTCTCGGCATCCGTCTCCGCTTGCCAGTCCTTCCAGCGTTTTACCTGACGGCGGGATCGATTTAGATGCCGTCATTGATTTCTTTGCATAAGATTGCGCGCAGTTCACAGCTTTCTGAGTAGATATTGCAGGCTCACACAGTATCCTTCACGTGAAGTCTTAGAAGTGTCATTGTTCTGCGTGCAATCTTGCAGCCATCAGGAGACGCAGTGAATGGTTCACCTTCCCTTCGCTCAAACCTCTCCATATAGGCATAATTTGCGTTTAAGTTGAAAGCGTAGTGCTTTTCCATTACTTTTTTTTTTTTTTGTGTGTGTGTGTGACTTCAGGGTTTCTGCGGTTACCCTCGCTTAGCTGGAGCGTTTAGAATGCACTAAACGTGCTGTGTCTGTTATTAAAGGGAACTTCATTCCTTACACTTCCGTAGGGCTCTTCTAGAATTATATCAGCGTAGCATATGTCGCAGTTAATTTCTAAGGCCGCCTTCCTACGTAGTTCAGGAGAACGGCGACATGCCGTGCGGTGCCAGATTCTCCAGACTGCATCCCGCCGCAGTTACAGATTGCGCACTGGAATACTTGCAATTTCTTGCTTCTGGTCCTTCTGTTTTCTTTCCGTGCGTACGTTCTCAATCTGCTGCGCGTCTTCTTCGACGCGTATGTCCTGCTTTTAAAAGTCATATCTGATCTGAACCGCATAAATAATCCTACATTACTCATATCACTGCAGAAGGTGGTTACATCCAAAGTTCCATGCGCAGTAACTGAGAGCAGCCGTATGGTGGACGAAGGCTTTTAACCCGGTTGCGTGCTGGCATAGTGTGACAGGATGTCCAGCGGCTCGCCCCGCAGTTCCACTTCCCCTGCAGTCTCGGTATGGCAGCATCACGGCCACTACAAGTCTCCATCTCATGGATGCGCGACTGGTTAGAGCCCTCTTTACAAATAGACAGTGGATGACATCTCCGGTTGGACATATATTCTATGGTATATGTATAGCTCAACGCACCAAGGGGCTATTATAGACGTTGTAGCGGTAACTCACTAAAAGCCTCCTCGCCATGTGAATAACGGAATACCCCAAATGTGCGCCCGTTCATGAGGAATACTTGCATGAGATGCGCTTGTTATTCGGCGGATGATTAGCGTGCCTTCTCTACCCATTGCGTGCGCACACTGTGGTCATTGTTCCGTTTGTCCTTCACCGAAGGAAAGTGCCGGACGGAGCGCGATGCTTCGTTCAGACACAAAGAAATCTGATTGCAAGTCAGGATCGCCCCTGGCTCCACATTCGTGACTTCCTCGTGCCTTGGTCGATCCGTCGCTCAGCCAGCTGCCCGTCTTCGCTGCCCAGCCATTTGCTGAGGAGCGCCAGTGGTGCACGGCAGAGTAGCAGGCATGCGGTCCGCCGCGGTCGTGCGCCGGTCACGTGCGGCCTCCCGGAGCGACAGATGTTCACACAGCGGGCCGGCCTTGAAAGGCGAAAGGCGTCCGGTCGGCGGGTGCGGCTTCACCGTTCTCTGGCCGAACCCAGCGATGCGCACACACGCTGGGTGCGCAGTCGCTGCTGGCACGTGTCTACGGCGTGCCATCCCCGAGGGAGAGAGGAGTGCCCCGCTCACGAGAATTGCTATGACCCGTGCAGGCCACCTGCCGTTGCGGAGATTTAACACCACCGTCGAAGAGAGAGTACCACAGGTTACATCTAAGAATGCAGGCTGGAATATTGCATCTTTAGCGATATTACATCAGTGATGCACAATTGTGCATACTCCGAGATTTTTGCATGGTACAGATGAAAGGAGAATAGTGCATTGGCACAATGTGCATTTCATAAATGAAAGTTCCATAGAATAGCAGTCTAATACTGAGTCAGGTTGGTTGTTGCATACTGACGGAAGAGGAACGTGTACGTCTGCGCACATGTCCACGTTGTTCTCATCCGTATCATTTGTTATCACGGGTCGGCCGTTTCCACAATAGCAGTCCGTCGCAACACTTAGTAGTACCACAGATAACGGTGTGTAGATGCGAGGTGTAACAAGCTATTACGAACAGAGAGAAAGGGACTGAGAACGGGGCCGTGAAACGCGTAACAATAGTTTCTGGCTTTCACCTCGTTTCTCTGGAGTTGTTCATGCCTGCACATGGAAAAGAAATTGTGCGGATTTAAACATGGCTGGAACCTAGCGATAAAGCGAAAGCTGTGAGTGTTGCAGCGAATTTTTCTCCGGACACCTGGATTTAATGTGCCGCCGTCACAACGTTCGAACGAACCTTCTGTCCTAGCAACTCGCTGTTGTCGTTTGCCTCTACCAATTACCGACTTATCTTCTTCGTCTTTTTTTTTTTTTCTTCTTCTTTCCTCCTCCAACTCCTGGCCCAGCTCTCGGTCTATACCACGTGACCGTTGCAAGGCAACACGGCATACGGCACACGGTGCCACGCCGACGGCTTGGAAACCTAGCGCAGCGTAGCTTTCGCTACAAAATATGATGGCACGTTCCCGCGTGCTCCACAGTTACGAAGTGACAGAACAGCGCAGGCGTCATCGTCGCAGGCACAGCATGAACATCAGCGAATTCAAGATGCGTACTTGTAGGTGGTTCTTCTCCCATAGCAGCATCACATGGCATACGTTCTCTACGACCTGTTCATTGCTCACATCTGCTGGCAACACGGTATAATCATCACCCGCGCGCTATATATCGGTCTGCTGACAAGCTGAACTAATCGCTTCTGAAGCGAATACACATCGTACAGCGGTGCTCAAAGGACAGAAATTTCACTAAATATCAGCCGTGGTGAAGCTGAACTCTATCGCTATGCTTACAAAAGAGAGTGACGCCGTAGCCTAAGACTTTGGATTAATGTCTACCACCTGGGGTTCTTTGACGTGTACTTACATCGCACGCACACAGTTCATCTTATAGAATTCAGCTTCAGAGCAGCGACGATTACTAACTGACGTCGCGAAAAGCGAAGTTACGGCAAAGGGAACACTGCTGTAGAGCGGGCAGGTCACTCGTGGCCCGAAGCCTGCAGTATATATCGACCACAGTCGCCGCTCTGCTCGAGTGGATTGCACCGCTATACGGGCGCGGCCAACGACCCAGAGTCGTATCCGAGACTTCACCCGTTACCAATCACCCTCGCCCTTGTCTGTGCAGGGACACTGCAGGCCAGGAGCGGTTCCGCACCCTGACCACGGCCTACTACCGAGGAGCCATGGTGAGCGCCCATTCCTGCTTCCGCTCCAGCGACGCTGTCAACGAACTGAGACAGCGCGGTGCCGGGACCGGAGCGCGGCTCGCCTTACCGCTTCGCGTGCGATTTTCTGCTCTCCGTAAACCGCGGTGCAGAAGAACTCAAATACACTCAGTTCGCACTCAGACGGGAGTTACGTTTCAAATATATACCTAGAGGTAATATTGCGAATAGCTGGGTTATTCAGACATATAATGAATGTGATGCTGCAGCGGAAGAGGAATGAACAGACTATATGAGGCATCATTTAAGCATGAAGCTCACCTCAAGTTAACCATGCTTCCTGTGACCATGCTGCGCACTTTGATCATGCTGCAGGTGTACACGTGCGACCATTCGCTTTCGTATGAAAGCAGATATTGCGTAATTCTTCTACTGCAGCACCGTTTCGAAAACTTCGTTTAAACGAGAAGTGAGTTGATTATCGATTATTGAAAACGCGCATCACGTTGTTTCCTCTGGCGTGGCCTAATCTGGGGATAAGGTCGGAGACTTCGATGAACAAGCGAGAAGTCACAGTACTTAAATCTCCCTAACCAAAAACCATTTAAGATCATTGCAGTAAGCTTCAGCCACGCTTTACAACCGCTACGCGCTTCAGACGGCTGCTGTATCATATTTTTCGCAGAGTACAGGAACGCACGGGATGTGCCGCTTAAACGTTATTAGATGGCTGCAAAATGAGCGCCATAAAAACCAATGATCGAAGTTATTCCGCGGTGGACAGTATAGTCTGACGAATTTCCACTTACGCAGTGTTCCGAATACGTTAATTCGTACTAAAAATAGTGCCCAATTTGTGTCATTGGAATTCCTAAATAAAAAAATGAAAGCACGGAGACGCACGTCTGTAACGCCAGTGCTTCGTACCCTTGCATCACTGCGCTAATTTTAGCGCCTCTCTCGCTTTCTGTTGTTCATAACTTAATACGACGATACAGCGTTTAGATTTTATTTAGAAAATACTTCAGGCCGTTGCATTAAAAGGACTAACGTGTGCTCAGCACAAAGGCATAAAAAAATACGAATAATAAATGTGCAAGTGCAAAATACAACTACACAAATACAACGCTGGGAAAATTAGAGACTGCATTTAGATTTCAATTACTTCAGCCCTAAAGGAAATTCTCCTTACTCGACATTGATTCCTTGCAGACGTGCATGACTGCTGCAGCCACGTGCATAGTATGATCGGTAGTTCATGTAATTAAGTACATGTTTCATATGCTAATCATGCGCGTGGCGTGCACAGTTCGAACAGTCACTCCGGACCTGCCGCTGTAAGCGGACTTTCAACCGTTGCAGGGTCTCAAAATCCTCCTCACTCAATTTTCTGGATCGCGAATCGTCGCACGTGCTTGCGCCGTTCAGCATCTCTGCAGTTTTCCGCAGTCTTATCCGCGGGCAGCCACGTGCTATCCGAAGCGCGATCGTCACGGCGTTTGCGTACTTTTTTCAGCGTTCACACACCGCAGCCATCTCTCGCCTTCTGTACATGGCAGTCCTGCCCTCGCGCACTCGCATCCGGCTCCAGTGTCGCGCCAGGCACATTCAGCGGTTGTGCAGACAGACAGTGCGGGTCCGCGACGCCACTTCCGTTATCTTCGCGCACCTCACTTATCTGAGGCATAAAAAGGGCCGCCGTCAGCTCCTCCGAAGCGGCTGCCGAGACGGTACCCCGGCGACAGGGCACCCATATTTGCGCGCTACTTTTTTAGCGGACATCCTGCGGGTCTTCCTGGCAGGCGCCGAACGTGCTATCCGGCGTGGCACGCGTGGCCAACGAAAGATACATGCGGAAGTTACACCTGCAGTGCCGAAGTCTAACTGTATATTTATAACCAGACAACCTGTTTCCACAGATATACGCTGAACTCACCCTTCTGTCTCCGCAGCACGAGGCTAGCTGCGATTGGCACGTACAGATTTCGCCAAAGAAGTACGGCGGACCATAGAATATACGGCCCACGTTACGTCGTCACTGTTCTAAATCGTTCCAATATGGGAGTGATAGAAGGTGATCGAGTTTCTACTCCTATGCTATTATAGAGGTCTACTACATCATTCCGAAGTTGTCGCCTGGTTTGTGCGTGCGTTTCGGATAGGGGCTGTGCGCATGCTAGTAACGGTATAACGGAGAAGGTCCGGTTCGTTTGTTCCCCTTCGCTCTTTGAAATGTATATCTCGTTGTAACGATTTATTCCATTGAAAAGCCAGCCATTGGTGTGCTTCAGAAACCACACATAATGTGCTGTCGCGTTCGGAGTCAAAAGCGCCTTTGGTTATCAGAAGTCAGGCTCTCGGCAATGCAGATTGCGCGGCGGGTTTACTGCGCTACGTACCTACATCCGGATGAGGATGCACTGCATACATCCGGCTTCGTATTCTTGCATCGCTAAACAGTGACATATATAGGGCAGGACAGGCGAGCTGACTTCGTAAACCTGCAGGCTGTTCAGTTGTGTCCCCGCGATGGCCACGGATTAAGGAACAACTTCTAAACGCATGATCTTCTACTTCGTGCACTAGAGCACGACCTATGCAGTGCAGTTGGGGCGTATACGGGAATCATATCGCGCCTAATATAGGAACATATAAAAGGTTTGAGAGAAATATGGCTCACACGAATACTTTCCTCTTCCGTTTGCTCCGTTATGCATGTACAGTCCACGCTTGGGACTGTGTAAACGCCGCGAATGAATAGCGTGAACTGACCGTGCACATGAGCACTCTTCGCATCACCTTTTCGAATTCGCACGTTGACAACAGTATTAGGCCGAAAATTAATTTCAGCAACATGAAACAGATTCATCCCGTGTGTTTGCTGTCCATCCGTTCTGCTTAAGACGCTATCCCAAGCACGTACGTTTCTGTTTTTTTTTTTTTTTTTCTCCGGCATTTAAAGACGAATAACAAGCGCTTCGGCGTTTGACGCTTTCTATAGGAGTGGTGAACAAAAGTGCCGATTCTTCTTGTGTTCCAGCGTGAAATCATCCTTGCGCTCCAATGACCGCTTGTTTCGCACCTGAACAACATCGCAGTGAAGCGAAGAGTGAGGGTGAATGATGGCTTCGGTGTAAGTAGCATGCACGCACGCAGCTCGTCAAAGCGAAAGGATCAAGATCACACGTCAAGAGGTAGTGACGAAACGTCCTAAATAACAAGCAAAACATCCCGCAGAAATCCGCATGCGACGGCGGGGTTTCCCTCCTTCCTGCATGACAAGTGTGCCAGTGTCAGAGAGAGAGAGGGGAGGGAAAAGGGTGAGGCGGGAAACGCAACGGTGAAACAGAACCGACACGAGACGAGGTGCGACGGGGAAGGGCTTGCCAGGGCGTGCTTGCTTCGTGAGCTTTGTAAATGCGTGCCGACGCTGCGCGGAGGAGCGCCGCAGCGGTTTAGTGGAGAAGGCGCTACACGGAAGGTCATCACACCCTTGTCACGCTTCGAGGAGCAGGTTTCCCTTCCGAGAGAAGTAGCTGCAATGAGCGTCTGCTCTGGCGCGTATAAAAACCTGGACGTTAAACATATACGGGCAGCTTATGTGCACACCGGGATCCAACATAAACTGCGAAAATAAATGAGCGCTGGAAGCACCCAGAACGCGCTTTATTGGGAAACAAGCGAAAAGAAAAACAGGACATTTCAGGGCTATACTTTGCAGGCAACAAGATGTGCACTGAAGCACACCTGTGCGGAGTTCGGCGCTTGCTAATAGAATTAATGGAAGCAAAAATTGCTCTCTAACCAGGAGAAATTAATTCACCTGAATAAAGTATGTGCAATCTAAGGAGCGCCTGGCGACGGGACACGTGTCGTATCAGCATGCTGGCTGATACGACACGACGGCTGTCACCGCAGTAGCTTTGCGAGCGGAAGGCCCTGTGTGTGCCATTCGTGCATGCAGGCCGACTCTACCCGCGATACATCGGTGGTGCTGAAGAGATCTACTCTTTGGCTTTACATTCTGTTATTGTGGGGGGCGGGAGCGGTGCTAGTTCTGAACTACATATGAAGATGGTCCTTCAGGAGTTTACTTAATGGTGCCACGGTGGGACATGCGTGTACGTGACCAGTCCAACACAAGTACGTTTCTACCACCGCTGGACTTACCGTGGGAGGAGTGCCAGTACGGGCTATGGTACGATATAAGTTCCATGTTTAAAAGTGCAGTGGTCGCTAACATGGTGTGAACAAACCTCAGGACACCGATTGACTGTATGACGGACGTTATAATAGGATGAATTACATTCCAAACAACAGAAGTACGAGAGCCCTTCTCATATAGTTGTAGTCCGCTTTTGTTTGCCAGCGAAACGATTGCGTCAGATGTCTTCATCGCGAGCGACCTTTAGTTATACGTGGACGCACAGAAGTTTTCGGAAATGTGCAGAAAAGAAGGGTACGCTCAAGTTAGCGCCTTTAACACCGCCTTTTCATTCTGCGAGTACTTTTACATTTTTTGTTTAAGCTGGTTACCGGGGAAGGAAGGCGAATTGTCTGACTCATTTCTCGATGGACGCCTACACTTGCAATGAAGGGCGAACAATTAAAGGTACACGTGTCGTCGGTTAGAATCCCTGTCGCAAACTACCCTTCAACTTGACCAGCATATGGATGCTAGTTGCGAAGCAAATAGACACTACGGTCTGCAAAACTTATTTCTTTGCTCCTGCTGACATCCCTCAGGTCCAACAACCACGCCGACTTTTCTGCGATGCGGGGCCCTTACGTTATCACGTAATGTTCTCTTCCAATAAGCTTCACAAGTCAGAAGCGCTTGAGCTGGGAAGTAGCCCGGACACTAAATAGTCGTCGCGATTAAATGTTCGCACTGAAATTTTGGTCAGCATCGTTAAACAGTGTGGCTTCAGATCACGACGAGCTAGACGTCGATATTAACAAACGTTCGCATCATCGAATCGAATACCAGTCTCACTCGCTCATAACCGGCCGTATGTAACTATTGATGCATATTAGAACAGTGCACTCTCAGTCACTGCACGTACTTGTCATAAACAAGTCCAACCGTTCTAAGACCGTCACGGACATTCCGAATGCGGATAATGAGGGAAGCGGGGAAAGTATACATAAGGAACAGTGAAAAAAACTTCTTACGTAACGCAGTGCAGTGAGTAAATAACAGCATGTTCCGTCGTTGAAGACAATGAGTACGCATTTATGCAGCACTTTTATTACATCCCTCTTCAACACTGTTTCTTCGCAATTTTTTACGCCGCGATATTCTAACATGCACTTGCAGCCTGAAAAGGATAAGTTAATTTGGTTCGGTTCGTGGGGTTTAAAGTCCCAGAACGACTCAAGCTATGAGAGACGCAGTAGTGGAGGACTCCGGAAATTTCGACCACCTGGGGCTCTTTAACGTGCACTGACATCGCACAGGCCGCGGGCGCCTTGCTTTTGGCCTCCATCGAAAAGTGGCCGGCGAGGCCGGGATTCGATACCGCAACCTTGGGCACGTCGAGCGCCTTAGCACTGCGCCACCTCGGCGAGGTTTAAAAGGATAGTCCACAGCTATATTGCAAAGTGCTCATGGAACATGTAACTGATTCTTCAGTCATGGATTTCTTGGACTCAAATAATTTCTTCCATTCATCACATCGATTTTGCAAAAAGAAAAAAAAAAACATGTCTTGTGAGGTCATTTTTCATCATAATGTTCACACCAACCTCGATATTAACATGCAAACCGATGTCATCTTTCTCGACTTCGCGAAAGCATTCGATAGTTGTTCCGCATGATCGCTTGTTGCTGAAACTTCATATTTAAACTTGCAGCCAAATAAGTTGCCTGGATCAAATTATTTCTTATTAGAGTTTTCTGTTTCAGTTAACATGCCAAATCAAACCCATTACCAGTAACGTCAGACGTTCCCCACGAGTCCGTTCTTGGGCTTTTAGTGCTCTTCACTTACATCGCGGATTTATACCCCTCCAAGTGTCATGCCGTATTCGGTTGTTTGTCGACTATTTTGTTATCTACCATTCTGTCACTAACTCATCCGATCAATAATCTTTACAGACTGACCCTAAACAACATACAAGCATGGTGCAATCAAAGGGTAATGACCCTTAATCCTACTAAATGTAAAATTGTGCCCTTCCACCGCCACCGCAACCCTCTTTTATTTTCGTAAAACCATCGTATAAATACTTCTGTGTGTGTCTCTCTCTCTCTTCTAATTTAACCAGACATACACATGTAATGGACATTATCGCATCTGCTAACAAATCATTAGGTTTTTTAAAGCATCACCTCCGTAGTGCCCCTCTCCATGTAAGACAACTTGATTACACAGCATTGGACCGACCGAGATTAGAATATTCATCTGCTGTTTGGAATACCCACCAATTACATCTTGGTAATGCCCTCGAGGAGGCTCAAAACTGAGCCACTGGATCCATATATGCATGCTAATCATGCGATGTCAGCATTTCATTCCGAAAAAATAAAAAATAAAGTAAAAAAAAACAACCAGATCTACAGTCAATTTCATTCCGCCGCAACGCCAGTCTCTCTCCTTATCACAAGTTTTACTATTCTGCACTTCACCAGGAACCTTATATCTGCGCACCTGCTTCACACTTTTCTTAACGCACCAGGTTTCACGACCGTACTGTCACCTTTTCAACTTCATTATTTCCGAGAACAGCAGCCGACTAGAACGACCTTCCCCACCACATCGCTGCCATCACGTGTCCCTTTATATTCCATGAAAGTGTTCCGCGCATCATGTATGAAGAGAACATATTTTTATGTACTTCACCCCATCTTCTATGTACTACACCCCTAAGTTGTTTAAGGTAATAAAATTAAATGAAGTCTACGATCACATTTTCGAATACCCGCTTGAATAGCGCACAACTACGCATCGTTGTTCGGAATAGAGCCCGCCATTTTACGCCCACTGTTGCCAGTGATCACGCGCGCTGGCACCGTCAAGGAGAACGAAAAAATATTTGGCCTGCGCAGGGATCGAACCTACGACCTTCGCGTTATTAGCACGACGCTCTAACCGACTGAGCTAGCAGGCCGGCACAGGAATCGCTGGCTTTCAACGACATAAGTGCTTGTGCAATGCAGTTATGTGATAAGGAGTCCAATAGTGGCGGTCGGGGAGCTGTGCAACAAGTCTACAGGCGCTGTCGTCGTGCGTTGGTCGCCCGCAAAGCGCGTGTCTGCGTGCGCCAAAACCGGTCTCTCGGCGATGGGGGCGCGCGACCCGGCTGAGAAGAGGGATGCCTTTCCATGCACTTGGCTGGGCTTCCACAGCGAGTCAGCGTTGGAACTCATTCGAAGCACCCTAAGAAGTGCAGAATTGCAGCACAATTCATAAAAGGGTCGTGAAATATATTGCGATCTCATTAGGACGATTACAATAAAAATGTCACGCTTTTCATGTTTTGCGCGACGGCATTTCTGCAGTTACTGCACTTGTCCTCCCAAAGCTTGAAGCAGTTCGTTCTATCAGCGTGAGGTTGTCTTTGTCAAAAGTGTAGAGCCCAAGGCATTTGCTTGTCAGTCACACCGTGTGGCTCGCAACGCATTCGGAGTGTCCAAATCTCCTGAAGCTAAATTTTTTTTTTGCCGTATACCCTCTCCAATGGGGTCGACTCTCATGAATGCCGAGACACAAGGCTTAAAAGCAGACCCTTGATAAAGGCTGTACTTGTCGCCAATAGCTTTTACCTCTGCAAATATAAGCCTGACTTAAACTGCGCATACCGTTTGCTTGAACGGTTTCACGCCATGCAAGGCATAATTCGCCTGCATAAGCAACCAGACGTATTGGTGGCATTGCGGTACCTGACTCCAAGCCCTAGGAAATAGTTGTCATGCTTGAATTCGTACGATCAAAGTGATCGCGAATGTGCGCCTTAAGGGCACCTTACGGCGTTGAATTATTTCCGCTTTTCAGACAGTAACGGGACAGTTTGAATGAAGGCTTTTGATCCCCAATTTCTGCCGGAGTCGGCCATGGCGACCGCATATCAACGATCGCGAAATGAACGTTCTTGTACTCACATCTCAGCGCATAGTAAGGAACATCTGGACTGATGGTTTGAAATTATCCCGGAAAGTTTTTGGACAGTGTTCTTTATAACACTGCAAAGGTCGGATAATAATGTTTACTTCATTAAAATTTGAAAAACGTTTTGTTGTTTTAAATCTTGATCGCATTTAGCCGGGACACCGCACGCGTATATCAAAATTTGCCTTTGCAGCCTTGCATATAAAAATCCTGAAGGTTTAGGATCACATCCAACCCCTACAATACGGGACCTATTCACAGCGCCGATATCTCTTAAAATGCATCCCACATGCAATATGCAGGAGTTACAGGCGCTTGTTATGAGAACACAGGACCCATATGCATCTCATGTGCGTCCTTCTACTAGTTCTGCATATTTCTATTTAGTTCCTATACGTCTCACATCAGATCCTGCATAATCCCATGTTATTTCATAAAAGACCTGTTAAAAACGCAAATACGTTTTTTTTTTTTTCAATACGGACTCAGTAAACTCTGGCAAATCGCAACGGATTATGTTTAATCCTTAATTGTATGTTAATGCAGAAGAGGCTCACAGTGGAAGAAAGAACACTCATTGCACTATACCAGCTATTCTTCGCCTGTCCTGTGCATGGTGACGGGCTGCCACACCTTTAGTGGAAAAACACTCGGACCTATTTCGCTCGCCGCTCGGAAGTCATGCATTCTGCGTACGTGCTGCGGTCCTACTTCCTTTATACAGTCCCTTCTAATCATTTCCAAACGTCAGCAGACTTTATGGCTGCGTCACATATACTCAGCTGTCCCTCACTGTAGTCAAGAGTAATTCGGCTTCCTGATCACATTATTTTTTTGTTCAGTAACACAGCTGGCGAAACGCAGCACGTTATTCAAGGCCCAAACAGGGGAACAAACGGAATTGCCACTTAATAGCGCAGCGTCGTGGTGGTTTGGTAGCTCGCCTCGGTTGCGGGAGGTGCGACACCAACCGCCGACAACCCAACCGGTGAAAAAGGCTTTCCTCGACCTGGCGGCTGGTTGTCTCAAGGGGTGCCTGGGGAGGAAGCTCTTCACCTGCCGCTGTGGCCTTCGAGCCATCGTGTCGAACATCGTCTGTAAATGCTATCTGTGCGTATGCTTGACCGAAGCGGTGGCCTTGTTGTCGAGCATCCGCCTCGCTTCGGGAGGTACCAGGTTCGATCCCTGCCACTGCCGGGTATCTGGTTTTCAGTGGGTACAAGCTTTCCCCCGGCCTGGTGCTCGGCTACTCTGGGGTGAAATCCTTGAGAAAGGGTCCCAAGCATTTAACCGCAGAAGAGTCGAGAACCAGGCCAAAGAAATGTTGTGTCCATCGAAACCGGTGGCGGTGGGTACCCGGCGGAACCAGGAATCGAACCTGGTACCGTCCTGAATGCGAGGCGGATGTGGACAGCTAGCAGGGGTGGACACCTTGCGCGGACGCACACTTTCTGCGCACACCCCTGAGCCTAGAAAGGCTTTCAAATAGGCTTTGCTGGTGCATCGCTTGAATGGAAGTCCAGTAGAGTGTTCGGTGTGTTGCCATCGCACCGTGCAGAAGTCTGCTCGAAGTTGCTTACCGCGGAAGATTCCGGCAGAGCCAGGGCCGCGGAACATGGGAGCTTAAGTTCGCAGGTCGAGCCAACGTTTCTACAAGTGGACTTGTCTTCCTTTGGTCCACTTTTCGAAACGTTGGCTCGACCTGCGAACTTAGGCTTCCCCCCGGCACTGTCCCCCCTTGTTCAGTTCTCTTTCATACCGTGTAAGCCATCTTCTTCCTCTCGTTCTACCTAAAAAAGACTAAAGCGTTACGCTCACCAATGTTCTTGGGAAGCCTGTTCCAGTGTATTAGGAAAAAAGTAATTACGGTATGCACCAGTTCGACAGCGCGTTTCAAGAACTTGCACCTCGTGATCACATCGTTCAGAGACGAAGTTTGGGGGGAAAATGTTCTTGTTTATTCCTTTGAGACCAGAGTGAACTCGACAAAAAAAAAAAAAAAAATAAATACATTTTGCGATATGCAAGTGTTTTCCAACCAAGGTTCTCTGTAAACGCCGCTGTTTGTAATTCTGCTGTAATGTAATACTGCTGTAAACGTGTAATGTAATACTGCTGCAGAAGTTATAATTACCGGAAACAAACCTTGCAGCGATACGTTAAATCTTTTCTATAAGATTAGAGCTTTCAGTGTCCCACACCGCGCAATTGCACTTGAGTACCGGACGAACATTTGTTATGTGCAGTAGCTATTTCACTCAAGATTTTACATTCAAGATGACTTTGTGATTAAATATATTCAACGTGTCTGTTCCATGTCAAATTTTCTAAAAAATAGACCCCAAGGTTATTGTAATCTTGAACCTTTTAAAGAAGTAGTTTGCCCAATTTATACTGATCTCCAGGAAAGAGTTTGCGGGTGAATGACACAAATTGACATTCAGCACTGCTCAAGAACATGCCTCACTTAGTGCACCAAGCATGAATTTTGTTCAGATTATTCTCAAAACTGCTGAAATCACGGTCATTTTCAACGTCCCTGTAAATGGCTCAATCATCTTCATATTATCTCACTTTGCATTCAAGATCTTGCACAATGTCATTTATAAAGACTAAATAGCAATGGCCCCAAAACAGACCCTTGGGGCACACCAGAGGTTGCGGCAACATATGTTGGTTTAGTTCCATTTAACAAATCGTGCTGCGTTCGCCTAAGCTAGTCATTTATAATCCAGTCCATAATTGCAGGTTTTATATAAAAACAGCTTTAAAGCTACATTCGTTAGGTCAATGATAGGCAGAATTTGAGCGCTTCTTTTTTTTATGAAAAAAAAAAAGCAATAGAGCAACGAAGTAAATTCCGTCGAAAACAATGACTCAGTGACTCACTGCACATAGGGCACTTCAGCTTCACTCTTAGTAACAATTATTCAATTCAAAGGACTGAATTGCATACCCCACCCTCTCTCTAGACAGCCGCGCGGGTCTCAGTACGTCGTGGCGCACACACTTCGATTTCCATCTTTTTTGCTTCGCAGGCTATGTGTATGCTGTGCGGTATTGCACAGTGCATGGCTACCGATTACCTGCACTGGTTCGTATACGTTTGGAGCGAGCTAGGCTTGACTGGGATACACATGCGATAAGTGCTGTAGAAACACATTGAAGTACGCTGCCTATCTCGTTAGGGCTGCCACCGGGTGGCACACACCTCTCCTGAAAACCACCAAACTAAAGTGCCACTTTTCCATGCACGATTGGATTCGGAAGTTGTACGCTACAGTTACAACTCACGAGGCAACGGTTTCGCGTCAGCACCACACAACTCACAATCAACGTCATCCGAATAACAATAAAAATAGCTTACTTTCAAGTTCAACATCCACTGCATATATGGCAGGCAGGAGGACAGTTGATGTGTCCTAGGCACGGTGGTCCTGGAAGAGCTTGGGAGAGGTATCAGAGGAAGAAAAGACAACCTCACCGGAATAGGCCGGCTTCTATGGGAGCTTTCAGAAGACGAAGATAAAGAAAGGGAAATACATTATAATCTGCCACCAGTCGCGAGCGCAGTTTGTGGGAATGCATCTATGGTTTGCACACAGTGTTTCGCGGATGCATGCAATACATGTACAGCCTTCGTCAAAAGTGTAAAGCCCAAGGGGTCTGTATGCTTCTGAGCCACTTCGTGAGGCTTGTAATGCATTTCCAGTGTTCCGAACCTCTCGATGGTAAGATGTTTTGTCCTCTCTAATAGGAAAGACTTCCCTTAATGCTAAATCGGCGCCACTGCACGGATCAGAAGCAGAGCCCCTGGGCTCTACACGTTTGACAAAGGCTGTACTATAGTATACATGTTACTTTGGAACAGACCACCTGTGAGCCCTATGCTCGGTCTGCAGCTTCAGCGAGCGAACAGCAGCCGCTGAGAACAAGGCGTCAAGGACCTCGAATGTCTCAGATTACTCGTCACCGAAAACTGCTGCGCGCGCCGCAGCGTCCTCGAATTCGCGCAAATGCGGATTCTTCTTTACGACGCGCCGAGAGCAGCTGTAGGTAATGGCGTATACGACGACGTCGCGACGAGAAAGTGGGACGCTCCGTGTCTTCGCCGTCGGAATGGCGCCGGCTGCCGTATACATACTGTCCGACCGGGAATGGCAACACTCAAGGTCGTTGTCACCGCCTCTATACACACCCTGGACGCGCGCAAACTTCGAAAACGAACTCTGCCACGCCCTGATATGAAGCAGGATATTGGATGTTCCGTGTTACAGCTGAATTGAGCGGCTTACATTAAAGCAGGCCGTTTTGCGTCATAATCGAGGTCTACAGGAGCGGCACGCAGCAGTTATTTTTTTTTTTTTCTGTCTATACATATGCCTGCTCAGAATGCACGCCGTCATGCACGCGGCATCATCTTAACTGTATACTCTTTACTATATGCGTATATACTAGTTCATCCACATAAGATATCCACACTGCGCGGACGTTTTGTTGGCGATATAGATTTATCAATGAATTAAGTTTTGAGGGGACCATGATGACACTTGTGCGGGACATCCTACAGCCTCCTGCTTGAGACTAGCCGTATGCTGTAAATAAATAAATAAATAAATAAATAAATAAATAAATAAATAAATAAATATTTAAAAAACAGTCATCAAACGAGCCAATCGGGTCGTTGTAAACAGCGGCGTTTACATAGCAGCCAACGGTATTTACTGGGAGGTTGGCGACTACAGCTATCACGCGGAAACATGCGAAACGTTTCCTTCCTGGAATATAATGTAGGGACCTTTAATTTTTACGAATTTCTTTCTCACAATTATTTCTTAGGGCTAGAGTGCGGTTAAACACTAACAGCTAGTGACCACTAAATAAAGGACTGCCGGTAGACACGAACGACTGGCGGAACGAAAATGCTATATACAGAAACACAACGAAATCGACGCTAATCGGCGCGAAATCACAGAACTCCGCAGCTCTCCCTCTATCGGTTAAAGCACAGCGGAGTGGCCGCGCCCGCTTCCTTCCTCGTTCAGAGACACGCGCTTGACGACGTGGTTCTTGTACCGGCGACAATAGACGCCCGGCCATCATCGCCGCTGGCTACACAGCTCCGCTCAGGCGTCATTTCCGCCGATAAGATTTTGTTTTTCCTCGGGACGGGTGGACGCTTGGTGCGATAAGAAGTGCCTCGATGCCGGCCGCTATGTATAGACTGCTTGGCGAACAGTGGGCGCCCGCGATTACAAGTAGAACCGGGCAGTAACCTGGCGGTGCTCAGCAGCGCCATGTCCGGGACGTGGCCAGAAAGAGTCATGATGTTTGTTACATGTTCGCACTTAAGCATGCTTCGCATGTTTTTTGCTCCGTTCTTGTCAGACTTTCTTGTCGTCTTCCTTTCTTCGGAGGAGCGCAGTTATACACTCGCCGATGTGGATATACACAAGGTGCCGCACATAAAGACTACCCCGCAGCTACTGCATCGCGCAGCTTCGCTAGGTGTTAGCTACGAGAAGCAGCATCGCCGTTAAAGAGAGAATACATCTGGGCGAAGCCTGCCTGTCATAGATTCACAACTGAAACAAAGAAGCAAATAGCTCAGATCGCATCGATGATCAGCGCCTTTTCTCTCCTTGCACTGTACGGAGTGATAACACGAAACTTCGTATCTATTGGGGGCAAAAAAAAAAAAAAGAAAGAAAGAAAGAAGACCGCAGTCATTGACTCTCGTTACACTTAGTTAGCCGCAACCGGTCTTATCACCCAGAATTGAACTCCTGGCTAACCGCTCCCTGTGTGCATCCCCATTTCCTCCTACAAAGGGAGCAGATCGAGAGATGCCAATTGAGATATCAAGCCCGTCACCGGTGTTCCCACAATGCTTCCGCCCCCGGTCACATTACAGGCAGTTAGGAAATCAGCGAATGTCTCACGCGGATAGATTGGGGCTGACGAAAATAGATCATCGCGCGTGAAGAGGGACGGAGCGGATTCTAAATGCGAAACGTCGCCAAGCGATGCGAGCGGAAACAGGCGATTCTTCCTCGTAACCTTCTTGTTCGTGGTATGGTGATCACCGCTCCGCACCTTGTACGCATAAACCCTCCGGGGCATTCATTCGATTCAGCTCGCTTCCACTATAGGCGTGTAGCGCTTTCACCGCCTCATAACGAAAGCATACCACGCGTTTCGCTTGGACGGCTGTGTACATGGCTTGCGTCGCCGGTACGACGCAGTGCCGCTGCTGTGCGTGCCGAGAGGAAGGCATAACCTGGAATTCTGGCCTAGGAACCCTACGTCGTATATGCGCGTGACATAAATCACTCAGAGATCGATGGGCACATTCCAATCGTGCACAAAACCACAGGGTAAATGGCGCACATGTCGGTCTAGTATACGCCGTGCCTGAAAATAGCCTGCATGCGATTCGCAGATACAGGAGCACGTTCAACTCGAACGGTTAATCCAGCGCCCTCGTGGGTTTGCCTTGGAAAAGAAAAAAAAAAAAAAAGAGAACAACGGCTTACTAGTGCCAGTGACTACTTATCTGCCAATTCATGAAAATGGCGCTTTAACGCGTCAAGAAACTGACATTTCTTGCCTATATGCGTTCTTTTTGCCGAATAGCGAATGAACATGGTGACCGCCTTCCAACTGTAGGAGCCTTTCTCGTTTCACTGTACTGCAAACAAATGTCTATATGCTGTTAAAAAAAAGGGCTTTAAAAAAGCTTTTTGGTTTTAACTGTACGTACAGCCTTTATCAAAAGTTTACAGCCCATGGGGGTCTACTTCTGAGCAATACTATGTGGCTCGTAATGCATTCCCAGGTTTCCATACTTGCTGAAGGCAAGAAGATGTTTCGTCCTACCCTCTTCAATGGCTAGGACTTCCACGATTATTACAGAAGTCATATTATACGGCTTAAAAGCAAACCCTCTGGGCTGTAAACTTTTGATAAAGGCTGTACGTGGTCACTCATCAAGTGTCCTTGGGCTTCGTCCAAGTGTTTACGACTGTACGCTTTAGCTCACGTACTATCGGTCATGTACATATTGCTATTATTGGCACGTTGAGGCACGGCTGATATAGCGCATCAAATGGACTTTTTCGCAGAAAGGGGCAGCCATATCTGCATTGTGGGGTGACCCGAGAGGAGCTCATGGTTGTGGGGCGATAACCGCCTTTTCATACGCTCTGGCGTATCACGTGTGACAAGTAAAGGGCGAACAAGTGAAGCCGGAACGGTCGGTTCTTCATGCTGGGTCAGTGCGCCATATTTTACTCTCACTGAGGTTCGTCAAGAATGGCCGCGCTATCTGTGTGGCATCATGGAAGAGATCGAAGAGGGGACAGCGCTGAAGGCATGCAACTGAAGTCTGCCTAAATCACATTTGATTGAATGGGTAATCACGTTGGTGGGTTACTGCGTTGTAATGAAATCAAACCTACTTTTATGAAAATGGAGATTCTATAAACTAACATAAGTCCGAAACTGAAGTATGCATCTCGGACCACAGGCAGTTTCAATAAGGCAACTGCGATGACGTCACCGCTTTAAGAGTGCGGATTTATAAGGGATAGACTTCGCCGCCATCCGATTTTGGTCACTGATCATCGAGTCCATAATTCGGTGTCAATCATCCTTAACGTCATGAATATTGGTTGAATGACAGAACAAAGAAATGTTCCATTGATGAATCGAAATTTCCCAACAGTAAACGCGCACTTTACTAAGAAACGAACGTCATCACAACGATATAAAGCCAAATTGTACAAGTTTATTTGAGGGGTAAAAATGAAGCGCTTCTATCTAGCGGCCCATTAAACGTGATGAGTATTCTCACCCATCCTTCATTGTCTTTCATTCCTGCGTGTCTCCTACGTGGGCTTGTCGCACAGCAAATCGTTCGCGATGTGCGCCAGGAAGCCCATCTCTCTACGTGCGTCGGTGTTTTTGAAGTAATAGCACGCTACAGGGTAACCGATCTATTTTGTTGCCGATACGTATATATTATCAGACCTCATAATGCACACCAGGTGGTAGTAGGATCTGGCTACGTAAAATTACATATAGCGTACACCCGTTCCGTCTGTTCATCACTCATCGTCGACGCCGTCACCCGTAGCAGGCAAGCGGCCTGAACTCGCGTAAGTGGTTCCGGCACCCTATATACCGTAAAGCGAACCATACTTAGATGATCTGCACCGCTAGACGCCGGCACCGATCCACGGGCGTGTTTCTCACGTGCCATGTGCGGGCTTGCTTTGTACAGAAGGAGCCCTCCTCGCTCATAGCTCGCTCCGTTAGGTACACACAGCGACGTCCCGCGAGACGAGATGAGCGACCCTACACAATGCGTCGCAGCGGATAAATAGCCCTTATGCAGGCGCTCGCGTTACGAGGTGTATATGCTACGTGCAGACCCCGGAAGGCGCAGAACGCTCCGCTGCCCAAGGCACAGGGCGCTCCCAACTCGCACGCGTTGGACGTCTAGAGCTCCGAGAAGCCGCCTTTGTGTGACCCGCGTAATTGCCTCGCTGAAGAGGCTTTTCGTCATTTCGGAAGCAATTCAGGCTTGTTCGCTTTCTTTGATCGCGCGGAAAGAAAGCGACCAGCATAGTGGTGCACGTGGCATACGCCTACGTGAATTCCTTGCGCGGGTACGCGAACTAAAGGCGTGTAAGCGATTGTAAAGCGGGCCTCGTTTTCCGAACCACTGGCTTGCGACGCGCGTGTAATTGCTGCTCATTTTGTACGACGCCCGTGAACTCGCGACATAACCCAGCTCGTGCAACCTCCTCGCCCTGAGCGTGAGTTATCAGTGTGATGAAATTTACTGCTTCTAAACGGCGCGTTTTGGTAAATACACCTTTACGCGAGCCACGCGTTTGCGTCACGAGATGCACGGGATCTTCCTCGCAGCGTCCGTGGCTTGTGTTTTCGCAGTATGTAACTCTCCCTAACCCGCAAGCTATACAGCAGTGGCGATGCTGTGCACAGTAGCATGCGTAATCGCACGAGAGTCGTTATCAGTTGACAACTCATGAACGCGCTTAAATGGCATAGTGATATTGTCGTCACAGAACACTGCTTCTTGTGTACGTTCGCTGTACTAAACTTGCTCCTTTGCCCGAGAACTGTATCATCGCGATTTACTGCCACTAATAACCCTTAGCATGTCGCCAATAGTACACAACACTGAGTTATATGATCCGACCGATGTTGACGAATATGGAGCGAATATATGGTATACAAGTACACGTGAGACGACAGCAATGGAAGGAAATTACTCTCCCGCAGCACTGAAAACCCTGTACAACAGCGGGCATCGCAACGACGCACTCCCACCAATAATGAGACGCATCAACTGCATGACAAAGAAGAACGCGCCGAACATTCAGCGCCCAGCGCAGCAAGTATTCATTTACGTACATGGTTCGGAACCTTCGGTACTCAGAGCAGACATGAAGCAAGCTAACAAAAACACGAAGTGGCCGTGCGGAGGGTGACTACGGGGCATGCTGGAAATGAGACGGCCGAGTCGGCAAGTCCACAGAAACAACGAACGCAAATATGTTCCCACAGAAATAGTTCCTACGGTACCGACAGGTCAGGTTGTGTTATAGCTGCCGTGCCACCGCGCTGTTCGAGCTGTGTTAGTCCGTTATTTTTCGAGTATAACTTATTTTTATGTATTGTATGTTTCGTGTGTTTTCCAGGGCATTCTAATCATGTATGACGTCACAAACATGGACTCCTTCAACCACCTCTCCTACTGGTTCAGGAATATCGAAGAGGTAAGCCAAAAACAGTGCACTCTCCTTTGTGTTTCCTGTACTCAGTGCGGAGTGTCATTCACGCGTTTCCGAGATCATATATACGATAATGCTAAATGCCCGCTCGTTCCAGCATCCTAAGTGGAGGCTAGCGGAGTTCGTCCACACTTGCTAGATATGCACTGCGGTTTACGTGGAAGTGCCCGAGTCATGGATCTCGCACGAATCGTGCAATCGAAGACTTATCACTCTTTTTCCATGAGAGACCTCGCGACACGGGATTACGCGTTCGCATCCACATTATTATTTTCCGTTCGCACTTCGTTCATAACGCGTTCACTTTTCCCGTTTATAGTATTAGTGCACACCTGTGTAGGGGCGAGGCGCCAATAATCGCGTTATTACGAAGATGCACCTGCCACGGGAGGGCGTATACACGCGTCACAGCAGAGCGCTCGAACAAGGCACACCTCTGCGTCGTCCGAAACCCTTACAAGGCATGCCGGACATCATTGCCGCTGATCTTCCGCTCGCACAGCTCATCTCTCGCGTTTAGGGGCAGCCTTGCCTCTGATCTACACCGCCGCCGTATTGTCGCGGCCACGAAATCCTCTTAACATCGGAACGAGGGTCGATCGGCATTCCGGCTCGCGCGCGGGGCTTAGTCACATTCAGCCGAGGATTTACTTGACAAACTCCTCCGGTGCCCCGAGCGGGGGAGGCCCCAAGCAGGCGCTTGCATTCGAGGCTTGCGTAGCTGGAGCCGTTTTTCTCCAAGCCTGTGGCGCTAGGAGAGACGACCGTATACTGACGCCTTGGGACGGCAAGTTGTTCAGAAAGCAGAGCCATGCATGTCAGTGGTCTCGCTGAGCCAGTGAAAGTCGGCAACTCCACGTTTCTTTGCAGCCTCCAGCGTAATTTCAACAGACTTCAAGGGAAACTAATTAGAGAAACAACTCATAGTGGAGATATTGCTACACATAGATAGTAATTAAAAAAAAAAGCGAGCACTGAACGTAGATATATACTGAGGTGTCCCTCAAGATAAGCTTCGAAGTATATAGTGCGGTATGCTCGCCCTCAACGAGGAGGAAAAAATTCGGCAGGGACACTGATAATAGTCCTGCGAGTGAAATGACAAAGAAGTTCTTTCAGCTGGCATTCGAAGTATGTGCGCGCGTACTCGACGTCATACTTCACGCACCATCGGTGAGCCGTAATTGCAGAAACCTTGGCTTGAAGGCATCCGCTTGGAGGTCGTCGGTTCGCATCCCTGTAGTGAAGTAGCTGCCAAGAAGCTGAAGTAGAGCTGAAGTAGAGAAATCGGAAGCGCTCTTCCTCGGCCCACGAAATAAACAAACAAAGCCCCGGGAACACGGGATAACGCTAACGGTAAATGGGGACAAAATACTCTGGGTATAGAAACGATTAGAGTGCTGCGTCTTCGGATCCAGTCAAACGGTAAGAACACCGAAACGATACAAACATTCGAATCGACTGTAGGCCAGACGTGTCGGCTAATCAAGAGAATAGCAAACAAACACGCGGGAATGAAAGAGGCGAACCTATTGAGACTAATTGATTCACTTGTAGGATTACATACGTGGCACCATACCTATGGCTGGCAAAAGCAGGAAAGAACTGAAATCCCTCCGTACATATCCACCCAGAAAATTCTCAACATGGGGATTTCAAACACGTTAGACGAGCTCATTGACCACAGTAACACAGCAGCAACGACTCCTACGCAGCCGATCGGGACTTAAATACTAGAAAAGCTAGGCTTGGAACCTCGAGCAAGGCTAAAACTGACTGAGGATATCCCAACAGACATAAGGAACAAAATAAGAATCCCATCACTTCCAAGGAATATGCACCCGGTACACCATGAGGGTAGAAGAAAAGACAGAGCGAAAGCTATACAGAAAAAACTAGCAGACTGACAGGACGTGGTTTACACGGACGCGACGGAATAGGAATGCAGAACGAGTTTCGTAGCCCTAGCAACCAGGGAGGATGGGGACCGGGTCTTGTGCTGCGCAGCATTCGACAGAGGGACGCAACAGCGGCTGAGGAGGTGACCATTTCGCTGGCCCTAATACAACAGTATGTAAGGGTGATTGTAACAGATTCCCAATCGGCTGTCCGAAACTACAACGCAGGCAAGATATCTGCCGAAGCGGTTAAAATTCTGGCTGCCGGACCGCCACCGGCAGAGCTCATTAAACTCGTTTGGACTCCGGCCCACGAGGGCCTGTGAGGAGACAGCGCAAGTACTGGCCCGAAGACTTACACACCGGGATAGCAGTGCGGTCTCGTTGAGCAGAGAGCCCCTTCAGGGCGAAGAGTTGAAAACATACTATGATATTCTCAATGATTAGAAAGACAGACGTTGCCTCGAGCAGACAAAATTCTAAGCAGAAAAGAAGAGGTTACACGGAGAAAGTTGCAGTTCCCAACCCACTCGCACTAAGCAGATGGCATCCGGTGATACAGGACCCGCGGTGCAAACATTGCAACGAAATTGCAGGTATGATACACATGGTGTGCGCATGCTCTAGATACAACGAACCAGACAGGAATTTGGAGTCCTGGGAGGCTTTAAATATCAACCAGAACAAAGAAGTCCAAACAAAAATCATCCATCTGGCCCTGGACACCGCTGAATCCCAAGAGATTTCAGCCTGCTGATGCTGAAAGGGGAGGAATCTTTTCCTTGACGGGTGTTAATAAAGTTATTCATCAAGTTATTCATCATCATTGGCGAACTTCACTTCTCACTGCTATTCACTCGTGAAGAGCAAAAGTATGCTATATGCAACTGGAGATAGTTTGGCACCGTTCGGAACGCTGCATCGCAATTTCGGTACAAGCCTCGTTCGCGCCCTCGTTCGCTGCAATCGGATACAACTTAAGACTGCATTGGCAGAAAGTAGTACACTGTTAACGCTTTTTATTTTTTTGCTACCCAAATAAAAAGCTAACCATTATAACAAATTATAAGCTGATTATTTCAATGCCCCTGGCTTGCTTGTTGTAGTCAAATTTCAAAAACTAATTTTATTTACTGCTTATCGGAGTAATACACATGCCGCTTATCATGCCCCATGGTTAGGAATCACTTTTCTTTTTTAAATTGTATCATGCTATAGCGATGCATCGTGGATGCTCGGCTTGCCGTGCGCGATATACGACTGCTCGATGGCGTCGCCCTATTTACCATCGCCGAGGTTTCCACGAGCATCTCGCGAGCACGGCAACGACGACGACGAACGAACGAACCCCGCCGGGGTGGCGCAGTGGTTACGGCGCTCCACTACTGTTCCCAAGGATGCGGGATCGAATCCCGGCCCCGGCGGCCGCTTTTCGGTGGAGGCGAAAAGCAAGGCGCCCGTGTGCTGTGCGATGTCAGTGCACGTTAAAGAACCCCGGGTGGTCGAAATTTCCGGAGTCCTCCACTACGGCGTCTCTCATAGCCTGAGTTGTTTTGGGACGTTGAACCCCACAAACCAAACCAACGACGAACGAACGAGCGCCGACGGCTTTTCTGCTAATGAGACGCATAATGTCATAGCATTAATGAAGGTTTATTTTAAGGCGAAGGTCTACTTTGCTCTTGAGTGGCGTCCGATTGTCCGCAAGAATGTGTCCGCAGGGAATAACAACAAAAATATAACGTCAGTCCGCAAAATAATCGTGACCTAACCGTTCGTCGCACAGCGTTTAGGTTGGTCTCGTACCATTTTGCTTCCTATTTAGAATCCATCTGCTGGCCACGTTGAAGGCTAATTCGCGACAGGGATTCGAACCGGCCACATATATGCACCACAAATTGTATGCCGTTAATTGCAACTGTAGGTGTCCACCTAGGAGAGAGGCAGATACTGCTCCTTTCCCCGAAAAACAACCGAACTAAAGCTGTGTAACACTTTGCTTTCGCCCTGCAGTGGGTATAGTCAGGCTGATGATGATGATGAACACTTTGCCAAAGTCTTTGCCGGTATTTTAACGTTAAGTCGCTAAGGAAAATAATTCCAAACACTGCACGTGTTTAAGCACGTCTTAATCGGTTTAGGCGGAGCTAATCCTCGGTTATTTTTTTTTCTTCTTTTTTCTGCCGGCGTGAATGGAATTTGCGCACATTTCATCGCCGTTGTTTAGAGGGCACTCCTTACGCATAAGCCGACGTCTGTATGCTTGAGGCACTGTGACAACCTTTACTCTGTGCTATGAATACATAATAATATCAAATTTGCTCCTTATAACATTCGGCCCTAAATACGTAAAGCCATACACCTGCGTGGCTTCAACATCTGAGTACGGTTACAGAGTAAAAAGCTGAAGCCTTGACGCCAGTACGATCAAATAAAAGTCTATATTCTCGGATACGTTTCGAAAAACTAGCCAGTACGAGCGTATTCTGCTAAAGTCATGGATTATGTTCTTCGATCGGCACCTGTAAAAAACGAGAGGCCAAACATTGTCGTTGTTTTTGCAAGCGGGGCTAATCCAGCAGAACTATATGCACAAATTACTGCTTGTCGGTCTTCCATCCACACAGCTACCACTCCGCAGGCAACTGTTGCGAGGATCGAAAGATGCGAACTATATAGCAGTGAGCTTAAAGAAACATGCTCTCCTGCTATACTAGGACAATGTTTCAGCACATCGCTACTACCATTTACCGTGTAGAGCCAATGAGGAATCCGTATAACAGCATGTATCAAACGCACCGTGCGCTATCAATTACCTCGCAGCGCGGGCAACGACAATGTGACAGTGCAGTGCCAGGTCGCTCAAACGTTCCACCAAAGCTGTCGTAGCGCGAGCCCACCCAAACCTGCAAGAACATTATCGGGAACTTTTCCCAGGCAGCTTGCAACCGTGGCGTGCGGTGTACTGTTGTCAGTGCGAGTACGTACGGTTCTAGGGGACACACGGTCTTAAAGGAAACGATGGCACAGTGATAGAGGTGTGAGTGGTTCACGTTCGTTTGAGTAGCACAGTACGAAACACCTGATCTACACATTTCTCTGCCTTTTCTATCCACCGTCTGCCCCTTCCCTTCGATCTGTCGCAGAACGCGTCGCCAGAGGTCGTCAAGGTCTTGGTGGGCAACAAATGCGACGCGACGCACATGCGCCAAGTGGAGAAGGACCGGGGAGAAAAGGTGCGCTCTCTACACCCTGTTTCCCATCTCCGCGATGTGAACGAACCGAAATCTTTTCGCCAACACTAGTAGATATGAGCAACGTTTCCTTTTACATATGTGATGTGTTCAAAATCCGTGAAGGGGACAATGCCTGGCACGCTGCTTTTTATATGCACTTATCGCTTTAAAGGACATCCCTTGCTTGTCTTTTTTTTTTTTTTATAATGGGCTGAACTTTTCAATAGAAGCTGTTGAAATCTTTGGTGTTTTCAGCAGTAATTTGCAGAATAACTGCACGGAAAGCGCTACCGAGTACTGATGCGTGGATGCACGTGTACATGTGGTGCCCAGATGATAGCTGTGTCAGCTTCCAGTCACTATATAGGTCATTAATGCGCAATTGACTCGTCATTGCAGATGCTGTGAGGTCGAGCCACTCACACACAGTTTGTGTGTTTACTTACATTAGGGAGCTGTGACTGCGCTTTTAACACAATGGACATGAAACCTGCAATCGACCACGCACTTTGTCATGTGGTCAGCTCCGATAATATGACCTGGCGGCTGGTTCATCCACGCCGCCTAGGAAACAACTGTGCGCCTTTCTCACAACGCGCCGGCATATCCTGCATTCAGTACAGATGCGGACAACAACCGCCTATGTAGCGACTTTATAGTTCCATGCTGGCCACGTCTGAGCGCACCGTTTTAAGAGCACTTGCGAAAACCCTGTTAGGAGTCGTTGACACCGTGGTGACCAGACGATTCGATTCGAGGACGGTATTTGCGAAACAAGCTCTGTGTACAAAACAACGCGTATACGGGCCCACAAGCTGGCGCCAATCGATCCCATGAAAGCGGCGCCGCGACCCATTCGAGGAAAATGGGCCCGCGAGAACGTGTGTTTGCCGTGCTTTTACGTCCACACCGCACGCGAACGGCATTCCTGCAAGGGGGGAGATATGGAGCACAAGCAGCGATAACCGCGGGGCACGCCAGACATCCCGGGGTCACGAAGGTCCCGATTCGAGGTGAAAGAGGGAGTGTAAAAAGGAGAAAATTACGAAACGAATACCGTTCGACCGCGCTTGCCCTCTATTTCAAGTGCGTGATAGGAATTGGAAGCGATCAAGGTCATCAGTCGTGCGATAGAGCGGGGCTCGGCACCGATAAAGGAGGGCACAAGAAAGTGTCGCCCTCACCTTATGTCATCCCCTGGCCTCGTTCTTTGGCTGTATGCGAGGTCGTTAAATTCGTTGTAAAATATTCCACAAAGCGACACGGAATCTATACACATGTGTTTACGCTGAAGCTGTGCGTGTAATACTGAGATAAAGGGAAAACGTTGCACAAGAGGAAGTAACGCGTGGTGCGCAAAAGAAGTGCATGGTCAAAAGAACACACGAAACCGAACGAGACGGGCACACAGGAATTGTTCCAGGTGGTTTCTGCTCGAAACGCCTTTGGAAAGACTCCACACCTGCATGATGTGAAGCGTGCGATGTCAGCTTCGTACCCGTTAACCATGACAAATCACGCTTTTTCGCCTATTAACGTGAATGCATCTATGGAAACGGCCTTTGGGAACCCGTTCACTCACTCATACGGATCCCAGCGATAGGTAAAAACTTTCCTGCGTTTGCCGTTTGGCCAAACACCGAATTAGAACTTATCCTGCAGCTTGAGGTTCCAGTCTTGTTTGCCGCGGTCGTTGTCTGCCAGCAGTGCACGTCCTGTGACGGCTTACTTCTTTGGCACCTCCATCTGACATAGGACACCCCTCAATGACTGCAAATGTCCATGCACGTCAGACACGCATTTAGCGCCAGCGGCTGTCAACAGCTAGGTAAACTTGTACAGCTGCCGCCAGAGTTACGAACTGCGCATGGGTCTTGGAGGCAACGACCATGCGTTACAATTTTCAGCAGATAAGGCGAATAAATACTACGCCGGAGAATGCGACGTGCTCAAGCAACATTCAGATACATAAACATGAGGGCTTATCGCTATTAGAACGCAGTGTGATCACGTTTGAATGTAGTTATGGCAATCGCCCTAACCTCATCGCGCGCGGAGAGACATTTAAACGTCGTCCCTGAAATAGAACGCTGTTGTCAATGACCAGCTGCGTGCTTTATATATAATGCCGTAATTCACTTGCATGCAACTGCACGAGACGCGGCTTTCCACAAGCTGCCCACTTTAGGCGCGAAAAGTACAGGATGTATAGCACGGATCTACGGTTGATCTATAAATCCACACAAGATCAAAAAGAATTAAGCTAAGTCAAAGGATTCGGCGATGCAGAACAGTACACCGGAGATCGGATTGCATCGAAACAAAGCTCGAACCAAAATTTTCACGGAGTCACATTTGGATGCAAGACACAACACCGTCAACCGCGTACCTGTCCAATGAAAAGTATACAAATCACAGCAGCCCCGGAAGCCTGTGCACTGTGCTGCTGGTGCAATGTCGGAGTGGGCAGTGCTCTGTGTTCTGGTTGCAATTGGTGTATTGTAACCTTGAGTTTTCGAGCGACCTACAGGGTCCGTAAATTTACGTTGCCGGATGTACAGGCTTGGGTGTGTCACGGCTTAATTAGTGCGCCTTCGAGCGCATCACGACCGCACAGTAACTTTTATTTCCCTCCTCCTCGACCGCAGATGGCGGAGAGCTTCGACATCCCGTTCTTCGAGTGCAGCTGCAAGCAGAACATCAACATCCAGGAGGCCTTCGTCACGCTTGCCAGGAAAATCCGAGAGCAGAGGGAGCAGAGGGTGATCATCAGCCCCCTTGTACAAGTCCTCCTCGTTTTTTTTCCTTTGTTTGCTTCTTTTGCGTTCGTTCGTTTTGTTGCATGCATGTGCTGCTGAGCTCCCGTTGTGTTTAGTTCCGTTTTTAGTTAGTCTTATTATTATTATTATTATTATTATTATTATTATTATTATTATTATTATTATTATTATTATTATTATTATTATTATTATTATTATTATTATTATTATTTTGTTCTTCAACCCCCATTTTTGATGGTTTGTGATTGGCTTTCCTGCGTTACTGCTTCTTCGTGTGCATTGTTTCGCTGGAACGCTCGGACCGACATAATGCGTTGCAAGAGACGGAGCGTGTCACATTTGTCGCGTAGGTTTAGCATGATTAAGCGCGAAATTGTCTAGAAAAGTCCTGCGCGACAGATCACATACATATGTTGCCATCTTCTGTTTGCTGCATCGCCTGTTTCCAGTTCTAGCGAAAGCCCTGTACACATTCTGTGAGATTGTTCGATGGTCATGGCGAAAATTCCACAGCAGCTGTCTGCGCAATACAAAACTCACGCGCCCTCGCACCTCGCTGTACTTGGCCGCCAACATCGAATGACACAGCCGGCAACTGCGCGCCTCGAAAAGCGAACAGCAATAAGTAGCGAGTAATCGGTTCCCAATTGCTCGACGGGGGGTCGAACAGCGAAAGCGCGACTTGCAATTGACCACTACGATGAACGGCAATCACGCGGGAGGGAGGACTGATGCGACCTCGGTGACTAACGCACAGCATAACCAGCTAGTTTCCAGTGGCGCGGAGCCCAAATAGCTCCGTCGGAGCAGCGAGAACAATTACCGATCGAAGACTGGGCGTAACAGCGAAACCTTGATAGCTCCGCCGGACAGCCAGCCGGCCTTTGTTCTTGCGGCACTCGAGGCATGCGCGGCGTCGTCGCACGGTGGCGCCTATTAAGGCACGCGCGCAGCCATTCGCTCGGGGGCCGCAATTTGTCCTGTGATTGAAAGGCAGTGCTTGCATCGATAAGCCCGCTTACACGCGGTGCGACGATTGCAAGCCTGGAATGTCGTCGCAGCGTGCGAGAGCAGTCCCCGCAAGCCCGACATTGAGAAGAAGTAAGATTTGGAAGACAATAAGGTTATGGTATATTTATTACGTGTATGCTTTTTTTTCCGCCATTCGTGCAACTTGCAGAGGCTTTTATTTCATCGTTTTCCAAAAGCACGCGTGCTAGCATCTTCTCTAGTATTTGTTTTTTTTTTTTTTTTTTTTTTTTTTTGTTCTTGAAAAGACGCGAAACTTTTATTCGCTGTGCAAGCTTCGTCGCTCCTTACTGTTCCTTCAGTTGTGAGTTAGCGCTCGTCTTCGTTTTTCCTCTCTTGTCTTCGTGTCCACGCGCAAACTTTATGCATGTCAAGCAACTCGCCCAACTTTCCGCTCTCCTTACTGTTCCCGCCGTTCAATTCCCTTATTCCCCGTGTCTTTCCATGAAATGCGTAAAATTCCGGAGCCGCTGTGATGTTCGTAAGTGCAAACCGTTTGGAACTGTACCTGCGTCGCGGGGCGCAAATGCTCCATTTTGTGACGACTGTGACAACCGCATGCACGTGCAACTGCGGCTGCCTGTGCTGCAGGCGCACATGTTGCGCTGCGCATCTGGTCTATAGCTCGCCTCAAAATTAATTACGATAAGCTCTACGTGTGTATCCTTCCCTCCCTTACATTTTTTTGTACTGCCGGTTGTCCTGCAGCGCTAAGCAACGGGCCGCTTCACTTATGCCAAAGCTTCACACACACACACACGCACACACTTTTCTCGTTCTACAAAATTTCTGTAACAGCCTGGCACAGTTTCAAACGCTAAATATGGGGAAGGTGTTGAAGTGGGTGCGCGAGCTCACAAGTGTGATCTCACAGAGTATGGTGCAATTAACGACTTCTCTCCTGCTGCGCAGATTCCCATTTCTGTGATCCGTTGGTTCACGGGAAAGTCGCAGTGAGTGGCCTTGTAGTAGAATCTGCAACAGTTCTTTGATCATGCGTATGCGTTACAATCTGCACTATCGTCCGCGGCTAGTAAGAAAGGCGGTGTATTCCGCTGGCGAATTTTTCTCAGGATATCGCAGGCAGCAGAATACCCAGCACTGATGTAAGTTCTTTTTACGCCATAGCGCTGCCCCGTGTCGCAGAAAAGCCGGTGTCAGCTTGCGGTTGTAACGCAAAAAAAAAAAAAAAAAAAAAAATCGGAAGAAAGTAAAGAAACAATAAATGTTCTGCGGAAACCTACGGACTCGAACACGTTTCCTTCTCAGTGCGAGACGAGCACGCAAACAGGCAATAAAATAAAAATAAAAATAAAGAAGAACTCCGCCACAGAACCGCATTGATTCTGCCCAAATAAACGTGGACCTATAGTATGCATTGCCTTGTGACTGTCAGCTAATGTTTAGGTGCGTCAGAAAGAAACCAATTACGGCAGTAATAGTTAAGCGAGTAGCAAAGAACATTTCCGCTTTGCTTATGCGGCACTTACTGGAAAATTCCTTCGACCGTACGGTGCTGCTGCAACAGATGGCGTGAGCTGCCGCCCGATTCAAAGCCTTATACATCCATCCACCGTCTTCAACGCATTGAGGTGCGAACGGGACCCGATAACGCTATCTTAAGCGTCCTACAATTTTTCCTATATAGAATATGCGTTAGAATCCAGAATATAAAAGACAGAAGGCACGAAATGAAAAGATAATTTGTGGGGATGAGAAGTAGGTAGGGCAGAGGAAATTCGGAGGTCGTTGTATGCTCACATCTCACCAGTCATTTTCTTTTTTTACCTTATATTTAATTGTCTTTCGGCCATAAATTTTTCGTCAACACCACATTTTTTTAAACGCAAAATAGAAAACTTTCCCTATCCTTTCCTTGGTTTTGCAGACTGACAGCTTCCTTCAGCGAGCCCCTCATTTTGTTACACTTTTTCTGCGTAAAACGGGGTCACCCCGTTTTAAAACCTGGAATACAGTTCCCAGAGCAGCGTACAAAGGTCGCTTGGGAAGTAATACCTTTGACTGCTTTCGTCGAAAACTGCAACAAATGCGCGTGATCGACAGCACCTAAACACAGGCTCACAGAATTTCCTATTTTTCGTAAAAGGTGCCGTTATTCGCTATGCATTGTGCGTTGCAGAAATTCCATGCAGTGCCGATAAGTGCGTGAGTCCATGAGCGCCATCCGCGGATTTACACTGCGCAATTGTGCCTTTTGTTTTGTCGTTCCGCGTATATAACCGAATCCACTCAGGTTTAAACCTGGACTCTAAGGTGGGTGCGTTAGGGCAGATAAGGGTAGTGTCATGTCATTGCGATGTTTCAGCACGCAGGATTCATTTTTTTTTTTAGATTTTTGCTTGTTAACTAATTATGTGGCACAACAGGTCGCGGAAAGTTAAGCAAGACGGATATTGACATATAGTTTCGGTCTTCTAGAGAACCCCTCCGCGTTTCTCACATTACGAAGGCGCTTTTTAAGCAAAGTCATTAGAGTTCATCCAAGCGCAGCCGTGTGGCTGGAAGAGAAAGCTACATCCCCAGTGTTCGTACTCGTAAGGCTACTCGTAAGGCTACGCACGAGTGGATCCTGATGGGCAATTGCTCCCCTGTGAGAAACCTTCCGCAACTTTGTGGGTTTAACTAAGCACATTGGGCTACTAACCAACATCTTGTATCACTGAGGGGAGAGAATGGGGAAATCATTTGATGTGAGGGCGACGATGCGGTATCTCATGCGAACATGTGTAGGTCCAGGTTCTTCTTCTAGGTACTGTGGGATATTCTTGGGGAGGGGGATACCGGACACGGGTTATGCCGGCCTAATGTCGTGGCGGCACTCTTGGCGTCCGGGGGAAGGGGAGATAGGACGTGGGAAGAGGGAGGCCAGGTTGACCGTCGCTGCTGCTGCTTGTGTTTACGGTCCGCAGCAATTCCCTCCTTGCCTAACACTTGGTCGCAACCTGTTTTTTTCGCAGCCCAACAAGTTCGAGGAGAGTGAGCGACTTCAGTGGGAGAAGGCAGACCTGAACCAGAATCGGCAGTCACCGTCGGCGCAGTATCGCTGCAACTGCTGAGTGACGCCTCAACCCGTTCTTCTTAAAGACCTTCCCGTCGTTGCTCCTGCCGTGTCACCAACGCCCGAGCTAGTTTATTTCCGCGCTGCCGCCTCGCTGCGCCCCCACTGCTGCGACGTCCTTTGGGAAAGGCGCGGACCTTGGACTGACCGACGCCTGATATACCCGGCCGCTGACGGCGACAGATCTGCTGCGGCCCTTGAACCGTCAGCGGCCCTTATCCAAGTGCGACGGCGGAATGGACGGCTTTACAATCCACGGCACTCACCGCGCATCGCTTCGTCTTCACGCTACGCGTTTCGCCGACAAGAGCCGGCATATAGACGTGTGTATGTGTGCAGGGTGTGTGCGTGTGTACGGAGAAACACAACGGTTGCAACAGACGCGCTTAATAGGGTGACGAGCGAACCTTACCTCGTTGTGTGCGTATGCACACGCAGGTAAATGATGGAGCTGGCAGAGGTACGTTTCCACAGACAGAGGAAGCGCGAGTCTGAACAAGGTATCCCGCGACGGAGATGGGATGAATTAGTTGCAATCTTTTACGTTGACCGTATCATAATTCGGTGCAGTCCAAAGTCCGGTCACAAGTAAGATACTTCGTGGAACGTCTGATATAGTAACAAACTAGTGTAAGGCTAAATCTTATATGTACCTTGAACCGCAGTAAGCGCAGGTGGTGATAGAAAGCAGTCCGTGTGGAGAATCGGAAAGGAAGTTTACGAAATGTAATTTTAAAGGGACACTGAATACACATCGGAGTCTGTCTGCGCCCATGCATTACTGCGTTCTAATAGCTAGAAGCTACTTTCAATGAAAACAGAACTGTTTTTACGTAAAACTGACACCAGGAAATGAAATCAATGCCAAGAATTCGGAATACTAGACGCCCTTCCAAAGTTTCCACAAGACATGATCCGTTGCCACCCTGGCACTGCCTCCCCTGTGTATTTAGCTTCAGATTAACAAACGCTCGCAAAAAGCAAATATCACATAGACACATATTACAAGAATACCTGTAAACTACAAAAGAAAAAATATGTGCAGGACGCAGAATTTTGTACAGACGACTCAAAAATAGCAAATTATGTCGGATGGGCAGCACTGTAATGCAGGCTACCGAACTGTATTTACTATTGAATGTTATGCTGTCTGTGTATTCGATACAAAACAGTAACACAGGACATCGAAACAGAGCCTATATAGCGTTACATTTAAGCGTTAGAGAGACACAGCTTACCTGCTGCACAATCTCTAAGGGAGAAAATAAAGAAAATATGAATACCATACAAAGATTGCATGACATTAGGACAGTGTAAGCGAAGAAATGAATGGCAGACTAAAAGAAATAATGAAGGAAATAAAAAAATGCACTTTGTAAGACCGGCCATTGTAAAATGGAAGTCATACACTAGAATGAGAGTTTCATTGAAGTAATTTTATGCTATCTTGGACAGACCGGGCACAACTTCTGGTTTTGTTTGGTTTGTGGGGTTCAACTTCCCAAAGCGACTAAGGCTATGACAGACGCCACACATAACTTCTACTGACAAAACAGGGCCAATCATTCTTCAAGAAACTCGGTATAGAGGTGTGGAGGTGAGCGAGCCGCACTAAGCAACATTTTATTCTCAGGCACAGAGCTCCAACAGCTGAGGAAAACGTATTTTACTCGATTATGCCAATATCACATCCCTTTCCTCCCCAGCTTACTCGGAGACAATTTACTTGTTGAATTTTCATTTGATTTTAGTTCTATGGAAGAAACAAGGATCCTAAAAATTTATAAAAGGCTCTCATTTCTTATCCACTAAACAAACTCGTTAAACATAGTGTTTGGCGCATGATAGTCATTTTTCCTCAACACAACGCACAAGTCATATTCACACTGGTTTTCAAGGGGGAAAAAGCGATGTCGTGGACACAGATAATCGACGCAGTTCTCTAAGGCTATAAGGCTAGGCTATGCTAAGCTGCATAAGTGTCATTCCTTTCTAAACAGTGCTCACGTAAAACCCGGTCTTGACGTCGCTAAATTAATTAAACTGAGCGAAAAAAAAAAGTTCTGTTTTCAATTCAAACTTCCTTAATAACATATGCGTTTCTTACCGCCGAACATTTGCATAGCCACAGACAGCCACGCAATCAATTTTTATGATTAAGCAAAACAATATTCCGTTGTCTTCAGCGCAGATACCAGGGCTGTTACCCGAGGGCACCGGCGAGGTTTAAGGGCTAAAGTTGCTCGTGGCCTTTCCAATTTGCTCACTGACGGCCGCGCAGCTTTCCTTGATTGACGATTGTGGATATTTATCGAGTACGAGGGCACAAAAAGGCAAGGAAGAGCCCAGGCAACGCGCTTTTGCATTTGGAAACCACGTGCTCGTGTACCTTTGCGAGGCTTACGAGCTGGCTCTCGTTAGAACGCGCATCCACAACGCTGAGCACAAAGTGGGACACGTATTTGATCTGCACTATCGCTTATCAGTGTTTCCCGTTTCATTTCATATACTGCCGATCCGAGGAGAGTGACGTCAGGTGTGTAACTCTGTCGCCCCTGCATAGCGAGCGTAAATATTTGGTGACATTCAGCGTTTCTGGATGGATGGTTGTTTATTCGTTTTAGTTTCGTGGCCAATCGTTGGCGTCTGCGGGACGGAAGAAGGCTGAAATGCAAAGGTGCGCGAAACATGAGCTTGTTTACGCAAGCAACGCATGCGTCTAATAAAAGCAACGCGATTTAACTCAACGAAACTTCAACATTTTGCGAATAAAGCGTGTAACAGCTGGCCTTGTCGCGATTTCGCTGAATAGTTATTGTTGAATCATTACTTAACCTCCAGGCATGTGTGCGTCACTGAAGCGTGGGGCGCTGCCAATGTGTACCGTAGTTTGTTATATACCTGATCTTTCGGTGTGGACCATTCCTGTACAAAGTGTGATGCTGTTTGCGTATAACGGGATACCGACGTGTTCCGTCGCGAAAACGCGAGACTGTGTGTCCGGACTCACTGCATCCGGTGTGGCCAACGAACGCCGGCAGGCGCGGCGAAATCGACAATCGCTGCGCCCGAGGGCGGTCGGGACTGTAAATATGTTCGTAACTATGTGAACAAGAGATTGCTGGATGAGAGAAGGTGATCGGTGTTTTCTAGTTGAATTCACTGCTGTCTAACAAAGTAGTAAGTAAATAAAAGAAATAGAATGGCGCCAGCTTGGGCTGCACCAGAGCTTTCATAATGTGTTCAGTGGCTGTAGCAGCGGTCCTTTTCTTGTTGGAACTGTTCTTTAAAGTATTCTCCAGGTGACGACGCAGACTTGAACTCACGTTAAGATCGCTGAGCCACGTCGGAAGATGACATATGAGTTCCATAGAAATCATAATGGTCGCGATGTTGGAAACTAGGAGGATAGCGTAAGGCTGCAATGTCTGTCTTGTCCGCGTATATACAGTCTGTTGCATGCGTGGACCGTCATCAAAGTGTCGGTGATGTTACACACAAGACCTCGTTGATGGAGTATAAACCAATACTATGTTTACAAGCAAAGAGGGCGCTCGCGGATGCTGGAGCCGACTTGGAGTACAGCTGTAGTCATAGATATGCAAAAAGAAAATGTCTGCAAAGCAGATTCATGATTTCACAGTGCGCATATGATGCCGTCCCTTCTCGAAGAGGAACCGATTATGTCTTGGAATAAATTGCGAAAGCATGAAACGTCATTTCAAAGGCGAACAATGCTTTTTGAACACCGTGCACACACTTCTCGTATAAAGTATACAATACAAGAACGGAGTGGGACTCATAGAAATACGGGTAAGCAAAACAGCGAAATAATTTTTGGAGAAACACTCGGCGGATACAGCGCCTTTTACAAGTACAGTTATTGTCAAGTTTTAAAACCTAGCTTTGTAATGATTTAGTCTGTCAAAAGCTTAGAGCGCATGGGGTTTACTTCTGAGCAACACGGCGTGTTCGTAAAGCATTGGCAGTGTTAAAATCTCCTGAAAGTAAGAAGATTTTCGGCCCTGCCCTAACCAGTAGGTAGGGTTTCCACGAGTGCTAGAGGAGTCCTACTACACGGTTTAGAAGAAAACACCTTGGGCACTAAACTCTTAACAAAGACAGCAGGTTCCGACGCCATTGTTCGAAGCACGGTAAAGTTTAACGATTGACTTACTCTGTTGGTACTTCTGAAACGGGGAAAATATTTTTAGAAGTATTGCTTGCATGTGTTTCTGTGGGTCGCGCTCCCGTCCTGTACCTCCGCCAGGAGGCGACTCCCACGCGCATGTTAAACTCCTGTTCCAGGATGTACTTGGTTATTCTTCAAGCGGAGACATCATAGGTGCACTGTGACACCAGAAAAACGTTTTGGAAACTATCCGTTATATGCATTTCTATTGATGCCAAGCTAACCCTACTTTACGCCCCCAGTCGGCCCAGCCAGTCGAAGCAGCTTCACCGCACGTAGCTTACGTCACATATTGGTGTTGGTCTATAGACGCTGAATTTCATTTCCAAGTTTCCTTTTTTTTTTTTTTTTTTTTGTAATGGTGCGTAAGGCATTATTATACACATTAATCACCAGTTTGCCTACCACAGCTTTCATTGTTCAATTTCTTCCTTCACGAATATCAGTTTTAGTTTAAACTGTATGACGTCAGTATAGATCAGGTGAAGAAACTGCGATATAAACGCTGCTTCGTCGTTTTAATTCACTTGAAGCCAGCCTGCTCCGAAAGCCAGAATCACGAATCGACAAGCAGTGATAAAGATGAGATAATAAAAATTCGACCATAAATCACTTAGCCGTCGTAGACAAGTATCGCGTGGTGATTTACGCATAGAACTGTATTACGCATCATTGCAAAGAACGCGGCACGCAACAAAAAGCTGGCGTCTGTGCTCACTGTAAAATCCGCAATCAGTACACGGCATGAGCTGCATGTACAATAAAATGGAAAGGACCGGTAATACAGCCTTAGTAAAGCATTAGCCTTTGCACATCTTGTACAATTGTGATTTAACTTCAAATACGACGTCTCTTACCTCGCTGCACTGATGTGGTTCGCACAAAGCATCCTTTACGTCGATGTGTTCGCAGTCACTTTAAATATTGGTAAGGAAGGGTGCTATAGAGCAGTTTATATAGTTGCACTGGTTTGTACCTTCTTGCAGAAACTGGTAGTGAATTTGCCGTAAGTATAGTGTGCTGCATGCGAGAATATCGGATATCAATAATCGTCACTTGAGGCGCACACGCTACTTTTTTTTCGTGGAAAATTAAAGCTTGCAAAATAAGACATACTGCATAAGACATTTGGGACATATTTACGTCGGACAGTGATGCACAACTTAAGTGCTCACGTCTGAGATGAATGCAGTCTGTTCATTCTTGTTGTTTTCAAGCTACGAACCAACGCCAGCTAGCTGATTCTAATTTAGGAGCACGGTTTTCGGTCACAAGCTGCTGTGAAGTTTTCAGTGCTTACAATTTACGGTAAGACAGAACGGTACAGTACAGCCATGTACGTATAACGCTCCACAGAAGGCCAAGCAAACGGCTTATTATTGTTTCATAACGGAATAAGTGAGTTTAAAAAAAAAAGACTACGATGCTGATATAAACACAAATACATCATGACTGAAACCGTGTTATCTTTCTAAGCGCACTTGTGACCTCACTCTCAATAATTGCGCCTGAGTGTATCGCTGAGCTGCAATTGAACGCGATGACTTGGTTGAATAAAGAATTCATTCTGTGCCGCAATTGGTAAATTTGTACTCGTCGCATCTCTGTGCGAGATTCGCGACTAACACAGCACTCACTTGTCGAACGGGTATACACGAGCAGATGAGGGGGGGGGGGGGGGGGGGGAAGGGGGGTGCAAAATAGGAAAAGTTTCTTCCCCAACATTTCCCTAGCATTAAGATTTCCTGCAATTTTAGCCCAATAGGGCTCAGCTTTTCCATGTCCATTTCCGGTTCTTCCGTTTGCTGAAGAAGGTATTCATGATTCTGAGGTTATTGCGCTCTGCAAACTCAACTAGTAACTTCCCCCTGCTATTCCTAGAACCAATGCCATAGTCACCTACTGCCTTGTCTCCTGCCTGTTTTTTCCCTACCTTGGCATTGAAGTCGCCCATTAGTACAGTATACTGCGTCTTTACGTTTCGCATTGCCGATTCTACATCTTCATAGAAGCTTTCAACTGCCTGGTCATCATAACTACATGTAGGTGCATAGGCCTGTACAACCTTCAGTTTATACCGCTTATTAAGCCTAATTACGATGCCTGCAACCCTCTCATTAATACTATAGAATTCATCTATATTACCCGCTATATACTTATTGACAAGGAAGCCTACCCCTAGTTGTCGCCTCTCTGGTAAACCTCGCTAACACAGTACATGCCCATCCTTCAGTACAGTATATGCCTCATTCGGCCTCCTAACCTCACTAAGCCCTATGACATCCCATTTCATGCCCTCTAGTTCCTCTAACAGCACTGCTAAACTAGCTTCACTAGCTAGGGTTCTAGCATTAAACGTTGCCAGGGTCAGTTTCCAATGGCGGCCTGTCCAGCGGAGCCAGGCTTTCTTAGCACCCCCTGCTGCTTCACAGCTCTGACCGCCGCCGTGGTCAGTTGTTCCGCAGCCGCTGGTGACTGAGGGCCGGGGTTTTATGGAGCTTATCATAGGAGGTTGTGGCCAATTACTGCACCAGGGTGGCCAACTCCTGTTCTGGTGAGGGAGTGCGTTGCCGGAGGCATCAGGTCGCACCCCAAACCTGTATATGCAATTCCATCGACACGCGGATTTTTTTTTTTTCTGTCATCCGGTGGAGAATTGCGCGGCACCGGGATTTGAACCCCGGTCCTCTTGCATGCGAGGCGGATGTTCTACCGCTACGCCACCGCTGCACCTTCAAGAAGAATAAGATTGGGATGGAGCGCATTTGGCAAGCACTCGCAGATTATGACTAGCAGCTTACCGGTATCGCTCAAGAGGAAAGTATACAACAGTTGCATCTTGCCTGTACTCACCTATGGGGCTGAAACGTGGAGGCTAACCAAGAGAGTTCTACTTAAGTTGAGGACAACCCAGAGGGCTATGGAACGAAAAATGGTAGGGGTAACATTAAGAGATAGAAAGCGTGCAGATTGGGTCAGAGAAATAACTCAAGTTACCGACATTCTAGTGGAAATTAAGAAGAAGAAATGGACATGGGCAGGACATGTAGTGCGAAGAGAGGATAACCGATGGTCGCTGAGGGTAACAAACTGGATTCCAAGGGAAGGAAAGCGTAGCAGGGGGAGGCAGAAAGTTAGGTGGGCGGATGAGATTAAGAAGTTCGCAGGGGTCAAGTGGATGCAGCTAGCACAGAACCGGGTTAAGTGGAGAAATATGGGAGAGGCCTTCGCCCTGCAGTGGGTATAATCAGGCTGATGATGATGATGATGATGAGGGCTCAGCTAGTTGGCTCTGTAGCCAGCCGCAAAGCACTTCTTGTAAGTAACCTGAACCAATCCTATGTCATAGCCGGAGCCGTTAATTGACTCACCTGTGCCCCTGTCCTTGATTAACAAAGTGCACAGACACTTCCTTAATGCAGTCGATCACTCCTCATGTGTACAGCTTCATAAACCTGCCCATTCAAGTTTAGACTTAATTTAAATAAAACAAACTCGAGGTCTCCTCCAGTCCCCCCACTCTTAAATATATTTCCAGAGTGCCTGACGGAGGTAATAACTCTTAGCTGCCTACGCACCATCACGCGTTGTGAACGCTTCGCTACTCCTTAGCGAGTTATTACAAAAACGCCAGCCTCAACGTACCTAATCAAAAAGTACATACCTGTGAAGATTATTCGCGACCGTCCTTTATCACCATGGTTTACATCATCTCTTAAACGATTAAAAAACAAAACAAAACGACACTTCAGAGCGGCAAAATCTACTAACACCCCACGTGCATGGCAGAAGTATCATTCTACATTAAAACTTTTTCGCTCGCTCCTAGTAAAGTCTAAAAGATTATTCTTTTCATCGACACTACCTTTATTAATCCGCAACAACCCTAAACAGTTCTGGAGGATTATTAACCCAAAACGTTCAAATGCACGCGTCTTCTTAACGAGTCAGGCATTCCTTTATCTGATGGCGACATTGCTGAGGCCCTCAATCGCACTTTCAGTGCGGTTTTCACTCGAGAGACTAACGCAAACCTTCCTCCCTTTCCCATTTTAACTCATCCGAACATGACGGACATTACATTTACACCTCATGGCATAGCAAAAATTATCGACTCTTTGAAGCTCACATCATCGTCAGGAGTTGACGGCATCAACACAAAGGTTTTGAAGAACACCAAGCATATAACTAGCATAATCCTAACACACATTTTTCAGCAGTCTTTATCATCTGGCACAGTCCCTCAAGACTGGAAAGTGGGCAAGATCGTTCCAGTTCCTAAGAAGGGCTCAGGTAACACTTTTCGCCCCATTTCTCTCACAAGCGTATGTTCTAAAATCATGGAACACGTTATTTACTCACATGTCGTCAACTTCCTAACATCCATCAAATTTTTCCATCCCAATCAGCACGGTTTTCAGAAAGGCCTTTCTTGTGACACGCAACTTGCATTGTTTTTAAACGACATTAGTTCCAACTTAGACCTTAATATTCCTACTGATGCACTCTTCTTAGATTTCGAAAAAGCATTTGATAAGGTTCCCCACAAGCGACTATTACTAAAACTGTCAAGAATTAACTTAAATGCATCTGTATTTAATTGGATCGAAGATTTCCTTACTAACCGCTCCCAGTTTGTTCTCGCTAACGATTAAGCTTCCAGTCTCACCCCTGTTCTCTCCGGTGTACCCCAAGGTACCGTACTTGGTCCTCTTCTTTTCCTTATTTATATTAATGACCTACCCAACTCCATCTCTTCTAATATCCGCCTTTTTGCCGATGACTGTGTCATTTACCGTCCCATACATAACCCTACTGATAATTTGGCTGTTCAGGCCGATCTGGCAAAAGTCGAGGAATGGTGTCGAAATTGGTTAATGACCCTAAATGTTAACAAAACGGCCTTAATTACCTTCCACAGACGCCAACACTATTCTTCGTACAACTACTTACTAAACGGAACTACTATCTCCTCAGCATCTTTTTTGAAATATTTAGGTGTCACAATTTCCAGTGACCTTACATGGCATTCTCACGTTACATCCGTTACTAACGATGCTAACCACACACTTGGCTTTCTTCGGCGTAACCTAGCTCAGGCACCTTCTTCTGTTAAACACCTAACTTATGTAACCCTTGTAAGGCCCAAATTGGAGTACGCATGCGCATTGTGGGACCCGCATCTTCAAAACTTGATATCTACCATTGAATTAACACAAAACCGTGCAGCTAGATTTATCTTCTCTGACTATTCTCGTAATACTAGCGCCACTAATCTAAAAGCTAATGCCGGTCTCCCAAGCTTGCAAGCACGCCGTAAAATATCTAGACTCTGTTTATTTCATAAATTTTATCATGCCTTATCATCTAGCACAGCAAGCAGTCATCATGCCGATCCATCGAACATCCAGTCGCATCAGCCACACCTTGGCCGTTTATCCGCCACATGCCCGAACGACAACGCACCTCAACTCATTTTTTGTAAGGACAGCCATCGACTGGAACGATCTTCCCGCTGACATTGTCGCTCACTCTAACCCAAGCCATTTCAGAACCGCCATTGAAAACTTTTTTTTTTTTTTTTGTTAATCTCGACAATACTGTCAAGCTATACCCCTCATGTAAAACCCCGTACTCCTGGGGTCTTTGAGGTATTGGAAATAAATAAAATAAAAAAATACACCATTTTCCGAAAAGAAGCAAGATACTCTATAACATCATGCACTACGAGCGACCCCACTTCCGTTTCCGCCTTATCGTGGTTGCCATCTCTCCTAGCTTGGACTGATCGATAACCCGGTCCATAAAGCGACGTGCGTTCGCTATAGTAGCCCGTGTTAAATACATATTTACCTTGTTGCAACGAATGTTGCAACGCCGTGCGCAACTCCAAGGTAATCTGGACAGCACTGCGTGGTCGTGGGATGCGGCAGTACCCAACGAAAGCGGGAAAATATTGCCGCTAGTTCGTGCACACGGCAGGTACACGGAAGTCGGAGTGCGGCTGCGACATGTTTTTGTTGCATCGTTTTCCTGCCAATCTGAAGTTGAATCGACAATGGTTGGCTTTGATTAATAAAAAAAAAAAAACTTCGTACCATCACAAAGCTCACTTGTGTGTTCACTGCACTTCGTGGATGGAAAGCGCACGGAAATGAACCCACTGCTGATGCTCTGGGATACGAACGAAATACCTGCGGTACGACTTCAACTGACTCTTCACGCTCGCCAAACGCGCCGCACACAAATGCCCCCACCCAACTGTAGAGGACATCAACGCCCCACACACCGCACCACCTGGGGCTACACGATCGACACCCCAAGGGGCGAAGCGTATGGCTCGCAGCTCAGCAGGCCGGTTTCTTCCTTCTCGCTGACCCTATCACCCCTACTCGCACCGGGAACAATGTTTGCACAGACACTACTCTCGAACTCACCTTTACCCATCGCCTCCCTCACTATGCGTGGTATAACACCCAGGTGAACCCGGGTAGTGATCCCTACACTATCGAGATTCTGCTACAAGTAGACCCAACACGCGGACCCCCTCGTGGTGCTATCATCGGGAAGTGGAACTCGTTCCGCACCTTCAGAGCAACCCGCATTCTAAACATAGTCTCAGACATAGCTATTTGGTCCGACCAACTCTAGTACGACGTCCGCGCTGTGAGTCGCCCCCTCCTGCAGACGCAATGGATTCCCATTTTCTGCACCTCTGGGAAGCCAAGACGGGTCTTAAGCGGAGGTGGCGGTGCCAGCCCTGGAATAGAACACTTAGACTTCGGCTGGCCCGTCTTAACAAGGGAATTGAGATGCATGCTTCGACTCTCTCCCGCCAAAATTAGGAATCTGTAACAGGCTTACCCGCAACATGAGCCTGACCTGTTCTGCAATCTGATTGACTCGACTCAGTCCAAGACATATCAAAAACAAAACCTCGATCGTCAAGCTCATACACACATTCGCGGCCTCCCCGCAGGAACTCCTCGAGGAGCTACGGGATCTCCACTTCCCTAGGATCACCCGACTTCTTCCTGGACCAACCCATCACCGAGGCATAAGTCAGGGCAGAACTTCAGCACCTCAGCACATCCTCAGCTCCTGGACCGGAAAGCGTGCGCAAAGCATTCCGCAACCTCGAATCCCCATTCATCACAGCCATAACTAGCTACTTCAACAAATGCTGGCTGCGTGGCGCCCTCCCACCTCCGTGGAATGATGCCAAGTTATAGTCTCTATTCCCAAATCCGGTAAACCACTTCATCCCGCTAACCTCTGTCCCATTTTACTTACGTACCGTGTGGGGAAGCCCATGAAGCAAACTCTCCAGACCCGACTCAGTCGGTATCTGGAGCACAGCGACCTCATGCCTCCTTGCATGTTTGGTTTCCGCCCGGGCTTATCCACCCACGACGTCTTTCTACAGCTCAAACACCCCATCGATCCTTGACTCCCCCACGGACGACATCAAGGCCCTCGGTGTCGACCTAACAAAAGCATTCGACAACGCTACCCGTGCAGCCGTCCTAGAAGGCCTCCACGACACTGACGTAGGCCCGCAGATGTAATATTACATCAGCGACTTTCTCGCCGAACGCACAGCCACACTCACACTGGACGACCTCCAGCTTTCCGGTGTCTCACTGGGAATACAGGGGACGCCACGGGATGCCGCGCTTTCTACTATCCTTTTCAACGTAGCCCTTCTCCAACTCCCCTGTCAACTGGCCCAAGTCTCCGACATTCAGCTTGTGGTTTCTACGTGGGCATCGCCACCAGTCACCGCGGGTTCGAGCGTCGCGCGAGCCGAGGCCCCAATCAGCTTTCACCACGCGCACACTGAAACACCACAGCGGGCACTCAACATCCGCAGGGAGGAGAGCGCTTCGCTGCAATGACACCAGCCTCCAAGTTCGCAAAGGAGACGTTTATTAAACGCCGTCCTCCAGCGTTACACAAACACTCAGTCACCGCGTCCTAGGAGCACGCGAGGAGCAAGGCTCCGCTGCGCGCAAGGGACAAGGAATGCGCGCCGCAAGCAAGCAAGGGCTTGCTGTGATCTCTCTCTCTCGCGGTGACTAAAGGGTTCCTTAGAGAGAGAGAGAGTGGGCTACCACCGCAAGGTACGCCTGTCGCGCATCGTTGAATCACGATCGACAGGCTCAAGCTTCGCTCTCAGGTACGACCCTGAGCGGGCGAACTCGAGTACACACTGGTCTGCGCGGACAAAGGCCGGCAGACAAGAACAGACCTAGAGTTAATGAGATAAGAGGGTTGGCGGGGTCGTGTGGCCTGGGACGGTAGAGGCAGAATTGTGGTTTTGGAGGGCAGCAAGCCAAGCCACGCGCGCGAAAGTACGAGTCGATGATATTGAGGGCCGATTGTAGGTTGTATATTATGTCGCCATAGCCACCCCATTTCTCTAGTCTCATTCGCATATTGGGCCTCAGCCTTCACTCCCACGGCGACACCATCCAAGCTCTCCAGACCCAAATCCAGGGAGCCACACCATCCGGTGCATGGCGAACCGAAGCGCGGGTCTACGAAAGCGAAACACAATCCGCCTCACCCAAGTCTACATCAAGAGCCGCACGGCGTACGCATTCCCCTACCTCCTTTAAAGTCAAAGGAGTGGGACCGCATCAATGTGCTTCTCAGGAGCTTCACGAAGCCTCGCCTCCCGGCTACACCTATAGCATCTCTACTGCCCAGCTCCTCAACCTCGGTACCCACAACACGTTTGATCCTACCCACGGGGTCCCCTACCTCCAGACCTTCGTTCTTTTCTCATAGTCCCTCCTATCTCCAAGCACATGCACCCCGAACACAACGGGGAGCGCAAAGCAGGCTGCGCCAAAGCCCTGCACAAGGAGTACGGTGACAGTTCAGAGGTAGTCTACGTAGACGTGGCAGCGTACTCGTCGGGCTTCCGCATGGTCCTCGCCGTAGCTAGCAATCAGTACCGGTTACTCGCATCAGGCTCCATCACCACAGATTCCTCCCTAATTGCCAAGGAGGTAGCCATTGCGCTTCCTCTCATCTACACCTCTACCACCAAAATTCTCTCAGGCTCAAAATCCGTCCTATCCAATTTCGCCAATGGCCTGGTATCCCGTGCCGCGGCTCGGCTTAATTCTACGATCTTAGAACCTCACCCGCCCCGCAACCCTCATCTGAACCCCCGCACATAGAGTTTCCTACACTAACTAGAGGGAAAGCTGAGGGCGCTGCACTTCAGCCACCATGGGCGCGCTAAGAATCATGGGCCGGTGTGCTACTTGTTGCGGGACAGTCGGTTTTTCTCAGATGCATGGAGTGGCGTTACTATGATGTTTTTATATCGTCATCATCATCTCAAGGTGCGTACATAGACCGCAAAAAGCCATGTACCGAAGCCGCAAAAGCAGACGTCGTCAATGAAAGGTTTCTGTTTCCCGAAATGCCACTAAAAACTTCCTTAAGTAATTGCGCAACCATAGATATTTCCAAAACGTTTTTTTTTCCTCTCAAAGTGTGCTTATTAAGTGCGAAATATTGGTATTTGTGCTGCTCAAAACTAAGCCAATAGGAGAAAGAGCCATCGCTTATATTGGATAAATCTCACACTGACATGCTGTTTCTTTCTCTTTTTTGAAATTTATAGTCACAATATTGAATGATAGGACTATTTACAGTAGAAAAACGTTTATCTTTGCATTAGTTTTGGCCAAAAGTTGCAGTTCTGTAATCGGTAGCTCTCCGGTCCATGATGCTTTGAGCGCCCATGGTGGCTGAACTGGTCGTCTGGAAACTCCATGTAAACTCCCATAGATGGAAGCAGAGCTTTCCCTCTATAGGTAAGAGTAAAAAACTCTATGCCCCCGCACATGCAGGCCTCCCAGGAAACGAGGAGGTCTCTTCCCTCTCCGAGGTCCCACTTTTCGGCAGGAGTCGGGCTCCCTCCCCCAGCCCAGGCACGTCTGCTTATCATTCACATATATCGATCCTTACCTATACCGAGATAGCCGGCGTGTTTACGCACCGCCGACTCCCTCCCTAACCCTAACCGAGGCTTCCCACTGGCGCCAACTCCAGGCTCGTACTGCTCCCTACTCAATTCTTCTTCATGCCCGCTACCCGGCCCGATCAGTCACTCTCCTCCTGTAAGCTCTGCGGGAAATCGGGAGACTCTGAGCGGATAGCCGTCTAAAGGTTGTCGTTTGCTTTATAAGGGCGGTCCCATTACATGACACGTCTTATGTCATGTAGGGGGGGGGGGGTGGAGTTGCCCCTCTATTTTTGCAGTAAATATTTTCACCACCACCGGCGCAGCTGCTTCTGGTGTCATCTGCGATGAGCGGCACGGAAACAGGGCTTGCAAAAGATGGCTGGGTGGAAGAAGTGCGGGACGCGTGCACCCCAACGCTGTATTCGCAGCTTTACTATACATTCACCCCGCTCAATGTGCGTGCCAGAATAGTACTTTAAGCCATAAACCACGGCCCGGCTTCATCCATTGCGACGCGAAGCAAACGCGCGGAGCAGCCGCATCCTCAGCTCTCTTTACGCCATCTTCAGAAGTGAACGAAAATAGGCACAATTTACCTCTTTACAGTGCACTACTCTGCGGCCGAAAGGTCTGGGGTGGGATCATAAGAGGAGAGAAAAAGAGAGGGAAACGCGCTTGAAGGCGAGCGCCAGTTAAGGCGCGGAGGTAAGTACAGTCAGCTTCACGACACGGCGAGCGGCTCGGAGCCGAGGTTCAGGGAGCACTGCGCGTGCACGTCTGCTGTCCGTGAAGGCTGAGGAGTGACTGACGCGAGGGGAGAGATGCCGAAGCTTAGGACGCGCGAACAACACGCGACTGCTCACTCCGGAGTAACACACGCTTGTGAAATGTTGCCCAGTGACGGCCGCCACGTCTGCAACACACACGCCCCTCTCTCACTGTCTTGCTCTCTCACTGAGCGCATCTATGCGGCCGCTCTGCCCCCTCAGTGTTAGGTCGCGTGATGCGGGGGTCGCCACTTTCCCTTTCTCCTCTTCAAGTTCACGGAGAGATAGATGAACAGAGAGAGAGAGAGCGGCTTCTGCTGCAGCTATGCGGCCGCTCCACCTCCTTAATAGAGAGTTTTAGAATAGGGGGCCCCAAGCTTTGGGGCCCCCAAGGAGCTTGGGGCGTCGAAATGCGCATGCGCAGAACGTAAGCCGCGCTTGGGGTCTTGGGTTAACGCTAGGGGCGGCCCCCATTTTTCGGAAATAGCGTTCGCCCCAAGCCGCCGTTGGGTCGCTTGGGTTACGGCAACATGGCGGCGACCGGCCAAGCGGCGGCCGCTCGCCTCGGCACACATTCGTCGTCATCGCTCCATGGTGTCACGCGTCCATGGCAAACGAAAGGCCAACGAAGCTTATGCTATGTCTCATGATGCCCGCACCACCAAATTTTAGCAATAAAACGCCCTATATTTTCTGATTGCTTCTGGATTTACCGAGCTGCTAGGCCTAGCGAGTTCGCCTCGTTCGGTTGCCATGGGGACTAGACGGCGGAAAGCGCGGAAGGTTCAAATGAGTTTTCCCGGCCTCGGCCTGGATTGACAATTGGCCGATTTCGTCTTGTATGACAAAAACAGTTTGTATAACTGGTAGTTTTAATATAGTTTTGTGCAATAGTAGCACTTTTTGATTAACAAAATAGCGTTGTTGGCTCTTATATATTTAAATGCTCTTTCTTGGTTTACCGTTGCGGCGCTGCAATCGACGAACGCAAGCCCGGCTCCGCTGCGTCGGGAAAACCCCTATTCTAAAACTCGCCGCTTGGCTAGCACGTTGCGCCGCCGCACGCTATTTCCTTGGGGGCCCCAAGCCTTGGGTCCCCCTATTCTAAAACTCCCTAATGTTGAGCCGCGCGACGTACGCGTCTCCACTTTCTCTTTCTTCACTTCAAGTTCACGAATAGAAAGAGAGGGAGAGAGAGCAGCTTCGGACAGACATCGGCGAAATCCGTGATTGCGGCTAGTAGTGTTATGCACTAAAAATCTCGAAGCTAGTCCGTGCAAGTGAATCTCATGGGACACTGCTCGAGGATTTTTTAGCGGTATGAGCGCTGTGCACGGGACGAAATTCTGAACCTGGGCCCGGCCTGGGTCCAATGCTACCGACATGAGGCCCAACCCGACATTGAAAGAGTCTGAGATCGGCTCGGCACCGTTTCTCCGGCAGCGCTAAAGTTTATTTCGCTGGTCCAAATGGCGGCTGGAAAACAGCGCTACCCACTAACTGAAACTCTGAGCAAGGGGTTATTACTGTGGCCAAGTACTCATTGAGCTCGTCTCGATTCGTGTGCCTTTCACGTGTACTTTCCTGACTCAAGCGACGGATGCTCTGATTAGGCTTCCACCGATGCAAGGTCTAGGTTAGGAGCAAGTGACAACGCAGACTCGTGAGAGGCGACAGCGTGGCGCGAATATTGAAACGGATACCCTCTGCGATGGTGTTACATCATGTTTACTAGAAAACATGCAACCGCCGGAGGGCCTGCAGATTACCAATTCGGAACAGTGGGAGGCCGCATTGCTTAGCTCTGATCCAGGCCGGCAACACGCCATCACGGCCTGGGCCAATGAGGTCGTCGAGCGCCATCAAGCGACGGCCACCCCTGGGGCTTGAGAAGCGTCCTCTCACGAAGAAAGAACACATCAATTTCTCCCCAATAAAGTTTTCTCCTCCTCCTCCTCCTGAAGCGGGAGACACGAAAGCCGACACTAAATGGCACACAAGCGGCTCTCCTGTTCAGTCTTTGACGACTAGCAAACGTTCGATTAAGTTATGGCGCGTGCAGGAAAGGGGAATGTACGTCAAGAGAGAACTCGTACGCTCTCGCGAGGGGAGAACGCGGGAAACCATTTCATGCTGTGTATTCAGGACGCCCACACACCATGGCCATATATTTCGCAAAACTTGTGTGCGAGTACTTGGAAGCGGGCAGTTCAGCCCAGCCCGCCCGAGGCAAATATGCCCGGAATGGAGCCCGCGGACCGGGGGCATTCGGGCCGGCCGGAGCTCGTACACAGCTAGCTCTAAGCGGTATAGTTTCGTCTTCACGCTTTCGGCTGCGTGCGCTCGCTTAATTGCATAAAAAGCTACTGCAAAAAGCCTGTTGTCGGTTCCACCGCCAACAAGCTACATCGCCTGCACGTCAAACCGAACAAAAATAAAGGAATTAACCAGTGCGTGCAATTTTTGTGCATTTCGCTCGTGATTTGCTACGAATCTCTGCAACGCACTTGTGTAGCGTAACGATTTTCCGAGGAGCTCCTTTCTGCCGACATAACTGTCCGGCGTCAAGGTGACAAAACATAGCGAACGGCCTATTATAGTCGCTGTGGCGGGTAACATATCTTGAAGTCTTAGAAGTATTCAGAACGAAGCCTTTCCCTGATGAAACCGTGGGCCGGCGCACTTCCTCTATAGTACAGCACACGAGCCGCAGTCCTAGTCACTCTGATGCTTCGAGCTGCAGTGTTTCGATAGTTTGTTCCCGGTGCTTCTCCCGAAAAGTTCTTTACCCTTCCAGTTTGGCACTGTCCTCTCTTTCACGGTTCAGCATGCCGCTCTTTCACAAGTGCATCAAGCTCACTTTTCACTCCTTCGAGCTGCTCGGAATTCCTGCTGTGCTTAATTGTTACCCGCTGCTGTACTTTCTTCCGAGTTTCAGGTTCTCTCGCCACGGTTTGACTTCTGCATCGCCTTTCCGGAGTTCGAACGTTCCTCGGCACTTGCAAAGCCGTTGGTCTCACTGTGTCTGCGGTAACGGTATCCAGTACACTGTAGCAATGACGGCGCACACTTGATTCTTCCCCTGTCACCTTGAACGCCATTACGGCAACGGCTGCTGCTGGAATCGGACTCGGCCTCCACTTAGCACGCACTCTTCCATTCTAAAATCATTTCTTTCCTTCTCGCCTTTGGTACGGCACGCATTTGGCAACCCACGAGCTTCGAAAAAGGAGCAAGCGGACCTGTCCAGGGATGAGTGAGTGAGAAGACTTTATTTACACCGACATGGACCTCGGGGCAGGACCTCAGCCAGGGGGAGGGTCTCCTTGCCGGCTCTCCTGCGCCGTGGCCGCAGAGAAGGTCTTGTAGTAAGCCTCCTCCGCCAGGCGTAGAACGATCTTTTGTTCATCCGCATTTGGGCTGCGGATGGTAGACTCCCAGGTAATTTGACCAAAAGGATCAGTTTCTTTAGCTCCCGGAGAATCGGGGCATTGCCAGATTAGATGATTTTGACTCAGAGGTACGTTGCAGGGATTGCAAGCCTCTGGGTCCCCTGTCAACTCATTATGCAGAGTAACATAAGGAAAGAAGCGATTGGCCTGAAGTTTTCGCCAGGCCCTGCATTCTGAGGATATTAGGGACCTATCTGGTGGTGGATAGATCCTTCTGTTTAGTCTGGGAGTCTCAGAGAGCTCCTTGTAGGTGATGAGGGGGTCTTTGTCTCCGGGTAGCGGGGTCTCTATGGCCGCTCGGGTGTATACATATCGAGCGAGGCGATGGGCAGCCTCATTGCCTGGTAGTCCAGGCTGGAATCCAGATGACTGAAACCTCCCGGCTTAGCGGGTGCTTTCTCAGTAGACTGGCCGCCTGCTTGAAAATTAGGCCTTTGCCGAAGTTCCTAACAGCCGCCTTATTATCTGAAAGGATAGTTTTGGCTTTAGTGCCTGTACATGTTAGCGCTATCGCAGCCTCTTCAGCTATTAAAGCGTTACGCGTATTCATGGATCTAATTACTTTCTGGGAGTGGTTCCGATCTACCACTGCTATGATCACGGCCCGTTCTAGCCCGCAGGCAGCATCGCAATAGGCTGATTCCTCAGGAGGGTCGTTTATTAGTTTGCTTTGAAAAAATTTTGCTCTATGCTGTCTTCGTTCCTTATCATAAATCGGGTGCATATTCTTAGGGATCGGTGCAATTTTGAATAGTTCCCGCGTCTCAAGCTCCAGGAGTTCAGCGACATAGGGTGGCTGACTTGACTGAAGCTGTAGTTCTTGTAGTATTTTTCGGCCAACTACAGTGGAGTTGAGCCGCCAAATCTGGGCTTCCCTGACCGCTTTAGCAATCTCTTCCCAGGTATTATGCGTTCCCATAGCTAGAAGCTTCTCTGTCGACGAGTTGGGGGGGGATGCCTAAAGCCCTTTTGAATAACATTCTGATTATTTTCTCTAACACCAGAATTGAGATTGAGAAAGGGGGTAGCAAGCTATCCTGCTGATTACAAAGACACTAAGCAGTTTTATTAGACAGTGTTCTCTGAGGCCTTTGTTCCAGAGAGAGATTCGCCTGAATATCCCCGTTACCTGGTCGACATACGTCTGAAGCTTTTTCAGATGGTGGTGTTTTTCCTATTCTGCTGTAGGAAATACCCCAGGATCCTAATGGTGCTGACTCTCGGTACCTTGCTCCCTCCCACGTATACCTCCACTGGTTTGTGTAGGTGCGGTAGGTGGGATTCTCTGGTTAGTTGTGCATTGCTGCACACTGAGAAAAGTTCAGATTTGCGAGGAGAGCAAGATAGTCCTCTCTCTAGGGCGTAGTTTTCAACTATATACGCCGCTTCCTGCAGCCTATGCGATATATCGGCGCTGAAGCCTCCATCTGTCCAGATTGTTATATCGTCTGCATAGATGTTATGTTTGATGCCTTCTATCTTATTAAGATGAGATGAGATATCTTTCAGGCTATCCAGGGAGGCATTGATGCGATATCTCATATTTGAATCTGCCGCATACACCAATCAGCACGCGCAATAAATGCGATATCACCCGTCGGACCAATAGTGACAACGGTAAAGGTAAACAGTTCTTTGACGTAACGAACGGTATTTTTTTTTTTCGCTGGAAATAACACACAAAGTATAGTGTTTATAAGTCAACATTAAAGAACGCTTGCTTGAAGTTAAAGAGGGTGGTTGGCCGGACGGTCAAGAGGAGCAGTTGCTGACAGGTGAATATACGTACAATATCCTGTAAAAAACATGTATAGCTGAAGTCGTTTGCGTCCAAGCCCCGCAAAAGTGGCTCGTTTAGTATCTTCCAGAGTTCGCAATCTCGCATGTGACGAGAAATCTAGTCCTCAAGAGCGAGCCCGTTACTAGGGCATTATGCCGAGACAGTGAGCATGACAACGCCTCTACCCATCCATTGGAAACCAACTCTGATTAGATTTGCGTGCCGTTCGAGGAAAATACCATCCAAGTCTACAAAAACATTCCCTGCTGTCGTAAAGTATAAGGCCGCAAGCCAACGTTTCGACAAGCTCAACCGTTGCTTTTCTCGTGCCTCGAAACTTTTGTCTGCCAAAGTACATTTTTCTTTTGAACAAAATTTTCCGCGGATTTAAACCAATGGCCTTTACGCGCCTCTGCAGCTATATATACAGGGTGTCTAAGCTAACTTTAGCCAAGGGTTAAAAAATGAAACATTTGAGGTAGGCCAGAGAAACCATTTGTATACAGCTGCCAGCCATATGGCGCACCACAGGGAGTTTTTTTTTATTTTTCAATTAACTGATTAGTAATTAAGATCATTTTTTCTAACTTACTAACTATCGCATTTAGACAATAAATGGATTTACAAAATTAGAGAGCACCTTCTAAAACCCATTCCGTTTACTTCCGATAAAGAAAGCGTCACGTGCATCGTTTTTCCAAGCTCTAAAGAAAGCCAGCGAAATAAAAAAAAAAATCATGTGACTGGCGCAATCGTGCGCACGATTGTGCTGCTAACCTGGGTTTCAGTGAACGAAATCAGCTGCGGCCTCGGCTCCACGACCCCGCTGCAGCGGCAGGCCCATATAGTCGGCGCACGTGACGGTGCAAGTCGCAGCGAGCTCACCGCGCTGGCTGCAACCATCGCCAACATATCTGGGACTGGGCTGTCGAATCACGGCAGCAGCTTATTTCGTTCATTCAAACCACGGTTGAGAGCACCACAATCGTGGCGCAAGAATGCGTGTTTCAACCGCTGAACGACGTTTATGGCATCGAAGTCCTGTGTAGGTCACGTGAGGCATGAAGGAAACTTCAGTACTGTATACAATCGCTGTTTCTTCACTTTTTGTGCCAGCTCTTTAGGTGCAGGAGCTGGCTTTGGATGCTTTAGTGTTGTGAACAGCTTTTATACTCCTCTGTGCTTAAAGTCTGGCCATGGTAGAATTAGTCTGGCTCCATCGGAGGGACGTCACCAGTGATTCGAACACAGGTGGAAAGGGAAATAAAGAGGGAAAAAGAGAACACCGCAGGTGGCCTGCTTTGCACATCGTTTTATGAAAAGGGGGACAAATCATTATTTTCTCCGTCTCGGGTTTTAATAAGAAACGTTTTCATGGCTCTTATTAAGACTCACTGCGAAACTGTCGAAACGATAGAGAAAATATGTTCCGATTTGCCTGCTTCGTATTCTTGCAGTCATACCTTCAAGCGCGCGGTGTATTAAATATTTGTGGTGGGTATCAGACCCCCCGAGACCCCCCTGACTTTAAGCCTTGCATCTACCTCTAGTATGGCTCCTTGGGCACCACTATGGCACCACATTAGACGCGCGTGCTGCCGCCCTAGTTTCGGCTTTCCCGCCTAAAGAATTTTCTTTCTTTGTCTATGCCTAGAGCAAGTTTCCCTGGCGGAAGGTCTGCGAACTAGCCGTCGCTTTCTTTCCCCGACCTACGATCCCTCCGCTCTCTCCCAAGCGAGCGCTTTCCGTCGCGGCCGCCTTTGCTCGCGAGTGTGGAGGAAGCAATTGGTGCGTGCGGCTGTGCCTTTGTTGTTCCCGAGTCTTTCGTGAAAGTCTCGTGTGTGCTGGTGCTTCGAACGAGCTCAGTGCGTGCAAGAATTGTGCTTTCACTACATACGAACATCGTCCTCTGGATAACCTGTGTCTCAAATGAAGACCAACGTGGATTACGGTTGTCTTTTTCGGATACGACCCTGAGACTCAAGTTCGTCCTGCTCCTGTTCTAGGAACAAAAAAACCTTCGGCACTTCGCCTTTGTATCTGTGACCGTAAGTGTGACGCTCACGAAAATTTAAGAATGTCAGAATCGATTTCATGTCAGCATAGCTACGATGTAAAATAACGTCTGCTTTGGTTGTAATCGAAGAAAAAGCACACGAGGCTGACCAGACGAGGTGCTCTTTGGACTGGGAGAAAACGCGTGGGCTCGCTGACTCGGCGCCGGAGGCCGGCTTCTAAAATTAGGCATGTATTTCTGATGCGGAACTCAGGCAGACGTGTCCACAATCTTCGGCCCTGGTCGGTATCTTAAATAAGCACAGCGTTGCGGGGCACATATATGCAGATTTGAGCACTATATATTCTTCCTATAATTTTTCTGTGCGATTTTCCTTATAAACGAATAACTAGACTCGATGCTGTTTTGCTAAATAATCCAGCACCGAAACAGCGGTTTCTTTTTTGCGCTTATTTATCATAATCGGGAAAGGTGCGGATAAGAATTAAACGTGCGAGCTTATCGACTTGCGCGTTGCAGTCATTGTAGTACGTCTGACGTGATTAAAGTTCGTTTTACCCTATGCTTCTTTCATTCATTTTGAGCAGCACCGTAAAAGAAAACGGGGGGTATAACGCGATCTAGCTTTCTAAAACAGTACGATAAGCTTTTAATCGCGCACGCGGGTTCTGAGAAGCGAAACCAACTGCACCAAATATGTTATGCATCCCCCTGTCAGATTTTATAAAGTCGCACTCGGCCTTGTAGCAAACCAGCACTCGTACGTACGCATGCAGGCATTAATTATTTCTTTCTTTTTCTGTGGATAACAAAATATATTGATTTATAACCACAACGTGCGCTTGGTATACGGCGCGCGAAGTTCAAACCGCCCGTGTACGGCTATACGTCTTTCTCGCTTGTCACTGTGGAGTGCAAGCGCGCATACCGGACGGCGCTCACATAACAATATCCGTGCAACAGAAGCCGGCGCTATGCTTTATGCAAATGTATACCGCGCGTCATATTTTCCCGCATGACATGCGTGCACTCGTAACTGCATCCCCACACCTCTCATTATGCTGCTACGGCCGACGCAACGAAATGCTCTGCGCCGAAGGCGTCCGTTGCACGAGATCAAACCCGGGATAACCGCCCTGTCCTCGTTTTCTGCGTCCATGAGACCCAACAGCGATCGGGGCAGTCAGCCAAACGAAGGCCGTCTTGATAGGTACTACACCGTGCGGGGCCGTCTGTGTGTCGTAGGAAGAAATATCGAAGAGATCGTCGGAAAACGCAAGGCTGCGCTCGCTGGCTTGCGTAATGCATATTTCTCTTTTAGATAACTCTGCCTCGGGAAGTTGTTCATAGAAAACTATTCATTGAAACGACTCAGCAAAGCATAAATGTTCTGTAGCAGCAATTTCATTTTCATGAAATTACATAGGTTGACGATGTTTCCATTCATTTTTATGCCAGGGCTATACTGCTTCTGACTATACCTGTTATAGGCTGGCCATAAGTGCTCAGCTTCTATCACGAATGTGCAGCAGAAGCTGTGAGATGCTTGATTTCAGGTAATAACTAAAAAATGTCACAGCTGTCTAGAGAAAATTGGGAGCACTTTTTGATGATGGTCTGCATGCTCGCTTATGAATAGACATTTTGGAAATATTCATACATAGCTGCAAAGGGCACCATTATCACTTCTTTCTTAACATATGTGCAGCCTTGCTGCCTACACTACATGTACTGTAAGCATCCCTCATTGTGCTGTATATTGAGAGGTCTGTTTTGTTGTATCCTCACAGTGCCATATGCATTAATTCGTCAGCAGCTTATTTTAACCAAACCCTCAGGCCAGGGTAGAGGAAGGAAAATTGTAGAGTTACATAAAATCTACCATTTAGCGGAATGCTTCTTGGCTCTGACACTTGCTAGTAATTAACCCTTCAATAAAAGGAGCTGAAAAGAGAAAAGAAGGTGAAGTCTTGTACATTAATTTCCTGCCATATGACAATGCCTTATCCGGCATGGTGATGCTGTAAGCAGATGTATTTTGTCTTGAAGTGGAGCATGTTGCTAAAGTTAGATGCTATGGCAAGGCTAGTTTCTATGGAAGTTAGAGTTACAGCTGATTTGTGTGCTACCTTTGCGTACCATTGCAGGTTACTGCTGATGGGGTTCGCCACAGAGCTTCAGGGCTGGAGCTCTCATGATGCACTCCTCTCTGTGCAAGATGCAGAGCTCAGGCTGCTGGAGAATATGCGTCGCTTCATTGTGCACCGTGTTAAGTGTGACCGTGAATACTCCTTAGCCCTCAGTGCTCTTTGTGTTCAGACAGCCAAACAAGAACCCGGAGAAGAGCTTGCTGGCAGCCTGGTTGCAAAGGTGTGTTAAGATGCCCTTGCTCATATATCACTGTCGAGTTTTCCACTGAACTGAATGCTCGGAGGTACGATTGATAACTGAGATTATATCCCAAATGGATCTGCTTAGTAGCATCTGAGACTGATAGATGAGCACGTTTGAATTAGAATATGTGACTGTGTATTAAACCACAGCTGCTCAAACTTGTACAGTGTTCAGATATGCCATAAGAATGGCAAAGTTGGGCTAGTTGGTTTGCTATTACTAAGTGTGCTGAACAGCATGAAATTACAATGACAAAAGAAAACATATGACTGTCCTTTAGCTATGTCAGATATGTTGCATTACCGTAATCTCGACAGCTTAGAATCAGAGCAACTTCCTTAGAAGGACACTGTTCCTATGATCTAGTTTACGTTTTTAGTTATTAGTTGCCTGCTTGCCAGTACTGTTTCTTTTCTGTTGCCTTTTTGCAGTACACAGCAATTGCATTTTCTAGTTACATGTTTTTGCTTATGGTGGGACTAGCCTTCCTGTTAACTAATTAAACTACTATTCTTCTTAAATAATTAAATGTCATTAGCCAGCTAATATTACTTTAATTAGTGGCTTGTTCCAACAAATAAATGGCAACCTAATTCGAAGAATTTATATCTAGCTATTTTTTACATTTTTCTTGCGGGATGTGTCATGTTGCAAACATTATAATGGAATAAAAATTAGTGTACAGAACTTTGCTCCATGCTTTCAAAATATTTCTGCAGTTCATCTGTTATTTCTTGAGGGTGCTTTTGGCCTAACTAGCTGTTGTATGTTTAGCATATGTGACTGATGAGAAAGTTGTTTGTAGTGGTAAACTAGCAGGTCACATAAGTGGTAGCTCAGATCGGCCTACTAGTACCCAGATAGTTTTCAAGTGCTAATCAGGCTGAATATGCAGAGATGATTAATGTACCCCCAATTTTTGTTTCTTTCTGTTGTCCTTTTTTAAATATGGCATGCATTCAGCTTCACTGTAGGGTTGGCAAACCATCTCGAAATATTGTTAGATGTGAACTTTACAATAAGATTTGCTGCGTCTAACAAGATAAAATGTGCTTCTTTCCAGGCATGGAATGCCATTGTGGACACTACAGATACTGTTGGCAGGCTTTTTAAGCAGAACGCTGACCTAGTTGCTACCCACACGTTAGACAAGTTGAGCTGCCTCATTTTGGAAAAAAGGGCACTCAGGAAGGTATATCAAGAAGAACATCAAAGAATCCATGGAGAGCTGACAAGGGTACAATTTATATTTCTAATGGCTTTTGAGAAGGGAAAAATGGGCTCGTTTTTAATGCTCCTCAGACATTGATATCTTAACATTCTTTTAACATAAACAGTTGTTTTTAAATTAGTGGTGGTACCTTGAACAGCTGGTGCTTACAGTAGCCAGGCAGGCCTTGTTGGGCTGTGTTTCATTTTGTTGTGCTGCTTGCGTGTGGTGCACACAAATTACTATTTAGTGGATTAAAATGTGAAATAAGTGCTTAAAGTTGAATGTGGCAGAAAGACAAACTATGTTAATAAAAAACTAGCTGTATGTAGTGCAATCAAGTGATTTATTTCAGACTGTGTTGTGCACAAAGTGCTGTTCAAGAATGCTTCATTGTTATTCAGTGCAGTGGCAATTCAATTAATTGCTAGTTCAACTTTCCTTGTAACAGGGACGTCAAGTTGTTAATGTGGCAGGCAGCCTCAGTAACTATATGTGGTATTGCCTAAAAAAATATTCAAGTGTGGAGGAAACATTTTTCGAACTGAGACAGTGAGAAGCGTGCAGTGCTCCTAAAAAGCATATTGCATACCCAGCACAAGCACTATTCTTGCATTTGCATTATTTCAACATGCTCACGTTAACACCTTACAGTGGTGCTAATTTCAGTCGATTACTCATTAGCATGCACGCAGTTGAAGAAGAGTGTCTTGTTCTGGGGATTGAATCTGGGGAAGTTCCTGGGTTGGATCTCCAGGAATTTCCCCAGGTTCTATCCCCAAACTGAGACATGTTTTAGCTGTGAAGGCTCTGAAAAGACTGTTTCGCTTTCCTCTGTATTCACATGACTGTGCCCAGTTATATGATATTGAGTAACCAGACACATGATTGAATTTGAGTTTGTAATAATAATATGAGGTCAAGGCGCTAGAATGGTGATTCATATCTCATGTGACAACAAGTTCTCACTTTTTCTTCATTTCTTTTGTCGTGCAAAAGCTGAGAGATGCTGTGCTTAGGAGTACCTCGGAGTATGAGAAATGCATAGAGAATGCAGCGGCTGCTAAGGAAAAGTATGAGGACCAATTTATGAAAGGTAATCACAAGATTTGCGCTTTGGAATTAGAAGCATGGGATTCAGTGAAAATGTAAGTGCTGACCACAGTGACTTTTCTTTTAGGTCGAGGGAACAAAAAGGTGGAAGAGGCAAAAGAGCGTTATGTCAAGGCCACTCGGAAACTGCACCAAGCCCACAATGACTATATCCTCCTCCTCAATGAAGCTATGAACTATGAGCATCACCTGAGGACTACACTTCTACCGGGCCTGCTAGAATACCAACAAACAGTGCAACAGGAGGCAGTGGACTGCTGGTACAATTCTCTTTCCTGTAACACAAATACGTTATGAATATACATCCTCTCTTTAGCCATATCTCAGCTACCTAGAGTGCTATAACATTAAGCAAATTAATGATTGTTTCTTTTGACTTGTCAGACTGCACAATGAGTCTGTGATTTTTTAACCAATTTATTTCTGCATGTTCATCCAGTGCTTGTTAAGCAAAGATATACAGATTGCAAATGTCCTCTAGTTATTTTATCTTTTTTTGACTGATGATAACGCTACTTGAAGTTCACTTTAGTGTGCTGCTTATAATATGCGCAATGCAGTGTTTTGAGGAAGTCTTGAGTGCAGTACAGACTATAGTTAGTGTAAAATTACCAGTAGGGTCTAAGGATAACGTTCTAAGGACTGCCACTAAAGAATTGAAAAGAATTCTTGGCATGAAACTTGTGCTTACACTGTCCTATTCACTAATAATAAAACCTGTTCGTTTGCTGTCCCTCATTGATCAATAAATTTTAAGTGATGGGTGGAATGCTGATGTAACACCATTTTTATCAGCAAGCCTGGAAATACTTCAGAGCGGAAAAGAAAAAACTTTTTGCTATTAAAATCTTCTTTTTGTAATGTTGGCTTTGGAGTTAATGTGGGAATCATGTGCGACAGACACTGACAAATATTTCGAGGGGTGGTTAAGCTGTTTTTCAGAAAACTTTAAAAATGGAAGCTACAAAATTGTAATTAAAATTAGTTTTATAAGACTTTTGTTCCTAAGTATCACCGGCATCATAGGAGAGAAACACAAGGATAGCTTTGCATTTCTAAGAGCAAAACTGTTAAAAAAAATGTATATATGCTGCAACAGTTTTCTGATCAAGAAACAGAGTCTATGTACATGTTTTATTAATATGAAACGGACTACTTTTCAATGTGCAGTCACTGATTACTCTCCAGTTGTTTACTTAATTCGTGCATGATCACATCACTGCCTTTTCAGGTGCTATAAAGAATAAAAATAAATTCGGTGCGTATGTGTGGACACCCTTTAAGTTCTCTTTTATCTCACTGGCAAATGAAATTTGGCTTTGGAAACTGGGACATAGGTTTATGTGCCAAAAGTTTATTTTGAAGTTATGTATATGTGTGTCAACCAATACAATGCCAATGGTAACACTCAGACTTTCTTTGCCGACTGCTTTCGTATAGGACTACTGGTAAGGCACTAAACATTCATTTTTAGCTTTGTTGCATCCCTACTACTGTCTTAACAATGACATGGTTTGTATCTACAGGCAAGCAGTCGTGAGGGACTTCTCACATCGTACAAATTTTTGTTCGGAACCATTCCAAGCACTCCAGAAAAGTGTCATGGAAAGCATAGAACAAGTGAACAGTGACAAAGAATATGAGGACTTTGTTGAAAAATACAAGTGAGTTCCTATAGTTTTTGATTACCTTATTGTTAATCTGCATGTGTTGAAAACAGTGTGGTTACAGTACACTTTATCTTAATCATTGCATTCATTTTTATGCAACCCAAAACCATGTTTCCAGTCCATATCTTTACATTCCAAGAGGCCCAGACAGTAACTTGAATTAGGCATACAACTGTTTATGACATTAGTCATGAAAATTTAACTCAAACTTTTTATTCTAATGACTGCACTGACCTTCAGTAGAAATATTTCTGAAACAATGTATTTGCAAACCTCTTCTTGAACTTTTCAGCTTATTCTAAGTTTTAGTTATTGCATTTTTTGCTGTGTGTGCTCCTTCTAGTATGTCTATTGGAAAGTAGGCTGATCATTGTAAACAAGAAATAAAAATAAGCAATTACAAAACCGAAAAAGCTACAATTTATTTTGCCCTTGCAAGAAGAAAAAAAAAAGGGACTGCCTGTGGCTGCTGCAGCAATTTAATGCATACCCTTCCTTTATTAATGGGATGTGCCAAAGCCTCCCGAGCCCAGCTCAGCAAAAATTTCTTTAGCACTCTAGTCTTATGTATTAGAGTGGAGTGTGGACAGAATGACATACTGAGGTAATATTCATGAAGTGTTTCTACTTTGAAGCATGATCAAAGTTCAGCCCATATACTGTACAAATTGTGTACAATGTATCCATTTGCAGGTCGAAACCAATTCCTCCTATTGACTTCCATTACGATGAATCACTGCTGAACAACTACTCCGGTAAACTGAAGCCAGAGCAGATTGCAGTTGATGAATTTACAATCGACTCTGTGAGGGAAAGGTAAGTGAACTCGGTAAAAATGTGGAGCCATGCATGTAATGTGCTAAGCAGTATTGGGACCAACGTTAGCAGCTCATAAAGCCACTATATCACTACATAGATGCAGTCATGTAGTCACAGTTAGCAAATTTGTGTTCCCAAATGAAAGTACTTGTTCGCCACAAGAGAGTTTCCCTGACACTTAAAATGGTTGAAACTTGACTCGTAAAGGAGTTGCTATCCTTGGGTTGCATGGAGGGAATTTAGCAAAACAAACTTTCCAACAAAAACCACAATCTCTTCATATGAAAGGTTGTCATCAGTGTTGACAGCTTTGATAAAGGTGTTATGAATCAATTAATTTTATATATCCTTCACTATGAGTGCTTCAGTGAATCTATTCCTCTGCTGGTGGTTTTTCCCAGGATGGCATCCATTATTTTGCGCAAGGCTGAATTTGAGAATATTCTTGGCAAAATGCAAATTTATCTTGGTTATGCATGTCCCATACCTAGGAGCATAAAAAATGAGCATTTGTACCCTCTTTTCTGGTGTTATGTGTTTATGCCCTTTGAGCCAGCGTATGTACTTTGCTCTGCCCTCACAGGATCACTGAGCTTCAGGCGAAAGTTGCCCATGTCCAGGCTGTGATCTTGGAGAAAGAGACGCAGTTAGCACAGTTTCAAGTGGACGTGTCTGAAATAAAGACAACTCCCGATCTGGGATCAGCGTAAGTGTAGCAATGACAGTCACCATCGTCCAGTGTAGAGAATGGGAAAACTGCTCATTAACAGCCGTAAGAAACTGCACTTTAGAAATAGCTTCTTATACGTACAAATTTATGGTGCAAGCATATAACCAGTCGTTGAAGATTCCTAAGGGACTGAGGTAACATTATTCGAGAGGAAAAAAGAAAGTATTTTAGAGCAAAATAGGACAGAAAAGGTAGGGAAGGTGGTAAGGTTATGAAGCATAGGTGATCTATGCAGCGTTAACCCCAGAAACAGCCTAATTAGGGACCAAATGATGAGAATTCTCGAACTTAAATGGCTTCTTCCTTTCAGTGACTATTTACGAGCTTAATGGGGTGACTGTTCCCGTCACTTATTTGCAGAGCCATGGTGAAAAAGAGAGCTGTGGACATAATCAAAAGGGAGCGAGATGAAGCCAAGTGCCAAGAAGAGCGGTTCAACAGCCAGCTGCAGCTGCTTGTGCAGGCTCTTTCGCTGATGGGAAATGAAGTCCCCCGGGCTCTGGATCTTGAACTTGATGTCACCCTTAATGGAGAACAAGTATGTTTTCCTTGTGAGATAATTCTGACAGATGCCTGTCACGGCTGTAAACTTGCTGGTATACCTGATCCGAGTCTATGCTTTTACCATGCTCTAACCAAAAATTGTTACTAAAAGTTAATATTTGCAAATCAGTTCAGTCTGCTTGCTGAAGACCTGCTAGAAATTTTTTGCACCAAAGGAGTGTAGAGATCTGTCAGCTCTTGAAGGAAAGAGTCAGGTGAGAAGGAAAGTGTACCACATATTAGAAGGTTTACAGCATTCCAGCAGTGGGAGGCACACCTAAAATGAAGCCCCAATGTTCTTTTCCCAGCTTGCCTCCACGTTACTTTATGCTGCTTACCACTTACTAGTATTCCTACAGTTTATAACTTGTGCCTGAAATCAATTTCATATTATGAAGTTCAGTATGGCTTTGCAAATAGCTGAAGAAAGGAGGATGGCAAAAGTTATGGGGGAAAGAGAAAGATACAAGGTTCTCAATGTGGATTTTCAGAAAATAGCAAGGAGAGATAAGAATGCCTTCCTGAACATACAGTGTCAAGCAGTTGAGGACAACAGCCAATTAAGGAACACAAGAGCTCTGTATAAGACAATCAAAGATATCAAAGGAAGCTTCTAGCTGGGCGTGATAAAGGACAAACGAGGCAAGGACCTCACTGAAGCCTCAGAGATAAAGAAGAGGTGGCAGGAATACACAGAAGAACTGTACAAGAAGGACCCGGATGTGCAAACCCAACATAAGATGGTTGTGATTACTGATCTCAAGCCAGGCATCCTGAAGAGTGAAGTTGAATGGGCCTTAGCCAGCCTTGCTAAGAACAAAGCTAGTGGAATTGATGGTATTCCAGCTGAGTTGCTTCAAAACCTCAACCACGATGCCGTTAACATTCTGCATACATTATGTCAGAAGATTTGGACTACCCTGCAGTGGCCACAGGATTGGAGGAGGTCAGTTTACATTCCCATTCCAAAGAAAGGCAGTGCCAAACATTGTTCCAACTACCGCATGATCGCGCTTATTTCGCATGCTAGCAAGGCGATGTTGAAAATCCTCCAAGGTAGGCTGCAGCAGTATGTGGATCGGGAGCTTCCAGACGTGCAAGCTGGGTTTCGCAAGGGCAGGGGAACTAGAGACCAAATTGCCAACCTTCGCTGGATCATGGAAAAAGCAAGAGAGTTCCAGAAACCCATCTACTTCTGCTTTATTGATTATGCGAAAGCGTTTGACTGCGTAGATCACAGCAGATTGTGGCAAGCTCTCCAAGAGATGGGAGTTCCAATTCACCTCATCTGTCTCCTCAGGAACCTGTATGAAGGGCAAGAGGCCACAGTCAGAACTGGGCATGATCTTACTGTTTGGTTTCTGATTGAGAGAGGAGTGAGGCAAGGCTGCATACTGTTGCCCTGCCTATTTAATCTATATGCAGAGTGCATCATGAGGAAGGCCGGTCTGGACGAGTCTTCAGCTGGAGTGAAGATTGCTGGAAAACGTACCAACAACCTTAGGTATGCGGATGATACCACTTTAATGGCAGAAAGTGAAGTGGAAGTCAAGAGACTTCTGATGCGCGTACAAGAAGAGAGTGAGAAGTTTGGGCTTAAACTGAACATTAAAAAGACAAAGATCATGGTGTCTTGCCCGATCAAGTCCTGGAGCATCAAGGGATAAGAACTGGAAGCTGTGACAGATTTTCTCTTCTTGGGCTCCAAGATTACCTCGGAAGGAGACCGCCGCCATGAAATTAGGAGACGCCTGCTTCTGGGAAAGAGAGCAATGGTTAGCCTTGACCGCCTAGTAACATTAGTCTGTCAACCAAGATCCGTATAACTCGTGCTATGGTCTTTCCAGTTGTGATGTATGGATGCGAGAGTTGGACTATGAAGAAGGCTGACCGCCGAAGAATTGACGCGTTTGAATTGTGGTGCTGGCGGAGACTCTTGAGAGTTGCTTGGACTGCCAGAAGGTCAAATCAGTCGATATGTCGACCATAAACCCTGACCGCTCATTGGAGGCTCAAATTCTAAAGTTGAAGCTCAGATACTTTGGTCATCTGATGAGAAGAGAGGAGTCGCTGCAAAAAGATTTGATGTTGGGAAAGGTTGAGGGTCGCCGGAGATGGGGTAAGCAGCGAACGCGATGGTTAGATGGCATCCTCGAGGCACTGCAGATGAAGTTATGTGATGTTAGGAAGATAGTGAGAGACCGGAAAGCGTGGCGTGACATGGTCTATAGGGTCACGAAAAGTCGGACACGACTGAACGACTGAACTGAACTGAATGGTGTAGCACCTGAAGCATCGTCTTTAACGCACGAGAAAGATTCGTGTCTACATGCATTGTCTACATAATTGCAGTGCACCGTCATAAAAAAAGTGCTGTCAGAAAAAGTTGCAGCCTTGAGCCGGGTAGTGAAGGGTACAACAGAAATATATCATGGCAGTTCTGTGAGTGGAGAATTTTCAAAACGTGATCAGAGGTTGAATGGCAGTCTCTTGCACCATGTTCACATAATTTCAGCTGCTGCTTTACCACCTAATTTCAGAGCAGCAAGGGAGAAGAAATAATGGACTTCACTACAATCAGCAAGATTGCAGCAAGGCATTTTGTGGACAAGATTAAGAGCCCCTTCCTCCGAAAGCAGGTAAATGAAATTTGATTTCTCTTCTGTTGTGCCTGCTGTAGTGGCGCCCTTTTTATGCTGCATGGAAGAGGGTATATAGTAAAATGCATGTCTGTATGTAGTCACTTTTATTAGCGCACGCTTCAAGTAGGTGGCCTAGCTTGAATTCATATTCTGTGGGCTCAACGGCTGGCAGCACAGACATTTAAATTTGTTGTCAAAGACAATGAACCCGAGTTTGATTTTGCGGTATCACTTTGCAGCGCCTATAAATAGCGGGATATTCTCATTATACATTCTAATGCTTACACATGTCAGTGTTTATGTATGTTTACCACATAATTTCAGAGCAGGAATTGTGTGAAAGGAATTGTGCTGATCATAGTACGTCAGTGTGGGCTGCCATTTTTTGGCTGAGAAGAAAAGATGTAATTGCACAGAAAGAAATTTTTGTTGAAAGGAAAGATGCAGCAGTTTCCTCTTTTCTTGGTGAATATCTTTACTGAGCTGTAAGAAAGGAAGACAGAGATATCGTCTCCGGTGTAATTTTAACCACCTGGGGATCTTTAAAATGCACTCAAAACATTTACAACAGGATTGGTTGATTGAAAGGATAATCTGTGCTAAAGTAAATTTTAGGAGATTGTGTGAAAAACAGACATAATAAGCTATGCAAGCAATACTGTGTATCTACTGTTAGCACTGAAAATTTGAGCCACTAGGTAATGTCAATAAATGTAATTTCTTGACAGCACCCTTATATAGCCTAGAGTTGAGGTGTTCACTGTGGTAGTTGTTAACACAAGTATGAGCTGCATATTTAAGTCCCAAGCTGCATTCCTAGCTTACACAAGAAGCTTTTTTATGTCTTTCCACCTCCTGTGGTTACGTAAACTTCCCTAGTCGAAAGCACCTCATTCTGCATGAGGGAAAAACAAATGTCGTTGCCAAAGTGTCCAGTGTATTCATGCCAGGCCAACCGCCCCCAGCCTTCCAAGGACTCCGAGGAGTGCATCACCACCTCCAATAACATCTCTGAAGAGACTAACAACACCCACCACCACCGGCCCTACAGCCGCGTAAGTGTTGTGTCAGTCTCCCTGCATGCTCTTCTGCTCGTGCACGTTCACTTAAAGATAGCATTGTCTTGCCTGTGGAACAGCATTTTGATTATCTTTTTCTTTTTTTTTTAAAGAAGGTCATTTTAGAGTGCTTGTGCATTAGAAACTAATCAGTGTGTTTGCTCAGCTAGAGTACATTTGTGAGCTTGTATGAGCCATGAGATGTTTTTGCACTCACTGCTGTCTTTTTTTTTTTTTGGTCTGTCAGTACTGTACTATTTATTTTGGCTTAAGGCTTCCATTCTGTAAGGCAACTTTTGGTTGATCACTGAAAATAAGCTGCCTCCATTGACCAGTTACCTTGTCTGAAGGAAGTGGAGAGTGAATTTACGCATACGTAAGGGAAAGATGGCAATGAATATTGCATCAGGAGTGCAGCATGTAGTACTGCACCAGTCTCACACAAGGCGCTGAATTCCTAGCACATCAGTAATGCTGCTACAAGCAAGAAGGCCTCGGAGGTAAAAAGTTTAAAAAAGTGGCAGCTTTCAGCACGGTATGTATAAAGATAATGTTTATTCATGCAACCGTGTGTGTTCTGGCTCTGATTGCACACCCAAAGGAGTGAACATTTACTCGAAGGAGAGAAAAAAAAAAGCGGTACATGAGGGAAATGTGGAGACTTTCGCACTGTGCTTTTGCTTTTTTTTCTTGCAGGTTTATCTCAATAGTGATTCCAGAGTCATTTTTAAATTATTGTTGAAAAGGACGCTTTTGTTGTGCTTGCCTTCAGCTGCATTTAAAATACAGATTCAATGTGTGTCTCAGGGACCATTTATTTGATGTGACAGAATCTTTTGCGAGAGAAGTGATGCATTAAAAGTATTTTATAGCAAAGAAACACTGAGGACGAATAGAAGTTGGCCTGTGTTGATAGAGTACAGTGTTTCAATCACGAAAGACCATTCTTGCTGAAATCGAGGCTTATATAGGCAAGAAAAGGCCTCAAACAAAATGCAGGCATTGCCATCGCTGCCCAATTTTGGGAGTAAAATGCACATATCGATAGATTGTTTTTGTTCTAGATCTTAGAGGTTATGCTAAACTGCCAACCACTTCAAAACAGTGGCAACCTGTCCTTTTCAGTAAGGACATAGTGAGTTTGACTTGCTGGCAGGGAGACTACTCAATAAATTATTCTTGTTAATAAACGTGTCTGTTGGTGCTGGACAAATGTCAACATGATGTGACTTAAAACAAAAAAGAGCAGCACCAACAAAGATAATGCCGAACTTAGCACTTGTCCTACATAGTCTCTTATGTTCGCCCTGGTTCTGCTATTGCTTCCTTTCTCGAGTTTTATCACCATCTAGACCAAATCTGTGTTCTTTCAAATGAATATAACTTTGTCACTGCTGCCATTAACGTAAGATCTGCCACTGCTTTTTCTCCTCCCTTTTTTTAACGCAATCCAGATGACTGTTAACCCGAACATCTCGCTACAAGATGAAGACTGGTTCCATGGTGTGCTCCCAAGGGAAGAGGTTGTCCGACTGCTTGTCAATGATGGCGACTACCTTGTGCGAGAGACGATACGAAACGAAACGAAGCAAGTGGTGCTCTCAGTGTGCTGGCAGGGCCACAAGCATTTCATTGTGCAGACTACCGCTGATGTGAGCCCCATCTTCCATTTATATCTTTGCATGCTTGCAACTATGAACTCTCAAAGGCACCTAAAATGCGTCAAGAAACGCAAACACTAAGTATGACATTACACAGCAAATATAGCTGAAATGTTTGATAAATGTGAGCAAAGGTTAAATGACATAACCTATGGATGTGGGAGTATTTTAAGTAATTAGCTAGAAATGATAAACACTGCAATATAATTACTGCGGCTTCCTTAACTGTGTTTATTCTGAAAATAAGAACATGTCGAAGAACTTGGACAATATGCAATATAAGCTTTAATTCTTTGCTTCATAGTTCATTTATTTTTACAATTTGTTGTATAGGAAGTAATCGTCACCTGCTGTGGTGGCAGAGTTTGACATTCAGCTGCTGGTCCCAAGGTCACAGCTTTGATTTCGACTGTGGAGGCCACATATTTATAAAAACAAAATGCCTGTGTACATTAAAGTACATTAATGATATAAATTAATCCTGAGCCATAGGAAGTATGATCTTAGACTTTGCATCATCACGAACATGCATGTGATCAGCAGCTGTATGCTAAGCAGTGCTAATAGCATTTGTGTTACCTAGTGTCAGCAGCACCTGCTTTGAATACAAAAGGCACTAACTGTGAGCGTTTTCGAGTGCCCATGAAATCTCAGTACTTAATGAAAACCCGTTTGCTTCTTTTGTGCAGGGAAAGTACAGATTTGAAGGGCCAGCCTTCAGCACAGTGCAAGAGCTGATAGTGTATCAGCATCACTTGGGACATCCAGTGACAAGCAAATCAGGGGCAATACTACAAACTCCCATCTTCCGAGAGCGATGGGAACTGAACAACGATGATGTTGAGCTCGTTGAGAAAATTGGAAGAGTGAGTGAACACGCGGTGCAGCTCTTGAACAATCGCAACATTCCAATTAAGCAAAAATCCCCACTCATAAAAGAGACAGCGTATACCATTTCAGTATTTAGGTAGGCAGCGAAAATATGCAAAGCAGAGATGGAGGTTGAGCAACTGTTTTGTGGCACATTTGATTTTGAATGGCCAAAGTACAACAGCCACCTATAGCATGCAGTGTGTCAAAAAAAAAAAAAGAAAAAAAGAATTCGTGGGAACGCTTGTGCTTCAGAATCAATTTATTGCAGTGCTGCGAACGAGAAGATGGAGCTTGCATGTTTTGTCATATTTGCATGCATTGAGTTCAGGCTGTTGATTTGTGCAAGGTGGCATACTATTTTGTTGCACACCCACAGCCCATACATATTTGCTGCCAAGGTAAATGTAGTTTTAATTGAGCAGACAAAAATTTGACATTCCATTTTTATTTTTCTTGTCACTGTGCTTTTAGAATTGCTACAACTGTGCATTATAAGCTTGCACAAATTGAGAGCAGCTTTGCAATTTATTGGAGGTCAAATATGTTTTACAGTTATTCAAGAGATGACAGGGCAAGGGGCTCTTCGAGAAGATATTTTTCATGGATTTACAGCTATGAAATTTTCAGGACATATTTTTGAGTGATTTCAAATGCACCATTAAATTATTGAATTTTATCTCTGTGCATTTATGTGACGCTTTACGTGGCACTTCTGTTCAAAACAGTCAAGAAAATTTATGTTTAGTGTCGTATGCCAAATGTGGGAAAAATCTTCCTTAGCTTTTTTTCTGAAGTAGCAACTTCAAAACCTGACAACTTAAATTCTGCGTCAGAATTATAATTTTACATCTTGTGTGTTCCTTTATAGCACAATGCAGTAAAGTTCCTTGCAGCAAATTTTTTAAAAGCTTTCAAGAAAACCATGACACATTACATATTAAATGACATACTAGGTATGTGTAGTCAGTGCACAAAAATACACGTTCTCTGACAATTTCATACTTATGATCTTTAAAGGTCTATAAACAACTTTCCCTCTTCAGTCGCAATAGTTACTGTCAACTTCGTGTGCATCTATGAGCAGTAAAAAAGAAAATTAAAAGCGCGACATTCTGTGACTTTTTTCTCAAGTTCCTTTTTCAAACCTAGTACTATGCTGGATTAATCGAAAGCTAAAGAGTTTGCCAAATTTTCATGACTTGTGCATATCCTTTTTTTTTTTTTGACAGGGCAATTTTGGAGATGTCTACAGAGCACTTCTGCACCCACAAAGGCTAGACGTGGCTGTGAAGACTTGCCGCGTCAACCTGCCAGATGAACACAAGAAAAAATTTCTCCAGGAGGGACGAATCTTAAAGCAATATGACCACCCAAACATCGTCAAATTTATTGGAATCTGTGTTCAGAAGCAGCCCATCATGATCGTCATGGAACTCGTGCCAGGTACCAGTCTTCCTACTTGCACCATATGTTCTTGGTCAAAGCAATTTCGTATTATTTTAAACCCTTGTAACAGACAGAATTGCTATATAATCCTGGAGTAAAGTACAAAATAAGCCAACTATAAACGAAAAAAAAAATGCATTTAGACACTGCTACAAAGCAATATGGTTTCTGTCGCTCTTCTATGAACATGTGCTAGTATGAGAGAAAAGTCTCCAGGGGGCATGTCTGGGGTCCTCTATAGCGCATACATGTAAACCACATAATGGCTGCCAAAGTGCCCAGTAGGAAATGGTGGGAAAAGTTAAGTGCACTAGGTAAACCTATAACTGAAAAGCTTTTGCACGTAAGAGTTAACAGAAATGTCACAGATCAGGACAGAGATACTATACAGATAGTGTGCTTGTGCCCACATACCCACAGCCAAGTGGTATGAGGCCACAGTGAAGTATCACTGATGTTTGCACTGCTTGCAGTGTGGAAGTGGACGCACCTCTTGAATGGCATACTGCACTAATAATAGCGATACATCTGCAGCTGGTTCCGGTCCCATCCAGACATCTGTTGGGTGTGTGCTGGTGGCTGTGGTGGTGTGCAGCATGTTTAAGTGCAGCAGCCCATAGAGAAGGTCTTAATGCTTCAGACCTATTGTTGGCAGCACGATAAAACAGCAGCATTCTTTCTGTAACACTGCATTTTATTTTGGAGACTTCTTTTCTGTGCACTTCAGTACTAAAGGTGGATCTACCTGTTCCATTTCCAAGGTGGATCTCTGCTGACCTTCCTGAGAAATCAAGGGCCCAAACTAAGTCCGAAGGAGCTGCTGAACATGTGTACAGATGCGGCTGCTGGAATGGCTTATTTGGAAAGCAAAAACTGCATACACAGGTAAAGTGCCCCTTGCTGCATTACGGTGTGGGTGGTTTATGGGCTGTGCTCTTGCAGTACCAAGTTGCCAATGCCATGCACATTGCTCGATAAAATAAAAAATTATAAAAAATCGTAATGTAGGGCAGTGTCAAACTGTTTTGTGCACCCATTTAGCTGACCCCTCAAATACATTTTTCGAAAATTTTTATCAGCATGGTAAGGAATTCTGAGAAGCTGATTCTATGTACAGCATCAAGAAGCTTTTTTATCGTGCAGAACTAATAGTAGTTTACAGGACAAAAGATTAAAGGAAACAAAAGCATCACCCCTGCCATCAGAATAAAAATTCATTCTTATTTTACTTCATTCAAGCAATTAGACTGTGCTTGAGCAACTGTGTGCGCATTATGCTATTTTTGTCTACAGACAGGCTCATATACCTGCAACATTTGCATTGCCACCAATTAAAGTCTCAGTAAAACTTATAGGTTTCTTTGTGCAGTGTATTTTAAAGTTACACATACTGTAATTACGATGTTGCAAGTATGTAGGTGGTTTCTGTGAAGAGGAAAAAAAAATGGAGATATCTTCATTCCAACTAGCAGGTTTAAAGAGCTGAACAGAACACAAACTTTACTTCTAAGTTGAGAAATGCTTGGAGTCATGATCAGCTAATATTTTTTAGGAGACAAGAGGATCTTATTATGGAATATAGTGTCGGACCGAATTGAGCTTTAATCTGTTGAGAGATTTACTATGAGCTGAACCACTTAAAGCCTCATGTCAGGCGACAGTAGCCATGTGCAGTTGAAAGATTAAACATTTCCAAGGATACTACTACGTTGTTGTTAGTAAGCAAACACTTTGAGCTTTGGTACATCAAGTCGTTGGTCAAATCTGCAACACCATAAAGGTAACGCAAATTGGAGTTTGGCTGTTTTTTAAAATTGGTTTGTGCGCTACAGGAATTATAGCAACACAATTTGGACTTATACCTCCATTTACTGCAAGGGAAACCTTGCTGCAGGCAGAGCAACTGCAGTGGTATGGTTCTGTACTCTTGTTGCACCACTTTTCTGAAGCTAAGTCTGTCTAGCAGTAGGAAGCATGCAAAAATAAGGTTCGTGTTGCGCAGTGTTCAGCCCTTCTTCCATATCTGAATTATAGCATTCAAATCATCACCCTTTCTAGCACAAACAGTTCTTAGACAACATTCCACCATGGTTCTTCCTTGTAAATTAACATAGTTGAAAGTGCTTTCAAACATTGGATAGCCTGCATTGTTTGCAGCAGCGCCTTATCCAGAAAATGACCATTTTCTTGTGCAGAGACTTGGCTGCAAGGAATTGTCTGGTAGGCAAGAACAACGTAGTAAAGATATCGGACTTTGGCATGTCACGAGAAGAAGAGGAGTACATTGTGTCAGATGGCATGAAGCAGATACCCATAAAGTGGACAGCACCTGAGGCCCTGAATTTTGGTGAGTGGTTCTCCACCGCACGATTTTATAGAATATATGTAGAATGTTATAAAAGCACTGCAGGTGCATTCTTTATAATGTATCCTGCAAACTGCTTGCAGTGATTTGTGCAGTACAGATGGAAGTTCATGACTCTTGTTGGCAGTGCTCCATGAATGACTACTAGTAATCAGCTGAGCAACTCTAACACTGTAGATCTAGTTTGACGAGCATTCCTCACAGATAAATTACTTCCAGATTGCCCCCTGAAAGGCTTTATGAAGACAAAGGTCTCGCAAATGACAAATAAATGTGATGCATATTACATTGCTTATTTACTGCTTCACTTCTGGTTACTTCACATATGGTGCATTATTTCTGTGTACACACTAAACAGCAGTACCTGAACAGCCGTCTAGTTATTCATGTATGCAGTTGAATAACACATCGCAGGCTAGTTGGTTCATCTCAAGGCAGAACAGCGCAAGCTGCGCAGGGACAAGGAAGGAAGACGAGATACACACAGCGCTGTGTGTGTCTCGTCTTCCTTTCTTGTCCCTATGCAGCTTGCGCTGTTCTGCCTTGTAATGTATGCAGTGATAGATATAGTTTTATGTGCTGGGGTTTCAGGTTATGTCTTATATTTTTACAACTATTGTCCGAGAACTACCACATGTGCATTTTCGAAGCAGATGTATAGGCATCATGAGATGGTACTTGGGTACATCCTATGCATCTGCTACCCTACTGAGCCATAAACAAACACAAGATTTATGCCCTTTCGAACCTTGGATATAACTATTTTTCCTTTGGTTTTGTCATGGATAGGAAAATATACATCTGTGTGTGATGTTTGGAGCTATGGCATCCTGGCCTGGGAAATCTATTCATTGGGCGCATCTCCTTACTGTGGCATGTCCAACAGTCGAGCCAGGGAACTGATAGACACAGGTGAGTTGGAAGAATTCCCAAAGCACTTTGCTAGTAGCATTGTGCTACAGAAGCAGCTTTAAGCAAAATATAGCCGACATTCTGCAGGCTTTGAGGAGTGAAGTTTATAAACCGAGGTGACCTTCACAACCGTTCCGCCACCGACAAGAAGGTTCTATAAATGCCGTTTGTAGAGTGTAAACGCGGTGTGTTGAAATGGTTGAGCTGTGTACAAATCTGCCTGTTCAAGAAGTTCTTGAATTTTTTAACCCAAAATGAAGTGAAGCTATATGAACTGGGAATCAACCCAGCCAAATCATATATTGACATTTCTTCGAGATCTAGCTTAAATTAAGGCAGTTCTGAATACAATGTAGCCAAGTTTTTTGTGCAGCCAAACCCACTGCTTAAGGGAATATCACAAGTGAGGAGATCAGATAGCATGTTCTATGTGTTTAGCATCAATTGGTTTTTTTCTCATGTATGTTGCCCAACGTCTGGTATAGGCTTTTTTTTTTAGTGCACCAAGGAAGCATGAATAGCCGAGTAGGCCCATTTGCAGATTTATGTACTAAAGCTCGATAAATCTAGCAGGACCGAAATTTAGCCCCAGTCAGGCCTGTTTCAATCACATTCTTTGAGCGACACCTCTGAAACCTGAACTCTTGCATTTCACCAATTTTTGCTTGTCTGGCTGGTCTAGTCTCTGCGACCTTCAAAAGCAGAGGAGAAACAGCTGCACCGTGTGCACCAAGGACATGGTATAAGAAGGGCAACGGAGGCCACATATTTCATCAGAGTGTCTCCAAGGGTATAAAGTGGTTCAGCTTCCAGCATTGCTAGCACATACACATTAACCACACATATTGGCTGTAATTTCTTTCTTCGCATGTGTGTTTACAGCGCTCGTTTGGGCAGTGCTGCCTCCAGGCAGTGAGTCTTCGGTAAGAGTAAAGGACCGAGCTGATAAGAGCATGGATGTTTATCTCAACAGAGAGGAAATGAGCCACCAAGCACGGAGCTGAAAGAATGTGTGGGCACTGTGCTCGTACAATTTGGAGGCATTTGGGTGTTGATGTTGTGTGCAGTGCATAGCGATGTGAAGCAATCTACAGAATTGTGAAACTCTTTGGTGTGATGTAAATTTCTCACGAATTTGGGGTCAGAGCCTTGACTAAATCTGCTCCTAAGTGCCAGTTCATGGTAATCTGATCATAGCTCAAATGCACTTTTCCAGTGAAAAATAATTTTCAATTGGAAGTGGGAGGAGTAATAACTAAGATTTACCACATCATGTTAAAACTGTGTTGTATGGTTGGAAATTTCCCAGTGATGTCAATGACAGAAATATTTTTTGTCCCTTCACAAATAACTCGTTGGCAGCTGCCCCAAAATCATAAGTGGCCAAACGTATTTAAGGCTCACATAAGCAGGATCCTCTTTTCCAACAGCAGAATGCAGAAGCTTTCTCGTGCTATGTTAGTGGGTGTTCTGACACTGCAACACCTCCCCTGGCTATGCCTCTGCCACTTTGTGTTTCAAACAGCAACTGACATGAATGTTTGCCTGTGTTGAATTTCAGGGTACCGATTACCAGCTCCCGAGAAGGTACCAGATACCGTGTACCAGCTTATGCTTCGGTGTTGGGAGTACAACCCCGACAAGAGGCCTACGTTCCAAGAGATTCACCAAGCTCTGGTCAATATTGGCAAGCACATATAATGACAGAGGGGACAGTGCACTGGAACATGTAAACATTTATTTCGCATACGCTGTGGTTGTTCAAATCGTCACCTGTGTTCTGCTGTTGCTTTGGCAGAGAGTTTCGCTCTTGAGGAACAAATGCTTCTGTGTGTGGAATTGTCTCTTGTATGGCAGCAGATGTGTAAATACAGTATAGTTAAATATTTAAATGTTTGTCAAAAGTTGAAAAAACATGTTATGAACAAATGGTGTCCTAAAAATGTTATAACAGCATAACCTTTTTTTTTTTTAGTGAAATAAGCTAGTTTGTACAGGCAGTTCTTCAGAGCTCAGCCACTGGTATTTATTTTGTGCCATATTTTTCTTCCTTCTTTTAAATAATAACCTTGCAAGCAATAGAATAAAACTGGAAGAAGGTATATAAGTGGCTTTTAATAAGTGTACAGGGTGTAAACAGACTTGAAATGGTTGTATCAGAAACCAAACACTAATTACTGTTTCTGGACATATAAGAAGAAAAAAATTAACTGAAATAAAGTATGCTACAATCTGCACAACTTTGTGACAATTGATCTTTCCACAGTCACCTGTGCCTGTACAAGACTAGAACAGCAAAAGCACATGGTACATTTGCACAAGCACACACACACATCTCTAACATTTCCAGTGCATTCTATTTACATCAATACATTGTCGCACACAACAAAAGTAGAGACTGAACTCTGGCGGATGTGTAGTTACTGAAAGAGACAGCCAGGACACTTCACAGATGGAATGTCACTAGTTCTAGAACTGCTGTCTAACTGCACAGAACTTATCTGGTGACAGTTTTGGTCTATGCTAGGTAGTACAGTCACTGCTCTTTATGAGGTTAGGGATTAACGAAATGTTGGGAGTGCAGAGAGCAAGAAAAAAAAAGAAGGCTTTAGATTTAGTTCTCCTGACTGACAACACACTACTTTATAATCTTCAGAACTGTGACAAAGCTTCAACACTGGCTGAATAGACAACCTCTTCACCTCCAAACGCTGTATTGATGACCAGACAAAAGTTCCGCAAACGAAATTGGCCGCTAGCAACTGGGTATTTTTTTAATGGTGGTTAACTGTAGTTTCTGAAGGTATACGCAGAGGTAATAAACAAACATTGATGTAACTACCTTTATAATAAAACAAGCCAAAATATCAGACTGAATGCACATACAGATGTCTAGTACATCAAAAGTGTCCACAATTACTAACTTTCCTTTGGTAAGTTACATCAAGACAGGTGCCATGTTTTAACACCTACAATCGCTCACTACTTTCAGAAGACAACAAGGTATAGTATTGCAACAACTTGTGCCTCTTGCCCTCCAAGAGCACTAAATATGAATTCATTTGAAACAGAAAAAAAAGAGGAGTGAAATGGAAGAGTGTCTTCTTCATATAGCTCTCAAGCAATGTGACTTAAGCTCAAGGCATTTTCATCAACTTTAAATCACAGTCTTAAGCTTTCAATAAAGCCAATGAAGAAATAGTAGCAATGCAGAACTTTTTGATTAGTGCGAGATGCCTGCCCATGAATTTTATCCTTATTTTATACCACGCCTATCGTCCTTGGAGGTCTGCACAAACCGATAACTACAACTTAAAAGGGAGAAAAGACGAAAGATGTGATCGCACAAAAGTGCTTCCTACACTATAACGGCATGATTGTTCTTTAGAAAATAAAAAAACCACCTCTTTCTTGCCCCTGACCAAACGAAAATCCCTATGTGGTAAACCGGATGGCAAAAATTAGGGGGAAGTTGTTCATGCCAGCTACACAAGCACCTCCTGTGGACGTGATATGTTCACCAGTTCTCGCGAATGGCTGACTTCAGAGCAAACAGAGGTGGTGGTATGCTGACTGGTCGGGGCTGCTCTGCACTCTGTGCCTTCCAAGCTGCCATTTCAAGTGAAAAAGCAAAAGCAGAGTGGAGTTTCCTGCAACAAGCTTTCATCCCTGTTGTGCTCAGTTGGCCTTCAGGAGGCTAGCCTTGCACTCTTCCTTAGAAGGCACGCCAACATTCCAGCCAAGGGTGTTGCGATCAAAACCACATGTGAAGAGATTCGCCTTGACATTGGCCTGGTCAGTGTCAAGCCAAGCTGCAGCGCACACCATCCGTCGGTGGCCCTGAAAATTGGCAGTGCTGCCATGTTCAGAACGCCCCGAGATATTCCCAGGGTGCTCCTCCAGCACGAAACACTTCGGATATGACTGCAATGAGAAGTAGTTGACACATGCTTTCCCAGCTAACATACCACTAGCTACTGCTTTGTCCAACCACATCACTGCTGCAAATCTTAATTATATGTTTTTACTTCGTTTTATGACTGGTGTCCGATAACTCACTTTGAAGGCTTTCAGCACACAGTGAGATATAAAGCACTGTGCCAAAACCAGCATTTTGCAGCACACTAATGTGAGACATGGCCTTCTTGCAGTCATATAGCATAAAGATGTCAACTTGTGTTTGAAGCAAAGAAAAGCTTGCAGGTTCTAATATCTTGTAGAAAATAAGGACATATAACAGAGCTGTTGAGGTTTCTTGCATTCAGTTTACATTCATTTTTTCAGGTGCCAGCTATGGGATTCCAAATTGCAAGATAGGAGGAACGTTTTTATTTCAAAGAAAAACAGGCTAAAATTACCCACAGGCCATTACTTTCACAACCATCCTCCTTGACTGTAACAAGCATATTTTTCATGGGCCTAATGAATATCCCCAACTTCCATTTGATTTAATTGGGTTGTAACATTCGTTTGAAGTATATCCTGTCAATAGCATGCTTAGCTACAAGGACGAGTCAAAAATGATCTGCAACATACCTGTGACTTTCATTGCAATACAAGAAGGAAACTGAACTTAACATTATTTTTCAATAGCACCCTCTATGTTTTCAACGCACTTGGCTCATCGCTGCACAATCTTCCTGGTTTTTGGCTAAGAGGCTGACCAGCAAGCCACGCATGCACCGCGCCCTACGAGTTGTTTTGAAACCCATCTCGTACAGACTTTACAAAAACTAAGACTGTTGTGCATGCTTTCGTAGGCAGAACCATGAATAATTTGTAGTCTGTGTGCCACTTATCAATAGTCACTCCTCTGTCTCACAGAACCATTTCACGCGCACGATCAATGTTGTCATCATTTGTGGCCGTTGATGATCGTCCGACTCTTTCCTCGTGCGTAACACTCGTGCGACAATTTTTTAATCTTTCAACTCGGCTGGGACATGGAAGGATGGTGGTTCGAGTCCTGGCATACACACAATTTTGTTTTTCTTATTAATGAGAGCTCTGACCTCTTGAAATACCGTACACATCTCGCGACAACACACACTGTACACAGTTCCTATACGTGCCACTCATGAGGAAAGAAATGCTTTCTTATTAAAATTCCATACCTGTCTGCTGTTGCGAGGCAGCCTTGCAAGGCGAACACCAGACATGTCGTACAGCCTAACCTGCCGGTTGTCGTGTGGGATGGCAATGACATTTTGGTTGGAAACTGCAAGTCTGCAGCAGAAAGACAAACAAAAATCAGCTCAGTGTAGCCCAACTACACTAATTGATGAAAACCAAATAATTTCACTGCTGTGTGAAAATAAAATACAGTAAAACCTCGTTAATTCGACCCTCGTTAATTCAGAAAATCGGATAATTCGGACAGCCCATCCGGTCCCGTCAACCGCATTTACTTTTCTATGGCGCAAAACTCTCGTTAATTGGGACAAATTTGGCCGCCCTTCGGTTAATTCGGACAGGCAGCGGAGCTTGAATGTATGTGTAAAAGGCGGCCATGAGGGCGGCTGACGATGATGATGATAGTGAATGAGGGATAAGCCTGGCTACTATAGCACGGGTGGCGCTGGTGTTCAACCGAAATGTAACAGCACCATACTCATTGCTATAAACATCAAATGGGAAAAGGCACGATGGGATACTTTTTTGTTTTCTGCTGCTGGCCGTACGGCTGTACTTCGCCATTTTCCCTTTGTTTTCTTTGCGTGTGCATCGTAGAGCGCGCTTTGTCTCAGCTGTTGCGAGCGTGTCGTACGCAAGGTGTGCGCTTTTTTTTTTCGCGAGGTGTGTGCGTCAAGCTGGTGCTGAAGTGTGGACAGCAGTCCCCTGTTCTCATTTTTTCCCGTGGAACAAGCCCGATAGCGCTGCGTTCTTAGGCCCCCGCGATGGCTACTGCGGCCCCAGCAAAGCGGGCGAAGTACTGCAAAGCGAAGGTCTTGGGAGAAAAAGTCGAGATATTGAAAGCCGTAAAGGAAGGAATGCCTCGACAGGTCATCATGGCAAAGTTTAACGTGAAGAGGTCCACGCTGAGCTCATACATAAAAAATGAAGCTCAGATTTTCGAAGCCTACGACGGACAGAAGTTCAGCGACAAGCGAAAAAGACTCCGGACAGCAGCGCACCCAAAGCTAGAAGAGGCACTACTTCGGTGGATTTCTGACACGCTAAATGCACAGCTGCCCTTGAGTGGACCCCTCATCTGTGCACAAGCAGAAAGGTACGCACTAATGATGGACATTGAAGCCTTCCGTGCATCAGAAGGATGGTTTGACCGATTTAAGAAAAGGCATAATCTAGTCTTCCGTAGTGTCTGCGGCGAAAAAGGCGCTGTGGATGAAAGCGTCGAGAACGATTGGAGGGCTCAGCTTCCGAGGCGCCTTGCTGCCTATGAGCCCTGCAATGTATTTAATGCAGACGAAACGGCACTTTTTTACAAGGCTCTGCCTGATAAGACAATCACTTTTAAAGGGGACCCGTGTGTCGGCGGCAAGCGGAGTAAGGACAGAGTGACAGTTTTGCTTGCTGCGAATATGACCGGCACGGAGCGGCTGCCACTGCTGGTTATTGGGAAATCTCAAAAGCCGCGGTGCTTCAAGAATATAAAGCAGCTGCCGGTAGAATACCGAGCGAACAAAAAGGCTTGGATGACGTCGGAAATATTTCAAGCGTGGCTAGGACAACTTGACCGCGGCTTTTCAGTCCAAAAACGCAAGGTGCTGCTTGTCGTTGACAACTGCAGTGCACACAGCAATATGTCCGGGCTCGAAAACATTGAATTACTTTTCCTGCCACCCAACACCACTGCTTCCCTCCAACCGATGGATCAGGGAATTATTCAATACCTGAAGAGCCGGTACAGGAAGCAGGTGCTTCAACGTATGCTCTTATGCACGGAAGCTGGACGCAAGTATGACGTCACACTTCTAAGTGCACTACACATACTGGTGCATGTGTGGAGAGGCACACCACCGGCAGTGATCGCCAACTGCTTCCGACATAGTGGTTTCGGTGATAGCACCGACTCCATCGGTGTGAACGGCCTCGATGCCAATGAAGATGATGAAGACTACGAAAGCGTTCTGCCATCGAATGTTCGGCTGAGTGATTACGTCGCTATCGACAGTGACGTTGTCGTTGCTGGCCACCTCACCGACGGTGAAATCATCGCAGAAGCCTTAGGAAGCGAACAGCCCAGTTCTGAAGACGATGACGATGCATGCGATGAACTGCCGCATCACACTGTGACGGAGGCTGTTGACGCCCTGCGCGTTCTGGAGGACATTTGTGCAGGCTCTGCAGACAGCGTACGTGCACTGCACCATTTGGCAGAGGTGCGTAAGATAGTAGTTGCGATGCAAGTTTCTCGCACAAAGCAGACATCTATAACAGATTTTTTCAAAAAATAAAGGTATGTTGGTGTGGGACAGTTTGTTGCGTTTTTTTTTTGCCCCTCTCGATAATTCGACATTCGGTTAATTCGGACATTTTCTCCGGTCCCGCGAAATCCGAATTAACGGGGTTTTACTGTATACTAATGCGTGCAGGAGGAGTTTGGAGAGAGAATTTTCTAAAACAAAAGAGGCGCAGGAAAAATGTTGAGGGAAAGTACAAATGGGGTCGCATAATTTGGCAGTGAAGAAGAAAGAAACAAAATACAAAGCTTGGTTCTGCAGTGAAGTGCAGGGCAAGGGACCCAATAAATATGTTAATATTGGTAACATTTCAGTGCTTCCATTTGGATCTGCCAATTCTACACATCCTGGGAGTGTAAGTAAAAGAAGCTGCACTGTTAAAGAAGAAAAAAAAAAAGAAAAAACACTCCTTACTGACTGACACGCTCCTAACTGACACACAACACTAATAACGCGCCCCTATAGCTGTGGTTCTCAATTTTTCTAGATTCGGAGAATCTCAACTGCTTTTAAAGGATGGCGAGGAACAACGCACATCTTGGCTTCAATCTCCATTCCTTGCTGTCTAATATGCTTGCAAAAAGGAATGCTCAGTTAAATGGTACCTCAAGAAATGCCCAAATTCAACTAACAATAGCTGGTTGTACAGTGAAATAGTCTGCAGTAAATAATTGCAGTGTCCTCAGTCCCTAAGTAAGGCGTGTAATGGAACAGTCGGAGTTGGTTCATGAATGAATTTTGGAGCTCGTGGAACCTTGAAAAGCACTCGAACTCTGGGGTTCTGCAGAACTCTCTATGAGAACCTCTGTTCCAAAGCACAACAACGAATCCTGGGGTTGCACAACACCCAATTCCACTGAACCCAGAGCAGGCGAGGATGCCTGATTAAACTAATGTACCACACAGTGTTTTATTACACTTATGCGACACCATAAATATAACATCTCTGCCCAGGCCTAGCAAGCACCAAGCTTTGTGCTCTCGACTTTAACATCTGTGCAAAGTTAGCTTGATAAAGGCAGTTATTAATTTGATTGATGCTAGTTTGTGTCAGTTATTACTGCTAGCACCTGTACTATTTATAAGTTGTGTTTCTAGGTGCATCATTTGTCAAGAATAACCCACTGCTTTGCAGGTACATAGTTGCTGTGAAAAGATTAAGAAAACATCAAAAGAAAATGCAGTTTTGCAACATTCTGCTAGCAAATAGCTTAATAAAAAATTGCGCATTTCTGAATTCCTAGCAGTAACACATTGTGTCTGGCAACATGCCACGCAGTTGCGTGTGCAATTTGAAAGACTGCCAAAAAGCATAAATGGTGCTCTTCCGCTGGAATGTTCAGTGTAGGAATTCAGTGCACAAGACCTAGCTTGCAGCCCACATGAGTGTTCAATGCTGTCCCCACAGGAGCCTTGGTTTGTTGAGGAATGTTTCATGCAAACTATTCAAAGAAGGGCACATTATCAGACAGCATGAGAGGCAAAATCGGCCCTTAATTCGTAGTCCTCACCAGTATAGTTGTAATACTCACTTTATGTGCTTGGCTTAAACGATCTGGTCTGCTAAGTTGCAGCTAGGGTCAGACGCACAGTATCTGATGAACATCCGGAAAGACTTCCTGTTCCTGATTTTGGCAATTAATATTTTCATTCTTGGGCAGCGCCACAAAGCATGAAAGGAGGAGGGTAGCTCCTCACGCCATTAACATGATGGGGGTCAGTTCCTAGAGCAATCATGCACTGGCGCAGTGTATGTAAGGTTCCCATTTGCACTTGAAGTAGAGATCTTTGCACCCTGGACAGTGATCTGTGAGAATACAAATGTGCAGTTGAGAAAAACTAAGGCTCCCTAAATACAAGGCAGGCCTCAACTGTCACCTTTGACAGTTTTTCCACTCCAGGTGAACTTTAATTTAAGGACCTCAGAAATGGTCATCAAGGAGGGTAAGAAAAACAGTACTGATAGATACTGAACCACTCACTATTCTCCTGTAAATATTCTTTATCTAGCTAGTGTAGCACCAGAGGTACTGATGATTAAAAATGACCCTCTGCCTTTTCCCTCTAAACTTTTATGCAAGAGGGAGCCATAAAAGAATAAATATTACAAGTTGGGTTGTCGCCCTGCCTACAAATATGTCACCCATGTGCTTTCGGTTGCCACAGTGGGGCACTCACTCGCATTCCGGTGTTTGCCAACCAAAGTGTCTGCCACATCTCTCGTCAGTTTACGAGCTTTTAAGCTTTTATTGTGTCACTGATCATTAGCTCAAGCAGAAATTTTTACGGACGTCTGACAAGGTGGGCTTCTAGTTTTAGAAGAGCATGCTACTTAAACATGGCACTGAATCCTGATGGTGTGTGGAAGCAACACATCTATGAGGCTCACTGGACTCTTTTGGATGACAGTGGTGGCAAACCAATGATGGCTCTCCACTACTTATGACACATGCACTACATGAAGTCATATGCGACGATTAGGGCAAAAGCCTGGCTCTGCGGATCGCCGCAAAGTGTTAAATGTTCAAATTTAAAAAAATGACTGCAAATTAGCCAACTTAAACACCATTCCCAAGGCCCTTTAAGCAGCAGTTCTGCTCAAGACCTAGTCACACAAAACTATAGCCTCCACTCCTGTCAAACCTCCTGCATTTGGTGCCTGCTGAAGATGTATTGCTTTAACATGAATGGCTCAGCTTCAGCTAGCGCATATCTGTCGATGTGCATGAGGCTGAAGGGGTCTCTAATAAAGCAATCATGAACTATGCTGTGGTTTACCAAGGCGCCTCATCAGTGTCCCTAGCGTGTAGATTGTGGTGAAATGTTGACGAGGATATGGCACAGGACACAACAAGCAACCTCGCAGCCATTGAGACATGCATGGAGAGATGGCATCGTGTCCTCCCATCACTAGAGGTGCCAGCGTGCCCCTGCCACCATCCTATTCGCAGGCGTCGCTGGCTGAGCAGTCATGGGCCAAGCCATGTGGATCTGACTATTTCCATAGCTATCACTTCTTGTCACACGATCCGACTTCTCCACAGCACAGCGGCTTCTAGTATAAACTGTTGTTTTCCTAGCTGTCATTCCTGCACCGACAGCTGACCAGCATCATGGCACCTTTAGTGCCATCTCATTGTGTTGTTGCATTACTGCCACTGTCGATTGGTGCTTCCCGAGCGACATTACACCTCAACATGTCTTGCGTCGGCGTGAAGCTTTTGGTGTAGACTGTCACTGCCAATGCCTGTGAGGGGCTCTTTGCAAACGTTTCACAGCAGGAAGGTGCTGGAGAAACAGTTGTCTTTTGCACGTTCACAGATACAGAGAATTGAGCTGAGACTTCAGGCTGATCTCACAGTGACATTGTCACTATGTCACAACACCATTCAATGCAAGCGATGCTGACAAAGAAGCTGAAGACAGCCAAGAAACTGCATGCACAATAAGCATGCTTCATCTGTTCACCCAAGCCTAAACATGGGGCCTAATAGAGCAGTTGGAACATTGTTTAAGAGACTGCACTTATGGCAAATAGGCCCCCTCAGCAGCATGCACAACAGAAATTTGTGGCCCTATGTGAATAAAAGCTTCTGAATTAACCTTCTTTCACGTAGCAGCTTGGGCATCATTTTGTGTCTGGTCAGCAGAAATATTTAAGCAGTTTTCAATTAGGGTTTACTGCCTCTTTGTAGATGATTTTTCCATGGTCCCATGAAGTGCAAATTAACAAGGTTTCACTTTATATAAAAACAAGCAACTAATAGAAAGTCATGTGAAGAGTGTAATAAAGATGGAGAGCAAATATTCTACCACAGCATGCATATTTTGATTTTTTTGAGCACACAGGTAAAAACGGCTACCTGTTAACAGGCGAGTCAAGCCTGATTGTCGTAAGAGGTGACCTCATGTTCTTCAGGTCCCAGATCTTAACTGTGCGATCATCACTTCCCGATACAACTTTGTCTCCAGGTGTAAAAGCAGCAGAAGTCACAGCCCTGCACATGAAGAAACAGACATAACAGTCCCCGGTAAGGTTTTAAGAATGTTCTTCAAAAGCATTGTGAGCATTGCGTTATTAAAAACAAACAACTGCTGAAGATGTAGGTACGGCTGAGAGTAATGTGGCCAATATCTTGGCCTATCGTGACCTAGATATCACCAGTTGAAGAGATATTATGAGTTTGTATCGTGCCGTGCACAATTACAGCTGCAGAAGGCAAATGCTCATCTCTGAAAGCATGGGCAGCTGGACAAAATCGCTCATAAACAACCACTATAAAAAAACTGACGAAACTCTAAGTGTACAGTCGGTAGCATAAGTTTAAGATGCAGCTGCTAAGGAAAGAGATTCTTTTTTTTTTTTTAAGGCGAAAACATTTCTTGGCTTATGAGTGGCATCATCAGATTTTTTGTGTAGAAAGTGTGTGCAGAAATTATCCATCATAGTAATACTAGATCATAATTCCCCTTGTCTAGCATAAAAATGATGACAATGATAGTGCATTTAGCTATGATGCTGATGATGGTAACAATAGTAATGAGAACAACACAGTTAATGAAAACAGTCCTGTAAAGTGGTTTTCACCATTTCCGCCCTTAAGCTGACTCTTATCGGCTTAACAGCGGTCGTGTATCATTTTTATCTTTTTTTTTTTTAGCACTGCCTTGTGATCTAGTTGCCTGGTACTGATACTAGTGGTTAGAGCATACAAGCCCATAAAATCCAGGTATTCGGCTTGGTAACTTCATGGAAACAAAATTTCCCTTATGCATCCACATTCTATATAATTGTGCTGCCAACTATGCTAGGTTCTAAGTACATTACACGGTGCACTTACTAAAATGACAAAGCAACTGCTGCATAATGTTTTTCCATCTACATCATCTGCTAACAAGGAGATGCTGAATTCACATCTACTACTTGAAAAGCCTGGAAAGAGGGAAAAGTAATTTGAAAAAATTGCAGCTGATTTAGTTAAAGTGGCCAAATGTGAAGTATGTGTGCTAGCATGTCATGCTTCATTTCCCTTGCGGTTTGAGGCTAGAGCTTCAGGGTTAGGCCAGGGGTAGAAAACTTCCATAGAAGCCACTGTCCCTCATTTGAGACACTAGCGCCAATTTCTTTCGTAGCAGCCGGATCAAAGCCTACTGAAGCGTAGTATTGTTGTCCTGGCAACAACACCAAGCACAATTTGAAACACCACCGGCGAAAAAGGAGTATGTACGGATGCTGGCGTCTTAGACAACTCTGCCACAGCTGCAGCTTATCTTTGGTTAGTTTGTGGGGTTTAACGTCCCAAAGTGACTCAGGCTATGAGAAATGGCGTAGTGGAGGGCTGCAGAAATTTCAACCACTTGGGGTTATTTAATGTGCACCTACATTGCACAGCACAAGTGCGGCTAATATTTTTTGCCTCCACTGAAAGTGTCTGCTGCAGCTTATGCCGCACGCCTGCGAAAGCAGTCGCTTCTTTTTAAACATCAGTTTCCTTCCGGCCACCAGGTGTGGTGAGGTTGTGAAAACCGAAACTAGCTAGAGTTTCCTATTCTTTGTTACACTTCGGGCAAAGATAAGCTAATATGTAATTGGGGACATTAGTGGTAGCAAGTCCACTGGCACAACTTGACAATGTTTACAGCTGGGGAAGCATCAATGCTGGCTCAAACCTGACGCAGTGTTGGCACATTCTGATGCGAAATTGGAGGCAGATCACTGAGAACCGGGCAGAGATGATGGATGCTTCTCGCTTCTCAGAGCATATCAAGATCAAAATCAAGAACACTTCAGACCAAAATGCTGCTTACTCTGTGTGTCCCTGGAATACGCTGACTGAGTGTATGGGCTCCCTGAAGTCCCAAAGGCGGAACGTTGTGTCCTTGGATGAGGTCACCACCAGGCGTTGCGTTGGATGTGCACTGGTGTGGGTCAATTCTTGGTCATGACCTGCTCCCGAGCAGTGCATAGGCAAAGAAAGAGAGAAATGCCTGAAGTGAAGAGAATCAATACGACAAAAGAGAAGCAACCACAAAAGAAGAAAGCCTTTACAGTCACTGAACATTTCTATGGCAGCACTGGAAGACTCATTTTAAGTTGGAGCTGCCTATATTGTGTTACTGGCAATAATACAAAGTTACAGAAAGTGGCAGTTGGTAAATGAATTTTGCTAAAATATATTAATGCATGAAATCTGAATTTGTATTATCCCCATTTATATATCCCTTAAGTGCCCTCCATACTTTTAGAGCTTGTTTGAAGAGCATGTCCACAAAAGAGGTGGTTTTGCAACCGCGAGCAATATTTTATAGCAGCATACTGCTTTAGTTGATCACATTTTTCCATCATGAAGACATTCAAGTAGTAGAAGATACCATGGGAAACTAGGTATAAGTTTTATTAACAGTGAAGAAATGCAACAGTTATTAGCCGTCGCTGTTCACTTTTGGCCATGAGCTGAGATACCTTTTTATACACTTGCTACCATGTCAAGTCTGCAACCTAATTCGACACTAAAAAGCTTTAAATATAGATAAGTTAATGTGCTCATCCAGTAATTCTTTCTTTTATCCATACATACTTTAACATTATGACTATAGCAATACACAAGCACCCTTGCAACTTAAAGCACTGCAATATGTATGCCTACTCAGCACAATAAATGGGAACCAGAAAGAAATGAAAACACAGATGCTTAAAAAACAGGCATCAAGTGTGGTTAGGTTCAGTGAGCATGACCATTGGTATATACATCGGTGTTCAATTTTTTACATAAAATATTAGGAAAAACAAAGAGAAAAGCCGAGCATAAAATAAAATAAAGTTCTGTGAGACAAGAAACTCGTTAAGTTCACAATATGCAAGCAAAACATAGAAGACAAACGATAGCTTTATCAAACAAACTCTTTTCTTAATAAAGCTAAGAAGGGCTAGACTTCAATATCAGCAGATTCAGTAAACAAGCAAAACCTTGCCAATGCATAACAAATAGCTTAGAGCCAAGAGTCTTTCTTTTTTCCTGGCATGTGACATATCTTATGTTCTGCAAACTCTAGAGAAGAGGGCAAATAACTTTACATTAAAGCCACTAAACATTTCCATAGTTTCTAGGTGGAGTTGCCTATAGTATTGTGCTGCTGGCAATACAAAGTTATGGAATGTGGCAGTAGTTTTAAATCAATTTATTTGTAGTGTCTCAAGTGCAGTTCATGTATGCAGTTCTGTTTCTTTGCACAAAGGGAAAACTTGTTAAGGTGTTTTTATTTCTGCTGAGTTGATGGGCAGATGACGATTTTTGTTGCTGTATATTGTGATCTTCTGAAATGAGCTTGTCACCGCAAGCATAGACTGCTGTGTGTATGTGTGTGTGTGTGCATATGTGTACACATGTGCGTGTGTGCACACACACACACACGCATGCTTTCATGTGCATTTGTACACAAGTGTTTGATAAATCTGACAGCCTTCTTCTGTGAGTAGCAAATTCAATGACTGCAGAGGCCTAGGCGGAAATACTGCGTTTAGCTTCTATACCCTTCCTTGTGTACTTCCAGAGAATAATGAATATCAACTCAATTTAAACACAAACCCTTACTGTCAAAAGCAATTTTGGCAAACGAAAAAAAGTATTAGCTGAAGAGCCGCAAGAATTTTGAGGAGCAAGTATAGTAGGCATTCTTCAGCAGGCTTCATCATGACTGACATGTTTTCGGATTGAAAGGCGCTTGTAAATTTTGCTTGCTATACAGTGTTCCTTTCTTTATTCTACAAGTAAATATACGAGTTATAAGATTTTTCAAATGCTGCTTAAGTTTTCATCATCGTGATCATCAGCAGCTGCACTACACCCACTGCAGGGCCTATTCCACACCTCTCCAATTAACTCAGTCCTTTGCCAGTTGTTGCCAACTTATCCCTGCAAACTTCCCAACCCATTCACCCACCCAACTTTCCTCCATCCTGTGCTATGCTTGCCTTCAATATCTTGGAATCCCCCTTGTTATCCTTAACACCTGTCAGTTATCATACTTTCTCATTACATTACCAGATCCTAATTATACACCTGTATCACTTTATCTTGCCACTCAGTGATGATGACAGCCCCTGTAATGAGATAGTTACTCTGGCTTTTCCTTGATTTGTAGTTTATTTCTGCTAACCTTAAATTCTTCCTAGCTTGAAAAATTCACGTCCTATATATTACTTGCTTCAATCATCCATTATAAGTTTCATACACTTTAAAAACTGGCACACGCGATGAACAACACCACAGTGTCACAGGCATAAAATTCAGCTCCAAAATAAAGTTGTATCTCAAACAGGGCAAAACTAGCGTTGTCTCATTTTTGTTTGTGTTCATAGGGTAAAAAAAAATAGATCCAGTTGATCAGAAGGCGTGTCCATGAGACTCACCGACAAGCTGAATCACAAGCTCTCCCTTCTCCACATCATAGACATTGGCCGTTCGATCCCAGGAAGCAGTGATCACCTGGTCCCCACCCGACAACCAGTCGGATGCTATCACAACACTGCTGTGGCCCGTCAACTCAGTCAGCGGGCTCTTCATCACTAGGACATTGCTTGCAGAGTCAATGTCTGCAGAGTAAGAACATACCAAAGTAACAAAAGATCAGTACTAAAGTATTACTACTCTTTATTAACAGCAAAACAGCAATATGTGATAGGTATAATATTCTTTGTTAGTACAGGATTCTCAAAACATATACTGACCATCTTCTTTCTCGGAAAGGTCAACTTCATCTTCAGAAGAATGTCCTTTCTGGAAAACAACGAAAAAAGGAAGCATAAAACACAGCTGGCAACTAACTGAAGCCATACACTAAACAAAAAAGACGTGCCAGTAATTTTTCCTTGATCCTGTGTCAGCCAAGTGTCGAGCAATAATGGCTCTAGCCTTAAGAACAAAAACTAGACCATTCAAATGAGTTTGCCAATTTATTCGCTAATAAAGGTGCTAACCAGCCAGAGGCCAACTGTAGCGCTCTTTCTCTCTCATCGAATTTTAATGATTTTTGCGGTATGTTCTTTCTCGCTTTATGGTCATTTGTGCCTGATTTCGCAGTGTGGTGGCATTCTGTTACAGAGCAAATGAATTTTAAAATTTCTCATTCTGTGGCCTCAGTCAGGAACATTTCTACGGACAAGCAACCTTGCGTATGCGACGTCACTGGATGCAGACCTGTCGACATTTGTTCTGCTTTCACTCAAGGAGAAAAATTTGAGTTCACTTTTGGTCCTTTCTGACAAATAATGACCCAAGTTGTTGGCAGGACATGTGAAAGCTTTTGCGCATAGATGAAAGTTGGTGGGGAAAAGAGGTGCAATGCACAGTTCAAGAGTGCATTGCAGTCTGCACGCGGGCGACTGGCAATAGCTACAAAGTTTCATACTCGTTTCCCCTGAGAAATCCCTGGGTGGGAATTCGCTCCGCTTAAACGCTATTTTTTTTTTCCCATCTGAGCTTGGCATACGCAAGCCCATAGCATTCTTGGTTGGGTTTTATAGTGTGACGCAGATCTTTCGCAGCACTAAAATTATCCAGGGTTTAAACTGGTTAGATTAACGATACGTTATGGAAGCTCTGTTTGAATAATCTGCACCAATACACATAGGCTCCATGATCTGCTGGGGCCAGTCAACAGTGAGGCAAAATGGCATCTGTATGAACGCTTCTGAATTAAAACAAAAAGGAGATCTCACCACCAAGTCCAGTGCAGCCGCAGCTGATGTGGCAGCTCTCCAGATGTGGGCACTCTGGTCTCCGGAGGCAGTTACAAGCAGGTCTTGCGTGGGATGGAAGCGCACGGAGTTTACTGAGCCCTCGTGCCCTGCATACTGTACAATGCATTGGCCCGTCTGGATGTCCCACAGCCTGGCCGTGTGATCTGCATTGTTGTGCCAAACGAGAAAGCATGAGGGCAGGACCCAAGGCTAGTTTTAAACTTCCATTTTCTCTCTCTAACCCACAATTATTCTGTTATGAACACAGGCCCTAAAACTCCTTAACATTATGTACTGTATAATCTGCATAAGGACTGCACACGGTACAGCGTGCCGATGAATTTTGTAATCTGCTTGATTTAATGAGAGACGCTGTCGATTCTGTTCAAACGATTAACAATTAAAATCAAAGGATGAACCCATGGACCCGAGACCTGCTCAAATGCTAAAGAAATATTTTACTGAAAATATCTTGTGATGGCAGCCTGCACTTATATTTAGTAATGAGCTTTGTATAAGAAAACTAGAATTCAAAATATGACATGGTAATATTGAGTCAGCACTGCACTCATATGTCAAAAAAAGGGGGAATCAACTAGCCCAGAAGCAAATTCTTCTGTAAGCAAGCAAGTTGTAACTGTGATTGCCATGAAACCTTATGTAACTGACCAGTACCTGCCCATTGGGAAATAAAACCATGATGGCCAAATGAGAAACATACACTATCCCAAAATGTGGGCAGCTTTGTATGTATTTAGCCCAATGATCAACCAATACAAGCTTCGGCTTATGCAATGCTATCGGTATTAGTGGGAAAAAGTATAGGTGCTGTTGCTGACCTATTTCATAACTCCTTGCACATCCTTTTCATAAATGCAAAAGCAATGACCTGGGCACCAAGCAGGTCCAGAATGCAGACCGTGTCACTGACCTGCCGATGCTGTAGCAATAACTAGGAGTCCTGAACGTGAGGTGCTGACTTCCCAAACTCCATCACGGTGGCCAAAGTAGCTCACAGCCAGTTGGCAGCTCAGTGTGGAAGTCTTGAAGCTTGAGACAATGCGACTGGTGGAAGCCTTCAACTTGTATGTGCTCTTTATTTTCTGTGACAGCTGGCTCGCTGCAACAAAAACAAAGTAACACTGTCATGACAGCTCTTGGAATTTCCAGGCCCATGTCAAATGTGAAATGGCTTGCCTATTGATAGCTACATTTCAAAAGGCAATAAAATCTCTGAAAAATAGAGGCCGGTTACTCTGCATTTTGCGTCCGTACAATCGTGCCAAATGGAGAAAAAGAAGTGAAAGAGAGTGGTGTAGCCCTAGCTAAATGCAAGTTTGACATGTGAAAGCTAGACATTCTTTTGCACCAAATAGGCTTAATTAGGCCATGGCTGGTCTTGAGTGGCAGTAGTGCACGCTTTCGTATGGCCTGCACTGGCCGCAGATACAATGGAAGCCCTTGTAAGCAAGTTACACGCCACACTCAGCCGCCATTAGCAGTGTGATGGACCTACCCCTCCCTAGATGCTCGCTTTTGTGGCAATGGCCAGTAAGCACGTGCTTTCTCATCTTCAAGTTCACGTTTGTGAGATTCTTGGTACCAAACTATGCCGGATATATAACATATATTGGAGACACACTACTCCGATTTACTTTGCATTATGATCCCTTGCAGCATGTAATCTGGACGTGAGGGCTGGTTCCCGTTGGAATGAACAAGCTCTTAAATTTAACGAGCTTAAGGGAATGTGAGCATAAGAAAATGCAGACTCAATGGGCGCACGCTTTGCCTTCCTCTCTAGTCACATTGTATGCGCAGACTTTGTCAAAGGGTGTGCTGGCTCATAATATTTGTGATGAATGCCACACCAATAGACGCAAGTCAATTCTTCTGGCACAGCTGAAAAATGACATGTATATGTTTTTGATATGATATGACTAATATGAACTGCCAGTGATCAACCTAAACATGAATTCCCTTTGCCCTGAAAATATTTAAGTTCACAGAGTCAGCGACATCCCAAATTTACTCATTCCATATATTTATGTCGAAGTTATTCAGACAACATCGGAAAACAGAACACGATTTCATTATTTCCTAAAGTGCACAACTTGTGTTAAAACCCTATTTTAAAACCCAATTCTCAGTCATACCTTTTTTGCATCACAAACACAAACAGCCAATTAGCAGTGCACTGAGCATAAGGTTATCAGCCCCCCCTGCTTCCTTCATATTAAAAGAAAAAACAAAAAACACACCCTTTAATCATCGAAATGTAACAATAAGGCTGCAGATGCATATAGGGCCTGCAATACAAGCAATGCATTAGTGGTCTAGCAGGTCTGTTCACCACTGGAAACGGAATGGTGCATTGTCTGCTGCTTTCATAGCGTTCATTGTTCGATGTGGTGCATCGCATTCTCCCAGCCAGTTTCAATCAGTAATCGACCCTGGGGAAGTAACAGTTTTGCCTGCATGGAGTATCAAATGTGCAGTAGCAGCGGCATCATTTCATATTTGAACATGTTTCTGACTGCACGTGTCCCTTTTTCTGAGGGCGGCTTCCCCATGCCTGTTGCAGAGTCAGGGTAGTCAATGACCAACTGTGGGTTCCATTAATGTGAGTGTGAAATATCTACTTTTGTCGAGTTTCTGGTGTACCTCCAGCGGCGCGGCGCGTTCATCGCAACATGTCTTCTTGTTCTGAGGTGAGAACTTGGCCTAACGGCAGCAGACGCGTTAATTACCGTCCTCACACACAGGATAACAACTGGGTACGGCATACAACGATGTGCAGGACTGCGGCCACAGGCTTGACCTCCTTAGCTTGACGCACGCTCGTTCCGCCTGCAGAGGAGGAGCAGGGCGGCAGTGCCACGTACGATCGCGCACCGGCAGCAGACAGAAAACACCCCCATTGCACCGGCCGTACAAAGTGCGAGCCACCACTGCTCAAGTCAGCCCGTGGTTAGGCTTATTTAGAGTAGTTAGCCTTAGAAAGTTTAATTGTGGCCCATGTGTGTTAGGCAGCAACATAATATTTTATTTTCACCTTAAAGAATTCCATGCTCACCTATCGGTCTATTACGCTTATAAACTGCCTAGCACACGCTCAATTAGGCTCAAGGAAGTCAAAATTATGACAATGTTATTCAGACTCCATTCCCTAACCTGTGCTGAACACAGGTTTAATTAGAGTTGGAGTTGGAGTTTATTTCTTTCTTTTTACAAGAAAGGGGAAGCCAAGGCAAAGGTGACAAGCCTGACTGGGCCTTGGCTCCCAAAACAGACAACAGCAGACAACAGCACACACCTCTAGTGTATATAAAATATTAAAAAAACACATTATGCAACACTTACATACGATATATAAAAGGTATTAATACATGCAGTATTCATTAGATATTCAAATCAACAGACCACAATAACAAATTTCATAGCAAAAAATATTTACAAAAAAAGGATTGCATATGAGAAAACTACAGTGACTACCACCCTTGAAATTATAGGGCAATTATGAAATTGGAGTTAACTAATCCCAATTAGCCTCGACTTTGAGCCTATCAGTCATGGTTGCTTATAGCAAGTCATGGTAAAACCAAGTATAGCAAAGCTAGGCTTGATCGTTGCCATAACAGCACTCCATTAGGCAGACGGAATCCGGAAATCGGCAACGTGCTAGGCTAGAAGAGACTTCGCACTACAAAAAAGAAGCAGAGAAATAACAATTTCATTTTTTTTATCGACTTATCTCTAAAAGGTATACAAAAGGGCCCACTAGAGCGAGTTCTAACGCTATGCATGCCATCACTGAGGCAAGGCCAATCTCCACCCTTCAAAAATGCACAAATCTGCTGTCGCACAGTCTAAGCAATGCAGAAAAAAAAAAAAGGAGAAATTATTATTATTATTTTTTTTGCTACCCTTCTGTTCACCTCCCCTGCTACCAACACACCGAAACTTAGTAGCGCCGTGAAAGACTGTTAATGGACTCGTTTCGACATATCCGTTAGGTAGGCTTTAATCCTAATCATGAAGTTAGCGCCATCAAAGAACGGCGAAGTGCTGAACACACACGTGTTAATGTAATATTACCGCTTAACATGTACACGCGGTGGTGTGACCGAGACGAGGCTGACGCATTTTGTTTCATGAAAACAAAAGCACAGCTATGTGTATATAGTATTTTTTTTTTTCTTTCATAATAAATTTACTGTTTTTCCATTAGTGAGGCGTACAGCCTCAAGGTGAAGCTGATTTAGCACTCACGAAAGGGGTCCGTATTGAACTACAGTCAGCTTATCGCGCACGCAGCCCATATTAACACGGGTCTTGCAATTGCCTGCAATTATATCCCCCTGCTTTCTGCAAAGCATCCTGTCACAGGCACGCACAGCAATCCTTAATAATTGGAGAAAACCAGCGGCCGCAAATCTCGCTCGGAGGCCCATATCACCTTTCCGAGCAAACTGCACCACTGGGAAAGAACGGCAGCCTCCCACACAGCAGCAGGTCACGGCCAGGTCATTCGCAGCGCGCGTTTATATCGACCGGTCGCGGTAAACAATGCTGGAATAACCCTCCTTCCCCGTCCACTCTTTCTGCTGGTTCCCCGAAAAACACTCGGCGCGCGACGAGCTCCTCTGTCCGCACGAGGCAGCGGAGGTGGCTCAGCTACAGAGCCAGTAACTGCAGGCCCGTGCATTTTCTTTTCCTTCTCCCTACAGTCGCAACAACAGCAACGCCACTCACCCGACCTATCGCGCGCCAGAGTGAAGACCGAGCGTGCGTGACGTTAGGCAGCTTAACACAATTGCGAAGTACAGGCGCTTAAACAGAGCTGCAGCTGAAGTGAGGCAAGAGATAATAAATAATGCGGGAAATGAATCTTTCTCGACCCCTTTATACATACCAAACGCGTTCTGTTCTGCACGCCCCGCCGCATCCCTCACTCTCGCCCAAGTAGGCGCGAAAGGCTGTAAGGTGCATACCGCGCTGTCGGCTCTATCGGACGCGGCCTATCAAAAAACAGGCTCCTTTTTTTGACGAGAACGGGAAGGCGTGGCGGCGAGGGGGTGAGGGCTGATGGCAGTGCAAATAAGCGGGAACGAGACAAACAGCGCTAATAAAAACGGGGACGTCGTCAGAGCACGTACTCCATCACGTCGTCGGCCTGGGCGACGCAGCACCTCGGTCAATAAACCTGGTGACGGCGAACAACGCGCTCTAATCCATAAAACCTGCTCATTCTGTCCAGCCCCAAACCGGGTTCGTCCAACTACCATGTAAATTTAAAATGCAAAAAGAGGCGATGAGATACTTTGGACAGCAAAGCGATAAATTCCAGTTAGTCGCCAGGCGCACGCCCGAAAAAGAAAAATCGTATTCGCAATGCTGATAGCCAGAGGAGCATGTCCCACAGACGCCCGTATAGCTGGTCGAGTGGACATCATTCGCGTATTCGCCGAAACATAGTGTACATGCCACCTCTACAGAGAGACTATTGGTCGTGAGGATAAATCTGCACGAGAAGCACCAGAAAGACAGCAGATCGAACAACACAAGAGTGAAGATAAAGGCCCCAGAACAGCAGCATTAGCTCGGCACTACGATTTCCGAAGGCCATGCCATTACAGAACGAGGGTATTGCCCCAATCTATTGCTTACCGACAGCCGAGAAACCGTGATATACTAGGCCCACAGCTACATGCGCTTCCGCTAAACATGCCAAACAGACGCCCACGGAGAAAAGTGGAAAAAATAAATAAAATAAAAATAAATAAAAAGGAACCATGGCTAACCAAACCACATTTACCTAAAAAGGCAGCCACGTGTGATACCACCTTCATCGCAAGGCGCAGCGCAGCCCTTCGCGAATGTTGACGCGTGCAAACACGACACAGCCAAGTGAGGCACGACGCTCCGAGTGATTTTTTCTTTTTTTTTTTTTTTTTCAACGCACATTACACGCGCAGTCAAGCTGGAACTCCAAAGAAATGGGACACTTCAACGACAACTCAGTACAATTATCGCTCTCAGTAAAAATTGTCTTTCCGGCCATGCTCTCGTTTATCCGACAGAAAAAGACGCATTTATAGCGAGAAAGCTTGATTTATAGTAGATATTCCCTGCTGGTCGATTGAAACTCGTGACATCTGCACAGAAAAGGACGGGTTGCCGGCATTTTTAAGCAAGCGGCGGTGCCGACATGTGCGTTTTACTTGCGAAACTGAGACGACAACTCATTTAACGGGCTGCTTATAAACACAGTATACGCGGTACCCTTGCCTATCAAGGCCGACCGTCGACTCCCTGCGCGTACCGCACTGAACTGGTGCCTATAAAACAAATTTAATAGCAGGTTATCCTCAGAAAACACGCCAAAGCTTCGGCACTGAAAGCATATCTCACGTGCCATTTCATGTCGCACGTGTACTTATTGCCCGGTGTTTCAGCGAGCGCTTTAGAGAATTCTAAATTAGGGTTTTCAACGTGGAAAACACTTTCGGGAACATACACTCAAGTACGGAGGACGTCATACATTACAAAGCATACTAATAACCTAGTTCGTTAATATTCTTGAATCAACGTTACAGCCTGGTGGTTAACGTCAGCGGCGAGTTGGTAGCCGTGGACGAGACAATGCCGGTTTTTGCAGTACGAGGTTCTCTAAGCCGTACCGAAGCCGGTCGCGCGACTAAATTATAGTGCTTTTTCTACGCACAAGACCGACGCACGCCGCTGGAAGCTCAGTGCAAACACAACGTCCACTGTCATTTGGAGCCAGGTAGCCATCGAGCTAAAGACCACTGACTCTTCTAATTAAGTAAACGTTTTCTATCGATATCGATTTATCAATAACTCAATCAATCATAATTCACTGCCAGATTGCGTTAATTTAAAACTTTGTCATTGACGTCGGCTGCAGGTGAGAGTGTGTCTCTGCAGAAATTTTCTATTTCAAACAGCCAACCGGTAGGAATTTTTGAACCTGTTCACTGAAAGTTAGGTCAGTATAATTGCCTTTCAGCGCGAACTGCTTAGCATGGAATCGATTCACCCTTTCTGCCCTGCGTGCATACGAATATGATCAACCATTGGCGCCATGCACACTTACGTGCACACACTGTCTTTGCCAAACGCAACCAAGTAATCGGGCTTGTTTTGCAGACGTGCATACAGCGAAACTTATGGCACTCTTCAAACTCTAATAAATCTGTAAAATAAGGAGAGCCCTGTCCACGCCATTCGAGAACTTTTGGTCTTCAGAGTGAGCCGTAACACTTCGCTGTACACACATTCTGCTGAGAAGCAAACCCCGCTGCCCAGGTACGTGTGGCAAAAATGATACGTACTATATCGAAAAAAAAAAAAAGAAAAAGAAAGCAGCCATCAACGCTATCGCGCCGTATCTTTAAAAGCGGATCTTAAGTGTCCTGCAATTCTTGTTTTCACGATTTCTTGCCGTGAATTTACGAGATGCGCTCTTCATTGCTTGTAGTGCATTCATTCAACTGAAGACAATTCTCATCTATTTTTCCCTTCGCCCTCGAAGCTCGAGATCACATTTCGGAGCTCTTCCCCGACCGCCTGTCGAAATATACCCGGAGAAGCCATCGTCAAGCTGCGTTCTCGCGGCCTTTCTTCGCCACGCCCCATCACCATAAGAGGCAGAGTGCAAGTTTGATTTGACGCCGCACAATATCAAATAGTTGCCGAATTCCCCACACGCGACCTTCTGGTTATAACCACAACTAAGACAATTCCGCCAGTATGTCTGTTCTTCGTTGTTCTGAAGCGGCTCCCGCATCAGTAACGTTCTGTCGATTCCCCCGAAAAGAAAGAGAGAGAGAAAGAGAGAAGGGAGGGCAATACGACACCACCACTATATATCTAGAGCAACGGTCCTCCAAGGCAGTGAGGGCGTCTAAAGGTCACCCGAAATGACCGGCCGAGCGTCTAAGGTCAACATGGTGCACCTATTCCACTCAGCCTCGCGTAAACAAAACATTTTATCAAAAGTGCACAACAAGCCAATACGCGCGCGACCAGAGCCGATTCTCTGGGCAGCAGAATGGGGCTCAGAGCTGCTGTGGGCCACAAAGATAAGTCTGCGATAACTTCAAAGCACACCTTGCGTAATTAGCTGCGCTCCACCCAGACCCGCTAATAAGCTCTGTGCTATCGGGCGTTGGTCGACAGCCCCTGGCATCAAGACGGCCAAAGGCCACCAGGCAACCGGCTCAAGAATCCCGTGACATTGAGACAGCCGCTGACCTCTCTCTCTCTCTCTCTCCCCGCATTCCCATCCCTCTCCCAGCCCCTCGCCGTGAAGCGGGCCTTTACCCTTTACGAAGGATGAAAGCGCGCTCAAAACGGGTGCCGACAGTCGTGCCATACCAATAGCCGCTCACTTTGTTTATCTCCGGAAGAGCAGCCCTCCACCACCGCGGCCTTTCAATGGCCGCCGAAGAATAAATAAACCTGCGCCAGGCGGCGGCGAAGAAAGAATGACAGACCACTCCGTGCACTGGATACATCGACGAGAGAAAAGAGGCGAGCAGTAATTGCCTTGTCCGGCGGGATCCCGGTCGTTTATTTGTTCCCAATCGGTCGGACCGGACGACTTGCCCTCAACGATCGCCGACGGCGAGAAGAAAGAGTTTCCTTCCGTCGCAGGGCTCGCGAAATGTTTCCACTGTGCTCGCTCGTTCTTTCCTCTCTGGCCGACAGCTAAAAAAGGAGAAGGGGGGCTCTAACAAATCCGCTTAGTACTTTTAACCGTCCCTGTTGTTGGGCAAACAAACAGCAGCGTTGTATAATGGGATCCAGACCGAATAACTAAAGGTCGTCAATGAAATGGGTTCAATGGTTTTGAGGATTCACAAACCATATGGTCTCTCTCTCTCTGTTGCTCAAGCATTCGTCTTTCTGAGCACAGCCATTTGGTGCCGCAATGGTACTGAAAGCGGAAAACTGCAGCTGCACCGCCTAGTAACATTTCCCGCATATAACCCCACGCTGCCCGCTTTAGTAGCATTGCTATCGTCGTACCCTTACATCCAAGTTGCTTGCACTCCTGGACAAAATCATCTCTCCCACTAATCTACAATTAGCCCTGTTCTGCGTTGTGCCGGCAGCGGGCACCGTATGCTAGGTCCCTAATATCTTTACCTGTCCGACCCCCTGCCGTCCCACAGGATAGGCTGCCCTGTTCTTGGCATACGCCTCTCTGTTCCTTTGGACTACATCCGTTACTCTTCGCATCACTCTAGTTCGCCTTTTGGCACTACTTTAAGCTAGGCTCTCTCTCTCTCTCTCTCTCTCTCTCTCTCTCTCTCTATATATATATATATATATATATATATATATATATATATATATATATATATATATATATATATATATATATATACGATAAGCCACATGCACCGACGCAAGACAGCGAACAGGCACGCGGAAATCGTGATGCCACTTTCCAAATGATGCGCGCTCCGCAAATCCCTACCTTATATACCCAATGAAGTAGTGAAGAGTTCTGCGTGTTCGATAACTTCCAGACTTCGATCTAGACCATGCCACCACTGATTGCGCACCATCACTGGACAGCGGACATGTATAGCACCCTTCGCTCCTCGTTCGAAAGAGCGACCACCGAGTTTACTGCAGCAACACATACTACTACTAGTGCTTCTGCTACTACTAACGACTCAACGATGACAGCGGTGACGCACAACGAGGTTTCAATGGTGGCGTACGGAACCGAGAGAGGGGGCGGCGAAAAGTAAGTACGCAGAGCCGAATGAGAAAGAAGAGGAGGAGATGAATCGCGCGCCGCCGCGACACCGCTGCCGAAGGAGGAGGCCTCGCTTGTCCGTATATTATCTGATAGGGTTAATAAGGCCCACGCGCCGCCGATCGAAGCCACTCGGCCACATCGCCTCGAGCGGCCCCGCCATTACGCAACGAGACTCGGCCGGAGCGGAGTAGTCGTTGCGCCACGCAGCCCGCCCAGCAGGTGAACCCGACACTCCGTGCGAAGAACACGCAGCACCTACATCGGAGTTTCTCGTACCTCCTGTCGCCCTCCTTTCCCCGTATCGGCTAAACAATGGGCCGCTTCCTCTCCCTCTCGCGCCGTGTCTGCGGGCAAAGGGGGAGCCGAAATTGAGTGACCAAGTTTAGCCCAAGGGCCCCGTGCAGAGGCCGAGCCGAGGCCTGAACGGAATGGGGCCGATTGCGCAACTATAGGCGCAGGTGCGGCCGTAAAACTGACCCGGGTAACGACAATTCGCATGCCCTAAAGGTCGCGTTACACGGCATACAGCATACCGACTAACCCTGCGCACGAGCCAATCGCTCAAATGCAGAGGGGGTGTATAAATAGCACAGAAAATGCGAGCGGCTCCGCGGCGTTTGGCTCAATCCTCACCATTTGAAGTGTTATAGACAACGAATTTTTAACTCCGCTGTTTCCCGCCTCATCGCCCCACTGATCTCGCTGTGACACCTCGCGTGACAAACGGCAGGCCCGCGCATATCGCCGCCTGTACTACGGCCGTTTAGGTTTAATGTGCGTGGAGAAACACAGCCCTGGCAAAGACCGCTCATCACGGGTACTCACAAATCCTATGATGTGCAGCTAAGCCAGTTGTGATCCCTGGTATTACCGGCCGATTTTTAGCGAAGCGCGTGTCATGCTCGATCTCGACTCTATCAACACGATTACATTTTTCGCTCAAAACAGACATTTAGCCACAGACGCGTTTCGGCAGTCACCGAAGGGCATCGGAACATCCTTTGCACCTGGGACAGACTGAATCCCACTCACGTTATGTGAGCAAACAACACAAGTGCGCTGTCCGACGCGCACGAGTGCGTCTAGTTAGCGTGAGATGATATACGCGAGAAAAAAAAAATGTGCAAAGAAAAACTACTGTGCCAACGGCTAGCTCAGCGCTGGTTGAATGCACTCGTCTAACGATGACAGATCCGTCTATATAGGTACTATATGAAACAGCAATGGGATAGCTCCGTCTCGCTCCAGCAGCTTTCTGAGAAAGAATACGAAACAGTCGCAGAAAAGACCCCCCTCCCCTTCTCCACCTTAGCGCTCTTTCTTTTAACGTAGCAATCGAGCGGCCCCACACCCGAACAGTGATCAACGTAGCGAGTCGAGGAGTATCAGTCAGCCATGCCCCACTTCGGGACCAACCCGCCCACTGGCGTCCACAAAGGTTTCCGCGCCGGCAACAATGACCCGAAGGCATGAGGCGGTGGCCAGTGTAAAACAAGAAGGCAACGAAGGAGGGCCCACTTACACTTTCTATGCTTCTAAGAGGCGCTGAAGTAGGGCGAAGCCCTTTTGTAAGAGCGCGGTTTCCTGCACGCCCGCATGGGAACGTTAATTGTATCACAAAGAAGCTGCTACAAGGGAGTAATTTCTCACTGACATCCACATACTGGTAAGCTCAGTTGGTATACGAGCGACTTTCCCGGGTTCAATCCCTGAACCAGGACAAATTTTTCTTTAGCTACAAAGTTTCGGAGAAAGCTGTATAGTTTTCTTTTGTAGCCGTATGGCTGCGCTTGGGTGGATGGCAATGAGTAATTACTCCCTAATTACAAATCTACTCCACCTTGGGAGAGTCCCCTAAATATTCGACCAATGAAGTTGTTGTCAGGCGTCTACGGACTCTCCGAATCTTTCCAGTACTGCGTCAATCGAGGCGGCCTAAATGAACCGACACAATGAGCAACTCCTCTTTAGTTTTTGCTTTTTTTTTTCTTCTGTGGTCTACAATGCAACCAAACGTAAGCTGTATCAAGTAATCCCACAAAGATAAAGAGAGGCATGGCTGAAGAGGAGGAAGATGCACTCGAGTGACTGTTTTAACATAGCGCTATAGCCGCTTGAGTGGGGAATTAAACTGCCCTTGCGCGGTGGCAGGCGTATAGTGTCACACCGGGCGTGGGCGACGCTCACTACTCCGCAAGTGCAAATGTAGATCTCGACAATTCACACAGCGACAGGCACGGCGCTATTCTAGAAATTTCCAATGGAGACGTTTAGTGCACCGTTATCGCGCATACCGCTACCGCTGCGGTCTTCCACATGATACAAACACGAGCCGGCCGGCTTTGGAGAAAGTACTCGGGGGATGTTCTGCCGGGGTTCCCTGTAATGACCTAATTCGCTTCTTCATATGTTCAGTAAGTGAAACTAAAACAAAAATACAGGGGCGCACTTAAGTCTCCTTAGGTGCGGAATATCACTATCTATCCAACCTTTGACATCGTTTGTTTACCATTAACGGTGACCTAAATGCCTACTGGAAGCATTATCAGTCGTATCTATTGTATTTTATCACCATGACTATCCCGACTAACTAGTAGTCTGTACACAACGCTGCTATGACTTATTTCATTATCATTAATGAACCTCTGTTATTTGCCTGTAAACCGTTTGTTGTTATCTCGTGTACATATCTTGTGGCCACACATCATATCCGTGCCACCCAAGAGCCAAGAAATGTTTTCGCATTAATACTGACAATGGCCAGACAGGGCAGCGACAGAAAAGCGAGGAGAACACGGCGCACTTTCTCACCGGTCATGGACTCCCTCTTGGCCTTGGCCGTGGCCTTGGCCGAAGCGGCGGCGGGCTCCCCGGCCACATGTGCGTCGGCGACGGCGGCCGACAGCTCGTGGGGACCGCTGGCCGGCAGCAGGGAGCAGGCGCCCAGCTGCTCGCTCAGCGTCTCCACCTTCTCCTTCACTGCGTGTGCACAAACGAAGCGATAGGTGAGAAAGAGCTCTGCTACTTCCTGTTATCACAAGCACACGATGAGCTCTATATACGCCACGATGAGACGTGAACAACGCGGTGAATGACAGAGTACGGTGTAGTACGGTATATGGTACAGTATGGCAGAGCATGCTATGGTACAACACAGCATATATCAAAATAGACGAATCCGCCGAAGAACACGCTAAAAACTTGCGGAACTCCAATTATAACGTGAGATAATAGAGAGATTTAGCTTACCGTGATCCGCCACCGCGCGTTCCACTGCGCATGCCCAGATCCCCTTGACACCGATAGATGGCGCCACATACTTGATATCGCCACATAGACCTGCCGCGTCGGGACCAATCAGCTTGTGCACGGTAGAGGGTAACGGTGGCGGATCGCAGATCGCGGTAAGCTAAATCTCTCTAATAGACATTTAGTTTACCGCTGCCGCTTACTGCGGCCATCTACCGCTACGGCACGCCGTCAGCAGAGCACACGCTGATTGGTAACTGCGTGCGGAGCCTGCGGGAATTTGACAGGAACGTGGCGCCATCTGTCGCCCTCGGAGTGATCTGCGCATGCGTACTGATGCTCGCGCGGTAGCGGTAGACGGTAGCGGTAAGCGGTAGCGCTAAACTAAATGTCTCTAATACTTGAGCTCTAGCAATTTGAGCTGTAATTCATGTTCTCAGCGCCACCGAAATTTCCCGCTAATTCTTGGACAGTAGTCCCAATCAGCATTGAAAACTAAACAGGCCCAGGTGACAACGCTAGGCACCTACTCAAGCGCTGGGGTTTTCGTACGATATCAGTTGACTGCGCAATCGCGAAGTCATCTCACGGCAAACAGCCCTGTCTAATATTCGTTATAATGAGCAAAAAAAAAAAACGAATAAAGTATATGTACAGCCGAGATCGTCCAACCCAACAGTCAAAAAGCCCTTATACGACCAATGTAGGCTGATATTCCCCTAGGCTGCTCCCAGAATACAGGCGAGCGAGCGCGCTATCGGACGCACCCGCGCAGGACACACGCGATGCAAGACGCAGCTATACGCTTGGCTGAAAAGAAAACCAGGGAAAAAAAATATTAGATGGTCTCTTAGATGCCTCTTAAGAGGAGAATGGCGAAAGCCTACCCTTCCTATCCTATAATTTGCCACCCATCGTTAGCTTTTTGTCGGCATTCGTTGCAGTGCTACATATAATTATAATTGTTTAACAGGAAAGGAAAGGCGAAGTATCTATCCCAAATTCTCCGGCAAGTGTGAGTTTGAACGGTACACCATCGCTCCTGTCGCGCGGCGTTCCTAGGCGTGCGTTCAAGTGTGGCTTTGCAGATGGCAGGGACGCATCCCGCCTCGGCCAATCAAAACGCTGCAAAAGCGGGACACACAGTGTCCACAACTGCATTAGCCATTTTAAGGCTTTCGCCTTAAAAAGAAGGTGCGGTGGTTTGCAACACGGACTCATGATTTCAAAGCATTGAACGTGCCATCGCTCTCATTCATTTTCATCTTTGAAAAAAAAAAACCAAACAAACTCACGAAAGAACCGTGCCAAGTCAATGAAACCAATTCATCCCAGATCTCTATCGGGCGGTTCAACGTAATAATTAAAGAAAAAAAAAACGAGACCTTTTTATAACCGTTTACAGGTAACAATGAAGGCGGCAGTACCTACTGAGTTTGAGATTTCGCGTCGACATGTCCGCGAGCTGCTCTCTCTCTCTCTATCGCTCTCTTTACTAAGTCGATCTCGCCCTTCGTACGTGGTAAATTACTCATTCACGAAGACGGTGACGGACTACGACAATTTATGACGCACTGCGGAGCTCGTAACATATTCACTGGTGACAAAAGAAAAAAAAAAAGAAGAAACGCGTTATACAAACGATCGAGTACCCGATCTACCCTATTTGTCACGACAGCTGCAAGGATAACACCGTAGCTAATGCCTGCATCGCGCAGAAGTTACTTCATTATACATAATATGAACACGCACGCGCTCATTTTTACGCGATACGCAGAAATAATTAAGTAGGCCACACACGCACGAGGACAAAGCGGGGAATATATCGATTAGGCCCGCGGCCTCGAGAAAAATGCGCAGCCTGAATAAAGCCCTCTCCATTTCGCGCGCACACAGTCGCGAGACCCAAGTATTTTTGAAGTATTTTCTTTTTCTTCTGAGAGGCTCGGGTTCGTAATGTATATTGACGCCTTTAATAAGAGAAACGGTCATTCCTGCTGCTCTCCCCCCGAAGAGAAGAACAAGTCACAAGGGTCGCCCGGCCTCGGGACGCGCAAAAACAGATGTGGTTGCGGCTTATACGAGGGCACTCCTCTCCCCTTCCCGCGGTGAATATTTAACCGGATTGCCAAAAAGCCCGAGAAATATCTGGCGCTTTTTCAACCAATAACGCCGGTTCCTTTCTTTTTGCGTTACACTCGCGAGTCGAAACACTACGCAGGCGCACACTTTCTAATGTAACACCAGCTCTTCCCCCGGGCAATACATTTGCAACCTCCTGTTCGGATGGGACGATGCGAACTGACCCAAATTCAGCAATATATATATATATATATATATATATATATATATATATATATATATATATATATATATATATATATATATATATATATACAGATCAATCAAGGGAAAATGAGGGTGCTCGTTATAATACATGAAGGAAAGAAGCCAACAGTCGGCGAGGCCAAGGAAAGCGTTGGGGATGGTACTTTGTCTTTTTTTTTTTATTTTTTTTTAATGTTAACTTGGATAATCACAGAAATTAGTAATGTTATCTGTTTAGGGGAAAGATAATTAGACACAAAGTAGAAGAAAAAACAACGTGCCGATGGTGGGATCCGAACCCACGACCTCCGAATAACGCGTCCGGTGCTCTTCCAACTGAGCTACATCGACCGCTGTCCCCCCTGCTACTTTCTTGGGTATTTATGTTGTCTGTATACGAAGCTTGAGAGTGTTCACAAGCGCCACCCTCAGCCATAGCGGCGGACGTAGGACGTCCTTTGTTATCGCCAGCGTCACGTAGAACGTGATCAAGAGCGAGGGCGAAAGCTGTGCTAGAACCCTCTTACGCTACCTATGGCTTCAAGACTGCCAGAACCGAGACCCCCGTAAGCTACAAGCAGATCAATCAAGGGGAAATGAGGGTGCTCGTTATAATACATGAAGGAAAGAAGCCAACAGTCGGCGAGGCCAAGGAAAGCGTTGGGGATGGTACTTTGTCTTTTTTTTTTTTAAATGTTAACTTGGATAATCACAGAAATTAGTAATGTAATATGTTTAGGGGAAAGATAATTAGACACAAAGTAGAAGAAAAAACAACGTGCCGATGGTGGGATCCGAACCCACGACCTCCGAATAACGCGTCCGGTGCTCTTCCAACTGAGCTACATCGACCGCTGTCCCCCCTGCTACTTTCTTGGGTATTTATGTTGTCTGTATACGAAGCTTGAGAGTGTTCACAAGCGCCATATATATATATATATATATATATATATATATATATATATATATATATATATATATATATTCGTTAAAATCAAGCTGTACGGAGTGTACGTACACCCTGTCAAAAGTCTGCGAAACGCAATCATTGAGAATAACCTTCAGTCTCTTATTTATTTTTAAACCCCGGAATTTCTGAGAGCTTTAGGCGACTGAGTGCAACTACAGTCTATTAATATGATGGGCAAAAATTATTTCGCTCGCTGCGGGTATGCTGACGTTTTCCGGCAGTAAATTATGACACGGTTATCTCCGAGAAGATTTAATTTAATATCTTCGCGCCAATGGATTCTACCGGTGACGATTTTATCAAAGTAAATGGTTGCATCGCAATGGCCGTGTAAAAAAAAAAAAGAAAACATTTATACTCAGTGTAGCCTATTAATCACGCGCTCAGAATTTGGATGCATATATAGCCCTTAGCCCCCCCTCCCCAATAGACATAGAGACAGAAAGAAGAGAGAGAGAGAGAAATGATATACAGTGGACGCATGCGTACACACCGCAGCCTCGCCGGCAAAGCAGACCGCTTTGTGGAAAACATCGGAGGGGGTTTTGGGGAGGCAAGTAACGAACCAAAAGCAGCTTGCCATCGAGTGATTTATAACAGAACACATCGCCCGAGCAAACAACCGAGCGGGCCGACGGAAAGGCGTTCGGAGGAAAAACACCAGCGGCCGCGCGCGCTTTCCGGAGACGAAATTGCTATGGGGTATTTATTTGTAACTTAGCCCAGTTTCTCACTTATATACCGATTTAGAGCTTCTCCCGCTGCTTTCACCTGCTCGGCGCAATCTGATCCCATGCCGTGCCTGAGCTAGCCAGGGGGTATAACGGATAGGACTGCGGTTTGCGGGAACCCTGACGCTCGGTACCGCGTCCGTCTTTGGCTTCGCACGGTGCCCGATTGAACGTTCAAAAGGGCTGCTTTCGCTGCAGACTCGATCACATGTGACCAGGGAAATAATCGAAATAAGAAGGTAATAAATTATGGCGCACACAAGTTCCGCCTTTAAGGAAATCTGCGGCTCCTCCTACGGTTCCTCGTTTGCGGACATTCTTCTCATCGCCTAACTGCCTTTCAATCTGTGCCTCTACCAGTCAGCACCGATATAAAGCGCTGCTTTAACCAAACCGTACGAACGTACGTGCATAGTCTAGAAGTAGCGTGACTGACTTCGGATTCAAAAGGTCTCGGTGGGTTCGATTCCCATGTCAAAAGATGCGGCCCAAGTTGGCAGCTCCTACCAATTCGGCAATGACACGTGATATCGTGACGTCACACGAACCGCCAACACGAGCGCGTCGCACGAGCGTCACTCTGCTGCACGAGCCTGGAGATGTGAGCCACCACAAATAGGGTAAGTGCGGAAGTGAACAATCACAGTGGTAATGCACAAAAAAAAAAAAAAAAAAAAAAAAAAAACTAACGGTAAACTGCAAAGGTTCATCCATGATGTGAATTGGTGCTTCACTACGCTTGAAAGCGACGATTGTGTTTTTTTTTTTGTTTTTTTTTTGGTGGCAAACGTTTGACTTTGGTGGCAAACGGAGGCTAACCAAGAGAGTTCTACTTAAGTTGAGGACAACCCAGAGGGCTTTGGAACGAAAAATGGTAGGGGTAACATTCAGAGATAGAAAGCGTGCAGAGTGGGTCAGAGAAATAACTCAAGTTACCGACATTCTAGTGGAAATAAAAAAAAAAAAAATGGGCATGGGCAGGGCATGTAGTTCGAAGAAAGGATAACCGATGGTCGCTCAGGGTAACAAACTGGATTCCAAGGGAAGGAAAGCGTAGCAGGGGGCGGCAGAAAGTTAGGTGGGCAGATGAGATTAAGAAGTTCGCAGGGGTCAAGTGGATGCAGCTAGCACAGAACCGGGTTAAGTGGAGAAATATGGGAGAGGCCTTCGCCCTGCAGTGGGTATAATCAGGCTGATGATGATGATGATGATGTTTGACTTCCAAAAATGGCACCGAAACAATTTAATAAATACTAATGACTGACGAATGACTGACGGACTGTCAGCAAGCCACGTGTTAAGTAAATCACAAAAATAGATTAATGCCACAAATATGACAGTTGAAGTGTCTGCTGTATCGTGGGCCGCTTTATTCGCATTCTCAGCTCAAAAATGAGGCTTTCGAGTCGTTAACCGCCCTCTGCACACGCAAGAAGTCGAGACTTCCCTGCACCGACCAGCGCTAAACCCTTTGCACCCTGTACGAGCTGTTCGGAAACAAAACCCGAGCACCTCATCGGAGCACCGCAATCAGCTCCCGGGAGCAGCTGGGAGAAACCTCACTCCGGTGGCCGGGGCTCTCGGGGCGGCCGCCGAGAACTGCTGAACTGGGAAGCTGCGTTAAGGGGCGTATATACGTGGTTAGTCCTGACAGTCCGGACACACTGTAATTGGGTGCCAGAGAGAACCTGAAGAAACAAACGACACAGAGGAAAAAAAAAAAACGAAAAAGAACCAACAGGGCGAGAAAGAAAGAAGCTCAGCATCACAGGAGTTATCGCGGACCCCTAGTTTCCGTGAGCCGCTCCTACAGGCGCGCAGCTCGCCTTTTTTTTTTTTTTCTTTCTTCTTTTTCTCCTTCTATTTTCGCTCCTGTTACTCCCTGCGCATCAGCCTTCCTTTCGGATCTAGGAGAGGGGAGAGAGGGGCAGTTCCCAGCGCAAGCGAGTTTCTTTCCCGATCAGAAATTATCGAGGTAGCCGCGTCCGAGATCGGGGCTTTGAGGAATGGCTAATCATGCGCATCGACACACGAAGCAGGAAGATGGCGGCGCAGAAACAAAAAAACGAAAGGGGGCGCAGCCGCACGGCCGTTGGGAGCACGGAAAGAAAATGGCCGAAAATAAAACTCCTCGCCTGCACAGCATACGCTCGAAGGCCGAAAGAGCGTGGCCGGGAAGGCAGATGAGGAAGAATACGCGAATTGGACTCGGCCACCGGATCATCGGAGGAAACCTGATTTACGTGCCACCCACCGCACGTGTTGCGTACAACAACGCAAACAGACGGACGTGCGACGGCGCGGGCTCCTTCACAGGCGCGACTATTCAAGACAATATTCACTGGTTATCGGAAAGGCGTAGGAACCCTCTCACGGTGGACGTCAAACAGCGCGTCGCGAGGGAAGGGACAGAGTTGAGAGGAGGCCGAGAAAGAGGCATCGTAGCTCCGGATTAACTTCAATCAGCTACGGTCATCTCAGCGCGACTGCGCACAATCGTCTTCCGTTTCGTCCCCAAGTGAAGACGGCCAGGTTTCGGCCCCAGCAGTAGGCTAACGCCGTAACCACTGAGCAGTATACGTTCAATCGAACGCCGAGCGAAGCTACAGTCGTGCTCGGTATAATCTGCAGCGCAACTTGCGGTGGCGGCTGTTGTGCGCTTCGCGCTTAATGCATATCGGCTGGAAGCACACGCCACTAGTGACACCATCACCGCGCTTCGCGACTTTGTGACGTGTGCTGCGCGTTGCGAATCACACTCAGCGCGACTGGTTGTGCACAGCCGGCTAGTATTGGCGTCGAGATGCATCGTGAAACTACCGCAGGACAAAAGGCTCCCGATGCTGATTATTCGGCACTCGGAATGTAACCCTAGGCAACGACACTTATACTGCGAACAGCGACAGTTCCAGCCGGCAGCAGTTTTAAAACGAACGCTCGCTTATTAAGAACGAGGGCGGAGCAATCGTCAAAATCTGCATCGGGGCTCACTGCATCCTCAAAATCTGCATCGACACTGCATCCCAAACAAAACGAACCACCGTTGCCGCACCATTCGGACCGGGGAGGCCCGTATACTCGCCACCGCAGTACGCACGCTTCCAGCCGATGTAGAACACTGGTTGCTCGAGCGTTCTGCCACCTCCAGAAGGAAGTGCACTCCGGCCGACCCCTAATCATGCAGTGACCAATTCTCGTCGGCCAAGGAAAAGGACCAGCTGCTACAATTCGGGCAGACAATCGGGTCTTCGCCGCTGAGCAAACATCAACCCAGACATTTTCGTCGCGTGGAACGGGTCAGTGTGCTAGGCGATACAACGCATACACACGCAGATAAGCCAATGGCACGCGCCTCTCCATCCGCGTGTCTGTGCAAGAACACACAAGCGTATACGCTGATAAAATGTTGCAAACGTTTAAGCGATAACTAGTGCATATGCTTCTCAAGGAAGAAAACATAGGGAAAACAAAAAGACTCTTCCCGCCGACAAGTATACGCCAGCATTACGCGTGCCCCGACGCTGCTCGGTCAGGACCTCGAAATAAAGAAAACTTCCGCACCTTGTGCGGGGTTCCAATAAGCCAACTTGCATGCCAATACTTGACAGCCGAAACACCCTGTTTCAAGATTTGCTAGTCCGCCACGAGTAGAGCATGTACCATCGAGGTGGAGCCAGCATACGCCATTCGTTAGGCAGCAGGTATATGCGTGACCATGTATTTCAGAGCAGCTCGCTCAACCTCTGACGTAACCAAAGCCCCGCGACACTGGATGAAGGAATCACTGTGTGTCAGACTCGGGGCACAAAGTCGCTGACTGAGCGGCGTCAATACGCGTACATTGAGTCATGCGAGACGCATCCTGCTCGCCTGACACTGCGCAGCGAAATCCGAGTCCCAGCGGAAGGGACAGGCTGTTACGACCAAGCATCCGCATTTGCGCGCTCTATTGTTCGCCTGTGGGCATGGAAAAGTATTGTGAAAATGTGGTGATGGTCCAATGGCTCTAAGTGAGCCTGTTTCCAGGAATCCTGTTTTGTAAGCCTGTTTTGCTTTGTGGACAACCTGCAAATGCCAAATTGACCCTGTCAAGAGAACGTCTGGAAAAACACAAAGAAACGTCCCCCTGCGGGAAATGCAGGAAGTGCTTTCTTTCTTTTGTTCACCCTTCCAGTCGAGAAGCCCTATCGTCCAGTGAGGAATGCCTACTTTCCAAAGGAGACGACAGAGTGACATGTCCGCTGACGTGCAGGACAAGAAAGGAGCATGACGCATACAGCCATTAAGTGATTTCCCAGGAATGCAGGAAAGATTTGCAATTGTCGAAAACGGACAATGCTGGGAGCGGATGCGGCGCCACGTGCACTCGGGTTTCTGAGAAGTAAAACCACTTGTCAGAACCAGCCTGTGGTTTCTTTGCTGAAGAATAGAAATGTACCTCCTCTCCTCGCCGTTCCCAAGCTTTTCCCGCCAACAAGTGATCACGCCCAACGAATGAATGCCGGACCAGTCAGTGCTTCAGACCATCAGTGCAGTGATGTGTTCGATTGGATGCCGATACCTGAGGGGCGTGCCCTGGATTTGGTTGGTCAACATCTTCAGAGAGGGGGCTGGACATAGGGGGGTTTTAAGGACGCTGCAGAGCACGAAATGTCGCTCTGGGCCCTGGGTAAACGGCTCATCCAGTCGCTTCTCGCTATGAACTCTTAACGCTTGCCATTTTGCTGATGTACCCTTCTTTTTCGTGTAAATAATCTTGTAAATAAGTTTCTCAAAGTGCCATTAAACCTGCTTGTACATATTTCACCAACTTCGAAGATTCAATCCTACTTCAACCCCGAGTCTCTGCACGCTACCAAGTGAAGGCCGGGTCGACGTAGCCCCAGCGTCACGACAACTGGTGACCAGCGTTGGGATCTGAATCTACAAGCCACAACATCTGGTGATTGGAGGTGGATCTGAAGCTACAAGCCACAACATCTGGTGATCGGAGGTGGCATCTCAAGCAACAAGCAGGCGCAACAATCGGCCAACAAGAGAGCAGCTCGGAACATCGATCGCATGTGTGGGTGAGTGCTTGGCTTTTCTTCTGATGTGGACCAGGTTCTAGAACAGAGTTAGATTTTAGAACTGGTAAAAAGTGTTGAAACGCCTTTAGGTTTGGTAGTTTGCACAGTTGTTTTGGAAGTAGCCGACACTCGGAGCGATCATGGACCTACAAAAGCTGCAGAAACCGGACCTGTTGCTATTGTGTGAGGAATTGGGAATTGATACAAGTGGTTTGGCACGAAAACCCTTGATTATAAAGGCAATCACTGATCTGGGAACCGATGATGAGGAGCTCAGTGAAGCATGGAACCTGATCGGTCAAAAAAAGGAACAGCTCAGACAGCAGAAAGAGCGTGAAATTGAAAGAGAAGCAAAAAAGCTGGAGCTAGAAATTGAGCTCCGGAAATTAGAACTAGAGTTGAGCAAGAGGTCGGGCGATTGTCCCCAGCTAGCGGTACCTCGTCTCAACAAGGAGGCAGATTTCAAGATGTCAAAGTACATGCAGCCATATGTGATATCAGGGGATATCGGTCTGTATCTGGCTAACTTTGAGCGAACTTGCGAAAAACTGTCCTTCCAGCGAGACACGTGGTCTCGGAGATTATTGACGGTTCTGCCCTGCGAGGCAGCGGAGGTTGTCGCGCGGCTAAGCAAGGAGGACGCGGACAACTACGAGAAGGTCAAAGCTTGCCTTCTGAGAAAGTATAGGCTTAGCGCCGAGGCGTTCAGACAACGTTTTCGGAACGCTACTAAGTCCAGGGACGAGAGTTACCCTGAATTCCTGTACAATTTAAGAGTAAATTTGGGCGAGTGGCTAAAGAGCACAGATTCCTACAGTGATAGGGACGCTGTAGTCGAGCGAATTCTTTTGGAGCAGTTTTATAACTGCCTCCCAGAAAAAGAAAGAAATTGGTTACAGGACCGAGGCGAAATTAAGTCGGCAACTGAAGCTGCCGAACTTATTGAGGAGTATGCTTCGCGCCGACAATTCAGCAACCCAGCTGTGGATAGGCCCCGCAATCCCAAGTTCAGTGTGAAAAACCGTCAGGAAAGGCACTTTGCTAGAGTTGGAAACGAAGAAATGAAGGTTTCTTCAGGCAAATTCCCTAGAAAGGACGGCAGTGAGAAAAGTGGGGAAGTGACCAACGTGCAGAACACAAAGAATAAGCTTGAGGCTAGGAAGCCGCTCATATGCTTTAGGTGTAATGAGCAGGGTCACATTGCCGTCAACTGCCGGAAAGAAAAGATTGCTTTCTCGTATGTCAGGGACTGCGATGAAAATATGCAGCTTTTAGAACCCTACCTGCATGACCTAGTAGTCAACGGGAAGCCTTGCAAGGTACTGCGCGATTCGGCCGCAACGATGGATGTTGTCCATCCGGCGTATGTATCGCCTTCCGACTATACAGGACAGTGTGCATGGATCCGACAGGTAGTTGAGGAACAGAGTGTGTGCTTGCCGATCGCGAACGTGGTCATCGAGGGCCCTTTCGGCGAATTAACAACCGAGGCTGCCGTTTCAGGAAAGCTTCCTAAGTGCTATCCGTATTTGTTCTCCAACAAATCGGACATGCTGCTGCGAAAGAGGGGCATCCTTTTCGGAGACAGAGTTGTGCAAGCCTTAACACGTTCAAAGGCGCGAGAACTAGCTACACTGCTCATTCCAGAAAAATCCACAGCGGAGGAAACGGCAGTTAAAACAGTGGTAAATGCGGAAGATAGCAGGTCAGAAAACTTTGAGAGCGAGGCATCTCAGATATGTCAACTTGAAAGGGAGCTTGATGAGACGCGGAATGAGGACGTTCTTGAGAGTAACCTCTTGCCGCCAGTGTCTAGTAATCTCACGAGACTTTTAAGTGGAACCCGAGAGGACTTAGCTATAGAGCAAGCCAATGATCCCAAGATACAGGAGATAAGGGAGCGCCACCGCGCCACTAAGACAGCAAACAATATTTCTTTCGAGATGAGAAAGGGAGTGCTGTATCGCTTATTCAAGGATAAGCGCGGAGTAGAGCGGGACCAATTAGTCGTTCCCCAAAAGTATCGCGGAGACTTACTGCGACTTTCCCATGGCAGCTCGTGGTCATGTCACCTTGGAATAAAGAAAACAAAGCAGAGGCTGTTGCAAGAATACTATTGGCCTGGATGTTTTAAGGACACGGAAAATTTTGTACGATCATGCGACACGTGCCAGCGGGTTGGAAAGGCGCAAGATAAGTGGAAAGCTCCGATGGTGTTAGTACCAATCATTACCGAGCCGTTTCACCGGTTAGTAATAGATGTAGTTGGGCCAATTCCTGTGACAGAGTCAGGGTACCGTTATATCCTCACTATGTTATGCCCAGCCACAAAGTTTCCAGAGGCTGTTCCGCTGCGCGAGGTGACGTCCGAGAGTGTAGTGGATTCGCTGCTGTCAGTGTTTGCACGAGTTGGATTCCCTTCCGAGGTCCAAAGTGATCAGGGTAGCGTTTTCACGAGTGTCCTCACCACCTCATTTCTCGAGCGATGCGGCATTAAGGTAGTGCATAGCTCGATCCATCATCCGCAGAGCAACAGCGTAGAAAGATGGCACTCTGTTCTCAAACGAGTCCTGAGGGGACTGTGCTATGAAAACAAGCGCGAATGGGATACCTGCCTGCCTGCAGCGCTTTTCGCTTTGCGGTCAGTGCCGCACGAATCCACTGGATTTAGCCCAGCCGAGTTGGTGTACGGAAGGTCACTGCGCTCACCTTTGCGAATGGTGCGCGAAGCCTGGGAGGGGCGCGGAGAAGACCCAACAGTAGTAGAATTCATTCTGAACCTCTTGAATCGCTTACATAACACTAAGGAACTCGTTGAGGCCAGCATGAAGTCAGCCCAGGCTCGTTCCAAGGTGTACTATGATAAGACAGCCCGTCAAAGGACGTTTTGTATCGGGGACCAGGTGATGTTGCTGAGAAGTTCAAGGCAGAATAAGCTCGAAGTACAGTGGGAAGGACCGGCTGAAGTCGTTGCAAAGCTTTCTAACACTAACTACGCAGTGAAAATTCCCGGTAGGCGTAAAGAAGTGCGCATTTATCATTGCAATCTTATGAAGCCTTATGTGCAGAGGGAAGCCGTGGTAAATCTAACGTTAAACCTTCCCGAGGAGATGGGGGACAACTTGATTTGCCTCAGCGGAAAAGGAAGCAACGCTCAGGAGCTTCTCAAAAAGACGGAGCAGAGAGGAGAACTAAAGAAATCCCAGCTGTCCGATCTGGGCGAGATAATAACAGAGTTTGAGGCCTGCTTCGTGGGCAGGCCAGGCAGAACTGATTTGACTGAGCACGATATTGAGCTGACTTCAGACGTGCCAGTGCGATCAAGGTGCTACCGATTTTCTCCAAGGCAAAGAGAAATTCTGGATAGGGAAGTAACTCGCATGCTGGAATTGGGAGTAATAAAACCCTCGGAAAGCGATTATGCTTCGCCTATGATCTTAGTAGAAGCTCCAGGTAAAGACCCTAGGCCTGTGGTAGACTACCGAAAGCTAAATTCTCTCACCAGGGATCAAGTGTATCCTATTCCGAATATTGAGGAGAGAGTAGAACAGGTCAGTAGAGCGGCATATGTGACTACGCTGGACCTTACTCGAGGATACTGGCAAGTACCGCTCACTGAACGCGCCAGCAGATACGCGGCTTTCGTCACTCCGACGGGCAGCTACCAGCCAACAATGATGAGTTTCGGGCTCAAAAATGCTCCATTTTGTTTTTCCCGACTCATGGATAGGGTTTTAAAGGGGTGTGAAACATTCGCGGTGCCTTATTTAGACGACATTGCGGTTTTTTCCGACTCATGGGCGGACCATATGGTACATCTAAGAGCTGTACTGAGCCTTTTGCGTCAAGCTGGACTAACCGTAAAGGCCGAGAAATGTTGCCTGGCAAGGGCGACCGTGGACTACTTGGGTCACAATGTAGGTCAAGGTTTCAGGAAACCCAGCGAGATTAAGATTTCTGCGGTAGCAGACTACCCGCGGCCGAGCACGAAGACGGAAATTCGAGCATTCCTGGGTCTGACTGGGTACTACAATCACTACATCCCTAACTATTCAGCTTTGGCTAGCCCTCTGACCGACGCTCTCCGCAGGACAGAACCGACAAATGTAGTCTGGGACGAACAAAAGGAAGCCTCCTTCGTAAACCTGAAGGCTGTGCTGATTAGCCGTCCGGTATTGCGAGCTCCAGACTATGACCGAGAATTCACGGTCCAGTGTGATGCCAGTGATCGAGGGTTAGGTGCTGTTCTCTGCCAGAGAGATGACGACGGTAATGAGCACCCCGTGCTCTACTTGAGCAGAAAACTGAGTTCTAGAGAGAGGGCTTATTGCGCGTCAGAGAAAGAGTGCGCTTGCATTGTATGGGCCATTCAAAAATTGCAGTGTTATCTTGGAGGGGCCAAATTCACCGTAGAGACGGACCATTGTCCCCTGGCTTGGCTGCAAACTGCGACATCAAAGAACAGTCGCCTTCTTAGGTGGAGCTTGATTTTACAGCAGTACAATTTTGAAATAAGATACAAAAAGGGGAAGTTAAATGGGAATGCGGACGCGCTTAGCCGCTCTTTCTAAGCGGTCCGAGATGTTCCTCACCATGTATCCAAATTGATAATCAGGTTTTTTTTTTTTCGTGCGCTTGTATATGTGTGACTATGTAAAGCAGCACGTTTGGTTTTCTAGGAATACGTGGGTCCTGAACGTCTTGAGAGTGGGCTTTTCTCGAACAACAATGGCAGTTTTCTTTTGACCTGGTCTCTTCAGACGGGAGCCGAGTGCTTGCTTCGACATGTGGTTGAGTTTCAGACAGCTCGAGCAATTTGGCCTACAACAATCAAGACAACGCGACAAGCAACAGCGAGCTTCAAGCGTTCACGTGCAGGCCATTAAGTCGTCTCTTCATGCAGCAGCTGGGACTGCTGCCCTCCGAGACTCTTCTGGCGGGGGAGGAGGCTGTTACGACCAAGCATCCGCATTTGCGCGCTCTATTGTTCGCCTGTGGGCATGGAAAAGTATTGTGAAAATGTGGTGATGGTCCAATGGCTCTAAGTGAGCCTGTTTCCAGGAATCCTGTTTTGTAAGCCTGTTTTGCTTTGTGGACAACCTGCAAATGCCAAATTGACCCTGTCAAGAGAACGTCTGGAAAAACACAAAGAAACGTCCCCCTGCGGGAAATGCAGGAAGTGCTTTCTTTCTTTTGTTCACCCTTCCAGTCGAGAAGCCCTATCGTCCAGTGAGGAATGCCTACTTTCCAAAGGAGACGACAGAGTGACATGTCCGCTGACGTGCAGGACAAGAAAGGAGCATGACGCATACAGCCATTAAGTGATTTCCCAGGAATGCAGGAAAGATTTGCAATTGTCGAAAACGGACAATGCTGGGAGCGGATGCGGCGCCACGTGCACTCGGGTTTCTGAGAAGTAAAACCACTTGTCAGAACCAGCCTGTGGTTTCTTTGCTGAAGAATAGAAATGTACCTCCTCTCCTCGCCGTTCCCAAGCTTTTCCCGCCAACAAGTGATCACGCCCAACGAATGAATGCCGGACCAGTCAGTGCTTCAGACCATCAGTGCAGTGATGTGTTCGATTGGATGCCGATACCTGAGGGGCGTGCCCTGGATTTGGTTGGTCAACATCTTCAGAGAGGGGGCTGGACATAGGGGGGTTTTAAGGACGCTGCAGAGCACGAAATGTCGCTCTGGGCCCTGGGTAAACGGCTCATCCAGTCGCTTCTCGCTATGAACTCTTAACGCTTGCCATTTTGCTGATGTACCCTTCTTTTTCGTGTAAATAATCTTGTAAATAAGTTTCTCAAAGTGCCATTAAACCTGCTTGTACATATTTCACCAACTTCGAAGATTCAATCCTACTTCAACCCCGAGTCTCTGCACGCTACCAAGTGAAGGCCGGGTCGACGTAGCCCCAGCGTCACGACAGCACGTGTTGCGTACAACAACGCAAACAGACGGACGTGCGACGGCGCGGGCTCCTTCACAGGCGCGACTATTCAAGACAATATTCACTGGTTATCGGAAAGGCGTAGGAACCCTCTCACGGTGGACGTCAAACAGCGCGTCGCGAGGGAAGGGACAGAGTTGAGAGGAGGCCGAGAAAGAGGCATCGTAGCTCCGGATTAACTTCAATCAGCTACGGTCATCTCAGCGCGACTGCGCACAATCGTCTTCCGTTTCGTCCCCAAGTGAAGACGGCCAGGTTTCGGCCCCAGCAGTAGGCTAACGCCGTAACCACTGAGCAGTATACGTTCAATCGAACGCCGAGCGAAGCTACAGTCGTGCTCGGTATAATCTGCAGCGCAACTTGCGGTGGCGGCTGTTGTGCGCTTCGCGCTTAATGCATATCGGCTGGAAGCACACGCCACTAGTGACACCATCACCGCGCTTCGCGACTTTGTGACGCGTGCTGCGCGTTGCGAATCACACTCAGCGCGACTGGTTGTGCACAGCCGGCTAGTATTGGCGTCGAGATGCATCGTGAAACTACCGCAGGACAAAAGGCTCCCGATGCTGATTATTCGGCACTCGGAATGTAACCCTAGGCAACGACACTTATACTGCGAACAGCGACAGTTCCAGCCGGCAGCAGTTTTAAAACGAACGCTCGCTTATTAAGAACGAGGGCGGAGCAATCGTCAAAATCTGCATCGGGGCTCACTGCATCCTCAAAATCTGCATCGACACTGCATCCCAGACAAAACGAACCACCGTTGCCGCACCATTCGGACCGGGGAGGCCCGTATACTCGCCACCGCAGTACGCACGCTTCCAGCCGATGTAGAACACTGGTTGCTCGAGCGTTCTGCCACCTCCAGAAGGAAGTGCACTTCGGCCGACCCCTAATCATGCAGTGACCAATTCTCGTCGGCCAAGGAAAAGGACCAGCTGCTACAATTCGGGCAGACAATCGGGTCTTCGCCGCTGAGCAAACATCAACCCAGACATTTTCGTCGCGTGGAACGGGTCAGTGTGCTAGGCGATACAACGCATACACACGCGGATAAGCCAATGGCACGCGCCTCTCCATCCGCGTGTCTGTGCAAGAACACACAAGCGTATACGCTGATAAAATGTTGCAAACGTTTAAGCGATAACTAGTGCATATGCTTCTCAAGGAAGAAAACATAGGGAAAACAAAAAGACTCTTCCCGCCGACAAGTATACGCCAGCATTACGCGTGCCCCGACGCTGCTCGGTCAGGACCTCGAAATAAAGAAAACTTCCGCACCTTGTGCGGGGTTCCAATAAGCCAACTTGCATGCCAATACTTGACAGCCGAAACACCCTGTTTCAAGATTTGCTAGTCCGCCACGAGTAGAGCATGTACCATCGAGGTGGAGCCAGCATACGCCATTCGTTAGGCAGCAGGTATATGCGTGACCATGTATTTCAGAGCAGCTCGCTCAACCTCTGACGTAACCAAAGCCCCGCGACACTGGATGAAGGAATCACTGTGTGTCAGACTCGGGGCACAAAGTCGCTGACTGAGCGGCGTCAATACGCGTACATTGAGTCATGCGAGACGCATCCTGCTCGCCTGACACTGCGCAGCGAAATCCGAGTCCCAGCGGAAGGGACAATGATCGGACAGATATTTCCGCCGATGGGACGCCCCTTCGCAACTCGACAATGAAACTGGTCAAAGGCTCTCTTGTAACTGAGCGCCTGATACAATGGTGCACACACAGCCTCGAGCGAAGCGATGATATGGCCCCATCGGCTCAAGAAGTGCAATAAAATTCACATCATTTCATTAAACTGCCCTATCTTCGTGGCATATCGTAAAGTAGGACCGGTATCTTGCGAAAACTAAAAGCTCTAACAAAGGGTGATGGCTTCTATATACAGCTGCACGATATACACTGCAAAAGAAAACTGCATAAACATTTTTACCCCTTAATCTTCTTTGTTTTCATTTTGCAGAAAAAAGTTGCGCTAAGCACGCCACCCACCTTTATGCATAAATACAAATACACTCTTTAATATGCATGGATGCAAAAATGTAGCAACTCCTTAGGGTGCAAAGGTGCTTGAGGATTTAGGTATCACTTCAGAGGTTTAGAGCGCCGCAGTGGTGGTGCAGTGGTCAAGGCGCTCGAATGCTGCGCCCAAGGATGCGGGATCGAATCCCGGCCGCGGCGGCCGCTTTTCGATGGAGACGAAAAGCAAGGCATCCGTGTTCTGTGCGATGCCAGTGCACGTTATAGAGACCCAGGTAGTCGAAATTACCGGAGCCTTCCACTAGGGCGTCTCGCGTAGCCTGAGTCACTTTCCGACGTTAAACCCCGTTAGACGTTCAGAAACACTTTTCACTTGTCAATCAAGCGTTCTTTTAATATGATAAAGGTTTGGTTTGATTTATCGTCCCAGAGCGACTCAGGCTATGAGAGACGCCGTAGTGGAGGGCTCCGGAAATTTCGACCACCTGGGGTTCTTTAACGTGCACTGACGTCGCACAGCACACCGGCGCCACTCGGTTTCGCATCCACCAAAACGCAGCCGCCGGCTGTTGGGATCGAGTCCGGGTACTCCGGTACAGTAGTCGGGCATTTTAACCACTGCAACATCGCGGTGAGATGTGATAAAAGGCATTCGTGTTCTCAAAGACTAGCTGCAGATTGTATGCTTGCAGTATGACTGCGATTTGCCGCATGATATTTGAATAAATAACTTAAATACTACCGCCCAACTGCTAAGCTTTCCTGACTCGATACAGGGGTTCGCTCAAATTGTTTATAAGCGGTGCAACGGGCAAGTATAGGGCGCGCGCCCATGACGCCTTCAGTGTTTGATCTTTGTCACCAACATCATCGAGGGACATGTCTTCAACCGGTTGTATCCCTCTATTTCGCGGCACGTGCCAGTAGGATTGCTAAAGAGTTAGCCAGGTGTTTCTTATTGAATAAAAAAAAAGAAGGTAACTATACCATTCACTTAAATGGTGCATTTATTATTATTATTTTTATAGTGTGCACGCCAATTCAGGGGCGAATCAGTGCGATAAATATCAACAATAGGTGCCCAAACTATTTTATTTAATCCCTCAGACAGAAATTGGAGAAGGAGTAGAGAGGACACAAAACGGAGCAAAAGTTAAACCGCATAGCGTGTGAAAACAAGGAGAACACGCGCCCGTGCCGCACGACGTGGATCGGCGCCAGTAGATATAAATTCGCGCCGCGCAATGGAACCAACTACAGTGCATTTCCAGTGCCTCGAGTCATATACCCCCCTCCTTAAGAAGAAATAAAAGCTGGCACGAACGGCGCATACGTACTGACGCAAAAGAAGAAAGAGAAATCCCCACAGGTGAACGGTACGCGGCCCTGCCGAAAACGCGGTTACTGGGGTGGCGAACATTCCACCCAGAGAGCGCGCTTCCACACACGTGAAAGCGCCACAAAGAGAGGCGGAAATAATGAAATCTGCCTGGCTCCGATTCCATTTCAGACTTGCGCGTTCTCTCAGAACCACGATTTCATTGCCCTGCGTTTTTTTTTTTTTTTTTTCCGTCTTTCTTCGTCGATAGGTAGCTAAAACATATCAAAGCGCGAGCGCAAAGTGTTCGCTTCCCCTGAGACACGGGCGGAAAAAAAAAATGAAATTTAATAAGGAACATGAAAGAATGCTCCGCGCATTTCGCGGTGCGACAGCGAGCTCTGTCACGCGCTGCTCGCTATCGCTATAGCAACCGCCAGTGAGCGAGATTCGACATCAGCGGCTTCTGAAGTCAGCAAACCACAGCGAAGCCCCATATTGCAAAATATCTTAGGGACGCGCTACAAAAATCGACAAACCGTAGTCATTTCACGCGCACCGTGTTGCATCTTATCAAATTCGCATGCTGCTGTTCAAGAAAAAAAAAAAAAAAAAACTCTACACTAGACAGCATTGCTTTTGAGGTTTAGTATATGCTTACGAGCAGGTGGCCCGGTCAAGTATACATTCGCGAACAAGTCCTAACAACATAAGTAGTTACACGCTGGATCTATTTAGCCTGTGCAGAAGAAACTAGAATACTCTGTATAGAAATGATAACTCCGTAATTTTATAGGAGGCAGGCAGGACACTCCTCGAAGGTCGCACACAGTGGTGGCTGCGCCCTTCGGACGCGAACCACGCGGTAACCCACACGCACACCCGCAAGCGGTTTTGAAAGCCTCTGGCGTCCGTATAAAATTGAAGGGTGAATGGGGGGCTCGTAATGATACAATAAAGGAGCCAACAGTCTACAAGTTCAAAGTAAACGTAGGGGATATTTTTGTATATGTATTGAAGTTGATATTGACAAGAATTAGCCCTGTGATGATTTAGGAAGAAAGAATATTCTTTCTCTCTAAATCATCACAGGACTAATTCTTGTCAATATCAAATTAAATACATAAAAAAAATATATATATATCCCCTACGTTTACCTTGAACTCTTAGACTGCTGGCTCCTTTTTCTTTTCTTTTTTTCGACGCCCAAAGACCCAGCAATATAACCCGAAAGTAACCAGCGGAGGCAGTAGCCAGCAACTTCACAGCGGGTTATATACAAACCATGCCTCATTTCACCGCATTGTATTTCTATCGAATTCTTGTTGACTATATGCAGAAACTATATACTACACTGACAGCCAACGTGTTCTTCCTTTTTTTTTTTTTTTTCGTTAACCTAGTGAGCGCGGATTTCGCGCATAGCACATCACCAAACGGCAAACGAAAAAAAAAAAAAAAAACGGTGGTGTCAAGATTTGTTTTTCTTGGCAAACTCGGGAATACAGTATGTATGTAGTCTCAATTGACCGCACTACGCGCAAGACCAGGAGGCAGCCTGCACGTCCACGAAGTAAATCCGTCCCCTCAATCCAACAAATCCTCCTCCGAAATCCTCTCAAGGGGCAGTTCACTCAATGATCTACTTCCGTCAGAAACGCACTCAACGCGCGTTCATTGCACTCTCGGCGACTAAACTCCCACGCATCCGGACAGGACAACCCGGCAGCCACGATGTACTCCACATACGCGATAAAACCGCGAAAGCCTCGGGACGCAATCTTGAGCTGGGTATGAGCGCTGTCACGAAGAACACGCAAAAAAAAAAAAAAAAAAAAAAAAAAAAAAAAAAAAAAAAAAAAACGGGAGAAGCGACTACAGCGGGAGAAGGTCCAACATAAAGATAGCGCCAGTGTACAAGGGGTGGTGGTGGTGGTTGTGGTTATTTATTGTATATACAAACGGGAGGAAAATATGTTTGCCAGCACCGGTATCTGCTATCTGATATCTGAAGCAGCTGAACTGGGGCGGCAGAAATAAAGGGATAGGGAGGAAAAGGTAGAGGAACTCAAAGAGGTGAGCGATAAGGAGAAAGAAAAGGGAAATAAAAGAAATATATACACTATGGTACAGTATACAGTAGTTTGCTTGAGGCCCACCCGCAAATGTCTTAGGTCACTGGGCACTCGGCACATCGGGCGGGCCTCCGCAATAGCTGTACCGATCATAAAAAGAAAGAAAGGACGAAACGCACTTTCCGCAGAACCCTCTCCCTCTCCACGTTTTTTTTTTTTCTTTATTTTTAAACATCCAAACGCTTTGGGAAATGTGCGCACTCCGCACGCCTGATTTCATGCTATCTCGTCCGTCCTCTGCATCGCGCCTGGCAAGCCTCGCGAGGGACGACTGCGCAATCACAGACGCCGTCACATGCTGTAGTGCACTGGCACCAGCGTCTCGTCCGGACGCTGGGAACTGAGTGGCACTTCAGGAAACGGCCTTGTTAGCGGAAGAAAGAAACCTCGGATGGTCACTTCGAAATTCCCGGAGCCCATCACACTAAGGTGTGCCTCTTTCAGGGGGTCTGAGACCCCCTCCACCAATATTCGGTTTGGTTCGTGGGGTTTACCGTCCCAGAACGACTCAGGCTATGAGAGACGGAGTAGTTGAGGACTCCGGAAATTTCGACCACCTGGGGTTCTTTAACGTGCACTGACATCGCACAGCACACGGATGCCTCTTCGTTTCGCCCCCATTGAAACGCAGCCGCCGCGGTCGGGTTCGAACCCGGGTACTCCGGCACAGTAGTCGGGCGTCTTACCACTGCACCACCCCGGCGGGGCTCCACCAGTATTCAAGCGTGGTCTGACGCCCTGTGCTCGAATGACAGGGTGTCTCAGTCCACGCTTAAATGCCATACGAATACGAAGCAGGCTGCCATCCTTTTTTTTTTTTTTGCCAGTGATTTTTAGAACACTCCTGTACTGTTTCCGCAGTGAGTTTAAATCAGAGACATTAACGTATTTTCTAAAAGCTAAGACGGAGAAAAATAATTTCTTCCCTTTGCAAAAAATGATGTCCGAAGCAGGCTACCAGCCGCTTTTTTCTCTCCACTATTTCCCTTTCCATCTGTGCTCGAAATCCCCCTCCGGTGGAGCCAGACTTTAAGCACTATAGGCGCGAGTACCTTTTGGACATTAAATCACTTAAACCAAATCAACCAATCCAAACCACATATATCAGCAGAAATCATTCGAGCGAGAACGATGCAAACCGAACGGAATGCAAAGCGAATAAACTTTCGCACAAATAACGTTTTGCAGCAAAAAGAAAAAAGAAGAAAAGAAAACAGAAACGAAGCCTTTTTCACGGTGCTGACAAGCAACCGGAGACAAAGGAACCAAAACATGGCACGTATAGTTCTATGGTGCAGAGGCACGTAGAGCGCGACCCGTATTCAATGGTAAACGTGAAACACGAGGCAACCGACGGCGGCGTTCACTTCAGACCGCGCAAAAGCACGTTTAGTTTAGAGAGATTGAACATGCTCATTTCTCTTCCCTTCGTTTTTGCCGCTCGTCTCGCGCTGGCCGTTCTTCCACCCCTATAGTAGCTAGTTCACCTTCAGGGGGTTTACAATTACCCCCCCAAAATTCGGGTCGAGTCAGCCTGTCGGGCTGAAAACCGCCTGTATAGAGCTCATGGATATGCTAGGTTGTCGAACTAAACGACCATCGAGTCGGGTTGAGTGTCCGTCCGACAATCGGCTCCGGTCACCACCGAATCATTTCACAGTGGCTGTTCCTAGGAGAATACACGTTAATGATCCCACGCTGGTAGAAAGTATTTCGAAACAAAAAAAAAATATTTCTTTATTTCTTCTTTTCACTCCCTTCCCCCAGGGCGCGGTTACGGCGTGAACCCAGATGTGAGACAGTCTAGATGGACCTTCATTTCCACAAAATCATTTTTCCTCGTTTCATTTTTTTCCTCGTCCGAGAGAGTATAGTGCGCAGTGCGAAAACAAGGATGCAGCAGCATTTTCCACGTTCGAAAGGGTCTCCCAAGGGCAACCTGTCACGCATTTCCGCGTACAGAGATCTCTGTAGACGGAGGCGCGCAATAGCATCCCTGCCCCAACGACGCTGCACAACAGTGTGAGATGAGCGTCTCCAGTTTAGAGAAGACCCGCCCACGGCGAAAGTGTACCACTTGGGCATCAGAAAGTGGCAAACGATCGATCTTACGCCAACTTCAATTTGGCCCCCAGTGCAGCTTTCATTGCCGAGGGCGACATGTTCGGGCTGCGATGAATAAACAAGCTGACCGAAGTTGTGATCGACCGACGCTGCTGACGCGCAGTTTGCTGCTGCGAGACAAGGTAACGTCAACCACCACTTTTTCTTGCGGCTCGCCGCACCATTAACGCGGCACAGGTAGAAACAGAGACGAAACCTTTCCTTAGCTCCACTAGTGCAATAGTTGCCACACTAATGGAGCATTTTTCGTCGACCGCGAAAAAGGAGGAGGAAAATTGGGGGTGGGGAACGTGAACAAAGCTTGGACGACAAAGCATGCAAGCCCATCTCAGCGCTGCTGTCCGAGAAACGAATACGCTGTGAAAACGCGGCGAGCTATCCTGTTGGCGACACACGAATGCGAAAGGTGCACACAAGAAACGCGCACTGCTCCCGGGACTCCCATCTCCACAACGGCGCCAGTGAATAAAGAAAGCGCCCTACAACAGCCAGGGACCCTCGCACTGCACGAAGCTCTCGTTATACGCCCATACGGCACCTATAGCAACTATAGCGAGGCGCGCGCACGCAACGCAACCGGACCAGGACCCGCTGCAAACGCAATCAATAGCGGGTAGCGGTATATACGCGCGGGATGCCGCTCTTTCTCGGAAGGCACGGCAGGTCTTTTTAACTGAAGGCAATCTTTAACGGCCTCTGTGACCTTGGAACACCTCGGAAGGCAGTATAGGAGGTCCCAATAACGCTGCGGTACCGCCGCCTAAAGCGGCACGAAAATCACAGCCGCGCCAGGCGAATCATGAACGAAGCGTAAACACTCGACGTCGCAAAGTAGAATGATATATATATATATATATATATATATATATAAAATGGAGGACAAGGAATGCTGATAAATACTCCGATATTCGAAGATAACAGCCTAGGGGTTTCAAAACAGGGTTCTAAACGCAAAACGGCCAACAAGGACAAGCCGTTTACGCGCTTCTTCGCCGTCACGAAATCGCCGCAGTTGCACGTGGCGAGGAATAAAACGACGGTGGAGAAGAACGTCTTGTGCACAAAGAACAACGCGTTCGGGGGCGAATGACACGGCAGAGACTGGAAGCGCGTGGCTGAATTTAATGCAAGCTAATCGCCAACGAACACAAGCAGAGGGTCTTGCGTGGCCAACGATCCTCCCCACCGCGGCGAGATTTTTTGAAACGAGTAAACAAATACGGCGAGCACGGCTTGAGGTGCGTACTATGCTATCCTATGATATGCCATACACCATGCTATGCATACCATACTACACTACATTTGCGAGAGCAGGTAGAACGTTTAGACACAGCCAGATCAATACCGCGTATTTTAACTATATGCCATGCAAATTTCGTACCCGACATGTCAGCTTACCCGTCAGCCCACATTACGAGAGTGGGCAAGGAGTTTTAATATGCTTGACAATTGCCTTACAATAAATACAAATAAACAACGTGCCTGTAGTCACGCAAAACACGAATAGAAGCTCACTGATCGTGCTCTGTTCTACCACCCTAACGGCTTTAGTATTCCATAATTATTTTTCATTATCTCGTTAAATTTATGGCTCGTTTTCATTAGTCCCTCGGCTGTCGCGACTGGGACCACTGGGTCACATTTTGCGGGCAACTTCCGGCCTCAGATTTGAGGCCTCGTGAGCCATATAAAGGCTTAAAAGAAAGGAGGGCAGAAAGGAACTAGAAGAAACGACTGCTACAACAAACGCTGCACACGATTTCGAGCGCTCCGAAGAGCACGTGTCACGCACGGTGTTTCCGTGCTCTGCTCCAAAGAGCGACGACAGCGTCCCACCAGAAGGTTACACAAGCCGAAATTAAAGCCGCTTTCGAGAGGCTTCCCGTTGGAATCGAGCCAGGCCGAAACGGCCACCATGCGCACGGTTTGTCTTGCGCGCCGCAGTCGCAATTAATCGACGGGCTGAAGCGAGAGAGCGCTTCCCATTTTGCCGTAAACCCCGGACAGCGACGAAAGGCTCGACAACGAGCAGTGTATGGGGAGACGACAATTAAGGAGACAGGAAAACGCAATCACTCCGCGTCCTTCGACTGAATGCGCATGTCTAAGCTACAGGGGGGAAAAGAAAAAAAGGTAAGAAAAAAAAAAGGAGAATTAAAAGTCATCAGAGGCTCTCATGTTTGATATAAGGTCCCGACATAAGGTCACAGGCATAGTCAGTCAACCCCAGCTTGAGCAAACCGAAAGGGATAAGCATCGTGCTGAACACAACTGACGCATTAGCGAACCCTGGGTCACGCGTGAGCGCATCTTTCGCCGGCGGCGCGCAACTGGGGGAACACGGCTATGCAGAGAGGCGCATTTTGCAACTGCGCCGTCCAGCGATAACGGTGTAGGCGTTCACACACCGTGTCTGAAGGATATCGGCTGATATTAGCTCGCTTACAGAAACGAGCGAGCTGTAAGTGCGCACAACAAGCTTACGGTTCGGGCTGCTCGTCTGTAACATCATGGCGGTCTGCGATGAGAAAAATGTAAAAACAAAATCATATCTATTTGTTCTCGTTATGAAACCTCGTTCTAAATTTTTATTATAAGTATATTGAACTCTTTTTTACTCGACAAGCTTGAATATACGCGCACAAAAAAAAAAAAATCGCGCTGCCCTGTCCCGCGCTATTTCGGCACGGTCGGTGTCCTTTTTTTCTTTTAGGTTAAAATCCATAAAGTCCTAAAGCCACTCGGACCATGAAGGGCGCCGTAGTGGAGGGCTCCAGAAATTTCGACCACCTGGGGTTCTTCAACATGGACTTGCATCTCGCAGTACACGAGCGCCTTTGTTTTCGCGCCTCCATCGAAAAGCGGCCCCTGCGGCCGGGATTTGACCCTCGTCCTCAGCAGTCGAGCCCCGAAACACACCGCGGAGAGGCCCCTGGCGATGTACAGCGCAAACACTATAAGCGTCCTCGGTTTCCCTGCAGTACTTGTACAGACTTTGCCACGAAAACGGACCCCCACCACAAAACTCAAACCGTCACATACCCGACGTAAGAGCGGCTGCGGCTGCCTAATGCGATGTATAGAGGAATTCATAACTTAGCGGACGATTAGAAGCGATAATCATGACACCCTGCAGTATAAAACTATATAAGTGACATAATGAGCGCGATTTTGTGGTGGGGCACAGAGGACAAGATAGTCAAAGTAGCCAAGGAGTTCTATACAGATCTCTACAGTAGCCAAAGTAGTCAGGACTGTAATGAGATTCGCGGTAGGGAAAAAACGTCAGACGTTCCACCAGTGATGAAAGACGAGGTCAAGAAAGCATTAGAAACTATGAAAAGGGGGGAAATCAGCTGGAGAGGATCAGATAACTACAGATTTGCTGAAGGACGGGGGGGATATCGTGCTAGAAAAACTGGCCACCCTGTATACGCAGTGCCTGGTGTCATCGACAGTACCGGAACCATGGAAGAATGCAAACATTATCCTCATTCACAAGAAAGGGGACTCTAAGGACCTTAAAAATTACAGACCAATCAGCTTGCTGTCTGTTACGTATAAGGTATTTACCAAGGTAATAGCTAATAGAATCAGGAGAACCTTAGACTGCAATCAAGAAAATGATCAAGAAGGTTTTCGGAAACGCTACTCTGCTATCGATTATATCCATACCATCAACCAGGTGATAGAAAAATGCTCGGAATATCCCTTATACAGAGTATTCATTGATTACGAAAAAGCATTTGACTCAGTAGAAACCTCGGCGGTGATGCAGGCATTGCGAAATCAGGGGGTAAACGAGCCGTATGTGAAAGTGCTGGAAGATATATATAGTGGCTGCACAGCAACCATAGTTCTGCATATAAATGTAGTAACAAAATTTCCATAAAGAAAGGTGTTAGGCAAGGAGACACGATCTGCCCAGTACTATTCACAGCTTGCTTAGAGGAAGTATTTAGAGACTTGGAATGGAGGCAGTTAGGGATAAGGGTAGATGGAGAATACATCAGTAATCTGCGATTTGCTGATGACATTGCTTTGCTAAGTAACTCGGGGGATAAACTGCAAATAATGATTGATGACCTAGACAGGAAAAGTAGAAAGGTAGGCTTGAAAATCAATATGCAGAAGACTAAGGTAATGTTCAACAGCCTTGGAAAGGAACAGCAGTTTACATTAGGTAGCGAAATACCTGAAGTAGTAGGCGAATATGTCTACTTAGGACAGGTAGTATCCGCAGATCCGGACCATGAAAAATAAGAAGAATAAGATTGGGATGGAGCGCATTTGGCAAGCACTTGAAGATTATGACTAGCAGCTTACCGGTATCGCGCAAGAGGAAAGTATACAACAGTTGCATCTTACCTGTACTCACCTACGGGGCTGAATCGTGGAGGCTAACCAAGAGAGTTCAACTTAAGTTGAGGACAACCCAGAGGGCTATGGAATGAAAAATGGTAGGGGTAACATTAAGAGATAGAAAGCGTGCAGAGTGGGTCAGAGAAATAACTCAAGTTACCGACATTCTAGTGGAAATTAAGAAGAAATGGGCATGGGCAGGACATGTAGTGCGAAGAGAGGATAACCGATGGTCGCATAGGGTAACAAACTGGATTCCAAGGGATGGAAAGCGTAGCACGCGGCGGCAGAAAGTTAGGTGGGCGGATGAGATTAAGAAGTTCGCAGGGGTCAAGTGGATGCAGCTAGCACAGAACCGGGTTAATTGGAGAAATATGGGAGAGGCCTTCGCCATACAGTGGGTATAGTCAGGCAGATGATGATGATGATGATGATGATGATGATGATGATGATTGCAGAGCTTAATTCAGCAGCGCAAGCCGGAGGAGGAGGCGATAATGTATGATACGCTAGCAGCCTTTCGCCGATGACGTATATATGCACCACAAAATGGTCGCCAAAATGGTAGGTGCACACTCCGCGTAAATTCAGAACCTCGCCGCGGTGGCTCAGTGGTTTGCACGTGCTCCGATTCGACCAGGGCGGCCACGTTTAAACGTGTCCGCATGCGGTGCCATGTCTTAGTGCACAAGATCCTCAGATGGTCAAAATTATTCCGCATCCCACCACTACGACACTGTTGTTTTCTTCTTTCACGCACACCCGCCGAGGTGGCGCAGTGGTTACGGCGCTCGACTACTGTTCCCAAGGACGCGGGATCGAATCCCGGCCTCGGCTGCTGCTTTTCGGTGGAGGCGAAAAGCAAGGCGCCCGTGTGCTGTGCGATGTCAGTGCACGTTAAAGAACCCCAGGTGGTCGAAATTACCGGAGTCCTCCACTACGGCGTCTCTCATAGCCTGAGTTGCTTTGGGACGTTAAACCCCACAAACCAACCAACCATCTTTCACGCACACCTTCCTCGCTTCCCTCAAAGTGCGGTTCAGGTGGCACCCGAGAAGTGATACTACGCCTTTAATAATAATTTAAAAAAATGGCGGAAAAGCATCCGGCGCGGTCACTCAGTGGTTAAGACGCTCGACTACTGAACCAGAGTATCCGGGTTCGAACCTGACCATTTCGAATCCGCTCCGATGCCGGGTGTATGTTTTTTTTTTTTTTTTTTTTAGTGCTTAAGCACTAAAGCAGACAATCAAACGCTAGGCGACGTTGCTAGGCTCTGAACCTCCCGATTATTAATTGCGCGCGCGCACGCAAGCACACACACACACAAACACACACACACACACACACACACACACACACACACACACACACACACACACACACACACACACACACACACACACACACACACACACACACACACACACACACACACACACACACACACACACACACACACACACACACACACACACACACACACACACACACACACACACACACACACATTTTCATTTTCACAAGTAACGGAGTGCTGCATGCAGTGGCACGTACGGCATTCTCAGCAGTGAGCACCATGGAATAATTACGATCTTGATGCTCACCGGAGGCAACGAGACCGGGCTCGCCTCTTCCAATCCAGCGGGCCACACTCAAAGGGTGAAGTGGCATCGAATATCAACGAGGGATATACGCTGCTCGCGCACAGCGGGTTGCCGCTATATAGGGTTCCGACCTCGATCAATACGCGAGCAAAGCATACCCGGCATGACGAATGCCGAGATCGCGCAAAGAGCAGCGCGTGCGTAAAAGAGTGGTAGAGTTTTAACGTAGGTAAAACGAGTAGAGCGAGCGAAAGCCTTTGCGCGCAGATGGAAGTTGTTGGAGACGACTCGCTTAGCACGTGGAATTCCTTTGTTCGAATCCACTCGGCCCCGACATTTATTTTTGGCCCGTGCTCGACACGTGCAAGCATTCTTGGTTGGGTTTGACCCTGTGATTTCGCATTAAAATTACCGGAAACACAGGTGACAGCGTGCGAAAGCTCTGTTCAATTTAACCGCGCCAAGCACGTGACTGTGACGTCACGATCTGGCGTGACAATCAGGAGTAAGGCCTTACCGAGGCCAGGACAATTTTATGTGACAGCAAAAATGCAGTGAGGAACTCTGGGAAAGGAATAATCTCGGAAGAGGCCAAACGCGTCCTCGAGGCGAGGCCGATAGAATTAATATAGAAATAATATGGATTCCAGCGCACGAGTCTATTGCAGGAAATGAGGCTGCACACTAGCTTGCCCGAACCGCTTCTCACGAGAGCCCGTCCTTCCCGAAGCTCTCGTCGCTTTCGTTCTGATCTCCACCAGTACCGTGTCGGTCTTTCGGAGTTCTGCGAGAAATCGCTTCCTACCGAATTAATATCGCCGGCCGAAGGACAAAGCAACACTCTCAGACGCACGTCTTCTCGGTTCACTAAAAGGCCGGAAAAGGAAGGCGCCGGCTGCAAACAACGCCCAGAGGAGGAGGATGTTTTGGGCTAGATGCCGTACAGATTCACGATGAAGAACGGCGCAAACAAGACAGAACACGCACAGAAGACAACACTGCCGCCTCTGTTCGGGGGGAGGACAGAACACCGCAGAACAACGTCATCAAGTCGGTAATTCGCAGTCCTTACGTCAGGTCCTTAAAATCGCTTAAACACTTAGTGTAGTGGATGGCAGCACATAATTTTCGCCCACCAGGATTTATACTAAAAGGCCTTCCAACCACTGTGTTGACTTTTTTTTTTTTTTGTAACGTCATAGGAGCTGCGACGCCACACTGGACTGATGCAAGGCGGTTGACCTTGATGTCAACACAATTATTCCCATGTCTGTCGGACCATCCGCCACTTCGCGTTCCCAAGCGGCGCGAACACGCCTTCGTGCATGCAGGTATTCGAAACACGCGCCGGTATTTGTGTGCACAGACCGCAACGCGAGGCTGTGAGCCAAGAAAAACGTCAGCCTCCAGGAGGCATGGCCGTGATGTACGCTGCCCACAGTCAACCGCGTGCCTTCCTTCCTCTTAACAAAAGGCACGCGCGGGCAGCCAGGGATTCTCTGAAGTTACGCCGAGTTACGGGCGATTGCGTTAGGTCCTCCAGACGCCTATGGAACTCAGCGATTTGCCTAGTTTGCAGTAGCAGTTGATCGCCTGTGCTAGCGCCACTACCGAAAATAGCGCACAATGCTTCGAAGCCAAATCCGGGCATTATTCGTGCCGCCAATCGGTCAATTCGCAGCCCCTCCTCCGACATCGCATCTATATTCCACGCTCTTGGCGCGCACATTTGTGCTCTCCTATGTGGGACGGACACATCGTGCACTCGCTTTGGAGGCCTGCTGCTACAAGGGGGAACATGTTTTCCATTTGTGTAAGTTATGTATTTGGCAGCGGCTAAACTTGAAAGGCACAATATTTTAAGAAAGGGTGCGCGAGAAGAAAGCCACTGTCAAAGAAAGGGCTCGCTCTAAAAAGGATAGGTAGTCCCTGAAAGCCACTTTTGCCGCCCAACATTCGTGCCATAGTTTTCTTTTTCTTCTGATTGGCTTTCCTTAAATTTGCTGTTGGAAGTTTCTTATTTTATTTTATTTGCAATTGCTTTTTGCCTGCGATAACCTCTGGTTGGGTACGAGCTTTCTCTCACATTTATTTAATGATTTTTTTTTTGTCATCTTGAGAGTTTTACAATAAAAGGGTAGTTAGGTCGCCATATACCGCGTACCGTCTTTGCCAAAAGTAACCAGGACTACGAAAGTATAGAAGGGACACACAGGATGGCGCTGAATCACTCAGCGCCGTTTTTTTGTTTCCCCTCTCCTACTCTGTCCTGTTTGTTAGCGCTGCTGAACTATCATGGATCGCTACCAGCTCGCCCAACCTGTCGTTCTTCTCAACCAGGACCCGTGGATTTACGTCGTCATAAAAAATGTCGTTTTCTCCTTCACCTCATATATGCAAACGCGAAACCTGCTCTACCGTTCGCAGTCGCAGCCAAATTGACATCCGCTTCCGGCGTTCCTACCAGTCAGGTGAGGACGAAAACAAAATCTCACGACACACTCAGAATACGAGCTTCATATGACTTGCCCATCAGACGTACTGCGAGGCACTTAGCCCTCCTTCCTCAAATTCTATCAGCAAAGGAGAACCCTTGCCTTCACCTCCGAATATGTTTAGATCTGACCGCTGTTGTCAGCAACCATGGTGTGGTGCTGGTTTTATCGGACGAATTTGCCGCGAACTTCGCAGGCGTCGCTCGAAAACCTGACCGTTCGCAGGCAACGAAGTGACAGATAAACGTCCCTCAAACTGCGCCTGAACTGCCGTTTGCTGCGACCCAACAAAGACTCAGGCGATTGCCGCGGCAGCACTCCAAACGCATCGACCACTGCACAAGAGGACGCTCGAGCAAACTTTGTGCTGAAGTCGTGCGACAAATTAAAAAAAGTCAGTGTTGAACGTCGCAGCCAAGCAAATCTAAGGAAACTGGGAAGGCGTAGAGAAAGGCGCAGGCGGAATCGAACGCAACGACCACGCTCGCCAGGCCTCTTTCGTTTATTTCCGTCACACGCGCGCCGACTCGCCAAAGCGAACACCTTGCCAGCATCCCTCCCGCTTGGCAGCTGGGCCGACAAGCCACAGAAGACATGCTGTCGAGCATCACACTGTGCTTCCGGAGTCCGGAGCCTATGCAATCGTACACAAGCAGTGCATGCACCCCTCGTTATTTATGCACAGCCCCAGTACACAACGGTCGTACGTCGCGTACAAGGACGCGCCCGTCCGACGAAGAGGAGGAAAAAGGCCCGAAAAGGAACGCCGCCGCCACAGCGTCGATAAGGTGAAGCCGCAACGAAGCGGGTGCAGTGTCCCAGAAGAAAGGAGCCGCTAATAAACAAAGTACGTGCACAACTGATAAAACCGCTTCATACGGAGCTAAACCAGACATATGCTTATCAAGAGACTACGAGAGAAAAAGCGCACATGGAAAATGCAACGTGGATAAGCGGGCGTAATGCGCGACTTATCGTACACTGTGCACATCGGCAGAGTGAAGCTGAGTCCATCTTGTACTATACACCGTGGGCCTGGCCTGACCAGTAAGGATAGAAAAATTAATTCCCGCATAACGTGTAGCTATACAGGCGGTCGCCTGTGTCTACGTGGCTTCCAAACTCAGAGGAGTGCTTCGGTGGTCTTTGTTCGCCGAAGAGTCTGAAGATCGCGGCCCTGAAATGTTCCTCAGGGCAAAAGCGCCTAAAACAGCAGGTTTCCAAGCAAGGAACCAATCGAGTGGATGGCGCTATTTTGAGCGCCCATCGCCTCGCGGACAGGGCTTATAGTCGGGTGGTATCGGTAGGTCTGGACTCCCCGCGCTTGAAACTACAAGGACTGCATGAATGCGAAGCAGGCAACCATTTTTTTTTTCTTGTCACTGGTAATCGGAATATTTCTTCTCTATCACTTCGATAGTTTCGCAGTAAGTCTTAATAAGGACCATTAACATATTTTCGAGAGCTCAAGGTTGAAAGAAAAAAAATTCTAGCGGGTACTTTGGACCACTAAAGTGCGATGAGGCGAAAGCCATTATAGCGGGGTGGAGGTACTCATATCTCCCTCTCTTCTTTCACTCCCACATTCCTCCCTTCCTTTACGGCGTGGTACATGTGTCCGCGGAGAACTGCGACAGAGTCATGCGCCTCTTCTATCCTGTAAATCAATTTGAAATGTCGCTGATGCCTGCTGTACTAACGCCTCTAGACACCTGGGTTGGTTGGTTGATTGGTTCACAGGAAGGGAAAGGCGCAGCATCTGTCACACTTGCTCTGTGGACACCTGAACCGCGCCGTAAGGGAAGGGAGGAAGGCGGGAGTGAAGGTGGAAAGAGAAAAAGGGGAGCCGTAGTGGAGGGCTACGGAGTAATTTCGACCACCTGGGGATCTTCAACGTACGCTGACATCGCACAGCACACGGACGACACTGCGTTTTGCCTCCATCGAAACGCAGCCGCCGCGGTCGGGTTCGAACCCGGGAACTCCGGCATAGTAGTCGGGCGTCTTACCACTGCCCCACCCCGGCGGGGACATCTGGGTATGCTTGTGTCTGCTGTGTGGTGCGGCGTTCGAGGAAGCGCCAAATTAAAGGCGCTGCACGGACGCCTGGATCGGACGCCCGGCGGGGTCAGCTTCGCCAATACATGAAACACCTGGTGACAGTACATGACGCGCCCTTTGTCGAACACAACCAGCATTGCATTGAACGCATGAAAGTTCACCGGCGTTCTATAATTCGTTTGCAGGAAAGGAAAGGCGCAGTATCTGTCACTCGCGGAATCCTCACGGATAGACAAGGGGAATTATAAAGAGCGTTTCACGATCCGGGGCGTGGCGCAGTTGGTAATGCGCGAGGCTGGGGAACCAAGGGATGGACGTTCGATTCCCGATGGAGGTTTATTTCTTTATTTTTATCTCCCTCGAAAGTGTGACACCCTCTCTCGACAGCTGACAATGACGAGGCATTAAAGGCTTTCGCCTTAAAACGATGTGCAAAACAGGCCACTAGCCACTTTCTGTTGTTGTTGTTGTTGTAGTGGTTATTTATTGTATGTACAAGAGGAAAGAAAAAATGTTTGCCAGCCCCGGTATCTGCTATCTTATATCTGAAGCACCTGAACTGGGGCGGCGGAAATAAAGGGATAGCGAGGAGAAGGTAGAGGAAATCAAAAAGGTGAGCGATAGGGAGAAAGGAAAGGGTAGGTAAAAATAAAAGAAATATATACACTATGGTACAGTGTACAGTAGTTTGCTTGAGGCCTACCCGCAAATGTCTTAGGTCCCTGAGCACTCGGCACATCGGGCGGGCCTCCGCAATAGCTCTGTGTCCAGGCAACTGTTCACAACGCATGCACTGGCACACTGTACAAAACACTGACGGCTGTCGTGGGCGATCGGCCGTTATTGTGGGAAATAGCACACGTGGAGCGTTCAGTCACAACGCGCACTATCTGGCGAGGTGAAATAGGCGGGTCATCAAGCCCGCCTGCCCGCCTGTTCGATGTACTCACACAGGCTCACGTGAGCTCGCTCGCGGACGCGCGCACTGCCCGGCGGCCACAGGAGCACAGCTACGCTGTCCGGGATTACCCCCTGCGCTCTGTAAGCCGCCAGCAACTTTCTATTTCCCTCTTTTATTTTTGCTCGCGTCACTGGAGACCCCCGTCCGATGGAGCCAGACCTCGTTTTTGGGGTACGGGGTACACCACAGTCGACGGATTCAAATTGCCCGACGTAACAGGTGCCGTGCACTTTCGCAAAATGCAGGAAGCGCAGTCGTTCAACGCAACATTTCACGCGCGCTATCGCTTACGAGGAAAAAAAAAAAAAGAAAGAAAAGAAGGAAAAGAAAAAGGACCGCGAATCACGGAAAGAAGGCAAAGAAGGAATATTGAAGTATATCCTACGAGGGGGAAAAAAAAAAAGAAAAGAAAACCGCGAATCACGGAAAGAAGGCGAAGAAGGAATATTTTGAAGTATATCCTACTGATCAAATGGCAAAAAGCAACCCCCCCCCCCCCCCCCCCCTAAGTGGTTCCGCCTTCTCCTTGGCTACCGCAGTTTAAATAAAAATCGCGTCGCCTTAACGAGGGCCCATTAAGCACACCATCCTTGACGGGATTATTGCCGTTCGGGTCCATCAATCGCAAAGCGGGCAAGCCAATCCCAATCGGACGGCGACAAAATAAAGGTTATCGGTCAGACAGCCGCGCAACGGCGTATGAGCGGCCAAGGTCAGAGCGATGCACAGTCGTTGCTGTAAGCGAAGCCTGAACCAGATTTGTTCTGAATGCCGACAAAGCCGACTACGTTGGGGCCGACGTTTATACGCATACATCGCGCGTGCGCAACACACACACACACACACACACACACACACACACACACACACACACACACACACACACACACACACACACACACACACACACACACACACACACACACACACACACACACACACACACACACACACACACACACACACACACACACACACACACACACACACACACACACACACACACACACACGCACAACACAACAGAGAGAGAGAGAGGCAGACAGGCAGAGAGGCGCTCGAGCAAGACACAAGTCGCTGAGGGGGGGCAAAACGTTATCGATCGATACGCAGCCTGAGGGGCTTTAGGGCACACACGTCGAGTAGCTTACGGGACAAATCGGGAGCCCGTCCGAAATAACGCTAATGGCCCCGCTTATCAGCGACCTCGCCGCATCGGCTGCCGAAGGGAGTGGGAGGCGAAGAGGCCGACCACGCAGCAGCCAATTAATGCGGGACGCAAGTGCGCCACCGCCCCTGCCAAGCGAACAGTACTCGCTCGCACACACAAACAAGCACACACACAGCCTGCCGGACATCTGTGCGCAGGTCGATGCAGGCGGAGAAAAACACGGGTAAAGCACAGACACTTCGGCTGAACTTTTTTTCAGAACAGAAATCAATGACGAGCAGTCTTCTTTCACTTCCAACCCAGACTACACGCTACACCTTTCGATCAGGTGGAAGCTTGGGTGCTGGGTAAGTTATTAAACTGGCTGCAAAGGATTACAGAACGCGAGAGCTAGAAACATACTTCCTATTTCAAGTTCTCTACCCTTGAGGACTACTCTAAAGTGCTCGGATAGTTAGTTCTCTGCTAAGCGCAAGAAGACATGAACTCGACTCGCACCCGAGTTCGCAGCGAACCGGTATACCAAATGAATGCCAACTTTCGAAAATCAGCCCATCCCAGTTACTTCTTCCACGCATGAAAGTAGGAAGAAAAAGTGCTTTTTATATATACTGTTACGGACGACAAGGAAGAAGAAGCGGGCAGTGGCGCGGGCAGGAGCGCTCGCGCTAGGCCCGCGAACATTCATTAAACGTCATCTACCATCGTCATCGGTCATGTTCTGTCTCCTGTCTTCATCGGCTTGCCGCTTCGTAACATTTGGTTGGAGGTGCGGCGTACGACATCCCCATCCTCGCCTTGGAGCATCGAGGCCATCTTCAAGCCGGGACCATCACCGAGGGCCCAGGGACATCGCCGAGCAGCTTCGCCCCAGCCCTTTAAGCCCAGACCTGAACAACTACCACCGCCCAGCCCCCAGCCCGGACCTGAAGACAAGGAGAACAGACATACCGATCAGAACCGAGGTGAAGGACCCGAATGACCCGAAGGAACCGATGGACACGAACACGCAACCCCCGCCCAAGCTGCCCGACGTGACCTCGAGCCATTGGTCCTATGGACTCTGGTGACGGATGGTTGACAGCTCCAAGGGAGGCGGATCACCCACGCATCAGACATCGTACCAGCAAGCCGCTCTATTCTTCTTTCTTCCTTTTCTTCTTCAAGCATCCAGACACGCCCGTCATCATGCCATAAAATCATTAACATCGCTAAACTTCCTCGTCCACGATCGGGACGATCGCTCGGTGGCCCCGGGTCATGTTACGGACGACAAGGAAGAAGCGGGCAGTGGCGCGGGCAGGAGCGCTCGCGCTAGGCCCGCGAACATTCATTAAACGTCATCTACCATCGTCATCGGTCATGTTCTGTCTCCTGTCTTCATCGGCTTGCCGCTTCGTAACAATATATATATATATATTATCTCGTCGAGCGACTACGCACATCTACGACGGGCATCGCAAGACTCTTCCGGGACTACAATGAACGAATTAATTCACCAGGTTCTTGCGTTCTCTACAAAGTGTTTGCCGCTAAACAACGCAAAGCTTTGTGGCTGGAGAAAATTAAATCTGGAGCAGTTCGTCGTGTTTTGTAGGAGGAGGACGATGCTAAGAAATAGCGTTAAAATCGGCATACATGAACAACGCGCTGCATGAAGCTCGAATGCAGCACGATCCAAAACAGTCGCGCTAGTTAAACCTGCGTGTTTTTTATTTTTATTTTTTTTTATGCGCACCCAAATAACTATTTTACTAAGAAAAATGAGTGACGTTTTGTTGGCATTAGCGCAAGTTTAGCTGTATCAATTTTGTGGAGAGTGCCGAGAAATACCCATTTTAAATTTTCTAATTATGTGCTTTCGTCTATAGATTTAAGAATGGGCTGCTCTCCCGCGTTGCGATGAACGCTCCCTGACGCGCTTCAATTGGAGAAACTTGGTTTAGCCAGGACGAATAAATTGGCCGTCGATCAATGAGTTTTTCTGGGATGACCGCGGCCATTTCGCTTCGCTGAAACAGGAGCGTGACCATGCCGACGAAGTTTTACAACATTGCACTGAACCTATTTTACATTCTACTCGGCTCTATACATTGCTGGAATGGCCCCGCCTGGTGACGCAGTGGTTAGGGCGCTCAACTAGTGTGCCAAAGGATGCGGGATCGAATCCCGGCCGCGGCGACCGCTTTTCGATGGAGGCGAAAAGCAAGGCGCCCGTGTGCTGTGCGATGTTAGTGCACGTTAAAGAACCCCAGGCGGTCGATATTTCCGGAGACCTCCGCTACGTCGCCTCTCATAGCCTGAGTCACTTTGGGACGTTAAACTCCACAAACCAAGCACTGTTGGAATGTTATTTTCGCACAGCCGTGGCGCAATTTCACCAACAACCACTCGTTCGCAGCAATATGCAAAGTGTTTAATGCAATGGAGCAAGTTGGCGCCAGTGGCACAAGCATTCCCACCGCTGCATGTACACGGAAACGTTGCCCAGGATTCAAATGAACGGGGCTCTCTGTTGTCAACCCCTCCCTCCCTGCCTCAACAACAACAACAACACAAATTTGCTGTGGTTTAGCTTGTGGTTAAACCTGGAGCTACGCTTCAGTTCGGCTTGAAAGTAAAGGCACGGATTTCGCACATAGTAGTTTATGGTTTATTTACGCCATAGGGCGACCACTTCACGTATGAGCACCTCTTGCTTCTCGTCGTTGCCCATTCTCATTCGGGTGTAGAAGTATGACATCGTCTCTATGGCGAACTACGGGGCACACCGCCGTCACAACGTTCGAACGAACCTTCTGTCCTGTAGCAACTCGCTGTTGTCGTTCGTCTCTACCAATTACCGAGTTATCTGTCCTCTTTTTCATTTTCTTCTTTTCCTTCTCTTTTTCTTGTTCGCTCTTCGAACAGGCCCGGCGAAATGGCGAGACTGTGGACAATGTAGCCTCGCTGCAAACAGTGACGGCTTTTGAGGATTGGTCCGAAAAATAGTCAAATAATATTTTTCCCGATTTTCCACGATTAAAATTAAAGCCTATGTATTACAACGTTGAATGCTTCAAGCGCTGTTCGTTGCATCGTACGCTTAATCTCAAAGCTAGCCTGATAATTCGCATGTCAAAGCACAAAACTGTATTCGCCCAAATAGATGAAAAACTCCGAATTGTTTTAGCTGGTTCTAAATGATTTCAGTTAGTTTCTGCTGGTACTCAGCTGGCATTGACTCGTCCCGGGTGCCTACCAACTGGAAGTCAGCGGGTCCTATTTGGTGATCAAGCAGAATCAACGCATTCTAGTTGCGTTTAAGTTGGGAGTTAGCTCGTAAAAGCAGGCAAACTAACTGATCTCTGTCATTACTGTCGTTGAGGTTAGTCGTGTGTTTTATTGATCTAAGCGTAATCAGTGAAAGCTGTGACAAAAGCAACAAAATTATTAGAGATTACGACTGCTCATAGCTGACAGCCACCTCAACAATTTGTCACCGCTGAGAGTGGAGACGCGTGATTCTCAGGCACGGCAACGTTGAAGATCACAAGAAACTTTCCCAGCAAAATGCTCGAAAACGCTTACAGAAACATATTTTTCTCCACTCGCTTAAAAAGTGGAATAAAAAAAGCAGGAATGTTATGTTATACTAATCCACGCCCCATTTAAACGTTGAATTCCTGTGAAACATTTAAACTTTTATTTTCTTCTCTGTACAAACATTATCAGATACGGTATAAAAAGCAGCGCAGGAGACTGCGCTAATTGGCGTTACAGCCAGATGGACAAGCGATAAAAGAATTACAGCCTGGAATCATTTTATCGGCCTTCCGTCTGTCCTTCCATCCTTATTGCCGTCTCGCTTCAAGCAGGTCGCTATTTCGGGGGCATGCTTCGTCGCCTTGGTAGTTCCCGATGTGACCCATCGATCACAGCAGGAAAGAACAGGACAATATTCGCCATCAAAAAACACACCTTTATCAAACGCCAGCTCACACGTAGAATGATACCATAATGCTGCAAATGAATAAATACTCTTTGCAACCCTACAATTTTCTTCTTATTGGAAAGATATAACACCTAGCGCAAAAAAAAAAAAAAGAAAGAAAGCAGCAATGGCTCGAACCTCGAGAAAGGCAAACTCTGGCTCTTGATACGTGGCGCGTCCGCCTGTCTTTTGAAGCCGTCCTTCAAAAAAAAAAAAAAAATGGAAATGCAAGACAGGAAATTGACTTTGGACAAAGGATGTGCACGTAGCTTATAGAACCTGCAACACTGACTCCACCTGTGTGCCTTTAGTGCGATGCGTGCACCAGCAACAGCAGGACGTGCGGTGTGTGCATTCAAGGGGGACCCACAACTACACCGCAACGAGCGAGCACACGTCTGAAAGTACGCACAAGGCGTACGTAGGGTGACAGGCGACTTGTCGCCGCGTGCGCTGTCGTCGACGGCATGACACACTGCGCCAACAACGTCCGCGCTCACGGAGGGAAGAGGGCGCGCTAGTGAGATATATCTCTTCCCCTCACTTGTTCATCCGCATAAGTCAGTAGAGTGCGACCAAGCGAAACGAGCGAGCGTGAAAGGGGAAGGAAACATTTAACAATGAAACACGGGCAGCGACGGCTAGAATCCAATCACAAACATCCGATCACAGGATACTTACAGTTGAAAAAGAACACTCCATGCTTCTTTATGTCCATGCCAAAGATTTCTCTCTCTTTTTGTCACGGGGATTAGACTTCTTGACTGCCCGTTAGGGCGGGCGAGAAAGTTCCCCGTTTAAGTTTTTTTCTTGTTTAATTTTCGCGGCATTACAGGTCCGGCCGTGAGAAGAAAAGTGCGGTCATGAGCTCAAAAATAATACAAAGCGGAGGTCATCTATGGCTAAAAATAAAATTGAGGCCACAGAGGCAAGTTAACTGTCATTCTCAGAAAGGATCTGGTGCCTGCATGCAAGTACGAGGCAAGAAAAGTGCCTCGGGTTATAAAGCCTCATTATAGGCGCAGCGAGCGACGAAAATGCGAACGCACATTCTTCTCGTGTTCTGAGGGACAACGAATTGCTCAAGACTGGCGCCGGATTGAGGAAGACGCAATTAGTTGTTGGATGCGTGTCCAGAGTCGTTTCACTGCCTTCTTTTCGCACGACCCCGGAGACGCGGGAACCGCGGCTATTCCCTGACCCAATTTCCAAACTTCGTTTCGGTCGACCACGTGCTTTCCTCCTTAGGCATCAAACGGCATGCGACATCCACGTTTTTACGCGTTAAACTTTTCGGGGAGCCCGCTGCGCATCAGCCGTGGTACCTCAATCGCGGGCTAAAGCAGCGCCTCACAGAGACCTCCAAGAGAGTACAAAGAACGAGTGCGGCGGTAATTTGCGCAGCCGCTGCCTCTAAAACAAAACAAACGACTGCCTTTGGTATCTCCAGAGTGAATTCTGCAACGACGAGCTTCCGGGAGATGCACTGCAAGGTGGCCTACAAGGGACAGAGAAAAGCTTTCAGCGAAGACTCCAGGAATTTGCCTGCTCACGCGTTGTTTGCAACTGGCCATAAGTGTCGCTCTTCGAGCCACCTCTGTACGCAAAGTGAACAGCTGCTGTACCATTTCTCGGCTTATATTTCGTGCTCAAAAAGTCCCCACCCAAGCACGGATTCATGGGGAGAAAAGGTAGAGGTGCGGACGTAAGTAAGGAGCACGCTTTTTCGATCAAATTAAAATCACGCTTTCTGCACTGAAGATAAGAAAGCAATATTTGTCCAAATAAAAGGCTACTGGCGTCTACTACCGATTCGCACATACCACGACTTCAATTATGCAACGCGTGAAAATTTTTTGAAGTAAATATCGTGCTTAGTTGACGTTTGTCCGCACCGGTACGTGCCCTTTCGCGGCGTCCAGCTCTCTCGTAATTAAATCGGGTACCACGCCCCGCAAGTCAGTGCGTACGTCAGTCAGTGGTGTATCGTTGACGGACAAGTAGACATGACGAAATAAGTGCCTGGTAACGGTATCACTTGCCCCGAACGCCTGAACCGTTCCGTGATGGGATGAGAGGGGGTGAACGGTAACAGAGGAGAGGGGAGGGGGCATTAACGTATCGTGCCGCGAGATAATTTCGACCCCCTGGTGTTCTTTAAACATGCACCGACACTATACGCAGCAGAGAGGCGGTCTTCATGTGCTCGCCAAAATCAGCACTTCGAGACCTTGCAATCTGACGGCCAACAGCCGAATGCTAAACATACCGAGTCAACACGGCAGGAGGAAACCAGGCCTGTGTGTGTGCGTGTGTAAGTATGAGGAGATCTATTAGTACGCCCAGAAGGGTGTTTCCGGAGGTGACCCTGAATCGACGACCACCCCGGTCGAGGACGAGCTCTCGCTGCAAGAGGCGCCCAAAAGGAGAAACTCTGCCGCCCTCGCACCCGTGTGATGACAGCAGCGCGGCTCTTCCCCAGAATGCTGGGTGTACTACGCTCACGCCGAAAGGTACAAGGAAGAGTGGTGGCCGTGCCGACACCTGCGCGCTGTCGTCTCCAAGCCGCCGAAGGGAGCGCACGCAACGCCAGGAATAGCTGCAGTCGTAAGGGGGGAAACGCCTAAGGACTCTCATTCGCGTCTCCATTGTCAGGGAACACAAAGAACAAGAATAAGGGCGGATGTTTCTTCCTTTTTTATCTCTCTTTCTCCCTCTCACCCTATCAAACCCTATGCCGCTCTCAACCCTCGCCTACAAGCAGCAAGCCGGGTGCAGAGCTGTTTATCAGCAGTAAGCAAGCGCGGCACACACTGCCCTATGCACGCGTGTGTACGGTATACTACTACGACGGCTGTGCACGAGTCAAGGGGCAAGGCAGCCTGCTGCGGCACGTATGTGCACAATGGCACTTTCGCAGACGACAATTGGCGCATGCCATTACACTCGCTAGCGCAACGCGTGTGGCCCGTTGCCGTCGCACAAGCGGAACAGCGTGACGCAATGTACGCATACATATACGCGACAAAACGACCAATGGAGAAAGGGTTGCCGACGCGTGCACACAAACTTGAGAGTCCCAGTTTTTGCGGGTGCTGACATGACACGCAGCACCAAGGCCGGGCTTGCGAAGTGCAAGCCTTATTTCCAGTCTTATTCGCTACTCCTCATTGGGATTGAGTCCAATACCAAAAGATGATCTCCCGAAGTCGCGTAGAATTATTCCTACGTTATACATTAGTTGCCGTTTCGCAAACTGCGAACAGCGGTGTTTAACTCCCCGAAGCGACACACGAGAGGTGCTGGGAAACAACGGTATTCTTCAATGTGCGCTGACACCACACATCACACAGGCGCATTTTACATTTCGCCAGTTTCAAAGCAACCTTTGGGAACTTGGAATAATAATAATAATAAAAAAAGAATCTGGTGCTTTAGGAGGGGGGGGGGGGGGGGGGGGGGCAGACAGGAACCATGACGAAGGCGTCACCACAGACTGAGGTGAGATAGCAACACTTTTTAAAGGGACACGGAACGCACAGCAAGAGTTTGTTTTCGGGGCAAGTTGGCGACTAGGCGTCGGGACAGACATTTACGATGGAGCGCCATGTTTAGTGTGTCTTCCGAACACCCTCTGTTGCTGTAAACGTGTTAAGAGATAAGAAGCACAGCACGCGCACTTAAACCATGCCCGGCTCAACAAAAATTATTTGAGTTGCTAGAGCGTATTAGGAACACCTGTTAAACGGCAACTTCGCACTATCCTTTCAAAACCATCTTACAGGTCGCATTAGGAAATCCGACCACAGCTGAGACTTAATACAGACGTAAGCATTGCACTATGTCTGTGGTGAGCTTCTCATGCGCATCGTACACCCCAAAGCTCTACTGCAGGCGGACCAATCCGTGACTAAAGCCGAGCCAATTGAGAGTTCAACATAGCGTGCCACCACATAATTGAGAAATGTAAGTTGCGTCCGCTGGGTCCGCTGAAAGTGGCCAATCGAGCGTTTCAGGGAACACCCTCTGATCAAGCTTATGGCGATTTCCACTGGTCGCTACGGAGCACGTTTTATTGCTCCGGGACGACGATTTCGAGTTTCACTGGTCGACCAAGATAGGTTGCGCGTATTCCGCTGGTCGTTTGGGGCAGCTCGGGACGCTCCAGCTCGATCCGCCGACCGAAGTCGGATCTCGCCGGAAGTCCTAGTCGCTGACGCGGTCACTTCCGGATGCTGCTGGATTCTTTTAGCTGTTTTTGACCGTTTCGGCGACATCGGCAGAGGACACTGGGCATCACCGTTTTTTGCGCGAATATGTCGAAGTTCGTCTATCGAAAAATGTCTGCAGCGTTAAAAAATGAGAAAGCAAGTTGTTGAGGGCCGCACTCCTGCCTATTTATCAACCGCAAACATTTTGGCGCTGGGATGCGGCTACAACTTTCGAAACCGGCCCAGCTTTACTTCCGCCGCGCGCTCTACACGTTCCGCTGGTCGACCAAGGCTGATTCGCTCTGTAGCTCGGGCGCCCAGCTCCAACCGACCAGTGGAAATCGCCATTAGACAGTACAGAAAGAAAACATCACAAGACTGCAAAAAAAAAAAAAAAAGTCATCGATAGAATTCCAGGTAGAACAATAGACTCTGTGGTCGAGGGTTTCGTACAACGCGAAACAATGAGTTTCCTTTCACCTCGGACAGCGACCACTACACGGGTTTTGCTTTTTTTTTTTTTTTTTGCATTAATACAGTGGCAGTGTGGAGATAACAAAAAATGGAAGTTGACGTCCTCGAAAGCCGATCGGTTATACAGCATTCTCAATATAAGAAATCTGAAAGTCCAGGTTTTCATGAAAGGAAACAACGTTTGCCGGAGCACCTATTTAACGGTGTTCAGCGTCCCAAAGCGACATCGGCTATTGGGGCGCGGTAGTGACGTGCTCCAAAAACTTCGAGCACCAGCGGTTCTATGACGTGCACACAGCATTACACGGAAGCCTTTGCTTTTCGCCTCCGTCGAAACGCAGTCGCCGCTGGGAACGAACTCGCGTCCTCGGAGCCTAACCACTGATCGAGGCATAGCGACAATTTAATTAATAACCACTCCATAATTATGCGTGAAAAGCACACGTTTTCCTGCTCTACAAATACAGGTTTCCTCAAGGGAAGCCAAAGCGGTCTAGCTGAAACCGGTGCGTAGAATCTCTGGGTCCCGCATGCGCGGCAGATAGCCCCAACAAAATGCGTAGGGCTGTAAAAGTGACTATATACGCCAATCGGCGACAGCAAAGGCGACGCGAGCTCGACGACATTTGGTGAAATTCCTCCACAGCTCAGACTTTGCACGCCAGTTTCTAAGCAAGCCGACCCCGCAATGAAATACGCATATTCGCCCAGGCTTATTACAAAAATGTCACAATTCGCAGTTGTCGCCCAGAGAGAGAGAGAGAGAGTTCCGACCGCCGTGCAAGAATTAGGCGACGAGGGATGTGCTGTATGCGACAGTTGAAGAAATGACAGAGGCTGGCCTCACGGTACGGGGCGTGTGCCACGTACGCACTCTCCGAAGACCTTACCCGTCTTGGCAATCGAGCGTTTCTCGTTGGGCTGCGATTTTAGGGGCGCTATGTTTAGAACTCCACGCGATGCTTTCCAGCTTAGAAATGCGGAGCCAAGCACGTCATCCGGAAACACAAGTGTCCCGCCAAGGAAAAGAAAACATTGCTAAAACGAAACCCGAAACACACACGTGCCTCAGCTTGCCCGCGAAAGCACGCGTAGTGTTCTCCGTACATGTGCGACTAAGCTGGCAAGTACCGCATTTCCAACCCGTCGAAGTCGAGCAGAATGTCGCTAGTCATCGGCCGCTTCAGGGAATAAGTACACTTCTCCAGTGAGAGGTCACCCTCCCCGTGCGAACAAAGCAGGCCAACGCGCTCCGTCCCCGAAACGAACGCGAGCCCTTTTGTGTAGCCACGAATGTCGGCTAAGTTCCCAGCATGCAGCAGAGAATGCCCACAAAACCTCTGATGCAATAGGTGTTTCGTTTGGGCTAGTCAGTAGCATAATTCCTTGAAAACATCGCGCAAATATAGAGACTGTCGTCGATTTGTGTCGTCCGTGTCTATATTTGGCTGTTTTCAACACACAAAACCTCATCCGAAGGGGATGACAAGCCCCGTGTGACCCCGGAGCAAGAGCACCAGTAAGTGGATAAGCAAAAAAAAAATAATAATAAATAAATAAATAATAATAATAATAATAATAATAATAATAATAATAACAATAATAATAATAATAATAATAATAATAATAATAATAATAATAATAATAATAATAATAATAATAATAATAATAATAATAATAATAATAATAATAATCAGATTGCTCGGAAAACAAACGAGGAGCACATGAAAGCATACCGAAAGAGTATTGCAAAAAAGGGCCTAACATTATCTCACTACGGCCGTCCTTCCAAACAGGTACAAAAGAATGCGGTCTTCCCAACGGCGAATCATCGCGGGCGAAGAGCGCCAATTCTTACCCATCGTGCAAGCAAAGCGCCACCTACATGCGGTTGTTATTTCTACTTCGTAATCATATGCCTTTCAGGCAAGCTATAGGTATTAATTTCCCATTGATCAGCCTCATGAAATAAATGAAAAAATAAATATATCAGTGAATCTCGGCTTTCTTGGCACGCTTCCTTTAGAGTATACGTCAACCAAGCTATCGTTTTACATGAGGGGGAGCACACAGGCGCCAATTCCACTCAGCCAGCGCTTCCCAAAACAAAGCGCGAAGGGTGAATGACGGTCCACGGATCCACACTTGAAAAGAGCGGCGGGTGCTTGGAAAGAAAGTTGCCGCCAAGAGTTTAGGGTCGGCTTCCTGACGCCTCCACGACAGCTGGGGCGCCACAAAGACGAGCATCCTTCACGCCTTGGAGCGTGCTTGAAGGGCGGCAGCGGCTCTGTCTTGGGGGCCCCGGATGGAAAAACAAAAATTATCAGACAGCCGCAATCATCCCCAGACTTCGCCCGCCTTCAAAAATAGCGCGCGGCTGCTAGGCAAGAGTCGCGGCCGCTGACCCCATGCATCCACACCCGACACCAGCCACCGATAACGAACCAGGATTTCTTACGACGTACACACATAAGCGAGCGTTCGGGTTCGTCGCTGTGGTCACCGGGATCATGCGTTAAATATAAGCCGTAGCAGCGTGTGGTGGTGAGGCGATTACCAGACCGGCTGCTCGATCCGTGAAAAGTGAGAGCTGACAGTGGTTAAGCGGACGTCGATCGCGCAGAGCACTTCGCGCACGGCATCCGATTCCAGGCTGAACTGCGATCAAAGCTTGAACATAAACTAGGTGCGCAGTCTAAACGTGATCGCCATGGCTACGCGAGTACTAGGGGCACCACTCGCAGCATATATGCTAATGGAAAGTTCACGCCCTCTAAACATGCAGTCGATTATCAGACATCGTAGATAGAGAACTCAGAGTAAGCCTAGCCAAGGGCTAATAACACACACACACACACGAATTGGCAAAGATGAGCTGCAAACATTCGCAAGTCCCGGGGAGGTCCAGCTATGTGATCGCCCAGACAAAGGTGTCGCGTTTATTGTTCCACTGAATTTATTTTTCTCTTTTCTGTTTGTTTCATGCGCAAATGTCATAGTCCAATGCACTTGTTATGCTGTATGCCTTGCAAGAGCGACACCTGGTCAAACGTAGTATAGCTTTTTGTCTGCGTACCCCGCAGTATTCGCAATACTGAAATGGAATTCTTCGCAATAAGGGCATACCGAGTTCCGCGATGTGCGAATAGCAGATCCTAGTCTACAAATATCGGCACTAATCCTTAATCAGTACCGCCGAAGGCGACAGTTAATCCAAAGCGCCCGACACCGGACGGCGCGTGCCCTCGAGACCTACCTTCGGGTCTCCTCCTGCCGCGCTGCACACACCGCCAAGACGTAACTGGCGCGGCGCCAGGAATCTGCAGGGCTCGGATCAGCCGAAGAATGGGGCAGTTTAGCCGATGCTTCGCCGCTGGCTTCTGTTAGAGTAGCCGCTTACACCAACTTGCGTAACTGGGCGCGTACTTTTCCACAAGGTGCGCGCGCTGCCCCACCTGACCATTTTTCCACACCTTCCTCATCACGCAGCACAAGTGGCACTGCACGCCCGAAACCGCGATCTGGCAACCGAGTAGAATAACTCGTTGAGAGGGAAAGAAAAAAAGATAAAGAACGCAGCATGAAAAACGGAATCCGAATCGCATTTCGCGCTTTGATCGTAAAACGTATAAAAAAAAATGAAATCTTACACCACCGCGGAAAGTCGCTCGATTGTGGACTCAAAAGATAGATTTATTTCTTCCTTCCCGAATGTTGTAACGGTATTCATTTTTACTCGCCGGCCTGTTCTGTCGCTTCTGTTTTCAATTACGCGTCTCTTTCCCCTTTGCCGCATGGCAGAGCAAGGAACACAGAGGAGCGCGCGACAGAGCCTGCGGGCCTTACGCACCACAGGCAAAAACAATTGGAGCACGCCTGGGTGGCCACGAGAAAAATGACGTCCCGCTTGTCGCCAATCGAAAGCAACGCGCCGTGGAACAATGCGGTAATGGTGGAGGGCGAATTGCTTCATCGTCCCGCCCGCGAGTCGAGAAGGGTCGTGGTTCCATACACGACGCGGAATGCCACGCAGTGCTTGAAGCCTACGTAAAGGAGAAGCAGCAGCGAACGAAAGGAGGCGCAACGCAAGACCAGCGGCGGAAAGAGACCGTTGCGGTTGGCTTTTATACGCTAACCACCGGTGTGACATCAAGCGGGGCGAGCGATGTTCCGTTCCGGCTTTCTGCTAATCGCGAACAACAATGTGCCCGCACTTTAGAAATAATATTATATATTTTTGACGTGTTGCTCGCACGCCAAAGGTGCGGAAAACGCACTTATCCTTGTATTTTTTATTTGGTGCATATATATACTTATTTCCTGGTTACTGCTGTTCTTCCATATCCATACACAAGTGTTAGGCCTATACTGCTTCGGCCAAAAAAACGCCGGCTGTATCACGATATTCGCGACGCTATGACAAAACTGTCGCTCTCTAAAGTTAAAGACAATGCAGCCTTTTCAGCACATAGCGTACGTCGCACGTGCATCAAACCCATGCGCAGTTCCATCCAAGTTCGACAACCGCATCGCGATATGGCTACATCTCCATGAGAGTACCGGACGACACTGAGTAAGATGGAGTCCAAGGTAAGACTCCTCCCGCAACACTAACGTATCGCGCGAAGAGAAAGATCCGGAATTGGCGATATATATGAACGTCCATTTCGACAAAAGTTTTAACATGAAAGTAATAAATAAAAGATGGGGGGGGAGGGGTGGGGGATGCTACTACAGCGACCCACAGCCAGGAGCACGCGCCCGGAGAGACTCCCCTGATCTCCCGTGGGAAGTAGCGGAATGGGATGGGAGAAAGGGAATGGGAAATAGGAATAACGGGTGGGTTATAGGTAGTTGGACGAGATCTGGGGACAGCGAGTTTTCGCCATGACTTTCTGATATTTCTTGGCTCCCCGTAGGGCCTGTCTGGCCAGGACAGGTATAGATCACCAAGATTAGACGATAAACTGAACCATAGACACGACAGCTGTAGGTCAAGACAAGCAGTACTGTTCGCTGCACACTTTCCCATCGTTGTCGTTCCTATTTTGGAGAGGCTGTCATGTTCCTCCTGATCATGTTCCTGGCCGGCTCGTGGCAGCTCGCGCACTTTTTATTGGGCGGGTCTAATTTCGCGCGTTCCTCAATGACACGAGCTCAAGCGAGCGGAGCATAGACGCAGTAACCAAACGCTAAATTACGAGCACTGAATCTCGCGCTACAAAGTGGGGCAAACACAGGCCCACAAGACGGGCATACGTGCGCGGGAATGACCTAGTCGCAGACATTCGCCCAAGCAGCAGCCCTGGCGAGCTCCGATCGGATGGCTCATGACGACAACCAAGTGCGCATCGCATTTCGTCGCCCAATCTCATCTTGCGAGTTTTCAGCTTGAAGGTCGCCACTCGACAATAGCGGAACAAGGTACGGGGACAACAGGTCGAAAGCTCATCGCCCGTGCACCGTACACGTAACAGAACTCCGAAATGGTATATAGAACACTGTTTCAAGCTCACGGGAGGCACGAAGGTTTGCGTTGCGTCCCCTCTTTTTCGAGGTGCTTCTGCAATCGAAGCAGTCTGGAAAAAAAAAAAGGACTGTGTGATCCTATTACCGGCGGCGCAAAGATATGTTGCCGGGCAAAAGAAAAGCAAAATCAAAGTGAGCGCCGGATATAATGCTGGATGCGAATAGGCATCGGAGACGACGCTGTCTGTAATGAACGAAGGCGGGCGCCTTTTAGGCACTAGCTGAGCATCGTTCGATCCGCGAACGGCTGGTACCGTGCCTTAAGTCGGGCAGAAAATCCCGCGGAAGCTGATGAGCCAGACAAGCAAGACGACGACGATAAGGCGACACGACAGGGAAACAAAAAATCCCCCTGGCTGCGACCTGACGAGCGCCAAAAGCGGCGACCAACAAAGGGAGGGGAGAGAGAGAAATAAAATACTCGGTCGACAGAAGCGACAGAGTGAGGCCAGTAATTTCCTTCTAATTCATCCTTGCTACAAGGCCCAGAGAGAGAGCTTTTTCCTTCGGCCAACCGGACGCCTGCCGCGGCGTGGGCTGCCTCTCACAACCCCCTGTCGACACACGCCGGCTTCTCTACACACACTGACACAAAATAGAATAAAAGAAAAACTAGATAAAAACAAAAGAAACACCAACGACAATTCGGAGAGCCCACCACCACTATAGCAGGAAGGAAAGAATCCCAACTCTGGGCGCACCAGCCGTCGCGCAAATGCCGCCTCTTCTGTCACCTCGACACTGCGAAGCTAACAGGCGCCGTTAGAGTCAGGCGAGACAGAAGGAGGTCCAATATAAAACTATATCTGCTGGTTCCTATACGCTCCTCGGGTTAGATACCTAGCGGGCGACAGAGACGACACGAGAAAGTAGATAGGTCAAGCACATTTCCCGAAACTCACGTATATCTTTTACACCTACTCCGAAGAGCAAGGAAGGATGTTAAGCAACGCTGAGTACTGTTCCGCCACTTCCTCGTCGTGCGACCTGAAAACGGGGGCGGACGCTGGCCGCTTGGACGGAAATGAGCAAACAAAGTGGACGACGTGATTTACGCTGCTTGCAGGGAGCCGCTTGTTACACTCCCCGTGCCGCATACAAAAGGCAGCCGCAATTAGTCGAGACAAGGGGCACGAAGGACGTAGCGAAATTTGTTTAAGGACCTGTCTCAATAAAGGCACAAGAGGAGACGACAAACGAACGAGGAAACAGAGAGAGACACAGATGACAATTTCGAGAGTGGCTACCATGTAATCTTGTGGAAAAGATCTTTGGAGAGGCGACAGCATCAGCCGTCGGACACGTGTACAGGCAATCGGGGCACGGCGACTATAGGTAGTACAAACAAGGCTTAGAGCACGAGAACAAACAAGATACTTTGCCGCTTGAGTCCTCGGGTCAAGCAACAGAGGGATACTCAGTGCTCCCGGAGGAACCGGCACCCACGCGATAGGTCAGTGGCCAAACAGACCAGACAACCGCCCCCACCATGCACGGAGATGGCCACACACACGCCCCGTTTCTCCAGGCGCCGTATCTGCTTCCGAAGAGGCCCACAGCCAGCCGTATCGAAATTTCATCTTTATTCGGTCAGCGACCTTTCATCCCGCACCAGAGTTCAGCAGAAAGGCGAGGAGGGCCAAAAAAGGAAAAGGGGCACCCCGCGACCCACCGCTACCTGAACGCGCAATCTGAAGACGACGCAGGGTGTCTAGAAAGCTCACAAACGGATTTCTTGAGTGCACGGAGTGCACGCCAAAAAGAGAGCTCTTTCTCTCCCCTCCAACCTGCCTTTTTAGATCACTTTGCACTTCACTCTTTGGGGACAAAATAACGGCCTCCGTCGCGATCCGGAGAGCCGCCAAACTTCCAACTCTCATTCCTATACACCGCCTTGTCACCGCTCACAAGGCAGCAAGCGGCCCAAACTCGTTCCCAGCAAGAAACCCGCAAAACGAGGCACTGCGACCGGATCACCAGGCAGCGGGAAGGACGGCTATTCCAGCTATTTAATAAACGGCGCCCACAAAAGCCGTAACGAAGTTCAGTGGTGAACAAGTGTGTGTGCGTGTTACTAACTGGCAGCAGAAAAGGACACCAGCGAATGTCGCCGTTGCTCGAGGCAGGTATGAGCCAATTAAGATGTAATCGCAATCAAAAGAAAGACTTTACGCAACTTTCAAAAATTTAGACGCAAGCGCTACGATTGCAGTGCGATAACACAGAACCCCCCCTCATATCTTTCCATCCCGCTTCTTACAGGAGAGTGTAGAATTTCGCTACGCAACTGGCCCCTCTGCCAAGCACAACAACGGCACGCAGCAGTCTGGCCAGAGCTCACGCTTTCAGGCACGCGCGCAGAGGAGGAAATCATGGCGCGCGCCGACCTCGCACGCTGCCCGACATTCCATTCGAGTTTTTGTTCTACCTCATTCCTTTCTTTCTCTTCTTTTGGGCGAGCCATTTTGGGCCAGAAACTCGCACTGCGTAGAAAGCTGGAAGTGCCCACGCTTCACCAGTTGGTGGTGGTGCCAGCGTTCGACCTGAAACCGTCACCGTCGACTGCCTCCAGCCCACGGGTGACTTCGAAGGTAACGGAATAGCGGCAAAAGCCAATAAACAAAATGCAGTTGGAGGATTAGTGGCTCAAAAGCGGGCCAAGTGACGTAAAGGAGGAGAGGACTCAAATTCAATACAACAGAAAAGTTGCAGAAATTCGTGACCGAAAGAAGGGCATGGATTCCAAGGATTGGTAAATCGGTCCTTAAGAATACAAACTCAAACCTAAGCCTGCAGGAACCCGCAATCCCCTCCTCCGAAGCGTCCGTGTATACCGGTGTTTCGCCGGCAACCTGTATCGACGCAGAGAGGGAGAAAACATGACTGGAGAGCGCTCCGCTTCAGAGCGAGCTAGGTCTCTCTCTCGACACAGATTACAGGCGGACGAAGGTCGCCCCATCCATTGTTATAGCTGTCGCTAAAAATCAATGTTATAAGGCTCTGTCTGGATACACCAATGCTTTGCTGGCAGCGAAAGACAAACTCATATTGCTGAGAATTAAAGGTATACTCTAAAAGCACCTGAAAAAGAAATACTCTACGGCGTGATCGTCGCTTCACAGTAACGCGGTGTAGCCTCGCCTCCTCGGGGTCGGCGCTCAAGGTGTCGCCACATATACCGCAGACGACATTGGTGGCTGAGTGACGGCGACAAAGCGTTCTGCCTTTTCTATACTCCGTTTCATACATCAAGTGTAAAAATACCAAAGCTACAGCTCTTGTTTGCGCTCTCCGCATCCGCGATAAAAAATAGTGCCTGCTCTTGACGAGAGAAAATAATAGTTGTTTTGTCTGCAAGCTTAATACATTTTACATTTGCCATCAACTTCATAAAAAGCACCTTTTTTAGGGAGAAAAGGTCGGATTCGGCTAATTTGTATGTTTTTTGATGTCGTTTTTGTTCGTGCCGCGTTTTGCTGCCCCGCAACCTTGCCAGCTGTGCCACCAGATGGCGCTGGCTGTGCCCTCCGCGCTGCGCATCCCTTTTTGAGAAAATGGTTCTTTGGTGCGCATTTTTCCTATAAGATCCGCTCTGTGAAGATGTCTAAGCATGCGAAGCATGTTATTGCAAACGTGTATGCTCGGAATAGAGCCCGTTTCGGCAGGAACCACTCGCCTACAGAACGAGCGCGTAGTGATACGCCTCCTGTTTTTTTTGTTTTTTTTTTTTCTTGCGGACTACGTGCGTAGCTTTCGCTGCGTTGCACCTGATGTATGAAACGGAGTATAGCTAGCTTACCGAAGTGGCTCCTAACTCTGCCATTACAATGCTGTAATCTAGTCGGTACAGTTCAATCTGTCCCCAGCGACCACACGTGGAGCCCTTGATCGTGCCCCACGGCGTACATTGCCCTTAATCAGAGCGTACAATTATGCTTTGAGGAAACGTAATCCCAAGCTAACTGACGGCAACAGCCTAAAGTGCGCATCCGTCCAACTACATCGCCGTAGCCGTGGACACCCTTCACTTCAGCATGTAAAATACATGTATGCACACTTCAAAACTGGGACCAACCATGTCTCTCACTGGAATGCTTTTCCGCACCTTATACGACCAATTCATTAAGCCAGAGGCAGATGAGCAGTGGCTCCAGATGCGAGGTGCTGTCCAGCGAGCAACACGCTGGCTCCCAGGTTGGGAATGTCTTTGAGTACAGAACAGTGCACACATGAAACCGCGAAGCTGTCATAGTCACCCGCGTTCGCGGGCCGCCTCACGTTGGCACGGAACCCGAGACAATTAAACGCCTTAACTCAAGCAAGAGTGTGCGGCAGCAACAACCCGTCCTCCTCCCAGGCGTCGCGCGAAATATGCGAGGATTTCGTTGCGCCGAACGTTACGCGCAATCCGTGCCTGGCAGCTGAAATGCGCTACCCACGATAGGACGCATGCATGCGGCAAGACAAGCAAGAAGAAAAGAAAAATTAACAGACCGCCGCTTCACTCGGTATTAAAAATAAACCAAAAACAAACAAAAAAGCACTTCCCACCAGACTTCAGTGACGTAAGGCACACCCATTATGACGTCAGCAATGCGCGCTTTCGTTTTTCCTCTTCCGCTCAATGAGGACGCCGACAGTGAACAAAGAAAAAGCCATTGCGCGCATCTGTCCCACGCGAGAAGGACGACAATCTGTAGGGGGAAAAGTATCGTCGGTGCAAAAAGCTCGAACAGGAAGAGCTATTTCCAGCGTCGCAGTTTGCCGGAGTCTAAGCGCGTCGTTGCGGCACTGTTTTAAAGGGACCCGCGAACATAAACAATGAGAAAGGTGGAAACCGGGCCAGCGCATTAAATGCCTTCGCTGCGCTCACCCGACAGCGGCCCGCATGGAATGGGCGAGTGAAAACTGCTGCAGCGCACCGGGAAGCCCCGGAGCGGCGAGCCGCGCCCGGATATGAACGAAGCCCGCACCAATATCCTGCTCTCGACGCAGAATGCGACTCAATGCAGGAGGCGAAGGGGGGCTAACGCCGGCCGGAACGCCACGCGACAACTGCCGAGAAAAAAAGAAAACGCCAACGAATTGTATACGAGTTCGCCGAACCAGATGCCCACACACGTCGCATAAAAAACATAGCCGCCGACTAAATACTTCGGGGAAGTGATCTGAATGAAGCCTATGAGATCCGGTAGTCGCGTCTAGTTTGGTTTGGTTTATAGGGATTTAACGTACCAAAGCGACCCAAGCTAAGGCAGAGACCGTAGTGGAGGGTTCCAGAAGTTTCGACCGCCTGGGGTTCTTGAACGTGCACTGATATCACACAGGAACACACGGGCGCCTTGCTTTTCCCGTCCATCGAAATGCGGTCGCCCCTGGATAGAAGCTGCGTCCATGGGTGAGCGCCGTAAACCGAGTTATAGAGGCGGGGTTAGTTATTTTGAGCCTTATTTCAAACATTATTTTCTCGGCGTTCTCGCTACAAAGGGAAGATCACGGCACAGACCTATCACGAAGCGCCAAGGCTAAGAATGAAGACTATCTGACCGTGTTACCGCTCTATCTTATCTTGTGCAGGCAGGTACTACAGCTTGACCTCCACTCAGGCACACCTGTATAATACAGCCAAGCAGTGTAAAGAAAGGACGGTTTTATAGCTGGACTTGGCAGCCATTACTGCATACCTGCGCTATCACGGTCGTCGTTGCCATATGAAGAGGAACAAGGCGGAGGAGGGGGGCAGACATCACTTTTATCTTGGTTTCGAAAGAACGGAGAAACTGCGGTTGCGGGTATAGCAATAATGGGTAACGGCAGGGGGAGGCAGTACTCCACCGCGAACGGCGTTCTACAAAGCCAATCCCGGTTTGCGCAAAGCCGCCCTTGCGTAACAACACAGGCAGAGGCTTCTCACAACGAAGGATATGTGAAGCCAGCATGAACAGCTTTCGCATGCACCGGCGAGCACACTGCACAAAGACGACATGTACAATGACCCAGCACTAAGGAGCTGCGTAGAAATGCGCGATCGTGACAAATGTCCTACAGTGCTTTAAATCCTTTTCCAACTAATATTTGATATGCGCCCGCGCCAGATCACCATATATTTTCTTCACAGTCCGACTCTGAGTCGAGGCAGCGAATCTGAGAGGAACGACGTTTATCAGGTAAAATTAGCTTTCAGAAGCCCGTTACAAACAGCCGCGTTTCAGAGAAACACGCGTTTCGGGGCCAGACTTTAAACCAGGGAACCGAAATGACACCGGATCAGAACAAATCTTTCGGCTCCGGCAAAGTTTCGTATGGACATTACAGCGCTCCCGGCACATTAAAAAGTCGCCGGGATTGCTGAACACTGCATCGGATGACGCGTTGGGCAAGCCGCAAAGACACGCACACAAGAGCCATGCAAAGCGCCACTGCACAGCTCATTACTCGCATTCAGGGATTAACGGACGCTCCTCCCGCGCGTCCACTTAGCGAATTCGGCTATGCAACGCTCTTGTGCAAGCCGGTTTAGGCGAAGCCGTTCAGGGTGTCTCGGGGACGGCACTAATGAAAGCAGTGAATAAACGGCAGCAACACGTGTGGATTATTTACTGGGAAACGCGAGCAGACAGTGGTGCAGATTAACCTCCAGCATACGCAACCTTTTCACCGTTCGTATTGGAAGTTCGTACATACTGGCGCATGAATCACAGGTCATCCCCGCTCGAAAGTGTGGCTGCGCTGTGGAGAGAGCTTCGGTTGTAAGGTGAAGAGCAAGTTGCATTCGCGACTTTCACAACAGGGAAATTTTGTACGACTACCACGCTCAAGCCCCGCCCGGTATAGCCAAGCACGTTTGATAGCCGTTTGATAGCAGCGAGGCCAAAAACGAACGGCGAATCAGCGCACGCTTACTGAAAGATGGACAGGCAACGGTGGTAGCAGTTCGGCTCTGAAGCTACTCTCGAGGGACCCAACGTTGAGAAAACGTTTCTGTGGTATGGTGACCGACACAGACTCCGAAGGAACGCTGCCGACGATCGTACGTGGGTTAAGGGTGAACGCAGAACCAACTTTATTTCAAAGAGACAGCACTATTTCAAAATTTTGGTTAGTGTATTGGTCTCAGCATTTTAGCAGATATACAAATAAAGAACCACAATGTATAGACGCGGGAACATCAAACCAAGAAAGCGAAAAAAAAAAAAAAGGAAAATGACAACGAACACATACATAGCCCCCAGCAGTCTGCGCCTGCGAGACGTTCCTATAAAACTTGTCAACCAGGCTCACAGCCTTTACCAGGGAGCCCCTGCCGCATAACTCCCCTCGTGCTGGGACTGGCCTGAACTGATTTCGTTGCGACGTTGGATTTCACGTGAGAGTCGTAAGCTGTTTGAAAATCCTCCGCAGGGTCCAATGACTGTTAGTCATCACCCTGCCTATCGGTCAAAATAAGTGGGACAAACAGAAACAGCGACAGTGTCAGCACCGGTGATTCAGGTGACGCGAAAGCCCTAGTTGTCTCAATAAGTGGCGTGGAAAGGAAGTGCGAAACAGGAAGACACCAAAACTGTAACAAATTGGGGCGGAACCATTCTTTGCGCAACATTCAGGGTGATGCCATACCACATTGCTTCGCATTTAACATTCATCTGCTAGTAGAGTTGGAAAGACTAATTTGCGAATATGAATACGAATCCATAACGACAAAGTGCAAAATGAGAGGCGGTAGAGTCAAGACTTTCGTTTTTAAAAAGACTAGTCATTCCGTGTAGGTTCTTATTAGCATATAGCCCTAGGCTACCATGTTATCCAGCTATCGCTCGTATGCGGTTGCCTATACGTGGCCTGGGAGTAGCCCATCGAAGAACCAGTGCTCAGTGATGTAACCTGCTGCCACCTGCCAGAGCGTGTCTTTATGTTTGTCTTAATTCAATAAACTCACTCACCCGATTATAACGGAGACAACGGCAGATTTTCTAGAGAGTGGCCTTTAACGCTATCGATTGCGTTAAAGTATAGTCACACGCATGGTCCTCTGCTGGCATACCTGTAGAACGCACGAGCTTCGGCGAAACTGCCGCTTCGCTCGAAGTCTTCCGCGCTCCGATAACGCTGTTGCTTTACCTGAACCGACCCGCATTATATCCTTGACCATGCGTCGCCACTCCAGTAATCCAATACACAAAGCAATTTCTTATGGATCGTCAATCCTACATTCGTATCCAAGATAATGAGCATGGTCCTTACCTACTCGGCACGCGGTGAACCCCTAAGGCGCGGTACTTTCCTCGCGGTACATCACCCTGTGGGCCATGCATGATAGCATAGGGGATTTTGAAGCCAGCCTGCAAACAGCGGCGACGATAGTAGACCGCTAAGCCCGCTGCTACGGTCTTTGGTGTTCCCGACAAATAATCAGAATTGGTGCACCTCCGCCCCTCACCAAAGTACACAACAACTCAAATCACTCTTTCTTTACACAGTGGTCTCATACACGAAGATGACGAGATACGGATACACGGACTCTACATCCACAAACACAGACGGTCAGACACTACATTGGCCAAACTCCGTACGGTGAAGGACCAGGTGGGCCGCATGGTCCGCCGGGTTTCAAACAAACGCGGGGGGTTACGATGCAAGGATGCCTTGCGGCTGGCAAACGCCTTCGTGACCAGTCGGATTCCCTATTCGACACCTTATCTCCACTTACGGAAACAAGAGGAGGATGCCCTTGAGGTCATCTTTCGCAAATTATTAAGCGTGCCCTGGACCTCCCCATCACTACTTCAAACAGCCGTCTTATGGCCCCTGGAGTGGTGAATCCTTTCTGGGAGCTCCGGGAGGCGCACCCTACAAACCAGTACACACGTTTATCGCAAACGAAGTCGGGTCGCCGCCTTCTTGCTCGACTCCGTATCGAACACGCCCCTCTAATGGAAGGTTCCGCATCCCAGAACTGTGGTGACTCGCCCTCTGTGTGCGACCTCTTCCAGCCAATATGTGACACGAGGATCATAATGGTCGGCGCCTGACACGAGCGGAAGCCCTAGCCCGACATTGTGGCAACATAACGGGTGTATACTACGTGGACGCCTCCGGCCCTCACCACGGGGGATGGTACACCGCCGCTGTAGTTCACAACAGCAAAACACTCAACGTTCTCACCTTCAGAGCCCACAGTACAACACAAGCAGGTGGCGATTGCTCTCACGGCCTCACACTCCGATTCAGAATACATAATTACCGACTCGCGAGGGGCCTGTCGGAACGTCGAACAAGGCTGAACTCCCTTCCTAGCCTATCGAATCTACTTAAATTGCATACGGAATATGGACTCCGTACAGCGTTACCTTATATGGGCCTACATCTTCAGCGGTATCACGACGTATATCAAAATTGTCATCGCTTTTGCACCAGCCCATGTAAAGGCCTCAAAAAGGCGGATGAGCGGCTCCTTCTCCGCCTTTTCACCAATACATTGCTGTGCCCGCCAGCCCTAAAACATTTTGACTCCTCCTTTAGCGGCAGCTGCCCACACTGTGGAGCGGTGTCTTCTGACATCTATCACATAGTGTGGGCCTGCCCCTCCAACCCGGCTATTCCCCCCATCTCCAACCCAACCCGGGAGGACTGGGAGGCGATCCTGCTCGGCTGCCACGACTTACAGGCCCAACGCGCGCTCGGGCAGCGGCAACCGCCACTGGGGTCCCAAACTAGGGACCTCCATCTAGTGCTTGTAAGGACCGGTCCCTTATGGGCTGATCCAAGCATACCTCCTGGCCCTTGTATATAGCTAATAAATGTTCTTACCACCACCACCCCAAGTGACTTCGTATAACGAGGAACTGTGCGGCGGCGAGCAAGCCTCACGGCTCCGAGCCAACGCGACCAACGAAGAAAAACAAAAAAAAAAAAAAAAAAAGGCTATGCTTCCGCGAAAAATGCGCCTCAGTTCTCGCCGCATTCCAGGCGAATAAGCGCGCTGCTGAAACAAGTAACCAGCATGAGATGACGTCGACCGCCAACTCATAGAGAAGGCCAGAAGAGAGAGAGCGGAGGGCGCTCGGCGTGAAAACGACAGGGTGACCCTGAATACCCGCCCCAAGTACGCGTGCGCTACGCCAAAGCGGGCCTCAGTGCTTATTGATATTCAGCGCCCCGCGGCCCCACCCAACTGTTCATAGCTGCAAGTGCACACAAACAACAAACGGAACGAACAGAGGGGGGGGGGGGGGGAAGCGACAGCTCGCCACCGACCGCTCGTCACACGCGTTGCACGCGCTACTCTCAACGCGCCGCGGCGCTCTTGCCCGAAGTGGGCCAGCAAGCAGCAGCAGGCGCGGGGGCGGAGTGAATTTGCATGGAGAAGGGGGGGATGCAGGCCCATCGTCCATTATGCAAAGTGCGAGCGGTCTCTCCCACTAATCTGGCTGGCAGCAGACATCCACGCCACAGTTGGGCACCTCTCCCTATTTCTCACTCCCCATCTATCCACCGCCACCTCGTCCTCTGCAGCGACCCTCACTCGGGGCCCTCGACAGCCTCGTTCCCTTGACCCACCTGCAGAGTGGGAGAGCTCGTGGCTCAACTTTTATGCCGCCGAACGCACACCGCATGGCTAAATAGGCGCAGTGCATTAGGGCTTCCGCCTCCTCAAGCAGGAGATGGCCCCGCGCGTTATTGCTAGCGAGCCATCAAGTGGCCGTCATAATATAGCAGCGGTCAGTTCGCAACAACAACGTGCACTTTACATACATACGTTCCCGCACCAGGAGCTGCTTTGGAGAAGAATGGGAGGTAGCGGGGAAGTCGTCACGGTCAAAAAACGCGGAAGTGCCGGAAGGATGTCTGGCGCTGAATGGCACGCGCGCGCACAGCACGTCCAACGCAACGTTTAAACACGAGGAGCAGATATTATTCGGTACGTTAAACACTATGACCACTCCGTCAGGAAGAAGTCGAGAGAAGCGTTTGAAAAATTTTAATCACGGTGCTATTTCTCTACGCGCGCGCGAATGACGCACGCACATTCGAAAGGCGAAGAATGCGCAGTAAAATATCTGTACGGGTACCGCAGTAAACGGGATCTCATGTCCTAAAGCGACACGCGGGTAAAAGCCCCACAATTTCCACCTCTAGAGCGTGTGTGTGTGTGTGTTGGGGGGTAGCGTTCGCTGACGTCACACAGCACACGGGAGCCGTTTGTCGCCACAGCCAAGATTTTGTGACCTCGGTAACAGCAACAAACGCCGAAGCGCACGAAGCCAACGTGGCGGGCTTTTTGAGTGGTTATTCCCTCGCGAGAGAATGTCTCATATGCACCAGGGCTGTGACAATTCGGGACTGGCTGCTCCTGCTGCTATTACTACTATTAACACTGTAGATGGCTTCACTGCATTCATTGTACCGTGTGAAAAGAATGTTAACATTCGATATCAACCAGAAACGCAGAACAAACCACAGATTCGTCACAAATGGCGGCTGTTGATGCACGGGCAGCGAATATGAATGTCGGGACTGTCAAGAGCCAACAGGCGAAGGCAGCTAGGAAAGAGTGAGGAGAGGACGGGAGCGACACATCTTGACAGTCGAGTCAGATTTCCACCACGTACCATAGAAAAGCCGCGACCTTGTAACACGCACGCACGAGTGTATGTCAGCGAGCTCCGCTGTCTTCAAGGCACCACTTCCACCAGTCCTCTCCCTCTTCGTCCCGGCCGCAATCGAAACGCCCATGCCGCGTGCGTCCCAATCGACAGTTAGTTACCGAGCGACAGGCGTCGCAGCGGCCTCGCCCGTCCTTTTTCGCCCAACACACAGACAAGCGAGCGCACAAACTCGGCAGAGAGAACGCGGATTGGCAACCATGGAAGAGTCGAAAGGAGCAGAACAATCAGGATAAAAAACACCAGACAAATGAGTTAGCCTCCCTTCACAGAGGTCGTCACGAAGAGCGACCTTCAAGCCTCGCAAGGCCTTCTTCAGTTGTTGGCTCAGTACGCCTTTCCTCCCTCATCCCCCGTTCTTTATTTTATGTTTCTTCCCTCATCCCGTATGCGGGACGGCCTCGAGCGCTTTCCCGAGCAGCAGAGCCGCGGGGTGTGTCCCGAGGTCCAGTCGATACACGCTCGCGAGCGCCACCGACTGCCCGAAGCAGTGACACGGCGCTTCGAGGAGGAGAACGGGGACGACAGCGCGACTTTTCGGAAGGCCTTCGTGCTGGCTGGCTGCGGACGACACGCACTCATTTGATTCACCAGCGTCCGCCCGACCCCCTCCACGCCTCAGAGGCTTTCCGCTCCTTTCTACCCGCAGCACTACGTGTTGGAAACGATGGCACAATCGCCAGTTGCATGCATTTATGCCGGACAACGGGGGACTCACGACGGGAGTATTGCGTGCGGGTCGACGCATTCTGATATCGCCCATCACCGGTCGATCGGCCACAAAACAGAACATGAGAATCGTTTTTCACGGCCGCCGGGGCAGTTGTCCATATACCGCACGCACGTCCACACAGCAGAAAAACTCAGAGAAAGGAGAATCAGCTGCGCCGTATTCGTAATGGCCCCTAATAATGACCAGCATACAGCACTCGGCCAACATCAAAGTGTATAGGAAACAAAGGACACCCCGCTTCAATAAATACGCGGCACACACGACACCCGCGAAAAGACGTGGTCATTTGCACACGGCAAAGGGAGAATTAAACGGCCCATGCAGCTGTAGATGGTTTCATTAGACGACACCAGTCAGCACCCGCCATCCGCGTTGGCTGCCTCGACAGCAATGATGGTGATGATGATGACGTGGTGGTTTTTGTTACAATGCAGTAAAAGACTACGAGAAACGCTCGAGGCCCAGCAGGCTGCAGAATTTTCTGCACACTTCGCCGAGTCTCAAAAAGGGAGCCGGTCAGCAGAAACAGAAAGTGAGATATGTAATAGGGCGCTATAGGTGAGAGAGAGGAAATAAAATTGAAGCGGGAGGAATGAAGTAGCATTTTCCTTTCACCCGTCGACTTATTTCAAATCTGATTGTAGTTGCAATTCTTATTTGCTATTCTTGCTCCATTTCTGCTCCCAATCACTTTTATTCATTTTTGCAGTCATTCCTTATCTACCTATCCTGACCACTAACGTCTGTTCTGACGAGTAGAAAGAGGGATTTCTCCCTCACCATCCGCCAAGTGGAAGAGGGAGAAATCCGAAGGAATGTCTTGTGGGCTTGGACTTGTCTGTCTGAGAAGCAAAGTCCGCTTGTCGGAACGTTGGCCCGGCTTAATTCCTCCCCCTCTAACCTTGTTCAGTGCTCATTCTTTCTCTCGTTCTAAGCATATATGCGTTATGTCTTGCTAATTAACGCGTCAGAAGACTCTGACCGCCAAAGCATGGTCCTTATTGTTCTGTTACATAACATTCTGCTACTCGCCTAATCTCCAGCATTTATATTATGCGCAATCTTAAGCTACCCCATTATATTCATGAGCACCCGACGTAGATTATAAAGCCCCACTTTAACCAAGCCCTGTTGATGTGCCTGTGTGGCCTAACGACTAGTGTTACAGCGTGTCTGACTCGGGATCCCAGGGTCCCGATGAGTTCGATTCCCACCTCAAAGCAGCCACCCAAGCTGACAGCCCCTGCCAACTCGGTCGTGACGTCACGTGGTTTCGTCCCACCATCGAGAAATCAACCTGGCCACGTCAGCTGTCAGTGCCATGGCCGTGATTTCTCGCTCACAACGCCGGCGGATTCTCTGCAGAACGGGGCGTTTAAACTACCAACTACAGAACAGAGGCCAGATGAGGAAGAAGCTAGCGAAGTTTTGTATGCGAGTAAGCACATTTACGCAAACAGATACAGGCACAAGTGTGTTGCCACAGTCATATACTATTTGAAGTATTCCATTACTGGGTCTGCCATAACTCGAGTGGGTCTGCCATAACTCGAGTCGCTTCAGGGTAGGACTACGTCACACTAACCGCCAGAGGTATACGCCGCACGTTCAGCTTCACATTTATGCAAATTGCGAACAAGGAAGGGGGACACGCGCGCTGCGACCTTGGATAAAAAGGCCACTTTCGAAAAGGAGCGCACATTCACAAGCGCCGGATGGCTGGTAATAACAAAAGGCACAGATCGCTTTGGGAACAACCAACATAATAGCTCGCCATCCAACCTTCATTAGATGGCGGGCACGCGTCACCAATCGTACATCCGTAGAGAACAGTTGCGTTACTCCGCAGACTCCCCATAGTAAGCTAGGCGACAGCCAACCGAGATAGGCAGCAAAAGGGGTTCTCTCGCGAAGAAAATCAGCAGTCTGTCGGGCCCTCGAGAGGTCACTCATTTATCTCCTCCAACTATCGGGCGACGAGGAAAAAAAACACTGCACGCACGTGCAGCAATCGCGCTTTTGTGATATGTGTTGTGACCGTGCATGGTCCGCGCTTGCGCGCACTATTGTGCGCCTGTGGGCATGGTATTGATATGTGCTGTTCCTGCAAGGGCTCTAAGTGAGCCTGTTCACATGAATCTTTTCGTGTGAGGAGGAGGAGGAGGAAAACATTTATTATGTAAACTTCCTTTTCTTCCTGAGTGGAGCCCTCAGTCCAGAGCTCCATGTGCCGCCTCAATCCTGCAGGCCCGCCAGAACAGCTGTCGCTGGTCTTGCGGTTTGGTGCTGATGAAGCGGTCTCAGAAGAAATAAATACACGTCAGTCCATAAGCCCATGGGCCACGGCAATCCTCTCGGCCCGCTCGATTAGCCGGCGTTGTTCGGCCAGCTCCGTGCGGGACAAGGCATCTTCTGAGCATGCTTTGCTTTGTCGTGACCCTACAACTGTCAAGTTGGCCAGTTGGCCCTGTCAAGGGAGTCAAGAAAATACAAAGAATCGTCGCCCTGTGAGAAATAGGAAGTGCTTTTGTTCAACTGTTCACCCCTCCCGTCGAGAGGCGCTATTGTCAAGTGAGGAATGCCTATTGTCCAAAGGAGACGATCGGAGTGACACGTCCGCTGACCTACAGGAGAAGAAAGGAGCATGAGGATTACGGCCATTAGAGGATTTCCCGTGAATGCAGGAAAGAGTTGCAATTGCCGGAAAGGGACACTGCTGGGAGCAGTATTCGTGGCGCGCACGTACACTTGGGTTTCTGAGAAGGAAATCCACTTGCCGGAACCAACATAGCGGATCTTTGCAGAAGAATCGAAATTTACCTCTTCGCCGTTCCCAAACTCTACCCGACAACAAGAGACCACGCCCGACGAAACAATACTGGACCAGTCAGTGCATCAAACCATCAGTGCAGTGATGTGTTCGATTGGTTGCCGATATCTGAGGGGTGTGGCCTGGAACTGATTGGTCAGCATCTTCAGAGAGGGGCTGGACATAGGGGATTTAAGGACGTTGCAGAGCACGAAATGACGCTCTGAGCCCTGGGTAAACGGCTCATCCAGACGCTTCTCGCTATGAACTCTTAACGCTTGCCATTTTGCTGATATACCATTTTTTTTTCTTCATGTAAATAAGTTTTCTCAAAGTGCCATTAAACCTGCTTGTATATATTTTACTAACTTCGAAGATTCAATCCTTCATCAACCCGGAGTCTCTGCACGCTACCAAGTGAAGGCCGGGTCGACTTAGTCCCAGCGTTACGACATATGCAACTCCGAGAAAGCTTCCCGATGCTGTCCAAGAGAAAATTCCGGATTTCGAAAGCAACAACGCCGAACTGCTCGCTGTCCAAGCGACATCCGCGACCTACTATCGCCACTGCTTCAGAAGAGGCCTTCATATCGCCCTGTCAAGCTGCACAGCAAGTGTGTATGTCGTCGTGCGCTAGGAATAGAACGCAGTGGACGCGACTGACGACTCTACATCGGGAAGACGCACGAGTCACATGCTCACTGAGGCAGAAATGGGTGGCAACTCCCAGCAAATCACCCAAGACAACTTGGAGACTATGCGCGGCCGTATTATATCATACTGCTTCACACCCAACCGAAATACAGCCAGCAGTGTATCGCTAAGGTCCTTCGGGATACCTGGACGGCAACAAACCCTATGCAGCAAATTTAAATTCAAAAAATTTAAATTCGAAAGAACAAAAGATGTATAAATGTAGTACCCTGTAAAACCGCTCAGTGTGTGTGCATGGGATACAGAGCTGGACGCACTTCGTTGCTAATATATATATATATATATATATATATATATATATATATATATATATATATATATATATATATATATATATATATATATATATATATATATATATATATATATCGAGAGAGAGAGAGGAGGGGGGGGGGAGGCAACTTCAATGCGCCATGCTGGACGGATCTGCGAATCCACTTGTCTCTGTGTCCAAATGTCTCTTCAACCGCGAGGGGCGCTAGCTTCCCAGTGTCTGACCGCGCGCTAATTGTGTAATGAATGGATGGGCGAATTTTATTGTCGTCCAATTCGAATAAGGTTCGCGCCTATATATAGCGGAGGCATAATGAATGCGCAATGTGCATTAAATTGTATACTTGTATACAAGAACAGGTGCAGGATGACCAAATCCTGAGCACCTTGTAGCGCGCGATCTCTCGAGCGCTGCTGCTTATGGCCACGCAAGTGCGTTATGTGCACGCCAGACTTCGCCGGCTGGACGCCCCGCGAAATGACGATAGCCGACACCCCCGGCAAGAGAGCCAGAAACGCGGCGATATTTAGTGGACGCATATCAGGCTCGCGCACCCGAGAGCCGACCTCGACGACGCGGGGCACTTCCTCGCTAAATCCAGCACAACAACAAAAGATACGCAGACGATCGCAGCATTGAGACAAAGCCTCAATCTGCCGTTCACTTCTGACAAGGCGGAGGGGGGCTATCAATTAACCTTTACTGAGACAACAGTATGCTCTATTGCGAAAGGTGCACGGGGAAGACGGCCAACGCCAAAATAAACTGGAATATGTACAGATCCCACAAGGGCCCGTATATATTTGCCGCTTAAGAATGAGCAGCAAAGCTGGAATGAACGGACCATCAGAGCAGGGCAACAGCGAAAAGCAATGCAACAGTATAAATTCCCGAGTGATGACTTGCATCTGTTTCGTGAGTTGATGCTTTCGCACGGTTGGCGCTCCCTACCGCACGCAGCATGAACGGATGTGAAGAAAACTCGACAGCTGCTTCGAGCAGACAGATGAGCCAACTAAGTACTGATATGTATGCACTTCATGCACGGATGGGAACAGTCACAGTAGGAGAGATCACGCCATCGCGTCATGAGACGTCATAATGCGCCTCATGGCTCATGCAGTACGGTCTGTCCCCCAACATTTTGCGCATGCAATTTCCACTTCACTGTCCAACATCAACACAAGCAGATCTGAAAGGCAGTTTTCTGTTTTTCGCGACTCGGTATAACGGATGATTCTCGCCCACGTGACTGGCGCGAAATGCTCAGAAAAATGACGGTTTGAATACTGTACATAATATAGTCCACTGCAACGTGATGGCACGCGTTAGGGTGCTCCAAGAAACTTCGACGTGCTTCCCTGATATCCGGGTCCAACGTTATATAATTAATGCGCATACGGGCAACGCATTCCCGCGCTACATTTCACGTCCTGCAAAACAAAATAAACAAAGAAAAATTCGCAACAAAGCGAACAGCAAGAGTATGCAGGCGCCGAATATACAGCCCACAAAAAAAAAAAAAAGCACACAAGTTGGGAGGGTAACAACGCCGGCTCGACAGACGTGTTTTTCTCATCGCTGCAAATAGAGCCACTGCTTTCCGGCAGTCAATCCATGCAAGCCGGAGCGATTCCTTGTTGCCATCTGGATTTCTCGTACGCGGAACTTTTAAATATTGCAACCACGCGTACAGATAAAACAAGAAACGTGCCTTTTAAGCAGCCGGTGAAAGCCGGATCGTTGCCGGGACAGTGTTATCAACCAACTACACGACAACATGGGGGATGTGAGAAAGGCGAAAGAAAGGTGAAGAAATTGGCAGTGGCTTTACTCAACTAAGCTAGGAAGTGAAAACAGCAGTAGTCGTGGATGAGATCGAATCGTTTCTCTGTTGTTGCTGTCGCACCTTCTCCGCCGGCTTGCGTCGTCGCTTTGCAAGTTTCTCTTCTCGCTCATCGGGAGTTTTCATCGCTCGTTGAGCTCTCTCAACTTCACTTTTTCTGCGTGTCTCTTCTTCGTGGCGAGCGATGTCGGCAGAATGTGTAGATTCGGTTTGCAGGCGAGCGTAGCGAGCGCTCGAGCGGCTGCTCCACAAACGGCTTATATCCCCGGCCGCTGCGGCGCAGCACATCGCACATGCGCAATGCGGCGCATAGCTAATTGATGACGTCACGCGCGGCGCTCCGCGGAGACCTGCGATATGTACCGGTACGAATGAAGTTTGCCAGTAGTAGTAATGCACTTTATTTAAGACACAAATTAAGCCTCCAGAAGATCGGCTGCCTGTTGTACCAAGGCTAGTTGGTCCTTCGGTGAAGAAGATCCCAGCCAGGCACGCCAGGAGACAGGTAGGGGGGTATGGATAGTGATTGCATGACGGCAGGACACAGGGAAAGACAATGTGCAAGATTCACCTAGATGGAGGGGCAGTTAGGGCACGAGGGGTCAGCTCGCATGTGATAAAGGTGTGTGAAGAAGAAGAAGCAGGTGGGCGATGTAGAAAAAAAGGCGAATCTTCGTATCCGAAACGCGCCGCAGAATCACGAAGTATTGTGCACGAGCACAGTTAACCCTGATTTCTCATCAATTCGATGTACCCTGTCCAGGTTGGCAGACAGAAGAAAAGCCCGCTTGAATCAAGCTGCACGGAGACGCGTGCAGAGTACCGGTGGGTACGACTCCCATCTCAAAAGCGTTGCCCAATTTGGCAGCTCCCTCGGCCAGGACATGTGGTCTCATGACGTCACACAACAAGCCGACCATACGTCACCTGCCAGAGCAATGCGGAGAACTGGACGGACGGACTGCGACTATTAAGGCGAAAGCCTTGATATTCATGCTGTCGTGGACAAAATGCGCCCAGCTTTTGCGGCGGCTCAGATTGGCCGAGGCGGGATGATGTCATAGAGGTCTCTACCAATCGCAGAGCACCACCACAGTATGCGCGAACGCGTGCCTTATATAGCCATATTCCAATCAAATGATGTATTACTAATTAACGACTAATAATTACGTGTGATGGATTAAGTAATTCATTGCTAATTAATGAATAATTAAGTATTCGATTACTATATACTTAATTACAGAATGAATTACTGATTAATGCCAGTTGCGTAGCAGAATGCGACACTTAGGCTTTCGCCTTTCACTACTTTAGTCGCTAAAGTCCCTCGTAATTTTTCTTGGGCCGAGTGGAAGCCCGTAGTGGCCGCGTACCAAATATGTTCATCGTAAATATACACCGTGCTGAAGGAAGTGATCCAAGCACTTCAGAGACCTCTGCGTTCATCACACTGGCACACCCCTGCGCCGAAATTTTCGCCACACTAACCTGAAATTTATATCACAGATACACAGGCGGATGTATCTGGCACACCTGTTCTGTGGACACGTGAACCGCGCCGTACGGGAAGGGAGGGAGGTGGCAGTGAAAGAAGAGAAAAAGAGGTGCTGTAGTGGAGGGCTACGTAGTAATTCGTTTCGCCTCCATGGAAACACAGCTGCCAGCGGTCGAGATCGAACCCGGGTGCTCCGGGACAGTAATCGGGCATCTTAACCACGGCATCACAACACCGCGGCGGGTGAAAGGTTCACGTGAAAGCCTCCTTAAAACGATTTCCAAATGGCTCCGAAACAGTTTCGTTAGAGACTGTTTCGCTACAACTAATATCCGAAAACCACGCTATATCTGCGTTAAGAGTGAGCCGGTCTTGTAGTACATCGTAATATATACACTGCCTGCCCTCTAGCTCCCTCTTTCTCAAAAGCACGATGTGGAAAAGTGTAAATTGGCGTGGCCAGACGGGCGAGTCGCGACTACAATGTACGGTCACAACCACCATGGCCACAACCATTACTCGGTCGGGAGAGGACATCCTGGGGAATAAGGATTGCGCAGGCTCCGCTGTGCACTTGGATCATATATAAGTGGAGCCGGATGTACAGAACCCGGATATTATGGATTATTAGATACAAATTATTCCATTTAAAATTCGACGCACTAGTACGGGATAGTAGCTTAATATATTGAACTCAAATTTCGTCGACCTATACACGTGGCGCTCCTGGCATAGTGTAACGCGTGATGAATGGCTTACGCTTGAGGATGGACTCAAACTAGCACGCCGTCACGCGGTGCAGCCAACCGAACCGGCTCTCGCGTGGGGCGATTCGCTGCCAGCGGAGCTGCGGAAACCAACTGGATTCTAACTTTAAAGAGTGGTTATTCAATTTAAGGCGTAATGGTAAGTGGCTAGCACCAATGAACCGTCCGCTGCGACTTCGATGCGCATCAGTTTAGGCCTATAGAAACGCCTAACGAGCTCGGCGGGAGGCAGGTCACTGCAAAATGCGTTCCACTACCATGGAAACTATGCGTTAATGATAGGCTTATCCATCGCCGTTCATATATTCAAATCATCGCAATGAGGTACCTATTTACTGATCACTACATCCTCGGGGATGCACAGCATTGATGCATGCCTGCCGCGCCCTGATGTCGCAACACAAAAGTACAGGTCATGAGGAAACAACAGGCACAGTAACTACATATATCTCGCTCACGCCGGACATCTCACCGACACAACGTGAAGACAGAAGCGGAAGTGAAATATAGAAGAAAGGTGCCATATTGCGGGCTTCGGATGAATTTTCACCTTTTGGGGTCCTTTCGCACATCACACGGAAAACCTGCTACATTTCGTCGACATCTAATTTCGACTGCAGCGGTAGGGATTCGATTCCGCGTCGTGTTCAGCAGCCGAAGCAACAACTGCATTTCGTTTCGCAAATCACGTGCACTCGCTCGCTATACGTACACAGGCAGCGCCAATTTACGGTCGGGGCAATATCTGCTCGCTCTACTCTCTCCACCATTACTGTATTCTCTCTCTCTGACACTTGGAGACTCAACGGACCATGAAGGAAGAGTGGACGCTACAGCTGGGGACTACGTTCCTTCGCACTGATGCGGCCGCCCAACGACACGTACAGCGCACGCGTCCGCAATGTTAGGACGTAAACAGTCCCCGGATCATGCGACAACAGCAGCAGCAGTTCGATACGGCATTCCACTCCGTTTCCTTAATGGCGACCATAGAACCGAGTCGCGAACAATACGCGACCGACAACGGCGAACAGATCGAGGCAAGAAGAGAGGAAAATCTCGCACTACACGTACACACATAGACACACCCGATTTCGCTCGGGGAGAGAACGAAATTATGTTCAGGCAGCGAGAACGACGTTGATGCCGCGCAACGCCAGATGTTGAATCACCAGGTCCACACTAACATACGCGCATTCCTGGAGAGGTTAGGGAGCAGACAGTGAGGGGAACCTACAGTAATAATAATAATAATAATAAACTTGAATAGCGTTACAGCTTGTGCATTACTTCTGATCCGACACAGCAGTATAAAAAGTTCCCAACAACGAGTCGGCAGAGCTCCCCAGTCAGTCATAGCCCAAGTCAGACGCCTCCGCTCATAAAGCACCACGCGCATCTCAAAACAGCGCGGGATCTTCGCACGTGGCTACAACTATACGCGGTGCACAGGGCAGTCGCCGGATGAGTGCAAGAGAGAAAACGCAGCGCGTTTCCAAATGTGTTTACAAGTAACCGCGCGCACAGAGAGGCGAGCGAATTCGCTGTCGAAGCCCACCGGGAACACTGGCTGCGGGCACGAGGCGACTTTCGAAAGTGACCCATACCGGTCTCGTCAGTCGCGTGGCTCCCACATTTCAACACCGTCAAGGGCAAAGGCGACGGACCGAGAACTAATCGCACACCGACATTGTATGAAAAGTACGCGGTGTTGATTCGCGGCTTCACTAACTAGTGTTCGAATGCGTGTGATTACACATAATCTTAAGTCAACCGACACACTGCGCACGTGAATAGGGGGTTGCCAAAAGCACACACGAAAAGAACAGCGATGAGGCAACGACGGTAGTTGCTCGCCCGCGGCGGTATACACCTCAGAGACCAGGTTTCAAACAACGCGTACGAATCCCTCGAGGCGCAAGGCCCGATTTATTGCATCTCCCTCGCGCGCACACAAATCCACTGTCCGCCCAAGGAAACCGACAGCATCAAGTAAGCACACGGGAGCTCTCTGTCGGTGTTTCGTATTTTGCTCTCGTCTTACAACTGTGCATAGCTGTCTTGCTTTGTTCTGACATTGTTCATTTAAATCATATGTTTTCCTGCAGCGTCCCACATGTAATAATGCACTTGAAGTGCTGCAGGTATCTGTAAAAACAAATAAAGTAAAGCAAGCCACATTCGCGCCGACGCGATCATCAGCGCAACTAATAACAGCGCCGTGCTCACGCACAACGGGCGTTGTTTTCGCGTACGCCATACGCAGACACCGACGGTAAAGGCGAAACAACAAATCTAAGGTCGCGACTGTGAAAAAAAAAAAAAAAAAACTATGTATACAGACGGAAGGCGAGCCCGAGCAGCCGAGAGCAGAACCTGCGCTTATAACACGGCTGGCATGCAGGAGCAACAACCTCAGCCAAACCCACGGAGAGCGGCGCAGGGGAACAGTACCGACTCGAAAGGAACACAAGCTGTGCTTTTTCCAGTACCAGCAAAAGCTATCCTAGCGTTACAACCACGGCCGCACTACATTGGGGCAAATACAGTATATGTTCGCAGCAGAGGGTCCCACGCAAGCCCAGCGCACCACTCGTAGGACGTAAAACAATCGCTGCTCCGCCGCCGCGGCCCCAAGTGCCCACGCGTGCAACGACCTTGCCGAAGAGCGGCAACCACCATCGCGGCGCACGCGCATAAGCAGAGGGGGCGCCGCTCGCACTCATATACAGTTAAAACTCGATTTAACGAAGTTGAGGGGAGCCGTGAATTATTTCGTTAAATCGAGAACTTCGTTAAATTGAATGAGGCATTTCTTGGGCACATAATTCAGTACATTCGATTACAGTAAAACCTCGTTAAAACGTACCCGCTTAAACAGTACTTTAGTTTTAAAAGTGTTAAAGTCAAGTCCGCGACTGAGCACCCATTGAACATAATGCATTTTGCATCCGCATAAACCGTACCAGCTTATCGCGGTCGTATCGGTTAGCACGTACCATTTTCACTTTTCGTCGCACTTGCGCGTGACGAATTCACGCCGGTAGCACCGACCCAAAGGACGGTTCGGCTAGCGGCGCAACAATCTTCCCTAAATACCGCCGACGGGACGGCAAGCCACACAGCTAATGACAAATTGGCGCCAAAGTTGGTAATCATACAACTAGCGCAATCTTTGGGGGTCCGTGTGGTAATCGTCATGACCCCCCGCGCTACTTTCGAGTGGGTAGCGCCAACACCACGACCGGCGCCGCTAGCGCGTACGAAAAGAAACAACAAAAATTCTTACTCGACAAGAAAGGCCCGAGGGGACTACAAATTTATTTTCTGCCAAAGTCGGTGAACTTTGTAAATTTTGGGGTGCTGTCTACAAAATAGACCAAAAATTAACACTTTTTCACCCTTATTTCTCGAAAAAAGGTTCGTTAAATCGGGACAGATCACGGAATCGGTTTCGTTATTTCGGGTTAGTCAAAGCATTGAACCCTATGGGCGTCTGAGGGGGAATTAGGATACTGTCGTGACGCTGGGGCTAAGTCGACCCGGCCTTCACTTGGTAGCGTGCAGAGACTCGGGGTTGAAGAAGGACTGAATCTTCGAAGTTGGTGAAATATGTACAAGCAGGTTTAATGGCACTTTGAGAAAACTTATTTACAAGATTATTTACAAGAAAAAGAAGGGTACATCAGCAAAATGGCAAGCGTTAAGAGTTCATAGCGAGAAGCGACTGGATGAGCCGTTTACCCAGGGCTCAGAGCGACATTTCGTGCTCTGCAGCGTCCTTAAAACCCCCTATGTCCAGCCCCTCTCTGAAGATGCTGACCAACCAAATCCAGGGCACGCCCCTCAGGTATCGGCATCCAATCGAACACATCACTGCACTGATGGTCTGAAGCACTGACTGGTCCGGCATTCATTCGTTGGGCGTGATCACGTGTTGGCGGGAAAAGCTTGGGAACGGCGAGGAGAGGAGGTACATTTCTATTCTTCAGCAAAGAAACCACAGGCTGGTTCTGACAAGTGGTATTACTTCTCAGAAACCCGAGTGCACGTGGCGCCGCTTCCGCTCCCAGCATTGTCCGTTTTCGACAATTGCAAATCTTTCCTGCATTCCTGGGAAATCACTTAATGGCTGTATGCGTCATGCTCCTTTCTTGTCCTGCACGTCAGCGGACATGTCACTCTGTCGTCTCCTTTGGAAAGTAGACATTCCTCACTGGACCATAGGGCTTATCGACTGGAAGGGTGAACAAAAGAAAGAAAGCACTTCCTGCATTTCCCGCAGGGGGACGTTTCTTTGTGTTTTTCCAGACGTTCTCTTGGTAGGGTCAATTTGGCATTTGCAGAGTGTCCACAAAGCAAAACAGGCTTACAAAACAGGATTCCTGGAAACAGGCTCACTTAGAGCCATTGGACCATCACCACATATTCACAGCACTTATCCATGCCCACAGGCGAACAATAGAGCGCGCAAATGCGGATGCTTGGTCGTAACAGCCTCCTCCCCCGCCAGAAGAGTCTCGGAGGGCAGCAGTCCCAGCTGCTGCATGAAGAGACGACTTAATGGCCTGCACGTGAACGCTTGAAGCTCGCTGTTGCTTGTCGCGTTGTCTTGATTGTTGTAGGCCAAATTGCTCGAGCTGTCTGAAACTCAACCACATGTCGAAGCAAGCACTCGGCTCCCGTCTGAAGAGACCAGGTTAAAAGAAGACTGCCATTGTTGTTCGAGAAAAGCCCACTCTCAAGACGTTCAGGACCCACGTATTCCTAGAAAACCAAACGTGCTGCTTTACATAGCCACACATATACAAGCGCACGAAAAAAAAAAAAAAAAAAAAAAAAAAAAAAAAAAAACCTGATTATCAATTTGGATACATGGTGAGGAACATCTCGGACCGCTTAGAAAGAGCGGCTAAGCGCGTCCGCATTCCCATTTAACTTCCCCTTTTTGTATCTTATTTCAAAATTGTACTGCTGTAAAATCAAGCTCCACCTAAGAAGGCGACTGTTCTTCGATGTCGCAGTTTGCAGCCAAGCCAGGGGACAATGGTCCGTCTCTACGGTGAATTTGGCCCCTCCAAGATAGCACTGCAATTTTTGAATGGCCCATACAATGCAAGCGCATTCTTTCTCTGACGCGCAATAAGCCCTCTCTCTAGTACTCAGTTTTCTGCTCAAGTAGAGCACGGGGTGCTCATTACCGTCGTCATCTCTCTGGCAGAGAACAGCACCTAACCCTCGATCACTGGCATCACACTGGACCGTGAATTCTCGGCCATAGTCTGGAGCTCGCAATACCGGACGGCTAATCAGCACAGCCTTCAGGTTTACGAAGGAGGCTTCCTTTTGTTCGTCCCAGACTACATTTGTCGGTTCTGTCTTGCGGAGAGCGTCGGTCAGAGGGCTAGCCAAAGATGAATAGTGAGGGATGTAGTGGTTGTAGTATCCCGTCAGCCCTAAGAATGCCCGAATTTCCGTCTTCGTGCTCGGCCGCGGGTAGTCTGCTACCGCAGAAATCTTAATCTCGCTGGGTTTCCTGAAACCTTGACCTACATTGTGACCCAAGTAGTCCACGGTCGCCCTTGCCAGGCAACATTTCTCGGCCTTTACGGTTAGTCCAGCTTGACGCAAAAGGCTCAGTACAGCTCTTAGATGTACCATATGGTCCGCCCATGAGTCGGAAAAAACCGCAATGTCGTCTAAATAAGGCACCGCGAATGTTTCACACCCCTTTAAAACCCTATCCATGAGTCGGGAAAAACAAAATGGAACATTTTTGAGCCCGAAACTCATCATTGTTGGCTGGTAGCTGCCCGTCGGAGTGACGAAAGCCGCGTATCTGCTGGCGCGTTCAGTGAGCGGTACTTGCCAGTATCCTCGAGTAAGGTCCAGCGTAGTCACATATGCCGCTCTACTGACCTGTTCTACTCTCTCCTCAATATTCGGAATAGGATACACTTGATCCCTGGTGAGAGAATTTAGCTTTCGGTAGTCTACCACAGGCCTAGGGTCTTTACCTGGAGCTTCTACTAAGATCATAGGCGAAGCATAATCGCTTTCCGAGGGTTTTATTACTCCTAATTCCAGCATGCGAGTTACTTCCCTATCCAGAATTTCTCTTTGCCTTGGAGAAAATCGGTAGCACCTTGATCGCACTGGCACGTCTGAAGTCAGCTCAATATCGTGCTCAGTCAAATCAGTCCTGCCTGGCCTGTCCACGAAACAGGCCTCAAACTCTGTTATTATTTCGCCCAGATCGGACAGCTGGGATTTCTTTAGTTCTCTTCTCTGCTCCGTCTTTCTGAGAAGCTCCTGAGCGTTGCTTCCTTTTCCGCTGAGGCAAATCAAGTTATCCCCAATCTCCTCCGGAAGGTTTAACGTTAGATTTACCATGGTTTCCCTCTGCTCATAAGGCTTCATAAGATTGCAATGATAAATGCGCACTGCTTTACGCCTATCGGGGATTTTCACTGCGTAGTTAGTGTCAGAAAACTCTGCAACGACTTTAGCAGGTCCTTCCCACTGTACTTCGAGCTTATTCTTGGGATCATTGGCTTGCTCCATAGCTAAGTCCTCTCGGGTTCCACTTAAAAGTCTCGTGAGATTACTAGACACTGGCGGCAAGAGGTTACTTTCAAGAACGTCCTCATTCCGTGTCTTATCAAGCTCACTTTCATGTTGACTTATCTGAGATGCCTCGCTCTCAAAGTTTTCTGGCCCGCTATTTTCCGCATTTACCACTGTTTTAACTGCCGTTTCCTCCGCTGTTGATTTTTCTGAAATGAGCAGTGTAGCTAGTTCTCGCGCCTTTGAACGTGTTAAGGCCTGCACATCTCTGTCTCCGAAAATCAGAAGGCAAGCTTTGACCTTCTCGTAGTTGTCCGCGTCCTCCTTGTTTAGCCGCGCGACAACCTCCGCTGCCTCGCAGGGCAGAACCGTCAATAATCTCTGAGACCACGTGTCTCGCTGGAAGGACAGTTCTTCGCAAGTTCGCTCAAAGTTACCCAGATACAGACCGATATCCCCTGATATCACATATGGCTGCATGTACTTTGACATCTTGAAATCTGCCTCCTTGTTGAGAAGAGGTACCGCTAGCTGGGGACAATTGCCCGACCTCTTGCTCAACTCTACTTCTAATTTCCGGAGCTCAATTTCTAGCTCCCGCTTTTTTGCTTCTCTCTCAAGCTTCTCACGTTCGTGCTCCCTTTCCTCTTTTTCCCTCTGACGTTCGCGCTCTTTCTGCTGTCTGAGCTGTTCCTCCTTTTTTTGGGCGATGAGGTTCCATGCTTCACTGAGCTCCTCATCATCGGCTCCCAAATCTGTGATTGCCTTTATAATCAAAGGTTTTCGTGCCAAACCACTTGTATCAATTCCCAATTCCTCACACAATAGCAACAGGTCCGGTTTCTGCAGCTTTTGTAGGTCCATGATCGCTCCGAGTGTCGGCTACTTCCAAAACAACAGTGCAAACTACCAAACCTAAAGGCGTTTCAACACTTTTTACCAGTTCTAAAATCTAACCCTGTTCTAGAACCTGGTCCACATCAGAAGAAAAGCCAAGCACTCACCCACACATGCGATCGATGTTCCGAGCTGCTTTCTTGTTGGCCGATTGTTGCTCCTGCTTGTTGCTTGAGATGCCACCTCCGATCACAAGATGTTGTGGCTTGTAGATTCTGATCCACCTCGAATCACCAGATGTTGTAGCTTGTAGATCCAGATCCCACCTCCAGTCATCAGATGTTGTGGCTTGTAGATTCAGATCCCAACGCTGGTCACCAGTTGTCGTGACGCTGGGGCTAAGTCGACCCGGCCTTCACTTGGTAGCGTGCAGAGACTCGGGGTTGAAGAAGGACTGAATCTTCGAAGTTGGTGAAATATGTACAAGCAGGTTTAATGGCACTTTGAGAAAACTTATTTACAAGATTATTTACAAGAAAAAGAAGGGTACATCAGCAAAATGGCAAGCGTTAAGAGTTCATAGCGAGAAGCGACTGGATGAGCCGTTTACCCAGGGCTCAGAGCGACATTTCGTGCTCTGCAGCGTCCTTAAAACCCCCTATGTCCAGCCCCTCTCTGAAGATGCTGACCAACCAAATCCAGGGCACGCCCCTCAGGTATCGGCATCCAATCGAACACATCACTGCACTGATGGTCTGAAGCACTGACTGGTCCGGCATTCATTCGTTGGGCGTGATCACTTGTTGGCGGGAAAAGCTTGGGAACGGCGAGGAGAGGAGGTACATTTCTATTCTTCAGCAAAGAAACCACAGGCTGGTTCTGACAAGTGGTTTTACTTCTCAGAAACCCGAGTGCACGTGGCGCCGCTTCCGCTCCCAGCATTGTCCGTTTTCGACAATTGCAAATCTTTCCTGCATTCCTGGGAAATCACTTAATGGCTGTATGCGTCATGCTCCTTTCTTGTCCTGCACGTCAGCGGACATGTCACTCTGTCGTCTCCTTTGGAAAGTAGACATTCCTCACTGGACGATAGGGCTTATCGACTGGAAGGGTGAACAAAAGAAAGAAAGCACTTCCTGCATTTCCCGCAGGGGGACGTTTCTTTGTGTTTTTCCAGACGTTCTCTTGGCAGGGTCAATTTGGCATTTGCAGAGTGTCCACAAAGCAAAACAGGCTTACAAAACAGGATTCCTGGAAACAGGCTCACTTAGAGCCATTGGACCATCACCACATATTCACAGCACTTATCCATGCCCACAGGCGAACAATAGAGCGCGCAAATGCGGATGCTTGGTCGTAACAATACCTTCGTTAAATCGGGTTTCGTTAAATCGAGTTTTGACTGTACATACGTATACCCGCGACGTGCCAACACGCGTGGTTTGCTGCTTCGTGGTCGTAATTCAGGAATGGCGCTGCGCGCCGCACACAAGAGTGACAAAACAACGCCGACGGTCCTTCGCTCGTACGCGGATGGGGCATCACAACCCACGTACGGGACGCGAGAACACCTGCCGCGTGAGACAGGCTGCATAACGACGTAATGATGACAGTGGAGTGCGACGTCGCCGCCTCCCACGCATGATCTATCACGCGTTCGAGGGCCGTGAGAAAGAGAGAAAAAAAAAAAAACGCGCGCGCAGCCAAGGAACAACAGCGATTCGTTCAAGCCATTAGATCTCGGCGAGCACGTCGAGCTGTCATCGCCATAAACCAGGTTCCCTTCTTTTGTTAATCTTTTCCTTGTCTTTCTTCAAAAAAAAAAAAAAAAGGGGGGGGGGGGGACAATTCGTTACCGAGGTCCCACAAGCGAAAATCTGATTGAGAAGCTTGTTTTTTGTTTTTTTTTTTTTCTGATTTGTACAATGCAAGCTACAGCAATCCTTCGGAGGAACTGCGGCTAAACTATTTAGCACAAGCTATTACCCGCAAGATAGGGCAGGCTGACGTCCCTACAATTTTTATAGCAGAGAACAAAAGGTCCCGCGGTCGCACCGCACTGTTGTAGGAGCTATCGTTTGCACGGGCAGTCATGACCGAAGACCTCAAGGACCGGTCCCAGAAAAGCGTTGCGCTTCAGTAGTACATTTGGACCACGTGAGGGATGTTTCGCCTTATCTCCACTCACCAGCTCTGCAAAACTTTAATATGCGAACTAATATTACGAACGAAAAGCGAGGTACGTTTAGTTGGGTCTGGCATCAAGTGATTAATAGGCGTTAACACCAACTAAAACATTGTGTTCTTCGATATCGAAAGAATTGAACGCAAGAAAGCACTGCGAAGGAACGCTTCCAAGTAACAACATTCATTGCAAAGAAAACCCCGGTGAAAACTGAACATCTGCAGAAAACGGCATAGCACAAATTCATCGAATTCACGTTTATGCTTACCGTGTAACCAGAATAATGCCATATACTTCACACTATTCACAGCACCGCCTCTGCGCCCACAGCGAGGCCTCAGCCTGCTATGCTGAGGTGCAAAGCGAAAAGACACCGCTTTATTAGAAAAGAGGACACCAGAACATACAGGAGGCTGACCAAAGTTACACGGAATATTATAATTATATTCGCCTAAACAAACAGCGTTGAAAGCGTGAGCGGATGATGAGGGAGGGGGGGGGGGGGGGGGGGGAGAGAGCTTAGTCGTACACGACCTGCAATTACGAAAATCAGCGCGTACAAGCGTTGGCATACACCGGTTCAGCTGCCCCACCTGCCCCATCTCGAGCCTAAAAGAAAAACAAAAACCTAGTAGCAATGAAGTATACGAAGGAACCTCGCTCGCTGCTCGAAATTAAAAGGCCAGAAGACCGAGAACGGCCCCGAGCACCACAAGTGATTTCTCGATCAAAAGCCATTCTCTGCCCGGTAATCATCTGTCCCGTCCAATTAGATTTCCCGGGGCCGCGCGAGACGATGCACATCATTTCCGTGCGAGCAGGCCGGAAAACGAAAAAAATGTTCGCCCTAATTGGAACCTCGCTAAGATCGCACGAAAAAAAAAAACGCCGCCTCATTCTTTTTATTCACCGGCGATGGTGAACATACCCGACATTTTAGCAACAATGAATGTCAATTATGAAAACGTCATACAAGTATGGAAAGCACTGCTCTGCGACTGCCGTAAACAGCTGAGTGGATGTCAGGAGTCCTCTGAGAGTATGAGGCGAGTGCAACCTCGATGACACGTACAAGCATCATACCCGGTTCTGTCCCATCTATTAGATACGGATAATGAGCGGCCCCTTAGCGTCACTGTGAGCGGGTCAAAATTTGGGCCGCTTTCTCTTCAGGAAGTAAACAGAGCGAACAAAATTCACGTACTCCTTTCCCATAGATGCGACCCAATACGGGCCGCGCGAGGATAATACGCCCCCTCCTCGTCAGCATCTGCAGGAAGCATTCGGCATATTTCTGGTGCGGCACAGTCAAGTGATGTTGGCGGTCACCACACCTCTTCTCCTCTGGCCGGTTGCCTCGCCTTTTCTCTGGGCTAGATCGCTCTGTAGATAAGAACACTCGCCATATCGGCTCGTTCATGCCGCAGGCATAAAGAGGTGCATAAATCCAGCACAAATATCACACTGCAGAGCGTTTTGCTTATGTAATACATGTAAGTGCACTTAGCAAAAATTGCCCTCAAATAATAAATAAGTGTTAATGTTTATCGTAATAGAGATAAGAAATAATATAATTAAGAGCTGGATTGAATATCCCTGCACCGTATAATAATAAAAAATATATAGAGAATAGAGTAAAAGCTAAACGGTCACTCAGATTTTCCGATGAAACAGCAAGAAATAGCGAATACATTATATTCTAAGCTATCATCAACCCTGCCAACAAGCATAAAACGACTTTATAAGCATTGAAAAGGCTTTGGATATTGTATGAGATAAAATTAAAAGAACTGAGGTTTGTTTAAGAAGATTTAAATGAAAATCGAAGATGGTGATTTTTTTTTTTTTTTTTTTACATTCGAATCAAATTTGTACATTCTTCGATATTTTTGAACTTCGGCCAATTTTTAAGTAATATTAAAAAAAGAAAACAGACAACTCCAGAGCTACAAATTTTTGCAGGAATAATAGGCCTGCGTAATACTGAGAAAAATTTTCAATGGCAACAACTAATTTCATCCTGCCAGAATGTAGGGTTAAATATTAGCGATTGTCAGAGCAAGCTGTCACTGACATTTTTATCACTTTTATCAATATAATGCAACCCCTTTTTAGCCCCAATAACTCTGAGTTACTGAGAGCTCCCGAGAAAGAGATGAATCGAAGATGATTTTTTAATTGGAATCAAAGTTATCCCTTTCTTGCTGTTTTCGAAATTTGGCCGAACGTTATGCGTTGTTGAGGAAACACTTAAGGTCTAGAGCCTTAAATTTTTACCTGAAATTAAAACATAATCTTTATAATAAAGGTAAAAAGATTTACTGACAGCTTTTTACTGCTTCGTGCCAGAATGCAGGATTGAAAATTGGCCGCTTTGCAGTGCGCTGCTCCTGGAGCAAAGTTCGCGATTTTTTACTGAAACAATTAAGTGCGACAATAAAAAAAAAGTGCATTAATTACTCTCCTTAAACTAAATGATGCGTAGATTGATTGAGTAAAAATAATGCACGACAAAGTTAGTGAACAAGCAGCAGAAATCCAAACTTGCAACTTTTTGAAATGACAAAAACGGCGTTTCTCCCCTGTAGTGATCTACGTTTTTTTTTTTTCTTTTTCACCGAGAAAACTAGTCTATCTTGTAAAACTAAGGTTCATTCCTTGTGTCGAGACATTCGCCCACAACATGCAAAAAAACATTTTCACCAAAAACAAATGATTGTCACCTCGATTAACAGTTATCTGAACATACCCAATATATACACACACATATATATATATATATATATATATATATATATATATATATATATATATATATAACAATAACAAGAAGAATAAGATTGGGATGGAGCGCATTTGGAACATACCCAATATAAATATATATATATATATATATATATATACCGGAAATAACAAGAAGAATAAGATTGGGATGGAGCGCATTTGGAACATACCCAATATATATATATATATATATATATATATATATATATATATATATATATATATATATATATATATATATATACCGGAAATAACAAGAAGAATAAGATTGGGATGGAGCGCATTTGGCAAGCACTCGCAGATTATGACTAGCAGCTTACCGGTATCGCTCAAGAGGAAAGTATACAACAGTTGCATCTTGCCTGTACTCACCTATGGGGCTGAAACGTGGAGGCTAACCAAGAGAGTAAGACTACCCAGAGGGCTATGGAACGAAAAATGGTAGGGGTAACATTAAGAGATAGAAAGCGTGCAGAGTAGGTCAGAGAAATAACTCAAGTTACCGACATTCTAGTGGAAATCAAAAAAAAGAAATGGGCATGGGCAGGGCATGCAGTTCGAAGAAAGGATAACCGATGGTCGCTCAGGGTAACAAACTGGATTCCAAGGGAAGGAAAGCGTAGCAGGGGGCGGCAGAAGGTTAGGTGGGCGGATGAGATTAAGAAGTTCGCAGGGGTCAAGTGGATGCAGATAGCACAGAACCGGGTTAAGTGGAGAAATAAGGGAGAGGCCTTCGCCCTGCAGTGGGTATAATCAGGCTGATGATGATGATATATATATATATATATATGTGTGTGTGTGTGTGTGTGTGTGTGTGTGTGTGTGTGTGTGTGTGTGTGTGTGTGTGTGTGTGCGCGTGTGTGTGTGTGTGTGTGTGTGTGTGTGTGTGTGTGTGTGTGTGTGTGTGTGTGTGTGTGTGTGAGAGAGAGAGAGAGAGAAGAGAGAGATAGGTTGAACGTGGCTAAACCTAGAATAAGCTTGGAGTACCTAGTTTACCTCGGTAAAAAGTCAAGACTCGCCACATACCTCCCGGTTTTCCGATTTCCACCGCGAAGTAGCGCCTTCGCACTAAAAATTACTTTCCTTTATGCGACGCTGCAGGCGTCCTCAAGGACGTCTTCGGGATATGGCTTGACAACGCGCAAAATCCGGCCTCTGAGGCGACCATTCGATCCGCGCAACCGCCGGTGTACGCATGGCGCCAAGCCACAACTGGGATCAACGTCACGAGGATGCTGCCTTCGTGCGCGGCCGAGCATGCTTCTTCCGCACGCCAACGGAAGCACCACGCTGCAGTACCAGAGCAATTAGGCTGAAGTCGAGCGCGAGAAGTCGAGATGTAACAGGCTAGAAAAGCTTTGAAGAAAACCACATGAAGAAGCGCTTAACATACACGAGTTCGACGGCTCAGAGACAGGGTACACTGTCTGTGCAGAGAGAGTACGTCAGAAAGCCAAGCAGGCCGTAGTTCGTTGCAGGTGCGCGCGTGGTGAAACAGTTCACCAACGGAGCCAATGCGGGCGAGGCTTTTACGCAACGGGGCTTCCACAGCCGCCAGCGCGTGGAGGAGCATCCGCCTTTTGTTGCCAGCCCCGCCGTCTGACCGACGTGCTCTGCGTGGGCTGCGCGCGGACTCCCACTCTCTTTTTGAACGACGTTTTGTCTTCTGGCCGAGACGAGAGCGGTACGGAAGGCATTCTATAATGTAGGCGGCGCCCCCGTTGCCATCCGCATATAGTACATGCTGTAACTGGAGTGCTGATGGCATGCGATCTTGCTGAAATGGGCCCTTTTCGTCGCTGCAACCCAACTATTGCTATCGTTTGTTCAAATGCACGCTTTTATAGTTACGAAGTCTAACCCCCACAACGAAGCCGCGAGAAATTCGATGATAGGTCTCACTGTGAGGCGTCGATCTGGTTAACAGCTGGTCAGTCATAAGCGTCTAAATGGCGTCAAAGAGCCGAATGCGGACTTATGGCCCGCTGGGGAACAAATGAACTGAACTTTTAATACCTTCGCGTAGGCCAGTCGGTGAGGCATCATGGACAGGTGCAGAGCAAGGAAGCACGGACCCAAGACAGTCCTGTTTTTCCGTATGTCTTGTGTCCGTGTTTCCTTGCGCTGATCCTCTCCATGAACTGAACTTGTCCCAGAAGTCCGCTGCGTAAAAACACTTTGCTACACGACACTAGCATATCCGTCATCCGACACAACCTCCACGACAACGCTACCCGGAGCGAACTTTACTATTACCTCTCTAGTTCAATGGGACTAGCATCCCGTTTTGAAAATGCTACCGCGCAGGTGCAGCACTAGTCTTAAGTCGTCCCGACAGTTTTCAGTAAGCGAACAAATTACTTTCAAAATGTTTGTGAGCAGTTTCCTGCTAAGGTGGTGAAAGCAGAGCTTTCACAGCCACGACAATGAACTGCTTGTTCCACAGGCCCATTTAGCGGTACACAGCAGCGGTTATCGACCGGCAGCCAGAAGCCGTCAGCGGAACACCGTAGCAGAACGCATGCTATAGAACCGTTTTGCTGATGTCACAGAGGGGAGAGCACGTGAGCAGTAATCAGGTGACAATGTGCAAAGACTGCTTCGCGGAAAATCCCAGCCTATCTCCCAAGTGTGCTACACGATGTCTTGGCGAGGCATTCTGCCCGACAGACCATGCGCCTGTAGTCCGGATTGGCTCCTTTTGAACGTCGATTCAAAAATGTTTTATATTCTTAAACTTTATGATACTTCCCACTCAGTGTAGGCAAGCCGTAAGAGAAAAAGTCAAGGCGGTAAAAGAAGGGAGAGAAACAATACGTCGCGTCCCGACTTTTTTATCGGAACCACCCATGGCCACTAGGTGATCTCTGCAGAGCAAGAGCCCCATAGGCACAATCAGGGCCACCAAGAGCTAACTCGGTTCGGTTTGCAACCGAACTGGTGCCGCACGGTATTTCTTCAACAAGGTGAAGTGGAAGATGCCGTATAGGATGCCGGCCTCCAATATTTTCTTTTTCCTTCCCCGAAATTTCGACAGCTCTTCTCCGATGCCAAAAACACGGAACGCCAACCGCCTTCCTAAATCTGTATGAAATTTGTTTTTCTCGTGCCCTCGTACGTACATACCCCCCCTTTCGTTTTAATATTCGCGCGATGAAGTGTCAAGACGGAGAGAGATGGCAGGCAACTAGTCTCGGCCTTTCGTAATTCTTCGCCAGGGTCAACCTCCGAAAGGCCTTCCCGAAGCGTCAAGGACCATGCGTGCACAAGGCATAGCTATGCCACTTTTTTTTTTCCTTCCCTCTTTACACGGCAGTTTGCACCATCTGTCTAAAACGAGAAAAAGAAAAATCACTAAAGGACTGCGGAGGTCACACATGACAACTAGGTTGGCTCAGTTGTTCGCACCTAAAAGTTATTCGCAAAAAAAAAAAAAAATGCACTTGTTTGCACAAGGTGATCACACTAGCTCTCTCCACATAAAAGGGACTGCCAAGTCTCATTTAACTCGTCTAGTAAATCTAGTGCGCTCATTGGTCAGTCTTGACGTCGTCTATACTGGCGTGGCAAAACAATGAGCTGGGTGTGACTTTACCCCCCCCCCCCCCCCCCCCTGGTAGTTTGTAGTAGTTGCGGTAGTTTGTATAAATATACGTTTTTTCACGCAATCCAATTATCACTACTGCTTCAGGCTAGCCATTGTTGCATATATTCTGCCTGCTTTCTCCACCAATCCGCTTAAGTAGTAGATTTCTGACACGGGCCTAACGCGGCGGCGATGCTTTTGCGTCACAGAGGCGGAAATGTAATGCACGTACAGACTAGCTGTATTCGACACACAGGTTGACAGGCAAGTAATATTTAGCGGTTGGCTTCTCATCACGATCTTTTAAGAAACTTTCTGCACAGCTTAACAGCTAGAGCTCACTGTGCGCGCTGCATTCGATGACATATATATTATGTTGAGGCATGAAAAGGAAAGGAAAATAAAGAGCCTCTGCCTGTGCCACATGCATTCGGTGACAGTCTCACTGGAAGAAAAGACATCGCACTTGATACCAGTAAGGGGCAGGATATAAAGGAATTTACTGAGAGACACTTGCCCGACCCGCGGCTCGGGCGTATGCGACTAGTCATCTGGAATGTCATTTAGAGGGCGATACAATTCGTGACCAGCTGCGCATCCCATCTTCGCCCCGCGTCTGCTTCCACGACAGTTGCAGACTTTTCTCTTCTTGGTGGCAAACAGTTCAGCGCAGTTTCCACACACATCCATTTCAGCGATAGCCCGCACACACGAACCAATTTTCCGGCACAGCAAATAGGTCTGTTACAAGTGGATCCAGCTTCCAAAGCAAATCGTTGGGGAGGAAAGCGAGGTTCTACGCTTGCTCTGCAATGCTCACAAAGCAATAATACTGACTGAAAATACGCGCAGTTGCCCTATAGCCTTCATATACGCGCACGACGTATAGCCTTTGTCAAAAGTTTAGAGCCCGAAGGATTTGCCGTATATTATGACTCCTTTAACAATCGTGGAAGTCCTAGCCACTGGAGAGGGTAAGAAGAAAAATCTCCTTACCTTTAGCGAGTGAATGCATTACGAGCCACATAGTATGGCTCAGAAGTAGACCTAGACTTTTGACAGAGGGTGTACCTACACCAAGCATCTAGAAATGGTTTTGACATTCTGAAGCACCTGAAATCATGCGCACTTTGCTTATCCATCCTTCCGAAATTCGATAAGAGTTCTTGTTCAGAGCAGCGAGACCGTGTTAAGACTAGACATGTAGCGGTTAAATGCGGCGTCAAGAGTAAACTTGCAGGGTCAAGGTCACTTCAGTTACCTGAGAGAGAGAGAAAAAAAAATAAGGGAACGAAATAAGTCCTGCGACGACTCTGCAGAGCGATGCACCTTCGGCCTGTGAGCAAAACACCAAACCCACATCAAGCGCATTAATGGCGTCGAGAACAAACACGAAGGTAACAGGATTCCCCGGCTCAAAGGGCAGCTGCGTGGAAAGAGCAACACTGGCGCGACGCAGCAGCGAGGCACGCGAGGTGCAGCTGTGATGCAGGCAGCCCAACAAAGCGGGAACGGAGATGCCGAGAGAGAACGCCACGCGGAGTGCTCCCGGTGAACGACAAGGGGTAGTGTGGGGGTGTATACTGCTCGACATTCAAGAGGATGCACGATGGCGCTCTCGTATAACGAAATTACGCTCCCTAAACTGCCTCCCGCGGTATAACAAGGAAGTCGTAATTGGATTTTCTCCATGCACGATGGTTATTCAGTAACCGCCTGGCTTGCTTTTAATTTTTCCCGTACAGACCCCGAGTACGTGGGCTGTTACCTTTGAGCGAGCAAGTTGCGAAAAGCGTAGCCAGTGTTCACAAACCGAAGCAGTTTTTGGCGGCTTGGTCCCGCTGGCTGCGACCGCCGTCGTTTTGCAGATTCAACAGCGTGCCGTATGCACCGTGGCAGCAACTGTTCCTTGGTGCTCTCAAAGCTAAACAAGGCCACACAGGTCTTAATCCGACCACCACCTGTCACACTCCGCGGGAAGCATTGCTTTCTTCCGGCGTTTACAAAAGTTTTGCACCATGTCTTTTTTTTTTTCTTCTTTTTGCGTGGCAACAACTTCGATGCTAGCGGAAACGAATGACAAAAAGCAAACAACTTCACTCTTGTTGTACCATAATTAAAAGAAAGATATTAGAATTGCTACCCGCGCTCGGAACCAATCATGAAGCGACTTCACTGCTTTCCAAATATAACTGTATCCAATACATTTCCTTCTACGGTCGTTTGTAAAGCACCGTAATTGCGTTTGAACGTGAGAGGGGAGAAAAATAGTCCCCACTTTTGGAATTGTCATCCTGCTCACTAACTCTTTCCGCGCATTTATAGACAGTGTTTAGGAAGTACACCGAAAGAAGCAATGTCGGTATGATGTATGCACGGGCCTTTTCGGGCGAAGCCTGTCCCCGCATATAAAAACACGGCAACAGCAAGTCTACTGCGGGGAACGGAAAGTAATATTTTCGGTAAGAGATGGAGTTACGACAGCCAAGTAACGGCCTAGAAAAAGCAACGACCCGCTACTCTATAGCTGTTTCGAGCTCTCTCCGCCGTCCAGGGAAGCCGCACACGCTCGGCATCACGAATTCGGATTTTACGAATGACCAGTCGGCCGCAGCTTCATCTTCAAGCGTATACGCGAATGTAGACACAACGGACAACATTTCGCGAAGCGTTGCATATCTCGCGTCATTCGCACAGAGACAACACGAGCGCATCCATATTGCATGCACGCTAGAAGCAGCTTTGGGACGAGGATGAAATACTGCGATGAACTTCGATAGGCAGCGGCTTTTTGAGTTTCACAAACGGCCAGAAAGATTAAAGCCGTGCGTAGCTTGAGGCAAGCGTCAGAGTTTGTTTGTTTTGTGTACTTTATGGACCTATTTGTCTACCGCGTGCGCGGGCTAGGCGATTTTAAGGACATGCTCGGAGGGTTGTGACTCGTGAGCAATGGTAGCAAAAGCACGGTTCGATGCAGAACAACCACGAATATTTTTCTATATTCCCACTCTTTTGAAAAAGGGGTATAAGCTGGGAGAATAAAAACCCTAGTTGAATCTAGACGTGCCACTACAGCATTTATAGTTCATTTTTCGTCTGCTTGCAAAACTGCTGCATTAAGTCCTACTGAAGGCTGCAAAAGATGTCGACGCTGATCAATGAATAAGATGGCTCCGCAACACGGGGCGATGAAGCAGGCCGCATATAGTGAAATGATCCGCACTAACTGCATGCGGACGCCGGCGAGGGTTCTCCTCGACATGAGCGAAAATCTCGGCCCAAGGACGTTTGCACAATTGAAAAACAAAGACGCCGAGGCCAGGTTGAGGAAAGGCAGCAGCTTGTTTGCTCCATTGCTATGATCAATGCGCACGCTGTGTCAAGAAGAGACGGCGGGACCGAGAAAGAGCAAACGCTATATCGCGTCGTCTCGGCGCCTTCATTCATTACTCTTTCCAGGTTCTTCCCTGAACACGTGCCAAAGGCCCTTTAGTGCTGTACACGGCTGCTCGTTCCAGAATCGAAGTGCAATACGCTGACGACCACACACCGAGGTGAAACCCTTCGCACATTTCATTCACCTCCTTGCCAAGGTCGAAATAAGGGGGCACGAGCGGCGAAAATCACGCACGTATATATCGGCGGAGTTTTCAAACAAATTCCAATTTTGATCTCTCACGTCAAGCAGCGGCGACGGCATACTGCCAAGAAACAAACCATCAGTTGCGGCGTCATTCACGACATTAAACTCTGCTGTCTGCCTAACCATCAGCAGCGCCTCTTCACCCGTTTTCTTTCGTTTCCATCTCCTCCGCGAACAAAGTACCGCTTCCCGCAATTATATGCAGGCGGGCACTCCTGGTCCTCTCCGATAAGATGGCCGAGCTGTGTGCTAGGCACACAGAGCGAGCCTTTTCGGGGTAGAAAAGCGGTTTAACCGGGAAAGTTTAAGAGGCGAGCATCCAGAGATGCAAACGTCCGCAATCGCTGTACGGATCCCGATTGTATATAGCTCTCCCTTACCTAGACGTTGACAAAGGATATATTGGTCCACGCACGAGACCTGTATAGTACATCGCGTCTGCAGCAGTTTCCTCTCCTCAACGCTCGACATTTTTTAACCGCACGGCGGCCAATGGCAGCGCTTAGCCGAAAACCAAACCGAGTAGAAGAAAGCTGTTCGCCTTAATTACTTCCGTGGATGAACTGCTCTCGCACCAGCATCTCGGTTAATAGAGAAACGCGAATTACCGTCATGTTGGCGAACGAGGACAATGCATGCGAGAATGGGATCTCTTGAACACCGAAACAGCTGTTCGTCAGGAGGGGGAAATTCGAATGGGTAATGCGATCGCTAAACCACGATTCATAAAGACAAAAACGACACAGGCGCTCTCCCCTTTCCATCTTTTAGCGCTCACCTCTCGACTTTCTCATGCCCTCGGTTAAGCTGTAATTGTGAAGTCTTATCCCAGCAGCACGCGCAAAGATCAAGATGAGTAAAGCAGATCTGAACGTGCCCGCGCGCTCGCATCAGAGCTTTCCATCAATGTTCGCGTGTGCTGCAGGGAGCCGTAACGCAATTACCGATGAACATGCAACAGTCTTGAGGAGCAAAAAAGGCGCTGAATATAGATCAGGGTCCGTATTCCGAGTTTGTGTCGTTATATCGAAAGTGTCGCTTCGCTATCTCCCCGACCGCGAGTCAGCTGATTGGTGGAAATACCGGAACCAAAACTGGTCTAGTCGCATCCTGTTCTCATGTGTCCACCAATCACATGACTCGAGGTCGGAGAGATAGCGACACTTTCGATAACGATACAAACTCGGATACGGAGCCAGGTAGGCGGCATTCGGAGCTTCATAAAAGCAGTCATAAAAATGCAAACTGGTTATAAGGGGCAGGATCTGTTTTTCACCGTGGACACCTGAACCACGCCGTAAGGGATAAAAAGTGCAAAGGTAGCAGGAGGTGCCCCCGCCGCGCCGGTGCAGTGGTTAAATGCCCGAAATGTGCCGCAGTACCTGGGTTAGATCCCGACCTCGGCGGCTGCGTTTCGATGGAGGCGAAACGAAGAGGAGTCCGCGTGCTGTGCGATTGTCAGCGCACGTTAAAGATCCCCAGGTGGTCGAAATTACTCCGCAGCCCTCCACTACGGCTCCTCTTTCTACTTTCACTGCATGTTCTTCCCTTACGGCGCGGTTCGGTGTCTACAGAAAGGGAGGAGGAGGAAACAACTTTATTTAAAGGCCCACTGTCCACCCTCCGGTCGAAAATATTTTATTCCCCGGTGACTGTGAGACTTCGCCCCTGGAACGCAAGGCCGCAAAATGTTTGTGAAAAGAGTAACTAATGACACAGTTACAGCCGCCTCAATCACCCGATTCTATCCTGCCTCTCTCCTTCCGTTCCCTCGTAAGGGTTTTTCACTCTCCTGCCCGAGGTCGTCTAGCCTCCACAATACATATTCCCCTTCCTCCTCCGCGTTTGGCGGGAGGTGGGGCGTGGCTCTCCGCGAGCGCGAAAAAAAAAAAGAAAAAACGGTCGAGGGAGCGCGCGCCGCTGGATTCAGTCTGGCCGTGGCGAGGGAAAAGCGCGCTGCGAGCGGTAGACACCCATCCTTCTCCCGTCAGTCAGCTAGACGGACCAATGGACGTCGTTCCCGATACGTACGTCGTTATCGGGGCCCGTCGGGCCAGCGCAGGGAGCGGTGAAGCTGGCTTCTCAAAGGAGAGCATGAGGGAGCTTTGAATTGTATTTTCGATGCTTTGTGGCGCGCGTGTCGCTGTAGAATTTTGCACAGACTATCTCCGGTACCTGATCGAAACACTGGGCTCCTTTTCTTAAAAGGGCCTTCCCTGGACAGTGGCCCTTTAACGCATTGCATTAAGCGTTAAGAATGTCCTGGGCCAGGGTCACCAAGGCCAACTGATCTTGCAGCTGGTCAGAGGCTAACCAAGCCCGCCACGTTGGGGGAGGAGGGTGTGGAAAATGAGGAGATTGGAGGGCGACAGGGCATGAAAAGATGCAATGCTCCAAGTTTGCATAGTGTTCTGGGCAATTTGGGCATGCAGGGGAATGTATGATTCTGTATAGAAAAGATCGGGCAGGAGTAAGCAGTGTATTTAGTTGTATGCGTCTAAGAAACAAGTGTGACAGATACTGCACATTTCGCTTTCTGGGAACCAATTACTATTATTGGAAAATGTGCCGTAGTGGAGGGCTAAGGAATAATTTTGACCACGTGGGGTCTTTAACGTGCACTGACATCGCACAGCACGGCCGCCGGCGTTCGAACCCGGCTACTCTGGCCCAACAGTCGACAATCTCAACCACTGAGCCGCCGCGGCGGGGATAATGCAATTAAAACGTGAAGGGCTAACCTACGACATCCGTTGACGCTGGTTACGACGGACGCGCACTTCTTTAGGCGAGTCACTAAGCGCACGTCTTCGTCGCGGGATTCTTAAAAACAATATGCGCCTCACATGGCGCCAAACTTAAAACACCGTGGCCGACTTCCGGTCTCGAGATCCCTGCCAGTCTGCATGAGCGCTGGTTGACAGTTGCCTGAAAGGTATCATCCAAAGGTGCCAGTTGCAGCCGTCAAATTAAACAGTGCATGTCGATTACATCCTTCGTCCGGATACCTCGCAGCACATATGGAGGGGTCCTCTTCGCTGCAGTGTCTAACGAGTGTGAGCAAATCGTCTACAATCGACGCACTAAACAGCGTGTCAGTGGCTCTGCCGTGCGCGGCATTTGGCTGAATCACCTGGCAACGGGCAAATAAAAAAAGTGGCCAGCCCGCTCTGCCTCCCGGCGGTTCGGGGTGGCACGAATTCTACGAGCACGAAGTACACAAGGAGCCACTAGGCGGCGGCTAAGGGGAGGCCATGTGTGCCAGGCCACTGCACTACGCTCCGCTCGCCTCAGTGAAGAAAAGCACTACGGTGCAATGCTCCTTTTGCGCAAAATCGACGAGGACGGAGAAGGAACAACTACGATTGCTTTTGTGGGGTTTTAACGTCCCAAAGCGACTCAGGCTATGAGAGACGCCGTAGTGGAGGACTCCGGAAATTTCGACCACCTGGGGTTCTTTAACGTGCACTGACATCGCACAGCACACGGGCGCCTGGGGTCGGAAAGGCGGCCGCCGAGGCCAGGATTGGATCCCGCGTACTTGGGAACAGTAGTCGAGCGCCGTAACCAATGCGCCACCCCGGCGGGGCAGGAACAAACTACAAGAGGCGCAAAAGTAAGCCGCACTGTTGCTCCTCCGTACTCGTGCCTTTCGCGCAGCAGAAGACAACGCGCCAAAAGTTTTGTGTTGTGTTGGGTTTAATGGCACATAAGCAACTAAGGCTATCATGCACCGAACACGAGATGTATTGTGTTTATGTTAGGAATACGAACTACAGATATCAAAGGACATTACAACTTGTTTAGGAGCATTGCCGTTTCTAAGAATTTAAAAACACTGGATGTATCGACAATTGCATACTAAGTTTTACTGAAGCGCAATAGTCTCCTGTACACACAGTTTGTGCGCTGTTTTGCACCACCGTCGCGCGCAGACACAGAGCGGAGTACGCATGCGAGCTCAACAAACAAGCAGAGTACTCACGTGCGAGGTTCTCGGCGTACAGCGACTCGAACTCTTTCTCGATCTGGCCGAACAGCTCGTACAGGCGGCCCCTGCCGTGCAGGAAGGTCAAGAGGAACGCCAGATGGTCAGAGCCGTCGCCAGCGCTAGGCTTGCGCCCTTCCACCACGGCGTTCATGGCTACTGCTGGTGCCGATTCTCAGTCTACCGCGCGAAAAGCCCACTGAGACTCACGACCGGAACAGCTCGTGCGCACAGCTCGGCGGAACGCGCACATGCACACACACACACACAAACACACACGACACTCGAAGCCGCTGCAACGGGGTATGCGAGAACACGTCTTTCAGGAAGCGAGTGTTCGGGGGATAACAGACCTACGAAGCGGAAGAACGACGGTCCACAACACGCGCACAAGTTCTACACGCGGGTCCGAAACCCAACCACAACACCGATTTTCCTTTAACGGAATCTAAACCAAGTAAATCTTAACGATGCTCGGAAACGAGCAATTGCAATTCGAGCCAGCCGAAGGATGTCCGTTCCTCCTCTTCCTCTACCTCAGAGGCCGCGAGCCAGCACTATCCGAGACGACGATCGCCACTGGTGGGGAGAAAGAGAGCACGCGCCGCTCCGCGCCGGCATCCGGAAGCCACGTGCGCGAAGTGACCACGTCGGCAGCGCCCAGCGGTCGAGCGAGAAGCGGCAGCACACACAGCACGCTACGCTGCTCCGCCCCAGGCTGCGAACATGGGACAAAACCACCACCGGCCGAAGGTGGCGAAACGGGCACGCGCGCGACAGCCGCTGCTCTTTCCTCCTCGCGACGCTGTGTCGTAGTAGCCGGCGACGTCGGAGCGGCCTAGCGAACGCGGCCGCGGACAGAAAGCGAATCCAGCGATCCGGCACCGCCGCCACCGTCGCGGCGCGCGCGCCGCATCATCGTCGCCGCTTTCACCTGCACCGACTGTGGGCCAATGGAAGCACGCTTTCCCGCACGCCTCCTCGCCCTCACTTTGCCCTCTCCACTTGCGATCTCTTCCAGCGTTCCGCCGCGGCGCTCGGCGGACCACAGCTGAGCTGTGGTGAAGTGGGAGAGAGCGCGCGGAAAAGTCCACGCTTGTTTATGTAAACAATTCCGCCCTTGTAGTCGTGGCTGTGTCAGTGCAAAAGCAAGCCGGCAGCACTACTCGACGTTTGGTTGCTGTTCGCAGAGGAGGCAAAGGTTCAAAGACGGCGCTATCGTAGTACTTTTCCTTCCAAGTCTACTTTGTGGTAAAGATGGACATCCGTTCCCGCAAATATATTTGCCAGAAAGCGCAGCGTATGACGTCGCTGCTATGAGGCAGGAGGGGGGGTGAGCAGCCACGGGTAACTAGAGCAGGGGCGTTAAGCGTCATTAAACAAAAAAAAAATAGTAGAGCAATGAGTCACTCTTCAAACACATGAGTAATGTAGCTCTTGTGTTTGCGTCACAATTTCAAATCTACGAAGTAGAGCCCTCACTAGTTCTAAGAGCAGCTCCACTCTAGCACGCGGTGTCAGGTCTTGACTGCGTGGACGAGCAATAGCATCGCAGAAGACAAAGATCAAAACCCTGCTGGTCATTCACTATAGCTTTGACTCTTCGAGGACTTCGCGCGTCAAAAGCGAGTGAATGCCATGCCGGCCGGCCAAAGCCATGCAAATGTAGGCATTCCCGGAAGCCGTTGCCGTCTTGTACCCTACGGAATTTGTTGTTACCAAGCAATGTAAGAATTGCGAATTCTTCTACGCCAATGTAATGTTTTCCCCCTGATTCGTCAGTAGCTGCATGGACAAGGTCGGAAGAGCGGAGCTGCCCTTGGACTGCTAGCAAAAGTTTATTTTGTACGCATCGATATGTCCTCAACGTTCACAGTAGGATCCGTCAGCCAGCGCTAGACTTTATTCTTATTAATCACAGTTTCAATGCTATCAGACGAGACCCAAGTGGCACATGAACGCAAGCGAACATTAATTTTCTTTCTTTGCGCTGAGAACGCCGCGTATAAAGGCCGTAGAGAGGTGAGGGCACGCGCTGAAGAAAACAGGAAAACCAAACATGGCGGAACGCATTTTGACACACATGGCCGACACGATTAACGAGGAAGCTAGCTTGTACCGGTCTCCGGATAGGTCCCTAGGCTCACTTTTGCTTTCAATCCTGAGTCCGGTGTCGGCTGAAGTTTCAAACGAGCTCAGCATGCAACTCTGCTGCACTTTCCCATTTGTTCATGTTCAGCGAGTCGTGGCACAGCACATTAGCATAGATTTAGAGTAAATGTGCAATTGACAAATTCTATTTCTGTATATATTGTTCTCACTTTTGCTTTCAATCCTGAGTCCGGTGTCGGCTGAAGTTTCAAACGAGCTCAGCATGCAACTCTGCTGCACTTTCCCATTTGTTCATGTTCAGCGAGTCGTGGCACAGCACATTAGCATAGATTTAGAGTAAATGTGCAATTGACAAATTCTATTTCTGTATATATTGTTCGCGCTGTTAGAAAACAATTAAACTGTTTTTCTTATAAAACAGCGCAAGGACATTGGACTAAGAAGAGGGAAAAGACACACAAGTCGCCCCTCTTCTTAGTCCCGTGTCCTTGCTCTGTTTTATAATAACAAATATATAACCAACTCGCCCGAACTGCCGTTTTACTAGAAATGAAATGTTAATCATGCAAAAGTAAAAAGGAATCTACAATTTCTGCGCAACCAAGTAGTCTGGCCAACAATGGCTTTGCGCTTGAATGTTTCGCGAGGCTGGCCCGCCGTATCCCTACGATCGAAAACCGCGCTTCGGGAACCGGCTCAAGCGTCCAGCAGAACCGGGCTAGCTCGATCGCGAATAAAACTGGCTGAGTAAAATAATAACGGGTCGGCACTAAGTACCACGGTAACGAAGTACCTAGTTGCCTCCAAGCATGCAAGCCCTATCCCTAACACTGCGGAGAGAAAAAGAAAACAACACAGGAGGAGACGAGAGAGAGAATATGCCATGACGTATGGACACACCGCGGCACGCAAGTCGCCCTGCTACTGCCGACTGTGCTTGAAAGCGGGCCTGCGTGGACGATCCAAGCGTCGCCCGGTCCCGATCACTGACGTCAAGTCGCCTCGGAAAAGGTCGCCGGTTCCGCGAACTCCGTCACGCTGCTTTTCTGTGATGCGGAAAGCGAGCGAAACGGGCGGAAATAAAATCCGCTTTTGAACAGTTCATACGCGATAACAAAAACGCAGGATACGTAAGTTTCTATTTCCTAGGAAAGTATTTATTTACACAAGTTCACACCGCTCATTTTTCCCCCAGGCGGCTAAGACACTGGACGTTTCGGACCGATACCTTGGCAGCAAAAGTCAACAGCTGTAGGGTCAACTAGGGGCCGATATGTCTTACAGATTAAGCTATCGGCCAAGGAGGAGACCGATAGCGCAGACTTTCTCACGCCAACCCCCATGGGGGTCTCGTCGTCCACTAGTAGTAAACGGAGGCCGGCTGGATTCCCGATGGGAGTTTGGAAACCGCGCAGAAGGAAACGAGGAAGGGGTAAGAGACCAGACTGCCCGTAGGCAGCAAATTCGCGAGTCCATCACCTCGCGCGAAGCGAAATTGGGCTTCGCCGCCTCCTCCGGAGACCCATTTCACGCCGCGGCCCCGACGGCGACATTCAAGCTAGAGTAATGCCCCTTCCGACACTAGAACGGTACGACGAGGGACATTGGGAGGTCTGGATGGTGTGCGCGGGAAACGCAATCATGGGGATGCTGCATGCGCGCTTCTGAGGTGAGGAGAATCGACCGTGTATATACACTGTAGTGGACGATTTCACTACAGAAATCGAAGGGGGCATTTCGAGCGATTTTCCCTCGTATGCTTCGATTTCGCGCCACACGCAAGAGAACCATAAAGACACCAGCTTGGTATTTCCGTCAGTCAATCACCAGAAAGAAAACGTACTCAATATACTCAAGATCATGCGATAACAAAGAACACAAACATTCCGAAAAAAAAAAAAAGAAATTAAAAACAGTAATCGCTGACAAATTACTGCCAGAGTCGGCATACGACACGATCCGCGTACTTTTCGAACTGCGCGTTTGCAGACATCGCCTCTTTCAGCGCAAAATCTAAATATGCGCCGTTTTCCACATCACTTCGCGCCAGCGCCACTTTGTCGCGCTTACGGACCTCGAAAGTTGTGCGATGGTTCGCAGTTAGATTATCGGCTTAAACGATTTCTTTTACTCCATTACAATATCTTGGCGGACGGTGCTTGGAATAGTTTTCGCGAGAGGGCGATGAGCATATAAGCCAGAACCTGGCGTACCTGGCAGCACTGGGAACGGCTACGCCCGACTGAATGAGCGAGAATGGAGAGACACCGTAGTGGAGGGCTCCGAAAATTTCGACCACCTGGGGTTTAGCGTAGTCAATCCCGGATCCTTGGGCATAGCAGTCAAGCGCCCTAACCGCTATGTCACCACTGAGGGGCGGAATGAGTGAGTGAGGAAGAAGGGATAAAGTGTTTGAGTGAAACGTTTTACTGTACAACCTGCGCCATGGCTGTGCCCGTGCGAGCATTTTGTGCTTGCAGAAGGAAAAGTGCAGAAGAAAAAGCGAGGCAAGATGAGCGTAGACAGGCAGAGAATCGTGCCCGGCCCCCCGCAGTTATGATGCATAGGGGGAACCGCGTTGACGGCGGCGTATAAATCGCCCGCTTCAGTGTGAATCTGTCTTCGTTACCTTGTTTATGGGCTCATGCCTATAAATGGTACACGGAGCTTTCGCTTTGCCTTGTGTAATACCCCTACCACACGGTAATCTTCAAAGGCGATTGAGTTGATAGCCTTCGAGATTTTCAATCGTGATCGAACTCGAAGGAGTTGTGCCGCTGCTACACGGCAAAACTCGAAGGCTATTAAAACAGCTCTGGTGTTTGGCGCCAAACGTGTATGGCGACACTATCGTTGCTTTCGGTTTTGCTTAAAGAACTAAAATCTCTCTATAAATGCAAAATAAAATATAACTGCTACCTTTTTTTAGTAACTGCAGGTGTTTAGTTGTTATTCAAGGACAACGTTTTTTTTTTTTTTTTTAACGCGTTGGCGTTCATACGACTGTGCTTTTCATTGTGTTTGTTTTTCTCGGCATCGCAAGCTACAGTAGTAGAGAAGAGTACATAAATAATATGCCTAAAAAAAGAGCGATACTATTTTAAAATTATTACGGGTATTATATTTTACCGCGTAAATTAAAGATATAAAATAATAGCGCTTGTTCACGTTTTTGTATCGTAAACGCGCTGTGCACGTGTGTGCGTGACACTCCTCGGGTCAACGCTAGCAACCTTGCGCGAGGTTCGAAGGCCTTCGAGATCTCGATAGAGTTCTGAGTTGTTCCGTTGACTCGATAGACTATCGACTCAATGGCCATTGAAAACGCCCGTGTGGCAGCTTTCGAAGGCCTTCGAATCGACAGGAAGTCGGTTCGAGGGCCTTCGAAATGCCCGTATGACAGCGGTATAACCTTCAGCACAAATATTTAGTGATTCATATGTTCTGTTTTCTTTTCTTGCACGGCAGATGAGCAGTCCCTAAGCCAGTCAATTGGCAACGCCATGAAGTGGATCGTCTTGGCTTGACTGCTTACACGATTGTCTTAGTAAACAAAGTTTTGAACGGTATGCACCGTGACGACAATACAAAACTTGACGCAAAGTAAACTTAGCAGCTTGTAATGTGTAATGTGTTGTAGTAAGTCAGTGTTCAATACGGAACTCGACTGGTTTTAACTTCCGAAAAAAAAAAAAAAAAGCCGACTGTGTTTTCTGATTTCAACTCCATACAGATGTCACCACTGCAGCTTGCGTCCGCCTATGCGTACAGTTAACTAAAAACGCCGATGCGACACACGGCGTAACGACCCGCAATTTGCTGAAGTTTATCGTGCGAAAGCGTCCATACGCTATACTAAAAGTCTATGGAAGACGGATAAAGTGAAAGAGACAGGAGGATGAATGTAGAAAGGGGGAAAACACGGGGCACGTGGGGCAGTTCTAAAAGGAAGAGCAGGTGAATGGGCAGCAATGAAGGGAGAGTCGAGGGATAGAGGAGGGGACGATGCTCAACCGCGTGTGCACGAAAGTCTGGGAGCCAAAGTATGAACGCGTATGCTCAGACATAACCTCCTTTATACACTCTGTGCCTGTCAACTCCGCGCTCCGCGGCCGTCGCCGCCGCTCCTCCTCCGTTGACAAGTTACGCCGCTGGCTGCCGAGAGATGGCGACAGCGACGTAGGGTCACCTTCGCCAGGCGAGTGCCGGGTGCGCCGTGAGTGTGCCGGGCAAGGGTGCGCCGTGTTGCAAAGCGGTCTGGATAGCCACACGCTGCCGCTCTCTCGCTGTTTCGTGGACTGTTCTGCTGTGTGCAAGGTCATGCTTCTACTTTTCTCTGCCTTCGGGTGCTGCAGGAATACAGCATTGCACCAACTGGTAAGTGCCAGCTTTGCTTTGTCCTTCCGGCGATCTCTGCGTAGTATTCAGCTGCTTTGAGGCTTGTAAAAAATAGTGACAGCAACAATCTGTTTATTAAGCGTCAATACTGCAATAGTAATGTTAGATGCGCACCTGTGCTTTCTGGACTGCAATGCTAATTGCTTCCCTGCCTAGCTCGTCTGCGTAGTGTGTTAGTGTGCTCCTGCGAAGCTTTTTTTTTTTTTTTTTTGCAGTATACGCTAATTACGAAAATTTGTGATAAAATAGAAACACAAGATTTACCTATTGTGAAGATGACTACTTTAAAGTGAGTTAAACCAAATCTTGCAAAGCCTATATTAGTTTCCCTTCTAGCACTCAACTGCATTAAGGCCTGTGAGAAATAATGACAGCACCAGAAGTGTGTTTATTACGCGTCAGTAAGGTAATAATAATAAATGTGCACGTGTATTTTCTGGACTGCGATGCGAACTTCCTCCCTGGTTAGCTCATCTGTGTGGTGTTACATGTGCTCCAGCGCAGTATTTTTTGTTTCGAATTCTGTGAAAAAATAAAAACACGAGCTTTGCCTATTGTGACGATTATTTTGGAGTGATCGAAACAGAAAGATGCAACGCGTATATTTGTCTTTCCTTGTTTTTCTAGTTAAAAAAAAACAACGTTTGTACGACGCGCTGAGTCATTGAAAGTAACAGCTGATACAAAAATTGTTGTCCTTACAGATCTCAATGGCATACTGCGATGCACTTGTTCCAATCATCTGTAAATCAAGCTGGCTTCTGAAGTGCTATCAGTGACAGCAGTCACCGTGAACCTTTTTCCCTACTTGTGACAGCTATTCATCACACCACTTCCATCACATCACACCATGGTACTCTTGGAGCACAATTGCTGTTGTGAAATGTGTAAATAAATGCTGGTGCCTTTCTTCTTAAATTTTGTTTTATTGCAGCGTAGACTAGCATTGTAATTTTTCTATTACCATTGGTGCTAGCGGAGCAGTCATGCAGTTTTTCGAGCAATGCGCAATTTCTTGAAACTGCCTGACATAAAATATGTCATATAGCGTTGGTGTTATTGCCTAACAAGTATCATGATCACTTGTTATGCTTAGTGGATGTCGGCCTTACAAGTAAATATGCTGAATATGCACGACTCATGCTTAGGAACAGTTATCCCGCTAGCGAATAACAGCGCTCCCGCCCCGCGCCGATATTCGTACCCGTGCGCCTCGACCCCTACGTCAGCGGTGCCCTCAGCGAGGGGACCGCGCAACTTTACTCGACGGTGCCACTCTATAGTTCGCGCGGCGCGTTGACAGGCACAGAGTATAAAGGAGGCTATGGCTCAGAATACACAGCGCACGCACCACATAACGTGACAATGTATACAATGACAGACAAAGCGAAAGCCAAATACCCCGGGAAATGCAACCAACGACGCAATGAATAGCTAAGCTCATATAGCACGCGCTCGTATAAAATAAAATCACACAACTGTTGCGTATAGAGCTAGCTGATGTCCAAACGATTTGCAAGCCAAGGGCGATAAGCCGAATGTTCATGAAAGCAGGCCCGCCTATAAACAATGTGGAAATTAAAAGCGCTGACCACGAACTGGTTATGCAAGCCCCATGGCTTCGGAAGAAACTTTCCTAAATAAAAAAGATTTCTTTTCTCCGTCTTTATGGAGCAATCGCAAGCAGTGGCAATGATCAAGAGCGTATCAGACGCCACAACTCGAAAAAGAAATTCAACAAAGGCGCACGTTGTGCGTTTAATGTCAACAGAAGCAATGCATCTGCAAAAGGCTACAGATACGGGGGAGTCATGCGACACCGCCGGGGACAATGGTCGCCCCTGATTTCCTGCACACGTCACATATCCACCACCCTAAGCCCCGCTTTACGCGAAACACAAGCCCGTGGACCCCTGGACAAGTAGGGGACCACCCTGGAAGATTTATCTTTATCTAATAAAGTTGATTCCATCCATCCCCCGTAAACTGCGCGCGAGAAAGATTGCTGCGTCGTCGTATACGCGTGAGCTTCCGTCACAACAATTTGCTCCGCCATTGCTGCGCTCTGCAACGCACATTCAAGCCTGCTGCGTACGACAAGGCTGCCCCCTTTTACCCTGCTGACACACCAGACTGTAACACGGACTAATTAAGACACAATTTAGGCATATATTTTTTGCATACGCTCGCGCGAAATCGTGCAGGCAACGGCGGCCGCTTGATGCGAAGACTGTTGAGAGAAAACGACCCACGATATCAACGCCCAAGCTCATCGACTGAAACTACACAACACGGACACAGCAATACAAAGGAGACAACTGAAACCATTTTTTTTTAACAACAACAAGAAAAGGCACTACAAGCAACGACGTACATTGCAACAGCAATGCTGCTATGTCCTGAAGACGCCTTGTTTCAGGTTGCCTGTCAGCGACCTTAAGCTAACGCATTAATGTCATAAGTTGGTCTGTATGGTATACGTATCCCCTGCATATTGAGCGCAAAAAGATGACGACGAAGAGTATGCGGATGTTTTTTCTAATTATAGTGAACCAGTATTCTAGTAAACTATATTCCAAATATACGTTCATTTGTTATTGATGATGTTCTCTAAATTGATGACACATACCCACACAGGGGGATCGGCCAAGGATTAGGCTGCACAGCTATTTTTTCGATGTACCGTCTTTGCGAAAAGTAACCAGGCTGCGTGTTCTGTTTTTCGGACAGGTAGCAGAGAATTCGTACCACTTCTGAAGGTTTAGGGCTATGCAAAGTAAATGCGAGCTCCTGTCCTCACTTAACAAGTTGCGATCCTCTGGGAATCCATGTTAGCTGTACAATACAAGCAAGAAGCAAACCATGCAGCCCGGTTACTTTTGGCAAAGACGTACCGTTTTGTTCATTTGTACAACAGAGCTCGTGTGCGCCAGGTTACTTTTGCCAAAACAACAGAGCTCGTGTGCACTGTCGTCTTCTTTTTGAGCTCGGAAATAAATAGCTAGCCAACCTAAACCAACTTTGCTCAAAAACGTTCATCATCACGCACGTGGAACAAACCTGGAGTAATAATAGGACAGCGACATTCACGCTGCAAATGTTTGACCTTGCCTTAGGCCGCAGCATGCTTTTCTATAAATGGGACGCAAGCTGCTGATGTCGCTGCCACAAGCCCGAGCACATGTGTGCGCACCGGCATCAAACGATGCTGAGGGATGATGCTCGAACTGCGCGGCGACCCAGGCCCCACCTGTGAGCTCGAACAAAGCGCACCTGCGGCGGGTCCGATACTCGCGGCGCGCAAATGGAGCTGTGCGCATCGCAAAGCCGACAGAGAGAAAAAACGCACATTCTGCAGGGATTCCGACAACGACCTTTTAAGGCGAAAGCCTTCTATAGGCTCATGGTGAAAATCTCGCGTTCCTGAGATTCCGCGAGACGTCGCAATAGGTTCTGACTTTCATATTTAGGGTAGTTAGGCCGTCGTTCCCGAATGTCAACGAGAGAAGTCCTGAGATGTCGCCGACGATGAAGACAAAGAAAAGCAAACAAGAAAGAAAATAAATTGTAATAAGTACACAAGCACGCAAGATAGAGGTAGAAGAGAAAAGCAGTAGTAGTAGAGGGGAGAAGAATATAAGTTAAGGTTCAAGAGTAATAAATGTAGAATAATATAGAGGCAGGGTAACCCTCGCGGCTAAGCAAAGCCAAACAATTAAGACATATTTCGTATATGCGACAAGAGCATGGGACATGGTGTCCAGCCCCTGCTGATTGGTCTCAGCTAATTACGACCGGGGTTTTTAGAATGTTCCAAATGTTAAGAAAAAATCGTTGGAGGCACTCAGGTATACCTTTTAATTAAGTGCGGTACGATGAAAGCCCTTATGCGACTCTTTGTATTTATTCGCCGCGTTTGACCTCATTTGTTTCTTTACCCAATCACAGGTTCTTCGGTGATCTTAAGTATTTATTACGCTTAATTAGACGTTTTTCTTTTATCTAATTCGACAAAAACCCGCCATTTTTTACTCATTTTGTGAGATCTCGCACTGCTTCGACGTCTTTCCCCAGGATGTGAGTAATCATCTAAGTTTCTTCGTATTTGTTTTTTTTTTTTTTTTTTTTTTTACCCAAACTATAGGTCATTCGGTGATCTTCAGTATTAAGTCACTAATCCGGCGTTTCTAACCAAATTTTGACGCTTCGCTTTTTGTACTATTTCGACATCCGAGCTGTTTTTTACGTCTCCTGACGTCCGACGCCATTTCGACGGAAATTTGACATATGAAACGAAATCTCGCGCGCGAGAGTTGTGGGTGGGATCTGTGCGCCGGACGCTGATGTGTCACTTACTAATAACGGATGTATGAAGAGGGACATTAGGAATGCAAATAATTGATGGTAATTGGTAATGGATAAAAAAAAGGTAAGTGATAGATATCGACAGAGTTACTTAATAATGCAATGACAATAAAATTATAATAAAGCTACTGAAAATGACCATGGAACTACCAATACGTCAATGACTTGTAACGGCCGGAACTGATTTAAAATGAGTAAACATGCTTAGCTATGAGTGGTAATGACTACAATGACTACGCATGACTCATGACTACGAAACGGCCAATATGTCCAACGAAGACTTGAAATGACCGCGACTAGAAACAATAAGAGGCAAATTATAGGAGAGGAAGGCTAGGCTTTCACCATTCTCCTCTTAAAGGGCCACTGTCCAGGGTATGACTTCTTGACGAAAGGAGTCCAATGATTCGATCAGGTACCGGAGATAGTGTACGTGTGCAAAATGCCACAGCGATACGCGCGCCGCAAAGCTGCAAAAATACAAATCAAAGCTCTCTCATCCTCCTCTTAGGGAAACCAGCTTCCCCGTTCTCTACGAGCCACTAGGCTGACGTCGGAGTAGCGACGACATCCATTGGTCCGTCTCGCTGAATGACGGGTGAAGGATGGGAGTACACGACTAATTGTGTGCGCCGCTCGCTGCGCGCTTTTCCCTTGCCACGGAAAATTCTGGAACAATATAAGCTGGCTAGGGAAGAAGAATCAAAGAAAGCAGGATCGGATTCAAGATAACGAGAGAAATTGTTTAAAGGGAAACAAAGCAGTGAACTACATTACATTAGTTATAGCCGAGTCATTTAAGAGCGACGATAGGGTAACCTCCGCAAACCAGGAAGCAACACAAGGGAGCAGAATACAAAGCAGCTTAGAACTGACCAATCTAAACTGGAAAGAGGCAGAAAGCCAGTAAAAAAAAAAAAAAAAAAAAAAAAAAAAAAAAAAATCTGCAGAAACCATGCCAAAAATACGTCGTAATGTCGACCTTTCTCTTGTATGTTTTGCAGTTCCGTAACTATACAAAATTCTGTTCATGACAAAAAATTCGGTGTAACGATAGAAAAGGTCTTCGTTTTATTCGGCTATACCGGACAGGTAAAGAATACTCCGAGCAGACGGATCGTGATGGAGACAAGCCCAGCGAAGAGAACGATGAAGTGAGCAGCCGAGACACAGCCCCCCTCCAGGCACCGCAGGTTCCAGCAGGCACTCCGCGTGGTCCACTGCGTGCGTCCCTGGTAAGTACGGCGCCGCCACACTGCCGACCGTATGACCGCGCGGCATCAGTCCTGATCGCACTCTTCGTTTCATATATCCAAGATCTCGTAAAGGGTCGCACAGTTCAAGCCCAAGTCCCTGAGATATGCAGAAGGCGTTTATTTGACGTGTTCCGTCGATATCGGCGGTGCATCGGTACACGCCGCCTCCAAAGTGCACGAGTAGCCCAATATGGAGAGTCAAGCCTCCATCGTCCCTGCTGCCGTGTAGACAGATACTGCAACGACTAGTATATTCGCCCCCTATCCTCGTCTCATCGCTGCTCGGCGCACCCCACGAGTATGCGCAGAAACTTTCAATTCAGGAAGCCCTTGAGCAGCGTGTCTGCCGCCACGCTACAGAGTGCTCGTGAGCAGCGAGTTCTCTCTGAGAAAGTGCTGAGATGTTGTCATTTTCAGCGGAAAAAGACAACTCGATACCGCAGGGCTAATTTTCGACCTGCAGGCCATGACCATGCGAACCGGCTGGAGCCACTGTGTAAGTCAAGGTAACCATTCCCCCTTGAGAACGCGTCCGTCAGTTGCACAACTGACGGCACTCGCAGCAAACGGTGGATAAGAGAACGCCGATTGCAGGGGCGCTTTACAAAGAATAGATACCATTTGAGGGCGCACAGCAGCTTCACAAGTGCCGAACATTGCGTGTTCCACCCAGAGTTTGCCCTTCCTTCAACGCAGCTCAGCAGACATGGCCAACGCGCGATGACGCACATGATGCTGCCCAGCCGAGGAGCCGGCGATGAGGCTGGCGAACGCGCCGCCGACCGAGCCCGGAGAAGCGTGCAGGACACCCGCAATGTGGTGGTGAACCTGCGCGCGCTGGCCATGACCAGCGTGGCGGTGGACACGTGCAAGCTGGCACTGGCTACTGTCACCATGGTGCGGCGGCAGCCCAACCGAGGCCTCGTGTTCCTCGCCTCGATAGCCGTATGGTCGCTATCGGCAAAGCTAGCCATCACCTGCGCAAGCCTGGTCGCCTACGGGGTCGTCTTTTGGGCTGCGACGCGCGAGGCACGCAGGCCCATGCTGGCTGCAGCGGCCGTGTTTGTCGTCGCCATTGTGCTCCGCTTCCTGTTCATGGTCGAGGGAGCCGTGGTCGTGCTTCAGGACACCCTCGTCGCACGCCCTGGCGCCAATGCCACCGGCGCCGCGCTGGACGCGAAACACATCTTTGTGCCAGCTGACCACAGGGATCCAGTGCTCACCAAATCAGGTACACTGGCCTCTTCTTTTTTTAGTGCATGAGCTCTGCTCTTCAGACTGCAGCTCGCGCTAGTCGAGAGGCACCGTAGTGGAGGGCTCCGAAATTTTTGTGCACCTGTGACCTGCGGTTCTCTAATGTGCACTGATGACCACGTGGCTAGGCGGGGAATACTGCTTCGCCGGCGCTTCGTTGCTAAGTCTCGTTATGGATGAGGTGCATGCCGGGCCGAGTGCGTCAAGGCAGGCTGATGTAGTCATGCTTAAAATTGGGACAAACCTCCGCAGTTTTTTTTTTTTTAAGTCACCCACGTCTGAAAGGTGCCTTTTAAAGTAACACCTCATTCTAGGTGTAGGCAGACAACCTCTTTCTTTCAGGCAGTCTATCTGTCTCGCATAACTCGAGTCTTGGGGACTTCATTTTGCAATAGGTTTCGGAAGCCTCTGGCATTATTCAAGAGGTCAACTAAGTAGCCGTGTCAGTACAATCTGTGCATCCTTCAGCTAGTGCCTGCAGAGCGAGGGGTTCGAGATGCCGCCCACCCATTTCCTGTCGTCCCCCCAAAGTGGCCCTCGCGGCCGCGATGTCAAAGTATACCCTCTAAAAGAATATATGAGCATTTCCTTCCAACAGAAGCAGTTCAACGATTACAGAATACTATCTGCATTATTAATATCTAAGCTACACTGCTGAAAAGAAAAATTACGAGGTCTGGTAATATGCGAGCGCCACCACACAGTCCCCTAGTAAACAAACAATCTGAGTACCTTGGAATGGACGCGACACTGCAAGCAGTGTATTAAACGAGGCACTGGAACAATGCACCCTGACCACTTTTCCCCAAATGGCCGCGAAGTCTAATTACTATCGTCACTAAAGTGTAACGTTGCCAGAATTCTACGTCCACAACTATCTTAGCATATTATAACTAACTATTTCTATATTATGACCAACTATTTCTATATTATGACCAACTATTTCTTTTGCAGCTATAAATAAAATATCACTTATAATTCTAGCCTATCTCCATGCGGGTAAGGAACCACTGTTCCGACACGCCCACAGCACAGAAGCCTGGACTAGGGAACTTGCGCTGCCCAGGGGGTGCGTCTGTATCTAAGGTACCTTTACTGTTCTGCAGAACTGCAGTTGCAACCTGACCGGCGCAGCTGTCTGCCAGCTTGGCTACGAGCCACGCTGCCACTGCATTGCAAAAAAAAAAAAAAATATATATATATATATATATATATATATATATATATATATATATATATATATATATATATATATATATATATACATATATATATATATATATTGTTGCTACGCACAGGTTTTTAAACTGAAAATGCATTTTTCTTTCTTTGCCAAGGGACACTCTCAAAGAGTGGTGCTGCGCACAGTAAATTATGTGTATGCTTTCAAGCAGGTATGAGGGTAGTTGCGATGAAGCAGAGCTACTTGAGGCGAAATATTACAGTAAATGTAAAGAGCTGCGATGACAACATTCCGATAGGTTTCCTCGTACTGCACGTGCTAAGCGCAGTGAACGTATGCAACATTTATCTACTGCACAACCATAATAACTCAAATAGCTTCATTGGGTAAAAAAGAAATTGTCCACTAAAAATGTATCGCAATATATAATGTACTGTATGTTTATTTTATTTTTTTTTATTATTTTTTTTTTTTTGCGCGGGCAAAGCAATGCAATACATGTGTACAGAATAAAGGCCTGCCATTGCACTTTGACATCTGCCGGTTTACGACTGCGCTCCACCAGCTTTCAATGTTTTACATATTCCTCGAAGCTGACAATACTAAGCTTGCAGTGAACCACGCATCTGGAAAGTTCACTTTGGTACCACTACAAGCAATTAAATAGGCACAGTCGTTCTGTTGATGAATGCAGGGCAGAAGCTGTCGGCAAAATTCAATGTGAAAGCGTGGAGGACAACTACCACGTCTTGTAATCTCCATAGCCTCAGCACACGCTCTCCATCTGTAAGAGCCAACCAAGTAAGAACTGCACCGATGGTTGATGTTGCAATCAGTCCTATTAATGAAGAAAAAAAAAGGATCACTGCAAGCTTGAAAAAACAAAGTTGCTATGTGCTGTTCCCTGCACAAGATCAAATCAAATTTGCAGGCATTATCTTAAATGGCCAGTCCACCCTCCAGCCGAAAATATTTTCTAACCCGCGTGACTGTGAGGCTTCGCCCACGGAAAGCAAAGCCACAAACATTTTCTGAAAAAAGTAATTAGTAGCGCAGTTACAGCCACCGCAGTCAACCGCAAGCCAAATTCCCCTTCCTTCTCTGGGTTTGGCGGGAAGCGTAGTGTCTGTGCGAAGGCTCTAGGAACAGCACAGCACAGAGAACGGCTAGCACAAAAAGTGGTTTCGCCCATCGTTCACCCGTCACTTAGAGAGACGGACCACTGCATTCCGTCTTGACTAGTGGCGCCGCTTGGCTTTAGTAGGGGAGCATGAGAGAGCTTTGATTTGTGTTCTTGCTGTTTTCAGGCAGGCGCATCGCTGTAGTATACCTCATGGAAGCATTGGGCTCTGTTTAAAATGTCATACCCTGGACAATGGCCCTTTAACGGCGTGATGACTGCGACTATACAGTGTTCTGCAGCTTTATCGGAGATGTTTTGAAAAATTCTCCCGCCTCATTTGCACTGAAACCGCGCATAAAACATGCGCGCTGTAGTCCCTTTTGTTGTGTAGTAAGTCTTACAGCGGTTATTACCTGGTTTGGACTAGCACGATGAGAAACCAAAATAGTTTTGACGCGACTGAAGGCGCGAAAGACGCAATGCCAATTTTCCACCAAAGGGCAGCGGTGGTGTCACCTAGCATCATTCCAAAAACGTGCCATGCTTGCCTGGGCACTTTCGAACCGCACACTTTCCTCCAGCGACGCCAGATGGCACTACAGCTGTCTTTTGCTGGAATGAAAATCCCAGAGAAGGACACAGGAAGAGAGAGAATGCCCGGAAGCTTATCGTCGGGGGTTCCAACATGAGCAGGTGCAGTCGAGATATCATGTAACGTGTAAAGGGTGATAAGCGAGTATTATGGCGAATTCGAGTGGGAGAGCAGGCGCACTCGAGAGCACTTCGAAAGTGCTCTCAGACAAGCGGGCGCCTTCCAGTGGGAGAGCAGGAGTAGAATCACTGGCTTCCAATGATAGAGGAGGAGGGCTTTTCCTCCGCTTAGCACCCGAGTGCATTCACCGCTGCTCCCTCATATAAAGCAAGTGTAGAGGAAGTCACATGGCATAAAGCGTCATATCCGCGCCATCTTTCTCCTTTTTTTTTTCTCTCTTGACTCAGTGACGCTCAAAATGGCGGCTGCAAAGTGTCGGCACTCGGCGAACGGAAAGCATTGCTCAGGTGCTGTATGCATGTTTGAGAGTCGCTGCTAGCGTCGAAAGGGCCAAAGGAGGCAGATCGCCGCGCTGTGAGAACAATGGCATACAAAACAAGCGGTTCTACACGGAGAGTTGGCTTCTCCTCGAGTTGCAACTGCCGCCGCTGCGAGCAAGCAGAGAATGCTGGGAAGAGAAGTGCGGTCACATGGTCGTGGCGTGCTGCTCTTAACATGCAGAGAGCATTCCCGTGGGAGGACAGTTACACCCTCGTTGGCGGTGCTCCTGTGCTGCTCTGTATTGCTCGGCGCCTCTGCTCTCGTCCCCCCAACCGAATGCGCCATTAGTTGGAACCTTCCCAGGGATGACAATGAACACAGTGCTAAAAGAGACCAAAAATAGGCTGTCAAATAATTCTGCAGAGCGCAATATGGTGATAGTAGCCGTGGGGCTGAACAATATCCTAAATGGTGACGCTGCAGGAGTGGTGGCAAGTTTAGCTCAGGGGGTTGACGATATCAGGGTGATAGCACAGCAAGCACAGATCGTTGTGTGCTCAGTACCGGAGGTGCTAGGAACAAACGGAAAGCTTGAAAAGTATGTGGTGACAGTTAATCATCGCATAAGAAAGTTAAGCCTGGAGAAGCGTTTCGAAGTGGTTAAGGTAAACAGGGGGGTGCACAAAGCAGGTATTGGCAGGGCTTTACAGTGAGGTGGCATCCATTTTAACAGAAGGGTGGGAGCAGAGATCAGCTGGCGCCTGGCAGGCAGGGCTATAGCTTTTTTAGGGGGTCCGCGAGGGCTCCGGGCACAGGGGTAGTTAAAAGATAAGCAGAAGAAATCGTAATAATGGAGGCTAAGCCTAACAAAATGGCAAAGAGGAGGTCCAGAAAGAAAAGTAAGAGGTTTAACACTAGGATCAGATACATAAACATGCAAGGGGGTAGAAAGAGAGCGAAATGGCTAGAGATAGAACAGCAGTTGAAGGACAACAAAATAGGTGTGTACGCGCTATGCAAGACTCCATCTCTGGGATCTAAAAGATCCCTGAGATGAGTCTACGCCTGGGAAGGGTGCAACAGAACGGGAACAAAGAAAAGTGGGAGAGGGGTAGAAATGTTGATACACCAAGGAAAAAATTGGCAAAGAATAAAATCATCTAGCAAAGAACATATCTGGGTATCAGGAATGATTGCCGGCGCAAGGACATGGCTAGGGGTAGTTTATTTAGGAACAGGACACCAATGCAGGCAGGAAAACAAGGATTTCGTTGAATGTCTCAGTGACGATATAAGCCAGTTTGGAGACGGGGCCAATATTATTCTACTGGGGGACATGAACGGCCACATCGACGATCTGGATAGATACACGGATAGTAACTGGAAGCTAATGCTAGATTTCTGTGAGCGACACAATTTAGTTATTATAAATAGAGAAACAAAATGTGAGGGACAAATCATGTGGGAATTTCGGAACAGGCAGACGACCACTGACTACTGTCTAATGTCGCAGGGAATTTATAGCAAGCTTGGAAATAAGACGAAGAAGGGGAGTATAGCATGGGAAGTGATCATAAACATATTAGTCTGCAGACGGGGACCATGATGAAAAGAGAAATAAAACTTAGACAAAAAGTAAACGCAAAATTAAACGACGATCAAATAGCGCAGATAGTAGCAGACATAGAGGAAGCAATAGAGAAAAGCCCCATGAAAGACTAAGGTTATGAACAGGTAGAACTATTGATAAGGAGAAAAATTAAGAAGGTTAAAGCAGCAAACTGCTGGAATGGAAAGAGAAAGTCACAAAGCTAGTGGAATAAGGAAATCAGGAAAGCCATTCAACAACGCCGGGCAGCTTCAAGGGAACATCGAGAGGCAAAGAAAGCACAGGTATCTCAGAAGGAAATAGACCAAAAATGGGAATCGTATCGACAAAAGAAACTTGGTGTACAAGCCCTCGTCCAAAGTAAAATAAACCAGTCCACCGATCTCTGGATGGCTGAAATACACAATACCGCTAGAAGCAGACCAAGAAAATTCTGGGACCATATAAACTGGTTAGGTAAAAAGAATCCAAGAAAGCAGGACCGGATCCAAGATGACAAGGGAAATTGTCTACTTCCGCAAATCAGGAAGCAACACAAGATAGCCGAATACAAAGCAGCTTAGAACTGACCAATCTGAACTGAAAAAAGGTGGAAAAAATATTCATAAAAGCACATCTACAGGAATAGATAAAATTCCAATCAAGCTGATTAATGAACTTGATCCAAGAAGTAAGGAAACGTTAAAATCATTGGAAACAGTCATAACGAATAAGCAAATTCTGGACAGGTGGCGGCAGAGTAAACTGAATATGATTTATAAAGGGAAAGGAGATAGGATTCACATAAAATTCTACAGGCCGATTGCCATAACATCTGTTATATACAGGTTGGCCATGCAGGCAGTAAAATTAAAGATGCAATCATGGGTAGAAAGTAAGAAGATACATGGAGAACTTCAGAACAGCTTTAGAAATGGTAGGCGTTTAGATGATAGCCTGTTTGTGCTTACTCAATGGATCGAAATATCTAGAATGGAAAATAGACCTTTGTATTTGGCCTTCCTGGACAAAACGCAAAGCAAAAAAGCAACTATACCGCCATTGTCGGTGTCATGTCACAACCAACCAATTGCCTTCGGATCTTCCTGCGGGTACCGCGGGCGCACTGCTGCTGGTGCCTGCACTTTTTATTTTGTCTTGCAGTTTTGTGATTTCGTTCCACGCCGACAAGTGGGGACCAGTACTCGTACTTGTCCGCAGAGCGAAGTGGTCCGAATGTTCCGCATTCTTCTGTAGCACCTTCCTCAGTCGTCTCAACAGGCAGAAACCGCAACTGCAATCACAACCGCAGACAAACTGATGCTAAATGCCACTGCTTGCGGTGTCACGCGAGGGCCAAAATTGATTTTACTTTTTATTACTATTAATATACATATATAAAAGTTCGGCCCCTCCTGAGCGACCCACTCACCTCTACAGATGTAAGTGGACCAGTGAGCCATTCAAGTGAGCCGGCTCACTTTCTCCGATCCGCTCACTAAAGTGAGCCGCCTTGCTCATCTCTAATAAGAAGTATGGAAGCTGTCAAGGTATGCAAAGGATTAAGACAAGGTTGTCCTCTATCATCACTGCTGTTCATGCTTTATATAATAAATATGGAACGGAGGATACAAGAAAGTAACCTAGGTTTTAACCTGTCATATAGATTAGGCGGAAAGGTGGTAGAGCAGCACCTCCCCGGTTTAATGCATGCAGACGATATTGTGCTGTTAGCAGATAGCCAAGAAGACTTGCAAACTCTAGTTAAGTATTGCGGAGGCGAATGGGATGCTCTAGGCTTCAGTTTTAGCGCAGTTAAGTGGGATCTGATGATTTTCAACGGCTCAAATGATCAGGGTCTTAAAATACAAAGCCATGAAATACCTAGAGTGGCAGAATAGAAATATCTTGGTATGGGTAAAGAAAGATTGGCATACACTGAAAAGCATGAGCAATCACTTCGGGCAAAAGGGCAAAGAAATGCCGGGATAATGAAGCATAGGGCATTGTGGGGATACAACAGGTATCAGGTGTTGAGGGGTATTTGGAAAGGAATTATGGCGCCCTGGCTCACTTTCGGAAATGCGGTTTCGTGCCTAAAAGCAGAGGTACAGTCGACATTAGAAATAAATTAGAGAGCCGTCGGACGATTAGCACTGGGTGCCCAAGGCAAAACCAAAAATGGGGCTGCAGGGAGATATGGGCTGGGCATCTTTCGAAGTATGGGAAGCTCAGAGTAAAATATTATATGAGGAACGCCTGAAGAAATTGGACAGTAACAGGTGGGCAACTAAAGTATTTAAATACTTATATCTGAAAAGCGTTGACTCACAATGGAGGAAAAGAACTAGGAAACTAACCAGTAAGTATGCTGGTCACAAGGAGAAAGAAAGAGCGTTAAGGAACATGTGAAACACACAGAAGGTAAAAATTTGGTAAATTCTATGGCAAAGAAACACAGTGGGGAGTGGGGAACTATACCGAAAGTGGAAAAGGCAGATCAGGAACGAAGCTTTCTTTGATAACTCAAAAGACAGTGCCCTACTTTTTGAAGCTAGATCAGGGTGCCTTAGAACATGCAGCTACAAGAAGAAATTTAACCATGTGTCCAGTATGTGGTAAATCCGCAGAAACAACCATCATATACTCGAATGTGATGGTATCCATCCGTAAGTCGATGCAGGCGCTGTCACGCTGTCACGCTGTCAGTGGCCAGGTGAATGAACTTGCGGTGGAAGCTAACAAAAAAACGATTGGAAGATTGGTGGCTTAAAAGCAGAAAAGTAACATAATGTTAATAATGTAGAAACAAAAATTTAATAGAATGATGGTATAGTTAACCAATCCAAAACAATAATTAAGATATAGGGAAAAAAGCGAGCATGATAGCAACTGCTACCACCCTGTTTCAAAGGGGACGCTCCTATAGGGGACCCAAGCATCGCAGGGTGGCGCTGTGGGCGCCAGTGAATAGCGCCCTCTCCGGCCAACGCCATGTGATTGGTCATGCAGAGTGAATAGCTCGCCTGTAGATTTTCGTGTCTTTGCAGCTTCTGCATGCGGAAGCAACTCACTTTGCGCATGCTCGCGTTCTTTGTCGCTCGCGTTGTTGAAAGCTGCTTGCGCGCGCTTGGATTTTTGTGCTGAAAGAAAGCTGTCTTGCGCGCGCGCTTCTGCTTCTACTTTTCAAACTCACACTTAGATGAAGTGGTATTTGAAGCAAGTGTGCAACAATGCACACGCTTCCCGATGTGATTTTAAGAAAATATCCGACAGCGGTGGCTATTTTCGCAGAGCAAATGTCAAAAAGGGAGAGCTGTTAGTCAGCCATGTGCATTCTGTTGAGCAGATTGTAGAAGACAACGCTGTTATCATGAATACTAAGTGTGTGTCACAGGTCAGCGACTCCATCGTGTACGACGTGGGATTTTAGGCAAGTATTTCATTTTTATTATACCCATTTCATTAAGGCCCAGATTTGTACGGCGCATGCAACTATTCGATGCGCTGTTTGATTCAATTTCTGAAGAGCTTGCAGATGTAATCTAGTTGGTGCCTATGAACTTAATAAAAAATATGTGGGTCCATTCGCATCTTAGGTGTGCTTTTCACTATGTGCCAATATGTTAATTTTGATGCCGATTGTCATGCAATTGCATACTCAGAACATTTTATACGTAGCTTCCACGTGAATAGAATGTGCATTCACATGCATAGAAAGAAACATCAACCCTTTTGCTGCAAATGAGATATTTTCACGTTTTAATTTTCGTGAATCACATTCAGATCCTAATAACTGGTCCCGCAACTAATTGAGTAATTTCAATTCCACAGAGTAAATGAGACAGTTCTGGACAATACCTAGAAAAATAAATTTTCGCTGCGTGGTTATTACTTCATTGTTCATATAGCTTTTATATTGGTATATAACTGTTTTATTCAATCACTCGCCCCGCCGCGGTGGCTCACGCGTTAGGGACTACTGGTCATGGAGACGCGGGTTTGATCCCGGCCGCCGCTCGCTGGAGGCGAACTGCAAGGAGGTCTTTAGAAATATACGTGCCGTTAAATAACCATGGAAGGAAGGGGGGAGGGGGTGAAATTTTTATAGGTCTCCAATACAGCGCCCCTCCTAGCCTTGTCGCGCTGAGGTGTACGATAAACACTACGAAACTAAACGAACATGTTCACTCAATTGCATCCTTTCTTACAGGTCATTTAATATATCCTGCCTTGGAGCTTCAGTGTCTGCTTTCTAAAGAAACAATCTGCGCCTGAGAATGAGTTGCGAAGCAGCATCCTTGTTCTCTTTTGTTACTTTTGCTCCTTACGTCGTGGGTTCAAAATGAATCAAACGGCCCGTCTCTGTTATGTGACATGCTTCTTTGCAGCTAGCATGGACATGCCCTGAAAAGCGCCAGAGATTTCCCGTGCCAATTGTGTACATGCAAGGCAGGAACTCAGGGCGCTGCAAGCATGCTGCTGCGGTGTGCTGTTTCATAAACTCCCACGAAGATGAGTCCTGCACAAGCCAGGCACAACAATCGGGCCAATCCAGCGGCAAAAATCCGAAGCCCTCCTTAGAGAGCACCTGGGCCTTAATGAAATGGGTATAATAAAAATGAAATACTTGCCTCAAATCCCACGTCGTACACGATGTGGTCGCTGACCTGCGACCCACACTTAGCCTTCACGATAACAGTGTTATCTTCTACAATCTGCTCAACAGAATGCACATGGCTGACTAACAGCTCTCCCTTTTTGACATTTGCACTGCGAAAATAGCCACCGCTGTCAGCAATTTTCTTAAAACCACGTCGAAGCGTGTACGTTCCTGCACACTCGCTTCAAACACCACTTCGTCCAAGCGCGAGCTTGAAAAGTAGAAGCAGGAGCGCGCGCGCAGCTTTCAACAACGCGAGCGACATAGAACGCGAGCACGCTCAAAGCGAGTTGCTTCCGCGTGCAGAAGCCGCAAAGGCACGAAAGTCTACAGGCGAGTTGTTGTGACAGCCAACATTACAACAATACATTTCCCCACATTTCGAGCGTCACGGAACCACTCCAGCCAAACTCAGCTGTGACACCAAATTGCATGCCTGCGAAGCCACGGCGGCGGGCCGGTGCGAGCACTCACAAGGAGAGGTAACGCGAGCAGCACACGAAGCCGCCAAAACATGTTCAGTCAAGCGTCACATCAGTGCCGTGCCTGACCGATGCTTCAAAATTTGCCGCTTGCGGAGGAGCGCATGCTGCAGTCGCGCAACCAAACTAGGTTGGGTTCCCCATATTCCATCCATCCATCCATCGCTGGAAACTGCGTTGGCGTTCTTCGCTCCTCAGTCGCGTCGCAGATGGTTCTTAGTTTTTTATCATGAGCGGCCAAACCAGGTATGTACCATAGTCAAACTTTGTGCGCGGTTTCTGCGCAAATGAGATCCCAATTGAGGCGGGAGAATTTTCAAAATGCTGTATATTGAGTCCTCGCCCCTTGTCTATATCTCTCCGAAATGTTTAAGGGGTCAATAAGCGAGCTGCAATAACTAATTGCAGGAAGAATTGTCCACACATACTCACTCGCACAATACCTCATTCTTAGCACTTCCGACAAACTGCGCATTTGGATAGCTACAACTTGATAGCCCCGGTTTGCCACCTAGACGGTCACACGTTTGTACAAGAATGCCATGTACAAAAGTCTTCACTCAGTACTGTTGATGACTGCGACTTATTTTAGTCCATGAGCCACATTCGGTCATCTAATAATCGCACACGAAGCTCGAGCTCACGCAATGTTCCAACGGGCGCCCTTCATAACATGCTCTGTCCTAAGATTGCGCAAATGATAAAATCGAATAAACAAAACGATGTTTATACATACGGTACGACAGGCAAAACCGGGCATTATGACGTGCGATATAAAGCAGCGCACAAACAAGATGCCCATATTGAACTACCGTTCTGGTACAGTTGCATGAGTCCACCTCTGCCATTATTTTTTTTGTACAGCTGCGGTGGAACTGAATACAAAGCAACCGTTTTTATCGTATCCGAGCACTTGTAAACACAGGAGTATACCTTCGGTTTTGTAATAACTCAGCCGCCATTCCACGCCTCCAGCTACGGTAGCCGCAGTCATTCTACTAAGCGAGTGGCGCAGCGGCCACTAGGCGGCGCTAGGGGTACACAGAAAACTCGAGCGCATGTTCCCTAAGGTAACCGGAACGCGGCAAGTGTGGCATGGCATAATTTAGGAATGGTCTATTGTTTTGAGGCCAGAGGTGCGGCTAGAATACATCCTTGACAGAAAAACCACAAATGAGGCAGAGTGGGGCTATATGGGTTGGACATCTTTTGAAGCATGGGCAGCGCATACTGAAAGCTTGTATGAAGGACAGTAGTGAAAGATTAAAGCAAATATACAAAAATTATGTGGAGCTTTCAGAGAACTTCAAGATATGGAAATTTTGATAGAATGTAGCAGTAGCTACTGAGATGTCGATGCTGTCATGATCATTAAGGCTCAGGTGTTAAAAAAAATGAGGTCATCTGAGTGCCTCAGCAGTATATGTTGGTAAAAAGCCACAGGTTTATGGCTGAAAAGCAAGGGAGTAATATAAACCAAGATTGCAGAAGTCAATCTAATCCCGATCGCCTAGATTGCATCAGCATAGATAATGAAATAAAGATAATTCCAAGAATATATAAATTAAGTTTGAAAAACATTGTATTTGCTTATTTTGCTAAAAACCAAAAGCTAAGCTAAGCTTACTGAAACGAGACCCGAGATGTTATGATATGCATAGTCGTTCAAGCAAGTGCCACTACAAATGCTTGAAGTTTCCTCCACAAATGCATAGCTAAACCATCGAATACCCCTGCCACATAATCATTTCGGAGGTTTTCGAACCAGTAGTTAGTGGCTCAAAGGCCAACTAAGCACTGTAACACAGGTGGCTCCAATGGCCATCAAGTCAATGGCCTATCACTTAAGCACAGCCCGAACTTTCGAGATCTCAGGGACATTTGAGCAGTACCTGCGCACATTCTCGGACATAAGGCAATCGCAGCAATGCACTGAGAATGAAATGAGAGCAATAAAACCTTTAAAAGACAAAGAACATTGGGCTAAAACCATTGTTATAGTGCTCACACTGAAGCAAGCATACATTTCCCAGTGATACAAAAACAACCATCAGCTAACTAAGAGTACATAAATTTTATACAGCATGCCCAAAACAGCATCAAATTCAAGAGTACCCACAACTGCAGCACAATGTAGACAAACACATATAAATGGAAACAACACAGGCGCACACTAACAACTGTAATATGAAACGGAAAGTTGCTAGTCGCAATATCTTCCTACTTTTGGGACATTTTTCCTGTAAAGATTATGTCCCTCTATATCGATTCCCAAATGTGAAGAGTAAGTTTAAAAACGGCGAAAACGAAAACTCTGTCCTCAAGCTGTTATTCTGAAATTCAAGTGTGTTCAATATTATGGCAATAAACATATATTTTCTAATTCAGAAGCACTGAAGTGCATTATACTGGGGTAAAATGATCACCTCCTAATGTAGCTGTTCTAGCATTTCTTAGTCTGTGACTGTAAAAAGGAGAGGGTGTATAGATAGCAACTGTGCCCTTTAAAATGAGGTGACGGCAAAAGTTGATAGTCACAATATCTTCCTACTTTTTGGACATTTTTCCTGTAAAGAAGATTAAGTCCCTCTAAATCGATTCTCGAAATGTGAAGTGTAACAGTTTACTAACAGCGAAAACTAAAACTCTGTCCATGGGCAAGGCCCCATGATGCAGTGTAATGCGCCATCACAAGCATTCATGTGAGCATTGCATGGCTGCAGTAGCAACTTTAGAAAAATCAACTCAAGGTGCTAGTGGGTATGACTGTGCAGGGAATGTTTGTGACATCAAATATGCAGTGCTGCCTGTGGAAATCATCTTCAATGAAAAAATGCACTTGCACTGCAATGAAATGTCCTGCACCTGCCAAATTCGGTGGAAGTAATCAAGGCCAGAAGAAAAAAAACTGCAATATAAATTTAACTAAAATATGGTAACACCAAAGAGCTCTGGAACTGCTGTTTGAACAACTCCAAGATTTTTAGAACATCCATGCATTTTACTGAATGTTTTGTACTAGGTTCGCCAGTCCATTTATCTCTTGCGTCAAATTTAGTGAATTCACATCATTCTCTTGAGTGAAAATTTTCTGGGCTAACTGAGCGTTATCACAAGCTTCACACCTATTGATATGTGCTCAGCAGTTGCTGAAGGAAAAAATTTCAAACTTATTTTCGACCTCTTCAATTAAGTAATTATAACATTATAGTCTAATATGACTGAAGAAAAAAAGTAGCAGATGTCTCTCAAAGGAGGCCATTCAGCCAATGCCACCGACTGATTTTCATGACACCCTTACTCAGCCCTTTTATTTGCCACATCCTGCATCGTCATGCTAGCAAGTCCAAGGGGATTGTCCAAGATGTCACGAGGATCAGTCCCTGCCTGTTGGCTGCAGGGGGTCTTTTGAAAGACCAAAACTGCATTTTTTTTAGCTGCATCTGGCTATACCAGTTTCAGTCACCAGGTGTGCCATGCAACTCGCACTCAAGAGGTTTAATGAGTGTTCATGACGGCCTGTGCTGATTGAAACCCATCTTTCATTTCACTCTTTTGGTCGTTATTTTAAAATTCTTGTCATCATAACCAGCAAGAGGAGATTCAAGGAACTTGAAAATAATGAAATCATGAACTCAAAATGCTTGAATACCCTTCGGAGTTGCCCTCTAACAGTGTGAAGGGAGTCATCGTTTGCAAGTAGTAAGCATGAAGTTCTTAGTACAACAAGAAAGGTGCTAGACAGAGCATGAGCAAAAGTCCTTTAATCAGTTTATTTTAGGATGAAAGCTTGACTAGCACAAGTCAGTGTGATGTACAAGCTGTTTCACACTTAAAGGGAAACTGGGAGCGCACGACTGCCATGCCTTGTGCCACACTGGCAACAAAAGCCTGAGAGAATCTGCCACAAAGGTGCATGCGCAATAAGCATGGATGGCTGCTCTTTCCTGCGTGTGCACCTGGTACCACTCTTTTTTGCCAGTTGACAACAGCAGCAGTTCTGAAAGGATGATGGTCATACGTTTCTGGTTTCTGAAACAGCCTGTAGTGACATAATGCAGAGATAAAGCTACTGAAAAAAAAGGTAGTCATTCCAAAGCTTGAAGAATGTATTACTCTGATCCTTAGCAAAGTATATGTGGATTCACACTGTTAACTTGATTGTTATTGTCCCATCTCCCCCAAAAGAAAAACCCCACAATCAACTGTGCTATAGCAGACATGTAGTCTTTGTCAAAAATACAACAGCCAAAGGTTTGCTTTTAAGCTGTGTAATGAGGCTCCTGGAGGCACTCCTGAAATATGTGGGCTTGAGAATGGCGAGGACACTATTTTTCGTCCTCTTCGGATGTATATTTTTGACAGACTGTGCATGGCAACACACACACACAGTCAACTTGCATAATGACTGCAACAGCTATTTTAGCCATCAAAAATAGATTTTTGCTAACATATTGCCCTACATATGAGGCACATCCAAAGCTTTCAGACTTCTGGGGGGAAGAAAAACATCCACTTATTTATGCAGGTATGATAACTTGATTTAATCATTACATAAGCAGAACTATTTCCAAGACACTGTGCACATAAAAGTTATCTATTACGAAAATGTTTGCAGAGCTTCATGGAAAAGCAAAGACACACCTGAGGCATGAAATCTCGGACCCTCACAGCAGTGACACGGCACTGCCAGCTTCACCTCCTCCTCCTCCAAGCATTATGGAAATTGTGTTCAAGATTTTGCAAGTGAACATCATCCATACATGTTCCATCGCCGTGCACATTGTATTTCTTCTGGTTCTTCGAAAGTACATGCGATGCACCAAGGTCAAGCAGCACCTTGAAGACATGCCAGCCGAAGCACGGACATGAAGCTAATTGCTCTTGAAGAGCAAGCTCAAGAAGACAGCTAGGCATGTACAGTGGATGGTATAAGGTGACTTTCAGTAGAGGCAGACTGTCTGCACACAGCTGAGCTTTGATTTTATTTAGAAACAAAGGTAGGGTGTGCAAGAAGCCAAGGTCAGGCAAAAGAGTATAGCATTTCCAGTGATGAGCATCACTGAATATGTCTGAACACGAGAATGCATCTACTATATGTGACTGTCATCACCTGTGATGAGCCCATAACGCAGCAAATGTCATTTTCGATTTTTAACTTCGCTGCCAGGAACAATTTGCTTCATTCTTATGTCGAATGAAATAAACGTTGGCTCTACATATAAAGCACTCTGCCCCTTCAGAAAACACTATGGTCACGTTTAATAAAAGCGGCACAAGCACTAACATCTAGTCGGGTTGGGTCGATTTGAAGTTTCGTTTAGAAATCGGGACGACCGTCGGAATGTGCTAACGCATAACATGAGGCGCACTCTGGTGAACATCTAGAGAAGTTCGCTTTGTCAGGGTATGGGTATAAATAAAGCAGCATTAGCGTCAACAATCGCCCTGATGGCACGGACAGCATCCTGTTGTGGTATATAATTAACCGGAGTACCCATTCATCGCTTTTTGCAGTCAAATCAACAAGGATAAGCCAGCGTTGGTCAACGCTATGCACTGCGAGTGCCGTTGTAAGCTGGACCGCGATAAAAACTAACACACATACACACAAACTTAGTGCCGGCTCGTGAGTCACAGTGGGCGTACGCAGCAGCGCTTGAATTCAAGCGTAAGACTTTTCGCTACTGCACTGAAAACAGCCAGAATAACTGTGCAGTAACACATACATGCAGCTAATGACGCCGTCGTGGACGTATGCAACTGGGCACTCCATGCAAAGTGCCTTAGGTGGCGACAGGAAAGGTGAACGGTACAGGTCACATACCTGAATGCCGATGGCAGCACAGTTTCGCCGTCGTCATTCTTGGCGTAAGGAGACGTTAGGTCGGAGTCCTTGTCACTGAGAACGCGTGCAAAGTTCTTTATTCCTTTGGTTTTGCTCGGTTTGCTGGTCGAGTCGTGCGGCATGTTTTGGCTGCAAAACAAAACAAAATATATATATATATATATATATATATATATATATATATATATATATATATATATATACATATCCTTGCAGCACGTCAAGAATACTGAGCGTTGAGTGACCGCAGATCTCCTGGCAACAATAAATGCCCTGCCCAACAAAGCCTCATTTAGATCAACCTATAAATATCACCACATAGTAAACAATTCGAGGCAAAGCATGCAACACTCAAAAGGTCGATGCGCTACGAGGGTAGAAATGACGCCACTAAGGTGGCCATTTAACATCGTTGAGGATCTCACCAGACTGATTTTAGAGGTAATCCCTGCTGTAGTTGACGGAATTCCTTCTGTAGTTCATTTAATTGCACGGAAAATACGCTTAAGCACCGGGCACATAGCACACGAAGTGCCCGATGTCCTGTCAAAACACTTCCCAACAGTGGTTGCGCCGGATATTGTGGCTCCACCTGGAGATAGTCAATAAAAGCGCAAACGGGAAACTAGACTGACAAATATGACGTCCAAATTAGGCAGGTATAACCTCCTTGTTGTGTGGCTTCTAGTCGGTGTAGACCTTGACTGTAGTGTAGTGTGGCTGTGCAAAGAAGGCAGGCGAGGGATAGAGACGAGCCTTTATCCATTTATGCTATGGAGAGAGAGAGAGATGTTCATACTGTTCGTAGTTCTGATGCGTGAAGGGGGGGGGGGGGGGGGGGGTTATTGCTCAAAGCTCGGGGACAAAGGCCTGTCTCATTCTCTTTCCTGCATGTTGCTAGGAGCTATAATCCGTTTCATACATCAGGCAAGGTATATTTCCGCCATGCATCAGGTGCAACGCAGCGAAAGCTACGCAAGTAGTCCGCAAGAAAAAAAATGAAGGCGTATCACTACACGCGCGTTTTGTGGCAGAGTGGTTCTTGCAAAAACGGACTCTATTCCGAGCATACAAGTTTGCAATAACTTGCTTCACTTGCCTAGACATCTTCGCAGTGCGGATCTTATAGAAAAAATGCGCACCGAAGAACCATTTTCTCAAAAAGATGCGCAGCGCGGAGGGCACAGCCAGCGCAATCTAGTGGCACAGCTGGCAAGGTTGCGGGGCAGTGAAAACGCGACACGAACGAAAACGACATAAAAACATACAAATTCACTGAATCCGATCCTTTCTTCTTAAAAAATGTGCTCTTTATGAAATTGATGGCAAATGTAAGACGTATTAAGCTTGCAGACAAAATAACTATTATTTGCTCTCGTCAAGAGCAGGCACTATTTTTCATCGCGGATGCGGAGAGCGCGAACAAGAGCTGTAGCTTTGACAGTGTTGCACTTGATGTATGAAACGGAGTAAAGCAAAAACCGAAACCGCTCTCACGTGGTACAGTAAACTGTGCATGACAACGCTGTCAGACTTGTGGTAGACCTAGAAGAAGAAACTGCTCTCTCATGTGGCATACAGTAAACTGTGAAGTAACACTGTCAGGCTTGTTGTAGACATAACATAGTGTTCTCCAGAAGAATGCTGTCACAACAACATAAATTAACATTCTTGTTTGCCTATACAAAAGGCATGTAATGAGAGGTATGATCTTACTGAAAAGTATTCTACTTTTTCCAGATAATTGCGCCAGGACGGGGAACACATGGTAGAACACAAATCTAAGGTGTATACGAAGTTTTGCTCCACTTTGGTCAACAGAACACACAATACCCACACTTAAGTGCTTGAGGATATGGTGTACAATACAAAAGTGTTGGTAAATCTTTGACACAAAAACATGAAAAGGTTACTAACCAAGTCAAATTGTATCATAGTCGAACTCAAGAGATTCAAAGAGTTGGCCCCTACCGTAGTATGATACACTTACCTTAGACATTAGTTGGCGATTGTGGGCCATGGTATATAGTGTATGTATTACTCCACTGAACAGAATACGAGATCAATTGTTAGTGGCTGACTATACCAAACACATCAAAATACTTATGGTTATTATTTTGTCTGATGGTTATAACTTATAAGTATTACGAAAAGCGTTATCACTGTGCTATTTTGTCTCACAAAGGAACTGTGTACTGGCATATACATGCTTGCATTTAGTACCCCTGTTAGTCTGACATGAATTTAACTTCAGAAATAACAATTATTCTATGCCAGCGTGAGAGTGCAATCTTCAATTCCATCCATCCATTTTAGGTGCACTTGCATGGAGAGGATATATGTTGCTTTTTGGTATATATAAAATGTCGAAGTCATTGATAATGTGTTCGGAGGCAGCTGCATGCCTCAGTTTCGTTCAGTGTGTATACAACGATAATCCACAGCAACTTTTTTAATGCGCTGGAAGCTTAATATATTTTGGAGACTGGCTGACAGAATGCGTGATGCCATGATGCCATGAAACCACGTGACACAGCTGAGCACTGATTGGCCAGCGGAATTTGTCATGGAGCCATGTACATGGCAAAGTTAGCATGTTCTTTGGTTCTGTTAACCACCATAGTCCTGTGACATATGGCTATAGACATGGCCGAGCAAGTTGTTGGACTTGGCGGTGCAAATGTGTCTATAGATTGCAGTTCTGTGCATCAGCATTAAACAAATGGAGTCAAAGTTGTGTCTGCCGTTGTGGAAAATCTGTACATGCGGACAGGGCAACTATGGAAATATGTAAATATGTGACCGAAGATGGTAGCTGCGCATGCAGTGTACACGAGCAGCAGTGAGTGACGAGCAGAAGCAGGATGAGTAGGGCTTTAGACTGTAATGTCATTGCATTCTCAAAATGTAATGAACTGTCCTCTAAATATTTTCTGGACCTAAACTGAAATGCTGTAAATGCACTTCAGTAAGCAACACCCGTCCTCTTCGATGCCTTTTAAAATGAACTGTTGCTAAATATTTGAACCTGGGGCTTGCTTCATGTAGCCGTGTAGCAAGGTTTAATTCCTGCAGCATTTGTAGGAGTTCCACCCCTGAGGGGGGCAGGACCAACATTCTTACCATAAAGAAATTTACCACACTAGGGTTGCATTATATGATCTATTTGGTGCGGTCCAGAAGCAAATTGGACTCCAAATATCTGACAAGGATGTACAGTATGTAATGCGTTGGAAAAATATATACTTGGAATTTCTTGGCCACTCCACTTTAATTTGCACCCAGTCTACTGACTTCAACCAGTGTGACAAAATTTCCATTATTTTTCACGTTCCTTTTTATAGTCCCTCAGAAGTCAAGATTTATTTCAGACAAGAAATTGTCCAAGGTGACCACGAGAAAAAAATGTAGAAGGAAAGATCCATATTTCTGTGTTCTCCCACAAGAATTGACAGCGATAGCTATATTCTACCTGCCCCAATCATCATGTGAGCATAGAGTCCCATGACCATATATGCCAGTGATTTTCCTGTATGTCCCTGGAAAAACATAATCTCTCCCTATTTTCCTGAAGGCACCCCCTTAATTTATAGAAAATAATTTTTACATTGTGACTACCTAAAACCGCATACCACTCCTCATCTACCCCGCCTGGACTATGCATTGAATCTCCATCTCCAGTTAGATCACACAGATTATGCATTCTCAGGAGTGCACCCACATGACAACATATGCCTCTCTTGTCCAATGCCTGCCTTCATTTGAGGGGGCCCTCAAACCCCTGTTTGAAGTGTTAAAACTTAAAAATAGTTTTATATAAGAGAGCACACAAAATTTCTCAGTTTTAACCAATTAAATTTTTTTAATTGGAAACAACTGGACTCTCCTATTTTGTTTCAACCCTCCACCAATTACACGCAGTGAGCGAGACCCAATAGGCATATGTCCAATCAGACTTACCAATTCAATTTATTGGATCAGTCCTACTACATATATTTAGTCTAGTGGAACATACAACTGAGTCCAATTGGTCAGACAATGCATACAATGGAGCATTCCAGTTGAAAAAGAAACCTGCAAACTTATATTCACTCCAAAATGAAAGCTATGAAAATTGCACGCTTTGATGGATATCAATGATGACAGGTTATCATGCATCACACACAGAAAATGCTACATTCAATCAAGCACTAATGCATAAGCTCAATGTGCGAACACATTCTCTTGCTTGCGTACCCCTCATCAGGCTCTCATTCTGGGGCCGGTGGTACTTAATTTGCCCATTAAGTGTAGTTATCTTTAATTCTGATTGCAGTGATACTGCAACAATGAACACAGTTTAGTAAGTTAAGCTGCTCATATATCTTATTATAAAAATCACATTAGTTCTGCTTCAATATACATATGTTTGCATGGACACAGAGTACATATGAACAGAGCAATTGGACGCAGCTGGCAAAACAATTTTGGCTCACCAATTTACAAAAAGTGATCCAACTGAGTATTCATTTGGAACATGATCTACACCCACCAAAATTACAGCTACCACTGTGTCTAAATTAAAGTTTATTTAGATGTTGCACTATTAGCTGTTAGGTTCAACTGGGCTGACCAGTTTATACCAAATGGTAGTCCATTTAGCCAATCGGACCACTCATTGAAACTGATACCTTACAAACCGTCTAGGCATCGGTTCTAACCCAACATAGGTGGTGCTTTAGTATTTTTAAAATGATTGCGAGGATCTTCATGAGCCCAGATGTTTTGCAAAATTGCTTGTAGATGCTTTGTAGTCATCCTCAACACCTAGCTAACTGTATGCAATATCGCTCACGTTTTTGTTTTTTAAGTGTGTAACAAACATATATAGCCGTGTTCACTGGGCATGTCAACATGGTGCAAAGCATGTCTCTTACTTTGTCAGACATGTCAACACTTACTTTGCCGATGGCTGTGTAGGTTCCAATCTTTGTGAATGTTTGAGCAGCTCAGCAGTGTACGCGGTCATATTTTTCTCCAGCTCCCTCCTGTGTCTGCTAGTTGAAGCTTCAATGGGGATATATTGCGACATTGCTTAATCAACAACACTGAACCCAGCATATGCTGCCCTTTCTGAGCTGGTGCTTTTCCCTACGGTCTGTCCACACCAACCATATATTCTCTTACCACCTGTAATTGCGCTGTAAAGAGGAGTTGCAATGCAAGCTGGCTAATATGATGCCACACACTTTTTCTCCAATATCCATTTCCAGTGCATCACACATAAAATACTTCTCAATTTTTCTTATCTGACCACATGCACATGCAAAATGTATGCGCACTCCTTTGTACCATAGAACTTTACACCATAGTTCGCTAAACTTGGCTGCAGGTTCACCCCTCTATGAAAGTCTCGGCGAAGAGCCAGAACGTTTAATTTCAGCCCAATAAACTTTGGCATCGCGCGTGCCATGTGAGGCTGTAAAGAATGCTTTGCCACGTAACTTACTTTCAAACTCAGTTGCCAACTTTAAGGAACAAGACAGCACAGCTCTCCGTTGATTGCAAACTCAGTTCAAAGGCCAGGGTGTCACTCCAAGGTACACAATCTAATATTGCAGATATATGGGACAACTGGACAAGAGAGCAACTATATATTTAAGCATTCTATTTTGTCAATCCCTCTGCCTGCTTACACATGCTTTTCGCTTAGTACTGTGCTGTTAAATTATGAAGCAGTGCCAGCGTGCCCAAGACACACAGCCTGATCTCAAAATCGGGTACTCCAAGCATTCTTTGTGCAGCATACTTTATGCTATTCAGGTTGCAAATTTTCTTGTCTAGCTTGATCATGCAGTCCATGGCGTCAAATGTTAAACACCTAGGACAAGTTGGAGTTGGCCTGCACCAGTAGGTTAACATTTTCTAACAATAAAGATGAGATATTCACTGAAAACAGAGCCATTACAGCCTGATAATGGCCACTAAATGAAAGCCATCACCAGCAAATTTGGGAAACCTTGCATGTCAGCAGGGTTTTGTAGTGAGAGCTACATTAGCCACAGTCTCGCCATTTCGTCCGTGCCTGTCCGAAGAGCGAAGAAGTTGTGGGAGGTGGTAGCTGGCAGCTGACATGGCAGAGCACTAACTAGACGTATGGCTTCTAGACATTAAGCTTGGCAGGAGCTGCCAACTTGGGTCCCTCATTTCATGTGGGAGAATGATATCACAATTAGCCTGCCAAAACCCTTGCACTCACGTAATCTCTAGGCCATGCAGGCATGTTCATATGGCGCCTATGAAGCGGCTTTATATGTTGCCTGGTAACTTGCGTTATTGCAAAGGAGGGAGTGAAAACAGAAAGAGGTTTCATAGTGGAGGGCCTCGGACCACCGCGTGATAGGGCTTTCGCCTCATCGCACTTTACTGGTCAAAAGTGCCCCCTACGGCATAAATAAAGCTGAAACCATAGAATAATAAATAAAGCTGAAACCATAGAATAAACTACTATGTGCAGAAGCCATGGTTTTATTTCAAGCCGAACCTAAGCGTAGCCATGCAGATAAGTCTCGCGTAACTCCAGTTTTAACCACAAGCTAAACCACAGCAATTTTTTTACCATAGATTGCAAAAGGCTAAACTATACCATGTTCATTTCAAAATGGTGATCAGAAGAGTTCATCTTTTGCTGCTAGGCTAACATTGTCATTCTCATATAAAGACACAGAATTTGGGTTTTACTAAATTAATTATCCAAGCCGAGCCACCTCCGCTGCCTCGTGCAGACAGAAGAGAAAATAGAGATGAAAGAAAAAGAAAAGAGGGAGAAAGACACGCATCTCAACAGCCGTTGTCCACCACCGAAATTGTAGTGGGTGCAATGGGGCTAACATAGTCATGCTGAGATAAAGACTTAGAATTGGTTTTCACTAAAATAATTATCCCCCATGACTACTCCAGAGCGATAAAGCAACTGCAAGAAATTTCATGAATACTGCCAATTCTTTCTTTCCAAGGTTTTTTTTATCTCAGCATCGCTGTTGAGTGCAAAAAAATTGCTAGGTCAGACCTGGTGCAGAAACTGTGGCACTGATGCAGCACACGCATTTCCAAAACAGCAAGCCAAATAGTGTTCCTGCTGGACCACCGGCAGTGCGTGCGATCAGTGGAGCAACAAAAGCATCGCAACTCAACAAGTGCCACAAAGGATGGAAAAAAATAAAGACCTACAGGATAGGGATATGAGAGAGGGGCCACAAAGTAGGGAGGCAACATGGGTGCCATGGTAATTATGAAAAATAATAATGACACAACAGGTGCGCATATTTTATTTCTACATATTCCTAGTAATTTATTAGAGCCTTTAAGACAATAAGTTAACAGCATACATGAACAATATCATTTCATTTTTGCTTTTTAACAACGAGAAAAAAAACAATACAGATGGCCACGTTGTCTTCTGAGAGGAGGCGCATGCTCTACAGATGTTTATTGAATCTGCAGTCACACAAAAAAGAGATCACTCTACTCAAACTGGGGGGAAAAATTATGTACGGAGGAGCAAGACATGGCCAGTATGTGATTCTGTGTATGGGCATGAAAGAGTGAGCTTCTCTTATTCCTTCGGCCATCGTCGGCCATGGCGTCAATTACTCGCAAGGTGAGAACTTCGGGTTGACAGGGCACTGGGTGAAGGAGCGAAGCTCATAAGGACGATCACCATGAATGGTGGCTGCGTCCAAGTCACTCTTCCGGAATACGATGATTCGCACATCTGTGTGAAGGTAGATGCGTCCAGACTTCGAGCTTGCAAACCTGCACAGGAAGGATGATTTTTAAAAGTTGTACCAGCTTTGCCACACCTTCATCTCAACGCATTCAACGGCAATAAGGTGGGGCCCCAAACCAAGAAGGCCGACTCGTGTACCTGAGGTGGATAAGGTAGCGGAGCCAGCGGCTGGCCTCGGTGTCTGTTTCCGAACCATCGGTGGGCATGAAGAGGGTGCGTTGCCGAATGAACGTCTGGCAGTTGGGAGGCATGTCCGAGAGGTCGTATCGAACAACAAACATCTTTACCACAGTGTTATGAGGATTGAATAGTGTCTGCAGATATAGGGAAGACAAAACACCCAGTGACAGACGTGAGCAACACTGCTTTCCAAGAGATCGTGTGCCAGTGTAATGGAAGGGATGGCACCGGGTTGCAAACAAATATGAGAGGTGCAACACAGTCACAGCTAATGGCTCACAGTTAAGCCCTTCCAGGATTTATGTGATCTTGCGCATTGCTTCCTGGCCTAAGCAGAACTTGTTACAGCACTTCTGTCACTTGCTGAGGATGAGATAAGGACGAATCCTATTTGTCCTTGCTGCTGTACTTAGGTTTTAGTGTGAGATCCTATAAATGATTATAAATTGCAAATTAGGTATGTGCTTACTGCTTGATCATTTTTAGCAATGTATATATTCAAACAAGTGAACTGTATTCAAAACAAGTGTGAAAACCAGCCAAGAATTGGTTGTTGTACTTACTGGAAAGACTGCAGGAACATCATTACATGAGAAAATTCCCTTCCCATAAAACAGAAATCCAACACAACCACAGTGAATATAAAGAGTCAGACAGAAGACACAGGAGTTTTGTTAAGTAGACCTGTAGATAGCCTCTTTCAATCTCTAGCTTGTTTAGTTGTTTGAATACATTGCTATAAATGATCAAGCAGTAATAATAATAATTGTTTCACAGGAAAGGAAAGGCGCAGTATCTTTCACACTTGCTCTGCGGACACCTGGAAGGGAGGAAGGTGGGAGTGAAAGTTGTAAATTCGACCACCAGGGGATCTTTAACGTGCACTGACATCACAAAGCAAACGGATGCCTCTCCGTTTCGCCTCCATCGAAACGGCGGTCGGGATCAAATCTGAGTGCTCTGGCACAGTAGTTGGGCACCTTAACCACTGCACTACCGCGGCACATATCTAATTTGCAATTTATAATAATTTATAAAATCTGTTCTACTCATATGAAATCATGTATATTCACAAAGCAAATGCATTTTCTTTTTTTTGCACATCAAAGTTGTGAACAGTAATTATGACAGATCTGTACTGGGTGACAATCCCTGCAACAGCCACTTGAGTGGCTAGTGCAGTATGCCTAAAGAAATAATTTTGTAGTGTATGCCGGCAGCAATTTCTAAGAATAAAATAGTTTCAGTAATTCTATCTGATGTTATTAAAAATGAGCATGGAAGTGGAAGGGTCAAGTGTCTGTTGAATGGCTGCAATTCAACAATGCATTCTGCCTATAAACCATGCAGACAAAACTAGAATCCTCACATAAAAACCTGCAAAAAATAAAGCTGAGCTCAGCTGGTTTCATCAGCACAACTAAAAAGAAAGTGCAATATTATGCGACAGACAAATTAAATTTTATAGAACTTTTTGCATAAGATGTATGTCGCCCTTCGACACAGTTAAATTATATTACATTACATTAGTCTCCTAGTTAAAAGGGCCATAAAGCAGCTCTAGGATAGAAAACGGATGCAAAATCCTTAGAAAGCAGCATCACTAAAAAGTAAAGACAACACATATTGCAGGCACAACTCTGCATTAAACTGCCAAGAACTTACCACTTGAATTGTTCCCGTCTTTGGAACATGGTAACCTTTCATGCCAAGGTTAATATGACCCTGCAAGAACGAAATAGCATAAACTAACTCTCACCACAGAAATCAAGCTCATACTGCATATGCAATGATGGACAAATGCTGCTATTTTTTGTGCAACTATGCTGGCAAAGGCAAAACTTCAGGTTCATTGAAAAGTTTCCACTGGCTTCAATAAACGTCTTCTGTTAAACTTGATTGCTTTCTCTGATGGGAAAAGCATACAGCAGTGATGGTTAGCACGACTTGAATTTGTTTATTCACAAAACAAAATGGTTGTTAAGAAAGTTAACAAAACAGCAACGACATTCCTGACCGAGTGACCCCTTCCCATGACTGCCGAAGCACCAACAGTGTCTTATGACTCATGACCAGTCTGACGTGTCACCTCTTGGTTAAAGCTTATATAGCAATAAAAAACAAGCAATGCTCAGTGGGCACAGCAGAGGTCTTACCAAATAAGGTGAGACAACTTTGTCGATGTCCTGCAGCGAGTAGAAGAAGACAGTGACTGGCAGCGTGATGTGCCTGGGGCAGAAAGATCCACTGGCCCCAATCTCAGCCACAAAGCCCTGCACAGTGCTCACTGGCTCCAGCCGGCCGTTGAGGACAGACTCCTGCACAAGAAGAGAAGGAAGTGAAGTGGGAAATTAGTGACACTGAACAGAAAGTATTAGCAGCTTTGTACAAGTCCCAAAACTTCCCTTGATGTCTGACACCCAAAGACAAAATTGACCATTCAGAGGTGACACCACACATAAGGGGGCAGTTAATAACAGTCTTTCCGACTGCCTCTGTGGAAACCCATCAACATGGAGAGTTTGATCGGAATCAGCATTTGTCGGCTAAACACAATAGACAGGAAGTACTTAAGCATTAGCACAGTGTGCCTGCATACTACGGCCGCGGAAATAGCGAGATGCACACAGGAAACCAAAGCTGAAACGTGGTCTCTCCATGCTGTGTATGAAGCTCACCCTTATGCTGTGTTTCATGCCCACTAGAATAAGGGCACTGGTTGCAGCGATAAAAATGCGAAAATGAGCATTCATTCCTCATGCAGACTCTGCTTGTTCCAAGTCTGGTAAATTAACCATTGCCACCTATACCAAGCACATGGTGATGACTACTAAAGCTAGCCACGCCTTCCAGTGTATTTTTTGTGGTGATGACATGGAAGAATGGGATCACTTTGAGATATGCATTATGCAGTGTAAGATCAGAAGCGGAATTAACATTTACTTCAGGCAAATTATCAAGGCACTATTGTAGTCAGCTCACATTAGTTGGAAAATATGCGCTGTGTGACCAGACAAGCAATTCAGACCACCACAACTGAACCCTGCATTCAATGCAAACCTTTAGTGAAAAACACATAAAGATTCAAGCCTTATTTTATTATATTTATAACACAACGTTTTCATATGATTTACTTATCCCAAACGTGTTTTCAATTCTAATATAGCTCAGCACCTTCCTGTTCTAAATGCTAAGCATAAGTGAAAAACAGTGCATACTTGTGCAGCTGCTGAACATGGCAGCCTAAGACTTGACTCTACTCTTTTTCTACCAAAGACTCTGCTCTATACAGCTGAGCAAAATAATGTCATTCCCTTGCCATCAACTTTTTGCGATAATTTCATATCTAGTGTACAGTTCTTAGTAGTGGTGCCTGAATATCTAAAATATTTCGATTCTTAAAATTACCACAGATTGTATCTAAACCTACACAGCTACATTCTATACATTTTAATTTGCTCTTAATCTGACTGAAACAAATGCATTAAATTTTGTGCACAAAAGCAGTGTTTGGCCCAAAATAATAAGGTGAAAAAAATACAACTGAAGGTTTTTAACGAGTTCAGTAAAGCAGCTTGGTCTTGGCAGCAAAGACATTTTATTATTATTATTATTATTATTATTATTATTATTATTATTATTATTATTATTATTATTATTGTTATTGTTGTTGTTGTTGTTGTTGTTGTTGTTGTTGTTGTTGTTGTTGTTGTTGTTGTTGTTGTTGTTGTTGTTGTTGTTGCTGCTGCTGCTGCTTCCTGGCAGTGTGCAGTGGTAAAGCCAGCAAAGCCTACCAGCTTGCACAATCCCGATTTCAGGCGGCACCATGGTTTGATGCATCATGCACGTAAATATTGGTCCCATCACTGCCTCTCAGAATGCTCCACGTGCTAATTTAACCAATTTTTCAAAGTATTTACCGAACCATCCCTAGCTCTGCATTTTAGATGTAGAAGATCATGATTGTTTAAATACGTCAAGGTGTCAAAATTCTATTTTTTTTTTTAAATTGCTGCTTTTTGACGTGCATGTAAAGTGATGAGCAAAATTTACGTTCGCATAATAGGTAATGCTGTGCATATGAAGAAAGTAGTTCTCTTATCTTTTTTTCTCCAAACAGTATCAGTGACAATAATGTCAGCGCTAAGTGCTAACTGCCTTCAGAAAGCCTGTGCATATTGCAAACAAAAGAGGTCCATATGGCAAACAACTTCCTTCTAAATGCATCAAAAGCTGGTCTTATCTTTTCAGATAGTGAAGTGCATAACTCAACAATACAACACTAATCACTGTTAACTATTTGAAAATTTGAATATCAGCTTTTTGAAAACGAACATGAATCGAATAACAAACATATTCAATTCATATTCAAAATTTATAATATTTGCGCACTTCATGTTCGTTTTCAAAAAGCTGATATTCAAATTTTCAATAGAAGTGCGCAAATATTATAAATTTTGAATATGAATTGAATATGTTTGTTATTCGATTCATGTTCGTTTTCAAAAAGCTGATATTCAAATTTTCAAATATTCGAAAGTTACCGAATACACTAAACATTTTCCAATTCACCACAGTTTCACTGCACTGTGCGCTTGACTGCAACGTTCGACTGCACTGACTGTGCAGTGAAGCATCCACAAAATGCAAAGGGGCAGGTTTATGAAGGAGGACATTCCTAACAGTGTGCGCAGCAAAGTGAAGCACTTGACGAAACCAGGAAAGAAATTTTCACTATGATTTCATCTCAAATGCAGACAACTGTAATGCAGGTGTTCACCAGATAAAATTACTTGATGCACATGGTTTTCAGCGGGCCTTTCAGGCTCATTCAATAATTGGAGCTTTTTGGTTACAGTGGACATATTTTCTGGTCCCTTAAAGGATGAATTATTGAGAGTTTACTGTATTAATCAGTGATACGACTGCTCCCCTCAGTTTCATGCAGGTCGATCCTTTCTGGAATTGTGTAAAATTTATACAGAATTTTCAGTAGGGTACACACTTCTGTGTAATCCTATTTTAATTTTATCTTATCTGCAAATACCAATGTGAATTCTGAAATTAACAACCTGAATAGAGTTTTCTAGTTTTTCTTTTTTCTTCTTTTTTTTTTTTTAACTGATCAGACATCCGATACTCGAAGGCATTTTTTCCCCAATAGCATATTCGATTTGTATTCGGAAATTTCAATATTTTACACACCAGTTAACACAAGGTAAACTAGTTCACACAGGGACAGGGATAAAATGCACTTATGCAGTTAAAGACATGCAGTAACTCTGTAACAACATTATGCATTCCCATAAGCAAAATAAATGCGTGATGCTGTCTGTGTGCTCTACTGTTCGGGAAGCAAATAGTTAAGAGACTTACTTCAAAGTTAACAATGAGGCTACTTGTAGTGGTGGATGCTGGTGCGCTTGAGCTGATAATTTCCTCTGGTGATGCTTCCTCTTCTTCAGGTTCCTTCTCAAACAATGCCCTGAAAACACCAAAGGACGCACGTTTGAAGGGTTGTGCTGCTAACTCTTTTTGCGTGTGACAAATAAAGAATGCATAAAAAATAAACTAACCTCTCAAGAATTCAAGAAGTAAGAGGAAGCACAACAAGCATCCATCAAATCTGTGCATTTTTACACTGCTTATGCAGCTGCACTACAACACACGTTTTCAGGAATGTTACAGATGTATGAAGAAACCTAGTGCTGCCATCTAGCTCATGTATGCAGAGTAGCAGGCAGTTCACTGTGGCAGCATGCAATGAGCCCCATTTTAAGACATTGTCGCTCCCAAGAGCTCTGGTTGCATAGAAGACATGCAAGAAAAAAAACAAGCTCTACAGTGAAATAAATTCAAGGATAACAGACTTGCACCTAACACCCATTTTTATGCCATAATTTAGATTTCCTGTAATCAAGTAGAATGACACTTATTTTTTGCAATATTTGTCAGATGTTTAGAAAAAAAAGGGCTGCAAACACTTAACCATGCAGAACATACAACATAGGTGGACCGAAATCAACAGGTAGAACAGTACACTGCAGCGTAACATTACTGATAAACGTGAGATTTACGTTCAACAGTCAACAGCCATCCCAGGCAAAATCTGTAAGGACCCTCTTGGAACATAGTATAATTGATGCTGCTACTGCTGAGCAGCACAACATTTACAAATAATCTTCATTGGACTTTATATACTACTGCAGGGCAGATATTTCAAGATAGCTGTTCTGCAAAAACTAATAAGCAAGCAAACTTAGACACTACCTGTTTGGTCCTTCCTATTATTAAGTGTGATACAAAAGAAACATAAAACTGACCTTTTAATTTCTCAAATTACTGGAAGAAAGAAACATAATACTGACCTCTTAATTGCAGACACAGAAGTCAGGCTGCTATCAAAATCAAAACTGGCTCCAGATTTTCGAAGAGGAGCCTGAAAAAAAAAATGAAAAAATTGGTGCAACACAATTGTTCTCTCTGTGCACATTTTTAAAGGCAAGGCACAGAGAGTCCATGTGGCTGTTAGCAGCATTTTTATGTGCATGTGGTGCCCATTAAATGAACCACTCATTCCATCAGACTGAACAAACAACTAAGTAGAACAACAAGTTCAAAAGCATAAGCAAGTTTATAAATTTCCAGAATTTTCAGTTCATACAAGAAAAGAAATAAGCTGAATTCAGTTTTCTATATCAATATTGTGTCATGCAAGGCATATAGGTAGCTGGCTGGCTGTGGACTATGGATTACAACTGTATCAACTGTGTGCATACACAGTCACAGCTGAAAGTTAAATAAGCAAGGAAACCAATGCTGTGATGAGAGACAGTGACACTTATGCGATTTCAGGTGCTTTTTCCCAAAATGCCACTGTGGACCAAAAAGCACAGCCTCCTCAGCAACTACTGCTACACGTTGTTTGCTCACCATCAATATCTCCACTTGAAACAGTTTATCTCGGCTTATAAATTGCATATAAGACAATGACATGAAACCATGCATGGGTGTCACCAATAACATGTCAGTGTATTGTTTAGCAGTGAATTTCCACTTGTATTTTAGTCTGCTGGCTACCTCATTTAGCTTTGTTGCTTTTTAAATGACAATAGCCATTTGTTCTACAAGTATAGCTCCAAGTAGTGCCAGTTGCATGTTATGAGCTGGATGAGCTAACACAGTGACTCCAGCAGACTTTCTTTTAGTGCACAGGACTGCCACAGTGAAATGCCAAAAAGTCAGTAATTCGCTCATCAAAATTAATATTCACCAAAAGAAAAAAAAAACTCGAAACATGCCTTTTAATATCAAATTAAAGTCCCCCCCCCCCCCTCCCCCCCCAATCAAATCTTCAAATAATAAAAACCGAAGGCTTCAAACGTAGTCGTTCCAGCTAACCAGGAAAATGATCTTGTGTGCCCATAATCCAAATAAAAGTATATACATTAGTAGAGCTTCCCATTGCAAATAGATAATAAAAGCAGTGCATGAATTCTTATGGCAGAACAGATATTCAAGATTGGTTGGCTTACAATAGTGGCCTTATTCTTACTTTATTTACAGGCTGAATGCCAAAATCCATGAAATATAGTAAAGGGCAACACTAATAGGCTACATTTTGTTTACAAGCTCCTGATACCATGCCTTAGGCGGAGACTGTTATAAACTCTTCTTGTGAGCAGAGTTATGGGCCACTCTTGGAGAGGGCAGTTGCAGGAAGGATTCCCATTAGAACGATGTATCTGTTAGATGTTTCTTTTTTCTTTCTTCCTTGAAAAAAAAATAGGATTCCACACAGTTTCCTTAAGCAAAATTTTTATCTTGATGGAGTGGGTACTGTCTACCTCCCTTTCCATTCTTTGCCACACTCTACTTCATCTGGACTACCCCATGAACACTTTTCAGACAACACTCAAACTTTTCCTTACGAGATAAATATAAGAGTAGATAGATAAAAATTTTGGGTACATGTTCTTTTTTTATTTGGAGTAGTGCACAAGACAACGGAACACATGAAGCATGACATGGAATTCACTTATGCCAGCTAAATAATTTACAATTAAAATTTGTTTTTCCATTCACTTTGGTTTTGGTTTCAATTGCTGAATGACGGCTGTGTTGTCACAGATGAGTACTAGTCACATGAGTCGTAAAGAAAACTGCCCGTTATTATCCTTATCAACTGTCTGCAATTCCAGTTTTTCAGAAGGTTTGCATAAAGCTCATTGAAAATTAGAAGGACCAAGGAAGCGATCATACTGCAGTTCTTGCGCACCTCACATGATCTTAATGCACCTGTGAGGTCATAGGCGCCATTTTTTGTTTAGAAGCGAAGCCGAGACTGCATGTGAGAAACAAATTCGGTCACAAAATAATTTGTAGCTTATTTGCACTATCGATATGTATGTGTGTTTTGTAATGTCCCGTGCATCATTTCAAAAACAGAACACACCAACAATAATTTGGTGCCTGCTACTTTATTGGCTCAAATTAACAAGCCAGATTTCTGCCTGAAGATCTGGGACTGTGATCACAAGGTTTTAAAACATCCTGTCACAAAACCCGTATCCTTCTGCAAACTCTGCACGCTCTAAACTGAGCCTTTAATTGGCTCACTCGCCCTAGGTAGACGAGACAGCCGCCACCTGCTTTGCTGCGTTTAATTCTGATGTTAATTGCCGCAGCCCAGCACAATGCTAGGAATAAAAGGAAATGTTCCCTTTGCAAGCTTTATCTGGCACAGCAAGATAAGGTATCTGTGAGCACAACTAGAAGCAGGAGGAGCAAATCAGCATCGTGGACACAACCTAAATGCATATTCATACGCTGTTTCTTTTCTTTTTTGATCAGCATCATCCAGGAAACTGCAGCTCACTAACAACTGCTACAGGATGAAACTCACAGGACTAGAAGTTAGTGGCAGACCAGTTTTCTGATGGAAGACCATTGAGGTGGCACTGTCGAGAGAGCGGCGGAACTGAGCACGCTCTGCTGCTGTAGGCACTGGATGATTCCGTGATTTGCACATCATCTGAAGCAAGACCAATGACCCAGAGTAAACTCACACGTGTGCTTAGCACCTTTACGTCTGATCCACCGAACAAGCTAGGCAGGAAGAAATGAAGAAAGCCAAAAAAATTTCCTCAAGATGAAGCACCATTCTAAATAGAGTAGCAACGATGCGACAAAGAAGCTGTGGTGCCTTCGATGCTAGACGTGCTCAAGGCTTCAGAAGCTTGTACAGCAATGCAGGCCTATTGACAGAATTTTTTAGGATGAACCCAACATACTGGGGGCAAGCAGCACAATTACTCAGTCAGAATTTATTTCACTCTCTTAGTTTGCTCTGCTCTCTTTTTAGAGCATGCAGTGTTCATAAGCCTATATGGGAGAGCAAACCTCACTTTCAGCAGAAATGCTAACATACAGACTAATGAGAGTAGAATTATTACTTTCATGTGCTGAAGAATTTATAAAAAAAATCTTGCAAATTTCATTTGGAATCATTAAGAAATATACCCAGGCAATCAAAGCAACTGGCATTTTGTGCCATGTACGGACGAATCGGAGCTAGGCACCTTATTATGTTTAAATTAATACTGCGGCTCCTCCCAAGCTTTGCGAAACCTCCGAAGACAAGTCTCATGTAGAGCTTTTTATTTTACAAGCTCAAGACAACACAGAATTGCATGAAAGCAACACAGCTTCTTTATTCAGAGACAGTTACACATATTATTCTTTTCATGTTGAGATATTACAGCTGTACAGTTTTAAGCTGTACTGCTCATGGCATGCACTAAAGAAATGTCTACCAGAACTATGTAGCGATTGGCGCCAAATAATTTGCTAATAGTCTTTTCTGATATCCATAATACTTCTTAACGGCTGTATTCTGAAGATGTGCAAGAGCATAACAGCACTTTATTGCAAAGGAGCTGCCCAATGGAAGCTGCAATGACAACATGCAATGGTACAAAGTGACCAGGTAATGTAAACAATAATGTGACTATTAAGGCACAAAAATTTGACTGAAAAGCACATCTTCAAATTAAATACAGTAATTTGCAAATTACTTGAACTTTTATCACTTAACTAGATGAAAAAAAAAAGTTCATTTTTGCTAGTTGTATCTTAAAGTGGCATTATTGAAAAAATGCCTTTGGCAAACGAAATACCGTATTTACTCGAATGTAATGAGAGTTTTTTTCAAGATTTTTGGCCCTCAAAGTCTACCCTCATGTTATAATCGAATACTGCGATTCGGCTGGCTAAAGCAGCGCCGGGGTGCAGCCATATTTAATCCGCCACCACTCGGTTTCCGGTTTCCGCAGTTTTACGATGTTATGTTGACAATATGGGTACCAGGGAAGACAAATCAGCCAAATCCCAATCCATTCAAAGTCAAAACATAGCTCTTTTTCTCGTGGCCTCAGAATCACGTTGTCCCCTTGATCACGCGCTTGTCACATCTTTCGCAATGGATAAGCATGATTACTTCTGTTGTCACATTTTGCATGATGGCAACATGCTGTGCACGATACGACATTCGCTGCAAAAAGGTTATTGTGAGACCAGAAGGAATCGGAAATTCTGCGGCAGCTCGACGGCTAGACGTTACTAATCTACCTTACATGGGTGGCGGATGTAGCGGGAGATGATTTTTAAATGTGGGCCTGGCCGCAAAGGCTTCCGAATCGTCTGGGAGGACGAGAGTGAAAAGAAAGACTGGGGTTTCTGAGAACTCTGCCTCCGATGATGACAACGAATGGCGCTTCTGAATAGACTGCAATGACCATAATGTCTATTAAAGATACTTTTTCAAGCACTTATCTCGTTCATGGTTTTATTTTTTTCCTATTGGGCAGTATGGAAAGTCGCCCCTTGCGTTACATTAGAGTAAATACGGTATAAATCAGTACTACCCAAACATATACCTAAACTATACATTTGAGAAGCTACAGTTTACGTAGTAGCACTACACTTTATTTCACAAGTGGTTTGCAGCACTGTGGAGCCTGTGGCCATCAAAGCCAATGAGAACAATGCACTCCGCATAAACGTGCTCCTCCATTGCCATCATCCTGTGACCAGTGGCTCCATGGCTGGGAAAAGAATTCACAGGCAGTTTAGCTTGGGGCTAAGCACAAATTATTATGCATCTGCATGGTTAATCCTAACCTTTCATGGTTGTGCTTGATTTGAACAGGAAGTGACTGGGGCTTTAGCGGCAGTGCACTATATAATTTGGGTACTGCTTAATGCCCCTCAAGAGGGCACTGCAACAGCAGTGTGTCCTGGATCCACTGTGCCTGGTAGGAAATTGGTGAAGACGACCTCAGTGAAAGACCACCAGGCACAAATGGAAAGCCCTGCTTTAGCCAAGCTGTACAAACGTGCCTGTATGGCCTAGGAGTAATATGCTTGACAATGGGTTCCAAAGATCCTGCTGGGTTATATTTCCAACCCAAAAGAACTGTCCACAGCTCCTGCCAATTCGGCCATGACATATGGCCTCATGACATCACGCAACTCGCCGGCCAATCAGTGCCTGACCATGTCACCAGAAATATTGGTGAAATTGGCAAATGCGAGTTCTAACTGCCTGCTAAGTCCCACTTGTCAGTGGCCGAGGACTGCACAAACAGGCAGAGACTTTTTGGTGCAGTGGAAGCCCTACTGCTAGTGCATTAAAAGAACTAGGAGCTGCTGCATGCAGTTTAGCGCAGTTTGTGAATAGTGGTTTCACACTACTTCACAGCAGGTCTCTGAAAAGCTGCATTCATGTCGCCTTTCTCTGCTAATTTCTAATGTGAACAGTAAATGGAACACCTGCTGTACTTTGTGAAGAAAAAGGTGGGACTACGTTCTCAATTACTGCAATAAAGGTTTGAAAAATAAATCCACAGAATAAACTCAGGGCTACTGTGTTACCGCAGCCGTGAATGGACAACAGAGATGTGAGCTCCATAGTGCTGCAAACAACTTGTGAAATGGAGTACACATGCCAAATTATCGATAGCTGGTAATTAATTTCATTCTGACCTCTATAGCAATTCAAGGCTGATGCTTCACTTCCCACTCCTTTCTTTATGTGGTCATTAACCCATTGGAGCAATTATCTTATGCATTATCCAAAAGACTAAATGGTGCTTCACAGCATAAGTACAGTGTTTTTTTCCAATAAATATGTACAAAAAACACGTCTGTGTAACTTACAAAAGCGGCTGCTCGTTTAGGTAACTTTACTAAGACGGCGTACAATATGCTAACTGCCCGCCTAGAGTTGAGTATGAAGACGCATAATGTGCCCAATCTTCATCGACTGCAACACTTTAAGATGTTCTGTGGGGGAAGGGAATCAATTCATAGTTAAGGAAATAAGGCAGACAAGAAAAGAGTGCTGAAGTTCAAAAACAATTAAATCACTCATGACTGCTGTGCAAATTCCACACTAGAATTTTAAAACTGAAACTGTGTGCATATATATTTAGCATGGCTTATACGCCGACAACAGCAATGTAATATGAGATTTTAGCAGTAACAGAAGTTAAACACATGTAAACATGACAGAGTAATAGAGATAGGCAAACAAGCAGTGGGATAAAAAATATAAACAATCACGTGCTTTTATTACATGATAATTAGGAAGTCAAATTGAGAGTCAATACATTTACACAGCAGTAATTTGACTATAAGTACAGGAAGTATCTAGGACACTAGAGAAAAAACAGGGCACTTTGGTTCACAACAGCGTGCACTCACCTGCCTCACTTTGTGCTTGTGAATGAGGTTGCTGAAGATGTGGCTGCCTTTTCCAACCACTCCATCTTTCAGCTTCAGGTCACAGAGCCCATCGCTCCACGTCTTACTGTGTCCTAATGCTCTCTTATGACTTGCTTCTTCCCTGTCCCCAGTGGGACCACATTTGCTACCATTAGCTTCAACCTCCTTTTCAATGGCCCGATGCACCACCTCACCATTTCCAATTGTCCCTTCCGCACACCGGTCTTTCACACTGAGCCCTGAAGTCCTTAGCAAGCCAGGTTGGACAGCTGGCTGCTGTTGCTGCTGCACATGTAACAGTGAACTATCACTAGAGCTGCTTGAGATCAGTTTGTGTTTGGCAGAAGGTTTGCTCATGTGACACAGGCTCAGGTCTTCCAGGCTTTGCTTCAGTCCAATGCAGTCCTTTTCGGGCGAAGCGGCACGGGCAAATTTGTCAACAGGTTTCCTTTCACAGAGTTCTTTTGCACTGGCATTAACCCCGCCATCGCCGAGCAAAAGTGGCGATTGCGGGACTGGAACAAAGGCAGCTGGCTGCTCAGGGGCCTGCAAAGTTGCCCTCTCCCAAGTATGAGGACTTGGCCAGAAAGGAAGGGTGGCAGCTGTCACCGGCTCCTCTTTTCTCTGTCCTCGGTTCGAGGTAGCAGCTGCAGTGTCCGACAAAGCAAACGACTCACTGGGCAGTGCTTCTCCACTCTTCTTCAAAAAGCGCTCAATAACGGGTCGTCTTGCAGTCCTCCCTCGATTGCGCTCAGCTTGGGCTTCGCTGCTGGGCTCCAGCGGAGACTGGGCCCGGCTCCTGAACATAAGGTGCTCAGGGACCTCCACACTGGGGCTCCCACATCGTGACGGGCTCTGGTAGCGCTTGGGGTACATCTGCAAGGACTGTGGGGGATCGAGAAGGCTCTCTCCCAACAGCAGGTCAGCCGAAAGATCCCCTTTGCTGTGCTTCTTGGCCTTGCGCTTGGGGAGTGCCGACTCATCGTTCTTTACAATTGTGTCGGCATCCCTGAGGCTTCGACCTCGAACCGGGGCAGTGATGATGGGGGCGCCTGACTGCTCACTGCTGGGAGCCGTGGGCATGGTAGGCACTGTAGGATGCTTGGCACAGGCAACAGCCGGAATGCCATTGGGACACCGGGGCACAGACTTGACAGATACTTTGATGGAGGCACTCCGCCCGAGGCTTGCCACAGGAAAATTGTGCACATGAGGGCTGCAGAGAAACTTGCTGGAGAATGCCTCACCTGGCACAGATATCCTGCATGGTATATGCAAAACAAATAAAAAAGAAAACAAATGATTAATCCATGAACAAAGGGGAAATGCAGCTTGACAAGAACCCCCATAGGGAAATGAAGCGTAAATAAAGAAACCGCTGTGAGAACTAAAAGCCATTTCTTATTTCTTATTTTTTTTTTATTTTTTTTTTTACGGCTGCATGAACTGCTGTTAACAGCATAGCAACCCTAATCAGGTTACTTAAATACAAGCTCCACTATGGAATTCACACAAAAAATGAAATCTGGAAGGAGTAGCTAAACACAAACATCAAGCAACCAGACTAATTGAAAAAACTGTTCTCCTGCGCTTACAACAAGCTGAATGATAGTTGTCTGGAACATTTAAGAGGAACCAGTCAGTGTTTAAAACGCTGGACAGTCGCGAAGGCAGCCAGCTCTCAAAAAGGAGGAATGCAATAAAGGCATAACAATAATTGCCAAACAACTGAAAGTGCCTTATTCTCATGATCTCCTATTTTCTGGACTCTGCTTGAGCACTAGCTACTAGTTAATAATGCAGCAGCAATGAGGATGAAAATATTGCCTCAACATATTACTCCAAGAGCACGCACTCAGATGTTCAGAACTGCATGCTAATGAATACTGTACAGTGACACCCAATAGACAGAAATCAGTGAGTTTTGTACTTTGTGCTCATGATGGATAGTTCCTGCTGCGCATCACATACTAAATGAAGTGGCTATCTATGAGTAGGATAGAAGTAGACACCTGTAGTAGATGTTTCGAGGACTCCTTCCCCCCGACAGGCTGTACCAGGCACTGATCTGTGAAAAGTGAAGGTAGGACCGTATGGCCTGGATCAGGCTTCGTGGCGCAGCGATGGCTTCCGGAACCCTGCAACGAACAGAACAGAACTTTGACTAAGTGCGCATAAAGCCTAACAGTAGTTATGCTAGAGCTGCCCCTCAGAAAACATTCTTTGTGAGCACAAAAGTTAGGAAGCGCCAAGAAATATTTAATTAATAAATATGGTACTGTACAGCGCTGGACAAGCCTTTCCTTTTTGTGAAATTACAAATTCAAAATTGGCTACATTTTTTATCATGTGCTTTTGGCAGCATTACTATTTAGCAGTTTAAGAAACACAAAAAGGAATGTTACACTTGGTTTATGCAGCTTAAGCATCAATGAACAATCCATGTAGGTTCTCTTCCCATTTATTTTTTAGGTCTCAGATGTGCAGCTCATGTAAGATTGAACTTATACAAGAGGTTCAAATTTAACACTTGCACAAAAATGTTTATGTTGTGTACATTTAGACAAAATTAAAACACTACCAACTGCGAAAACTAGCAACTGCTTAGAGCCTCTGCACCAGGGCAGATTTAAGGGGGATGTTGGTACAGGTGATTTCCACTTTCACTCCCACCTTCCCCCCTTCCCTTACGGCGCGGTTTAGGTGTCCACAAAACAAGTGCGACAGATACAGCACCTTTCCCTTCCTGTGAACCAATTATTATATTATCATGTTATAACTTGACTGCGACATACTCATTTAAATTTATTAAAATTACCACACTACCCTCAAAATGTGTGGGATGCTACTTCCAAGCACTGCGGGCTCAACACTGTCTCCACTTATTATTTTTTTTCTTCTATGAAAGCAGCAGTTTTGGGCATGTGCACTCACCGCCTGGGCAGCATGTGAATGAACCACTGCTCGAGCAGGAGGTGTGACGTGTCTGGTGCCGAGGAGATGTCAATTCCACTAGTCTGGTCCGCAGTTCTGCAATGGGCACAGTCTGGCGACAGCAGGACCTCGACGGACATAGGGATGTTGTTCCTCCACAGCAGCCCCATGTGCTTTAGGGCCACTTCAAACCTCTGGCACTGCACAGGGGAAAAGAATGCAATGCTACAGGGGCAGCTCTGCAGAGGCAAAATAACATGGGTGAAGGCAGCTAAAGAAAAGTTCTACCCTGTTTGGCACAGCAACACAAAATTTACCATGCAGGCAAGGACAACCTTAGAAAACTGTAACCCATGATTGAAATGTAAACTTAAAAGTTCTTTTCAATGCACTAGCTTGAAAAAAAAAAAGACAGGCAATAAAAACAACAGAGGTGAGCATTTCTGTTGTTCACTACAACACTAGTCCTCCATTATATGGAGGTGGGAGGTCTCAAAGCGTCCACAAGAAGCCACAGGAGAGCTTCACACAAAAGCCAGGGTAGTGACCACACCACAAGTAGCGAAGGCAGTGAGAATGAGCACGCCACAATAATGCAACTTAGTAAACAGCTTGATTCTGCTGCAGCATTAGCAGGTTGATAAGGTTGCTGGAAAGCATATGTCAGGTAATTCTGGCTCTACGCTGCAAAAACGCAGCCAGTTCAAGAGCGTTTCACCTTTTTCACGGCGAGAATGCTTTTCTTTTTCTTCATACAAAGTGACTGAGACACTACTTTCAGTATACCAGGCTCCCATTTTGATTATGGATGTACCGCTGAGAAGGTATTGCATTTTCACTTGACTTCATCCCAAGGTCCACATGAATATGCACGCCTGTTTATAACATGTCAGGAAGGTGGCAGCTTTACATTCCATGTGAAAAGATTTGGAAGAACCCTACCAGAAAAATTTCATACATTCTCATTTTGCAGAGATGAGGATGGAAGCACACCTCAAGCACTGATGTAGGGTCGCATTGGTGGCGTGCCTGAGCCAGGTTGGTAGGTGGACAGTGCAGGCCCTCAGCATAACCCTTGCTCGAACGGGATGGAACCCGCCCCTCCAACACCAGGCTACCCACATCGATGAAGAAGTCATAGGGCTCAATCTTCACTTCCTCCACAGCCGGATGCATCTCTGCGCACATAGAGGAGGAGGAGGAAACACAGTTTGTATTAATAGTGAACTTGCAGTCACTCAAAAGAAGCAGAGGCAGAAATTTTATTAGAGAAATGTGACTGTTTTCAACGCAGTGACATCTCCTTTATTAAAACGAAGAATTCAGTATGCTGATGAAGGGTGTACCCCCCCCCCCATTTAGAGTACCTACAAATACTCTACATTACACTGCAGTTTATCACTGTATCAAAATAACACAATGAAAAGCTCTAGCATAAATGGCATTTTTGTAAAGCTAGACATGCTATGAATAAAGCAGGGGTGAGCACATCTCACAGAGAAGAAATAAGCAAAAGAGAAAAAAGAAAAACACCAAATACGGTAATGGATTAGAAGCTTTTAAGTTGCAGTTCAGTACCAGCAAGAGCTCGGCAATTGCTGAACCAAAGGCAAGCTTCCTTTAATATCTGCTAGCTGCATTATGTGTAGCAGAAAAGCATTATTCAGCATGTGAATGGTAACTGAAAACAACACTAGGTACCTTGCGAACACAACTGCCACGAGCTGATGCCTAGACGAGTTGGAGCATTTGGACTGCTTGACAGTGATGTAGTGCTTTTTCTTTTCGTGTGTTCACCACCTTTTTGGGACTTGTTTCGTTCTGTAACAGCAATGTGCAACAGATGTGCAAAACCACGAGTGTATATACAGAGAGAAGGTAGAGCTAATGGACCAAAACCAAAAATGTCAGCTGCCCATAGAAACATCGAATGAGGATTGCGTTTTGTCATTTAAATGCTTCTGCACTTCGCGACCATTTTCGAGTACCACAAAAGAAGACTGTTTCGAGTTAAAGGATATCAATTTTTATCCTGCTCTAAGAAGCATCATTTCGAAAAATTGCATAAAATGTGTGAAACCACAATAAGTGTATACAGATAACACAGTATCTGGACCCAAACTGATAAAATGTTAGCCACATATAAAAACATAACATGAAGCATACTTTTTGTCATTTGCGTGCTTTGATGCTTTGTGATATGTTTCTCAAGTACCACAGAAGAAAAATGCTTCAAGCTTTAGGACATCAATTTTCAACATATTCTAAGGAGTGCAATTTTAAAAATTAAAAGCGAGGCTCAGCCAATTAATTGTATGCTGCAAGGCCATCACTATGAGACACTATGTGTACTAAATATTTATACCTTTTCCTGCAATGATAAAGCTGATTTTTTGCCAGAACTTTATATTAGAGTACTAGATGAACACAATAAAGTTCTATTATAAGTCACAGTCTTTAGTAAGTAAGCAACCTCCTTTAGCAGCAGAAAAGAAAGGCATCTAAATCTGAGTACTTGGAGATATGAATGACCACATTAACATCACACCCTGCCCCTCTTTTGCCATTTCATGTGATTTGGTCAAAATTTGAAGAAGTCTAACTCATGATCTGGAATCTTAAGTGCTGCAATGAACACACTTTGCATCTGCACAACTATATATTCATTTAAAGTGCTGACACTAACTGAGTGGCTTATCAATAATTCCCTTTATGCTTCTTTGGGAGTAGAAAAACTTTAGGGTTGGTATTGAGGCACCCTAGAAAAACTTGATGCATGAGTGCCCTCTAGCAAGAATCTCTCAAGTTTCCTTCTAAATTCCATTAGCCATGACAAAGCACAAAATCTCGCAGCTCTCTCATGAGCAATACTGTGTACACAATCTCCCAAGTTTCCTTCTAAATTCCATTAGCCATGACAAAGCACAAAATCTCGCAGCTCTCTCATGAGCAATACTGTGTACACAATGCCAGTTCCTTATGTTTGCCGACCGCGTCTTCCGAACAGTACTGCAGCCGCGTGCGATGCGATGATGCGCACACGTGTCGCCGTTGCCGCCAGTACGAAAGAGGGCTTTGTGGCGTTGGCAGCGGACGTTATAATTAGCAGCGCCGCAATAGTGCGTGCCACGTGCAAGGAGAGTTTGTTCCGCGGGCGGCTGCACCGATGGCACGCGTCATTCCCCCATCGCTCGCCGCAGGAGTCCTCGCACACGCACGAATGCGGCCACGGCCGTGAACGTGACGCTTCTTCGATAATTGAACGCAGGCGCTGTCACGGACCCGAAGTTGAGCTGCTACCTCTGTTTCCGAACAGCTAGCTGGCTTTTCTTCGCGAAGGGCGAAGGTCCAGTTCCGGCGAGCCACTACAAAGCCCCGTTACCAGTACCAGGGTCCGCCCGTATTCCGCGTTTGCGTCGTAATCGAAAGTGTCGCTATCTCCCCGACCTCGAGTCACCTGATTGGTGGACACACCAGAACCGGATGTCACGTTTCCACCAATCAGATGACTCGAAGTCGGAGAGATAGCGACACCTTCAGAAGCAGACCCGTGCGTTTTCTTTTCCTTCTTCCTACAGCCACAACAACAAATAACGACGCTACCTCAGAATACGGACCCAGTTGCGTTTCGATAGAGGCGAAACGAAGAGGCGTCCGTGTGCTGCGATGTCAGCGCACGTTAAAGATCCCCAGGTGGTCGAAATTACTCCGTAGCCCTACACTACGGCTCTTCTTTCTCTCTTTCCACTTTAACTCCCACCTTACTCCCTTCCCTTATGGCGCGGTTCAGGTGTCCACAGAAGTGTGACAGATACTGCGCCTTTCCTTTCCTGTGAACCAATTATTATTATTATTATTAAGGCAGTTGTTGTTGTTGTGGCTGTAGGAAGAAGGAAAAGAAAATGCACGGGCCTGCTACTGGCTCTGTAGCTGAGCCACCTCCGCTGCCTCGTGCAGATAGAGAATATAGAGAAGAAAGAAAAGCAAGAGGGAAAGAAAGACGCGCGCCGCAACAACAGCGTGTGCAATGCGGCCTACAACAGACAAAAAAATTACCGACAATTACGTTGCTTCCTAATGCAAAATTTGAGCGCAGCAAATAAGCTGTTTCACCTTTTCGATAGATTGAGGCAAAGAAATCGAGCAACACATGTATGCACTATCACAGAATTTTTTTCGTCTCGCTCATGGCTCAGAAAGAACTGGCAGATAATTTCGCAGTGGCGAACGGCAGCGGCAATTTCGGCTCGGGCGGTGCACATATACAGATCCGCCGCCACCGATCTGGCTCTGATTGCCACCTCACAGGGGTTGCATTGGAGGAGGAGCGAAGAAAGGAATTAAGTTCGAGCCGGCGCTTTGACAACCGGAGACTCGTAGGAAGAGGGGGGAGGGGGGCGGCGTGTACCCCAGCGGCAAACGATGGGGGCAGAAGCGCGCGCAGCAAGCGGACAACGCGATAAGGGGAGGAGGGAAGAGATAGCAGCGACTGACTGATGCTGCTGACGCCGATAGTGAGTCAACCCCAGCTGCGGAGTTGGTTTCAGGGACAACGCCGCCGATGCCGACGCAAACAATATGATACCCTCGCTTCCGCAGCGCCAAGAACCAGGTCTAGCCGTGGGAAGGTGGTCACGTATTCGTCGACGTGCCGGGGCCTACGTGAAATAACCGGCGCGTCGGCAACTGAAGAGCACCCTATCCGCCACACAGGAACAGGGGGGGGGGGACCCTCCCCTCCTCTTTCTGCATGGCGGCGACGGTGTTCTATGCAGTCACGTTATCTTGACTCTCTAGCGGCGTCAGCGGCATCCAGCGGTATCAGTCGGTCGCTGCTAGCGCTGGGGGGATGAAAGGGGGGCGGAGCTGGTTACGAGGCCGACGCCGACGCGAAACCCAGGAACGGACGCCAAAGTGCTGCGCTCTAAAATTCGGTGCCAGGCCAGCCCCCGCCGCAAGCAGCGGTGACCCACCTGCACCAGCCCCATCAGGGCAGAGCGTTGAGCTGTAGCTGATCGCAAGGCGTTCCGGGGTATGCATTACCGCGTGCCGCGCGCATATCTCAGGCACCTAGCGCAAACACAACGGTAATTTCCGAGAGGTGACGAAGAAAAAAAAACGATGAAAGGACAGAGGAATGAGACACTAGCAAACCGCAGAGAGCAAATAACGTGTCCTGACCTTTTCATAAACCGCTCAATCTCAATAGTCGAAGCCATATTAAACCCTTTCCCTACCGTGGGGAAAATGACTGGTTTTTTGTTGTTGATTTTGGCAGTCTTTTTCAGCGAAAGTTATTAGGTTTAATATTATATGTATCACACGAAATTAATGCTTTATAAACGTGCTTTAGGTAAATAAGAAATATGCGTTGCAGCATAAAAATTTAATTGCCAGAAACAAGACTAAGAAAAAAATGAAACGAAGCTTTCATTGAACACTATATGTTAAAAAAAAAAAACGGATGTTCTAAGTTAACAGTATTCTGACTAAAAAAATAACTGAACGCTCAAAACAAAAAGGCAAGCGACGAAAACGAAACTAACAGGCGCTCGGACGCGGCTGTTCCATGCCCGCTGTCATAACTGAACTCTAGCAGGAGGCTTTGGTGCTGGTCGGGGTGTCGATAAAATCAACTGCACGTTAGGGGAAGCCACAAGATTTTCAATTTTTTTTGAGCTGGTCACTTTTAGACGTTACCGCCCCATTAAAATGCTTTCTAACAAGGGCGCCTGAAGAGAGAAAAAAAGAAACATTAAAAACAAAACTTCAGCTATGCGATTATAGCGTGTTCGTAAACAACGCGAAAGGCTCCGAAATCGGTGCGAATGTCATTGTTAGCGTAGCGCACTAATTGATGTAAGCGTCTCCAGGGTGCGTTCAAAAATGGCGCCGCGAGGAAAAAAGGAAAGCATTCAAAAATAAACTTCAGTTGTTATTCAATTCGTAACAGCGTGTAAATAAGCATAACAATAATAAAGCAACGCGGAAGAATCCGAGATCGTCGCGCGATTGAAGTTATCATTTGCAGGCTGATAATGTTAAGAGCGGACTGTGGGAGGCGCGAGTTGAATAATGATGATGATGATGATAATAATAATAATAATAATAATAATACGTTTACAGGAAAAGGAAGCCGCAGTATACGTCACACTTTTCCGCGGACACCTCAATCGCTCCGCAGGGGAAGGGAGGAAAGTGGGAGTTGAAGCGGAAATAGAAAAGGTGCTGCAGTGAAAGGCCACAGAGTAATCAATCCCGGACGCCTTTCCGTTTTGCCTTCATCGAAACGAAGCCGCCAGCGGCCGGGTCAGAACAAGGGTACCCTGGAACAGTAGTCGGGCATCTTAACCACTGCGCCACCGCAGCGGGGCGAGCTGAGACATATGCGACCATGTGACTTCTCCGTGCGGCTACCATAGTCGGGAGTCCGACATGTCGCTCCAATGAAAAGTGAAACGGCCTACACAGCTTTGGTAGTCGCCGAAGATCCCTCGACTCGTTTCACTGCGTTCGGTCCATGGTATTCCCACAGTTCACGATCGTGTCGGACATGTTGCCACAGCAGATGTACTACAGACTGGCACAATGGACGACTATACGTGCAAAAACGCGGTGAGCGAAGGCCGGCCGGTCTCCGGCGTCCGCTTCATCGTGACGCACCTGAGAGTGGACGAAAACTGTTCAGACGGCTTAAAAGTCTACGAAGGGCTGTCGAGGAAATTATTCCATGTTATTAAAAGTGCAACTGCGGATTCGGCTGCTCTTATGCTCATTCGGAGAGCTCCAGCAGTTGCCGGGCTCCAGGAAAAGGAAGAACAGCGGAGGACTCGTTACTTTGTTACGGTATAGATACTACCAGACGCAGTCCTGGCTCAAAACAATGACTATCTTGAGCACTACGCGGCCAGGAAACGAGAGGCACAGTGACGCGGCCTACCGCCCTCCCTCCGGAAAGGGTTCCACGACCTAGAAATCCACTGGGCCAGGGGGATATCTGGCACACAGCGCGAGCCGGCTGATGGCGCGCTGCCGTTTCGCGCTCTGGTAACCCCGCGCTCTGGCCGAGATGGGAGGCCGCCCCCACGCCGCGCGTCACGCACGCTTCACTTTTACTCGCTGCCGAAAAACCCGCGCCACACCGTGCTCGCTGCAGCAGAGGGGCGATTTCTCCCGACGCCTGCAAAGACCGTCCGTCGTCCCCTCCAACACACTGGAGGCGGCGCATAGCGAATGGCCCGGCTACGCATCGGGCTGTTGCCGGGCGTTGGCTGACGCAGCTAACGCCAAGGCTCGCTTGCATGGCGCCGCCGTTCTGCCAGGCATCTGCAATATCAATTTAGTGCCGAAATTGAGATTAGGTATTCTGTAATTCGAAAGCAGCCAAGTGGAGTGCCCAAAGGGGCCGAGATACTTCCGGCGTCCTGAGGGTGCCAATCGAGCCTCCATGGGAGGGAGAAAAAGCTGCCTTTCCACACCTCTTTGCTGACTGTGGTGGTGAGAACGGCGAGTTCCAGAGAAGTGGCTCCATACAGCTGTACATTGCTGTCCGGTACTTCGACACTCAGTGTTCGGTCCCTGAGCCTCCTTTATAAACGACGGAAACGGGATGACGTTACGGACTTGGCCTACAGTTTGGCCCCGTAGGCCACCCGCCAGAAGGAAGAGCAAGAGCCCGACCACTTCCTCGTTTTGTTAGGCCCGTCCTCCTGACCATGATGGCGGCCTAGACGCGTAAGAGCGAAGCGCACGGCGATGTAACTGGACCATCCAACGCAGCAGCAACAGTCCAGGAAGGATGAGGCCGGCACAGGAAACGAGGAGGGTTGCGGTGAAAGTTGCTGGAAGGCGACAGTGCGGCGGACGCAAAGCGGGTGCGAAAGGAGGCGTCGTCGGCGAGGGCGGCGGCAGAGAAGGGAAGAGGAGAGGGGGAGGGCTGGGTAGTGCGGTCGCCATGGTACAAATAGGTCACTGGGACGGCCGTACCGGAGAGCGCTGCGAGACCCAGCAGCGCAGCAGCAGCCTCAACGACCGACCTCTTACGACACCACCCTCACGTGGCAGCAGAGCGGACGTAGGGACGGGGAAGTGCAGCACCCCCTCCCCCCCTTACCTTCCCTTTTTATTCACTGCACGGGGCAAGGTAGATGGTGTGGAGGGACAGAGGCTGCACAATGACCGACGCCCTTCGCCGCCCGTGCGCCAGGCGTCTAACGGTGACAAGGAAGGCCGCCGGGCCTTGGCACCGATTGGCGTCACTGGGCCGAGGACGCCCCGCGGTTCATATACTGGCGGACTCCTTGCGCGCTCTCGGAAAGTGCTCCGCTGTCGCCGCCACTGATGTAAGGGAGAGAAACCAACGAGGAGACGAGCAGGACGCATGTACAGTCCAGAGAGGGAGGTGGAAGGGGATGTCTAAATTCGGCGAGTCTCATATCCAACAAGTTAGCGTCACCGTCGCAACTGCCCCCGCTTACGATTTTCGCGCCCGACAAGAGTGAGCTGGCCGGAGGATGCGGCACAGCGAAGTGGGCCGCACGCAGACACCGGTGCGCTAACGACCACACCACAACACATACCGGCGCCGACAATTGGTTTCATCGGGATGCACCACGGGCACGAGATTGACCGCCAATGCCAAGCGCTGTGTATTTATGCACCATTCATGCTGACGAACAGCGAAGCCCTTGCGCCTAGATATAGCCCAGTGGTTACAGCGCTCAGCAAGATGGCGCAGGTTCAACTCGCGCTTAGATTGAGGCGAAATTCGCGCCTGAGTCGGATGGATGGAGTAACTTCATTTGCACCCGTCAAGGAATCAGAAGGAGATGAAGACTTCGGTCTTGACCGCTGTCATCTGCTTCCCCTTTCACCTTCCTCCCCTTCGAGCGCTGAGTCCCCCTGTGATACAGCTTGAGATTCAGTGGAGTGTCCTGGGCCAGATGGAAGACTTTGGTTTTCTTTCTCGCTGGCCGTTAAATCCACCCAGGACTTTGGTTCGTTGTAACTAGGGCATGTCCACACCATGTGGATAATGCCTGCAATTTCGTTACAGTGTTTATAACTCGGGTCCTGGACTGCCGGATCCCATCTGCGAATGGGTTGGGAGGAACCTACAACTTTTTTCCCTTTCCGCTGAGACCTTTGCTCGAAGTCGTATCTGCCTGCCTAATTTGCAATGACTAAGAATATCGAGATGTGTGTTCAGCTCCTCGTTCCGACTAGGGTACCTCGATGCCTTCCGCCTCCGCGGAGGCGAGAGGCATCGAGACACGTACCCTAGTTCTGACGGTGATCTGCTCGACGAGACCGCATTGTGACCCAGGTGTGCGAGTCCCCAGGCCTATGCGTGCGCTACCCCAGTTTCCTCGCAGGCCCTCGTGGGCCAGAATTCTGACTGCGTCGGCAGGTAACCTCCCTGCGATGTAGTTTCGGATAACCGATTGGGAATCGGTTATAATCACTCTGCCATTCTGTTGAGTTAGGCCAGCTCCTCAGCCGCTGTTGCGTCCCTCTGTCGAATGCTGCAGCGCGAGACCCGGGCCCCGTCCTGCCTGGCTGCGTATTTCGCGACGTCCGTTAAACCACGTCCTGGCTGTTAATTAATTGGTTCACAGGAAGGGAAAGGCACAGTAACTGTCACACTTGCTCTGTGGACACCCGAACCGCGCCGTAAGGGAAGGGAGGAAGGTGGGAATGAAAGTGAAAAGAGAGAAAGAGGAGCCGGAGTGGAGGGCTACGGAGTAATTTCGACCACCTGGGGATCTTTAACGTGCGCTGACATCGCACAGCACACGGACGCCACTTCGTTTCGCCTCCATCGAAACGCAGCCGCCGCGGTCGGGTTCGAACCCGGGAACTCCGGCACAGTAGTCGGGCGTCTTACCACTGCACCACCCCGGCGGGGCAGTCCTGGCTGTTGGCTAGTTGTCTTTTTGTGTGTGTGTGTGCGTGTGCGTGTGCGTGTGCGTGTGTGCGTGCGTGCGTGCGTGTGTTTGTGTTTGTGTTTGTGTTTGTGTTTGTGTTTGTGTGTGTGTGTGTGTGTGTGTGTGTGTGTGTGTGTGTGTGTGTGTGTGTGTGTGTGTGTGTGTGTGTGTGTGTGTGTGTGTGTGTGTAGACTCTGTCATCGTTCCCCATGTCTTTTGGAATATTCTCCGCGAGTCTGAGCCTCGCTCGAGATTCGAAGCCTAGCTTTCCTAGCATTTTTAGCCCCGAGCGTCGGAGTCGCTGCTGTTGCGCAACTCTGGTAGCCTCGATGAGGTCATCGATTGTGTTTGAAATGCCCATATTGAGAATGTTCTGGGTGGATGTGAACGGGGGAGAGGCCCAGGGCGGTTTTGACGCCTTTCTTGGTTAGGACTTCAAGGCTTGTTATTTTCTGCTTTGGCTAGCCGTATATAGGCATGGCGCCAAGAATGTGATTCCAGTTATCACAACTGGATGGATTCATGGGCTAAAAGCAAGATTTATGGCTTGGCAAATGAATAAATTAGTCTCAAGAGGTTTGTCTACTTCATTCCAGCGTGTTTGCTATTCTTTTGAGTCGTCTGGCCTACACTCGATTCGAGTTTTGTATCGTTTCGGCGTTCTCACCGTTTGATTGCATACTAAGATCCAGCACTCGAATCGTGTCTACCAATTGTATTTCGTCCCCGTTAACCGTTAGCTTTATCTCATGTTCGTGGGGCTTTGTGTTTTGTCTGTTCTGTGGGCCGAGGAAGAGCGCTTCCGATTTCTCGGCAGAACATTTGAGTTCTACTTGGCTTAGGTACGACTCAATTTCCTCGATTGCTGTTTGGAGGGTGTTTACGATGTGCGCATCACTGCCTCTGGTAAGCCAGGGGTTGAGGTTGTCCGTGTATATTGTGTGATTGAGTCCTTCATACCTGCCAGTTTCTCCGGTAGACCAATCACTGCAATGTTGAAGCGCGTTGGTGAGAGGACCGAGCCATTTTTGTTGTCTAGCCTTCTGCCTTCCTCTTCCTTCCCTCCTAGGCTGATCGTAACAGCTTTACTTTGGAAGTCCTTGACGTAGTTGTATACCCTTACATTTAGAGTTCGTTGTAGTATCGCTGCGTGGTGAACGCTGTCGAAAGCTTTGACCACGTCTATACCGAATATCAAATCGTATCTGCCGTTTGGTTGTCTAGCACATGCTCTTTAAGCTGAAGCATGACATCGAATGCAAAAAACAAAAAAAATAATGTGTCCTGCCTCCCATCACTGTGTCGGGGTAAAGTTCCTGTTCTTCTAGAATCTGTTTAGTCTCGTTTGGATTACGTGTTCTGTTAGCTTACCTACACACCAGGTAAGCAAAATGGAGGCGTGGAAGGCGGGGGTAGGTAAATTTTCGCCAGGTGCCGCTGACGACTAAGGCATCAATGAGAAACACTGCAGCCAGGCAATCGGAGCCACCGAACGCTTCTCGCGTAAACAAATATGGACTTACGGAATGAAGCGACAACCATGGAACGCGGACATTAACCTCTCGGAAAGCCCCGAAAAGGTCGCTGCAGCGGAGCTTCTCGAAACGACTTACATAACGCGCGGGCACAGCGCCCAAGATGGCTTGGAACCCCTATGCCCTTCCCCATCACCCCTCATCGTCATCTGCACCGTGGACGCTACATCAGGAGTAACGTCGGGCTTATTTCGGGCGACAGTGGCACTACAGGAACCTCGCACACTCATCCAAGACAGCGGACATCCCTGTGACGCACCACCTTAAAATGCCGCCAAATATTTCCAGCGCGGAAAGATTTGCGCGCGCATGTGCGCGCACTGCGTTCCCTTCGTCCTCCGTCGAGCGAAAATACAGAAAGCATACGCAGCAGTGAAATCCGCAGAAAGCTTCAAAAGAAAAAAAAAATTCGGCCTCGACAAAAGCCAAGACAATGACACTAGTGCTACAGGGAAGCGCATTACCGTGGCCAGATTCGGTTAGTCGAGCAGCAAAAACAGAAATCGCTGTCCAGAAGGCCCGAACTGAAGCCTCACTTCCAACAGCCTAAACGCAGTACAAGGCAGAACGAAGACCCCGTAGGCAAAGCCTTTTCAGCCGCTAAACAGGCCACCTCGGGCAGACGAAGCCTTTCAACGAAAAGCAAAGCGCTGCACTGGCGCGAAGTGCGGTACGCCATTAAAGAGCCCCGACAGCTGAAGCCAAGCAATTAAATTAGGGCGCGCCAAACTGCTCAATCATGGGCCTAAACACAACAGCACAGGCCATGGCGCTTAGCGCAGCACGTCGATGGGTGCCTCTATCACGGAGAAAAAAAAATAAACCTGCCCCGCAAGACTGCCGCAGCCACTGCCAACATCGAGAAGGCATTCTCGACAGCCGTGCATCGCAGCAAACGGCGCTCGGGAATTGCTGCCTAATTACGGTGACCTGAGATTAGTTGTCTAATGTTCACTAAAGTTGCTCTCAGATTTGAAGGAATTTCTCTTTGGTTCAATCGTCTGAGGTGTGCGGCAAAGTTCGGTTCCTAAACACTTAACCTCGTTTAAAATGTTATCCTGTTGCACGACTGCAGGATCGAACATATAAGATGCTGTCTTGTTTTGTATTTTTCACGTTCTTCTTTCGCTTTCCCATAACTTTTGAGGAACTGATACAGTGGTGTGTAAAGAGAGAGAGAGAGAGAGAGAGAGAGAGCAATGTGTCACGCGAACGACACATGGCAGGAAGATTTTTTTTTTTTTTTGTTACCAATCACACGCTACGAAATAAGCAACGTTAAATTCCACTAAGGTGACGCCACTGCACAACGCACAGAAAACGAAGCTAACCTAGAGAGAATACTCGGAAGTATGCAGGCAGAATTAAAGTCAGAATGCAAAAGCGCGGCGCACTTTGCACAAGTGCAGAACTTGCCAAGAGAGGTGAAATGTTTAAATGCGTTTTTTTTTTTCGGCATCAAAATGGAGATTACATTTAAATCTTCTTGAAAAGTTAAGTTTGTTTTGTGTTGCGCAAGGCTGTAATGGGGGATATGTTTCGCAAAAACTTGCCTGCCGGAGAGTCAATGAAACACCGCGCACCTTCCCCCCCCATATTCGGAAAGCCTTCACTAAACTCCTGGACGTAGCAAACGACCTACTCTCGGATCGCTGTGTGTTTGTTTGCTCCCTGGACTGAAATTTGTAAAAATAAAAAAAAGAAAACCGTGCCGCTGGTATCCGAGCGGGCATTCCGAAGTATCTTCGTTCATTCGAGCGAGCCAAATCCTTGCGCTCCAATGTACGCTTTCTACATTTAGCACAGTAGCATTAGAATGAGCACTTTCGGGATTTTACCACAAGGGACTTTAGTACCTCGCTCTGCGGTTATTTCCGCTCGCTGCTGCATTTGCTTTCGCATCGAGGGATCCGCGGCGGCGCTCGCGCCGCTTCGTCGTTCCATGTATCTCGAGCTGGGCGTCGCGTCGGCGCGGCAGTTTTCGACGCGCGAAAATCGTGGAAAAAAACGCCGCATGTATTCTGGCCTTTAAAGCCTGGTTCACATGCAAGCGAAAACGCTAGCGATTTCTGTCGCGGCGGCTCGAGCGACGTAGTTCCGACTCGTTGGAAATTTTTCGCTCTTGTCGCTCAGTTCGCTTGCATGTGAACCAGCCTTAACCCTGGCAGTGATAAAGTTCAAACTCGGGCTCAAGTGCGATAATATCTATATTTTAGTTGGACTCGATGAGACAACACACTGCTTTAATTTCCTTTGTCCATGAAATTTCGCTAAAAAAATGCGTCCCGCACAACCGTAAGTACTCACAAGACGGACGAGCCGCGCATACTCGACGCATTTTCGTGTTTTTGTAGCTAAGCCCGCTTCACCCCAAGCCGAGACAATGCGCATACTGGCAGCGACGAAATGTGAAGTGTCACTCGGCGACAACACTGCAGACGCCCGCCAGCTAAACGACACGCAGCTGCGAAAAGAAACGCATGGCCAAAACAGGAGACCGCGGCAATCTAGTCGAGGAGACCCGAAACGAGCGCTGTTCGCTAAGTGTGTAGCCATCACCCAAGGGCACGCATGCGATTCACCGACGAACAGAAGTCAACGCGGCAGTGTAAACAGATGCACCATGGAAACCAAAGAACTAAGACCCTCCAGCGACAAAGATCCCGCTAACGATTAATTAGGTGACGGCTTCTAGCCGACCCGGAGGAAGAATTTCACGATTAGACAAAAGGAATGGTGTACTTCAGGATTCTAGTCGAGGTAAGACTCGGAATCCGATAGCTCAAAGTATCATTCGAATGTCTATAAATTGTCCACGTAGGCCAGAGGGCGCTTATAGCACTGGAAGTATAGAACACAATGAACGATCAATATTTACGCCAGCGGCACGGACGGCTCAAGCGAAGGCCGGGATCGGAATGTTTTATTAAGTGTCAGACACCTGCCATCCGACGGCCCTTGTCTCTAGATGGAAACAAGCTCGCGTTCTGTTCGAAGCGTTCCATACATAACTGTTCTAATTCCTCTGAGCACCTCAATCGACGTGCTTTAAAAATGATCCCAAAAGCAAAGAAAATGAGCCTTGATGCGGCAAGTCGACGTCTCGTACTGGGCATTAACAGGATCGACTCCGCTCTGTTGCTCTGCAAACTCAAATGATCGGGATGGTGGTGAAAATATCGGGAGCAATGTTCCTGCTTCGTTTAACCACCACCGCACGCCTGTCCCGTCTGGCCACGTTATAATAATAATAATAATAATAATAATAATAATAATAATAATAATAATAATAATAATAATAATAATAATAATAATAATAATAATAATAATAATAATAATAATAATTTATTATTATTATTATTATTATTATTATTATTATTATTATTATTATTATTATTATTATTATTATTATTATTATTATTATTGATGCTTTACTGTGTATTGGTATATGATGCTCTGTATCGCTTTCAATGAATGTATTTTGTTCTTTTCTGTTTTGGATGCTTTCTTGTGTTGTTTTTAAGACATCACATTATTTTCATTCTCTACGTGATTCACCTCATCGATATTCCATTTCATGTGTTGTTTGTTCCTTCTTTTATGCTCTGTGTGTGTAAAGCTTCCGTGTGCATTTTTTTTAAATTCTTATTTATGCTGCAGTACGAAGAACATATGATTGGTAAACGCTAGTTAACTGTCAGACGCACACACCACCAGAACGAACCCAGCTTAGCCTGAGCGCCGTATTCTTCACACCACCACACGAGCACGTCGTCGTCGTCTTGATGCAGCGCACCGCAACGGTATGATCAATAAGCGTACGCCGCGCACGCACGCGCGTCTGTATGCTTTTGAGGTGCATTAGAGCTTCATATAGTTCACTTGGGAGTTTCGTTCAGCTTGGTTTCTGTGGCGTAACATCTTCAGAAAATTTTGTGTCGAGATAATCGTCGCAGAAGGCTTTCCCCAGGAGGCGCGCAAAAGCGGCAAGTGTGCACTATCCTCGGAGTCATTGTCAGCGCTATGCAACGTCGGCGGCTTCCTGTAATCGGGAGTTGAGCGCAGCCTCCTTGCTCTCTTTCCTCGCACATTTGCGTCACGTCGCGGTGCCGCGTACCAGAAGAGCTGAGATGAAGCTTGACCTTAAACAGTCGTCACCGGTGGCTCGAGGCAGCGCTGCCACCTCACAACTACTCACGACACCTGCGACGCAGCCTCGCCTTTTTCCAGTGATCGTCAGGCCTTCGTGAGGCATCTCGCTGTTGAGCTGAGGCTCATGCTTTCCTCTTCGTCATGGAAGGTTGGGATATAGTTGCGGTTCAAGCTTGTCTCTGACAGCAACAGCTGAACCCGCCGGCACTCCTTTGGTTACCGTGCTCTGTCTGTATACCTCCATATTTTCTGGTTTCGACGGTCCCTTTGCAGGTCGGTAGGATTAATTCCGGCCGCATTGCAATGGAAGGAAAAGGACCCTCGGTGGTCTAAATTATCCGGAGCCCTCCACCACGGTGGCGCCCCTTTCTGCATCCTTGCGAATAATAATAATAATAATAATAATAATAATAATAATAATAATAATAATAATAATAATAATAATAATAATAATAATAATGTTTATTGCACAAGTCCTGCTTACAACTTTACAAAGGACGGGCCTGTAAGAGCCAACGCAAAAATAATCAATATATTGCTACGGTGCATACAAGCGTCTCTAAAAACAAGCGTGCGTCGACTCGTACGTCACGGCAAGCGCGAACATGCCCTATCTCCCGCTTCCATCGTAGGGCCACGGCTTCCTCGCCGGAAACGTTGCGCGAGCGTTTCTTTTTGGTACGTCCACCTTCCGCTCGGCTCCAGCGACTGCTGCGGCACAACAATGGCTTCGCCGCCAAAGCGCCTCGCCGTTACTCCAAAGCGGGGCCCCGAAGCTCTGGGCCGTTCTTGCTCCTCCGCTGCCGACCCCTCCTCGCTCTCTCTAGCAGCCCCTCCTCCTCACCCCGGGAGAACGGCGCGTTTGTATTTGGGCGACGCCTTCATCAAGAAGAGACAAATTAATATTAATCCTAGATGCGTCGGTTGCTCGCCAGCAGACTCCATTCCAAACCGAGCCAAGCGGCAACTACTTCCGGCACAGATTTTTTTTTTTTTCTTTCTTTCTGCCTTCACAGTTTCCGCAAGATTCTATATAGGAGACAGAGATGAGGCAACTAGCCCCGGAGATTACGCGATCAGCGCGATTTGAAATTACGAAATTATTAATTGTGGAGGTTATATGAAAGCAGCACAAGTAGTATAAGAGGCAGCCGAAATTCGTCCATGACAAAACACAGCCCTACGAAGCAATGTGATCTCCATTCAACGTCGTATCCTATAACGAGTACTGCGTAAAACATTTAACAAGAGAAATTAACAAAGGCGCGCCAGTCGCTGTTTGCCTTCGTCTGGTGCCTTCCTCCGAAGTCCCGTATGCTTGATCATAGTTCCATCGCTAGGCGAGAGCCTTATATGGATCACGAGGCGCCAAAACTGAGGCCTGTTATTATTAGTTTACCGCAACCCCCGGAAGTGGTCGCAGTTACGTGGTCACAACAGCCGAGAGACTAACTGATGGGTTAATGAGATATAATAAATATAATAAATTAAAAGAACAATTAAGCGAAATAATAAAAATATACAAGGATTTAAAGATAATACAAATGCTGCAGACGTCGGAAAAGCAGGAGCTCTCAATGCTTTCGCATTTTCGCCCTTACCCGTAAGGACGAGACTTAAATGCACCCCTGTAATTTTTATCTCCTCCTCAAATCCACTGCTCTCTACACAACACATAAGAAAAAAAAGCCCGCTGTCGCTGCACAAGCACGGACATTTTTGTCCGAAATGCCTTTCGATGATTCGAGCTCGAAGCCGATCGAAAAGCACGATTTCATTTATGCGACGGCCGAGTTGCGCGGGGACCCTTTCTGATGGGACACCGACGTCAGGTCGAACGATAAGCGAAATCACGTTAGCGCGAGTCCATCGCACTGTTCGTTCCGACAACTGGACGAAAGTCCCTTGCCAACCACTAACTGCGCTGCACGGAAACTGCAACGTTTGCATTCAGGTGGCGAAGTAAGTTTGAGGGGAATATACGGTGCCGCAGGACGTCGCGGATCACAACCCAGCATAGGCAGCTGCAATGCCTGTTTCTACAGAGACACAAGCACGCTTGCAATGTCGCGATGACCCCCATCATTGCTGTGTCTGCTTCAGCGCGAATGCGCGCCCGCCGCAGATTCTTTTTCACAGCTGCACTAAAGCGGAGACGGAACAACAACGAAAAGTACAATGACGTCATCAGCTGTATAGGTAGATGTAAAATTAACCCATCAATAGCGTTCCGCCAACGACCTATCTCGCCCACTCTTTCACTCAATGTTTAGAAGTTACGTAAGCTGCGGCTATCACTAATTGTGGTTGCGCGTGCAGCTACACGGCAAACTGAACTGCGATTGACTTGCTAACTACATTTCACAAAAAACCAGCGCGATTATTTGGCTAATGGCATTTTTGGTGCGGTTGAATACGGCATATAACGTGGGGCGGGGCGTGGTTAACCGAAGCTAGCAGCTGCTACTCATGGTGCCCGAATTCCACTAGCAGGCGCATAAACAAGCCCAACACTCGCTGCTTATCCGTTCCCTGGCACGTGCCAGCTAGCCGTACGCGCACTACGCGCCCAATCCGGCAGCGCCCCCGAACTTCCTCATTTACGGCCTCGCCGCGTCCCGCACGAACGAGCGTACATACACGGCGAAGCACGTCCACACTAAGCCGCGTCCTTTTTCGGGTACGGTTGCAGTTGCTAGGGTGCAGAGAACGAGGTACGCCGAAAAAAAAAAAAAAATGAAAAGAGCGAGAGAAACGAGGGAAAAAGAAAAATCAAAGAATAAGCAAGACTACGACAACGCAAGACAGCGTTATTTTCAGTGCCAGTCGGGGGTTTTCCCCCGGAAGTAAGTGTGCGAGCGCTGCCTCGAGGTCCGAGAAACGCGCCCAAAATAATAATAATAATAATACCAAGCTCCTTTTTCGGCGATGCAGTCTCTCTTTCGGCGGGCCATAAATGCCTTCGGCGGCCGCAGGACACCAGCAGCCGCACTGTGCTATATACAACGCTCACTTCCGAAGCGTGAACGGCAACTAGGCCCTTTCGGCAAGGCCTAGTTGCCCGAGGGCCACCCATATCGTGACGGAGCGAGGGAGCGCGCTGCTACTACACGACGCAGCTGAACTTTATGAGCTTGTTTACTATCCGCTCACATGTCGTGCAAGCATCTCCGTGGTGGGAAGAAACACACGTCGGACGGCGTTTCGAGCGGAGACGATGTCACTGGGGCAAGGTGTCGTGACGTGGCCTGGGGCTGGTCGCGTCAGCCCGCGCGATATTACGTAGATATGCTTCGTAACCACTCTTGAGAGAGCACGGGTCACCGCTATGTCACCTCTCAGCGCAAGCAGCGAAGATTTTCCATGTTCCCGCAAGTTAGCTCTTGACGGCAGTGGAACAAGATCCCACGAAAAATGAAAATGTGTGGGTTTGTATGAGGACGCCGTATACTGGTCGGTTCCGGATTCATTTATACCGCTAGGGTTCTTCAATTGGCGCTGGCATCGTGCCCTTTATAACCGAAATAAGGCCGCAGCAGCCGGGATCGCGTCCTTGGGATAAATTCGCCGAGTGTCCCCGATAAACCGCAGCGGCTCTGGTTTACTTCACCCAGCCAGAGGGAACCACCGTCATTGCGGCGTGCTATGCCAGATAATTTGACGCCACTATCTTTGCGCCTGAGATGCCTAATCAGCGTCCGTTTGGAGAAAAGAAAAAGAAAACAAGCAATTCGGCCTCCAGCATGCTGACCATGCGAAAGCTTCGGCGACATCAAACCGTGCACGGCGAAAATGCTAAACGCAAACTCTTACGCGAAGTTATATACATACCGCCCTTACACTGAGCATGCGCCAACCGCCCTCATCAGAGGCGGTGCCCCATTTATGCGACGCGCGGTTTTGCTTCGCTGCAGCCTGCCGGGACCGACGAAAGCGCACCAGGTGATCACGCACGTACCGCGAATACAAGGAGGAGCAGAGAGTGGAGCTGCAGCTCCCCGCTCAGTATTTCCTTATCGTTGCAGCATGGGCGCGCGTCGCGTAACAAACGTCAGATACAACACGAACGCAGCAGCAGGAAGAGGAAAAATCCTTGAACCGACGATAAACCGCCGCGACACACACCGAATCCCGAAGGAAGGAATAAAAAAGGAGAAAGAGAAAACAGAAACAGACACAAGAGGGAGGGGACAAAACGGAGCAAAAACGAACGGCCGGCCGCAGAAACCTATCGCTCTTCACGAAATGCGCGGCTTAGACACGGACCGGCTTTGTAATGCGCAAACGACGGAACGAAGAGATCTGGAACATTTGACGCTCGGATTGCACCTCATTTCGTCGTCTTTCGAGCATTGTTCGCTCGTGGTAGCGAGAAAGTGAAACCTCAATTATCCGCCCAATGGAGACCACACTCCCTGAAAACTGTAGCTGACGACAAAGTGCGAAAGCGCGTGCACTATCGGGGACAAAATGACAGGAAATAGGTAGCTGGAAGCCGGTAACGATTATGCGCTCATTACAGAAACGCGTGCCTACAGACCTTCCACCGAGCTCCGACAGTTCTTGTCTAGCTGTTCAGTACAAAAAAACGATCTGCTCGAACATTTTCTTTTTTCTTTTTTGGATGAGATACATTTAAACCGGGTCACGAATAATAAGACCACTGTGAGGTCGAAACCATCGATATATTTCCACCGCTCCGCCAAAAGAACTCGGCCTGCGATCGTTTCACTGCGCGACGGGAAGTTATCACCGACAGCTGCACTGCAGGGATACAGCGTCGCTCTGCTGCTCCCCATATGGCCCGATCTTAGGAAGCTCGGGCGAAGCTGCCCGAGGTCTGTCGCGAAAACGCTTGTCCCTCCGCTCAACAATGCATCGTCTATCGGCGCAGACTCCCTATGAAGTAGAAGCTCACTCTACTGGGAAACACTAAAAGGAAGACTGCATGGCGGCACAGTCGACACTATATCGTCACGAATAGCTACGAAAGCTTAAACAAAAATGGTTGTCTTCTAGAAAGTTCACGCTATTTGCGACGTTGACACTCTGAGATACCGTTTGTTACACGCCACTCGAGACGACCCAATTCTGGCGAGCACATGCAGACTGCGGTGGTCTCGTCCCGCTTCAACACAACATGATAACAAAACAGTGCTGCCCTCTTCGCAGCATCTATTCTAAGCGCGCTTCAATCGTATGCAACCTAAACCCATTACCAACAGAAAGATATAGTGAGAGACTGGAGTTAAAAAGTCCCCCTAACTACAGCTAAGTCTTCTATAATCGTGCACCGAGGCAGAATTACGACACAGGAAGGAATAGCTTCGATGATAACTTATCCCGCGCTATCGTGCGCGACGCGCAGCACCTGCATCTTTCATTCCGCTACTTCCTCCGGCACAAACGGATAAGCTAAAAAGCATTGTTTGTGAGTGTAATAAATGCCGTCCGCTTGGCGTGTGAACCCGGGAGCAACGTAGCGTCGCCCGAAAGTGCGTTCGAATGGCCACAGCGCGGGTAATAAACGCTAAACAGCGGCGCGCCATAAAGATATCGTCTCGGCGGGACGTCAGAGGCGCTCCATAAAAGGACCGGAAATATGAAGAGAAGAAAACATGCCTTACTAAGCGGCGCTTCCTCGGAAACAAAAAGAACACATCGTGCCAGACAGCCGCCGAAGGAACAGGTTCTGTGGCCCGTCGGTTCGCCGCTCACCTTCTTCCCCACTCTTTTCAGAGTCAAAGAAGTAAAAATTAAATAAATAAAGAGCCCTGCAATCATACGGAAGGTAGGGGAAGGACTATGAAGCTGCGCGTTCAGATGAGAAAATGGAACGAAGAAAAAAAAAAGTTTTTCTAACCATCACTCGCTTCTTCGTAGCGGCCTTTAAGCAGAGTTTGCCACAGAGCACTGAGCAGACGCCCGAGTGAGCAAAGCTCCGGGGAAAGCGTTGCGCACTAGGTCTGAACTTTTATTACCGCGCACACCTCCTCAGCGGCCGCCTCTCCCAGGCCCCCACCACTCCCTGGACTCTCCATCCTGTGTGCCTCCGCAAGCCGCATACCTAGCCCCCGTTCCGCAGCCGCCTTCTTGCTCCCACCGAAGAAGAAAAGGAGCACATTGTATTAAAAACGAAAATAATAAAATAGAAGAAAGCATAGAGATAAGAGGTGAAACGAAAGAACCGCCATGAAGCCGTGGGAACCACGGGAAGCACGGGACTATGGTCGCCCCCGTCGCGAAAGGCTCTTTGGAGAAAGTTGGAATGCGCGGTTCGGTTTACCTTGGCTTCCGACGACGAAACCAACGGCGTGCGTCTCCGCATTACGTAATCAGAGTTCTTCTGACTGATATCGGATCGCGTACTGAGATTGGGCGCTCGGGTTATGCTGTAACTTCATTGTCGTGTCACTAGCGAGCGCCGTTCCGGCGATCTTCTCAGAACATGCAGAAAACATTGAAAGCGTGTAAGGACGTCGCCGGTGGCTAACAGCACAGATCGCCTGGTGCAGCCCACCATATGCTAATCTCCACAATGTGGCGACGAGAAAGGATAAGTGTACGTCCCGGCTAGAGAAAGGTTGCAGTGCTTCTTCGGAGCTGTACACCGCTAATATCCGGTAGGGTAGCGGCGACGGATAACTAAATAAACAAAACCCTTCATAAGCACCGAGAGGGATATCAGCCACATTCACAGGGATACGAGGCGAACCATGCGTTACTACCTCGGTGCGCGCAACGACGGTGGCGCATTCATTAGATAAGCCGTCGTCCATAGCGGTGGAGACAATATTAAATGGTTCGCACGCAACTAGGCCGCGTGGCAACCATGCAGGGGAGGAAAACTGCATCCAGCTTTGGAATCGCTTCCCCTGCTGCGTGTCCTTTCTCCAAACTGTATCGAGTCGCGCACGCACACCAGGGGATGCTCACCGGGCCGCGGCGGCCCTGGGCGCTTCCTCTGTTCGCGGCTAGCAGTAGTCACGCCTCGCTGGCTGCAGCACCTCCCCCCCTGGACGAGCTCCAATGCGGAAGGGACGCGCCTGCGACAGGTGCCCAGCACGCAAGCTGAGCTCTCCACAAATGTGCAAGGGACAAGCTCGAAAGTACGTGACAGCTCGAAGAGCGACGGGGAGTGTGTGCATCTCTTTGTGCCTACATTGTATCGAGGCTCACCAAGCGAACAGGCCCAAGGCGAAATACATGCTCGTCGTGAGTAAGCACGAGCGAACATGCTCGCCCTCTCGAGCTCACGGCCACGAGTGAGCAGGATTAGTCTGGCAGTGAGATATCAATCAGTTAACTTAAATAACGTTAAGGCGACCTCAAGACGGTACACATGTCACCACTCTAAACAGTGGTCGACTCCAAAGGTAATGTAGAGTTAGCTGTATAATTAACAACGATCGAGATTATCCTTCTGCGCCTGTAACTACTGTTCCGAACGATTTAATTAAGTCAGATACACTTGCCGTGATCGGCCAGAGTCATCACCACAACAATAATGGATGGAGTGTTCCACACCTCTACGCAAAGGCTAGCTCGTAACCGGTGGTGATGAAACGGAGAGCAGCGTACTCGCCTCGTCTTAACTCGTACGCCACTTGCCAAAGGCGCTGCGGTACGCAGACGCAATCACAGTCGTCAAAGTAAATGCGCAAATCGAGCACGCAGAGGAAAAACGCGGCGGTGGTAACTGCGAACTTCATTCAGTTCAGTTCAGTCGTGTCCGACTCTTCGTGACCCTATGGACCATGTCACGCCACGCTTTCCGGTCTGCGAACTTCATTAGGCGCGCCCTATTACCACGTAGCTACTGACGCAAGTGCGAACAGCTATGCCAACGGGAAATCGGACTGCAAATCACGTAGTAACCGAAGCTATTTCGAAGCTGACGATTAGGCCAGGAGGTTTGCAATGAAGTGCTCCCAAATGAGAACGGAAAAGGCTGGGGATCAAAACGCACGCTTCGCAGACACGCATCCCAAAGGTGAAATACCCTTGCACTTGGCTCGTCATCCCACTTCTCAAAAACATGACTCCATTACGTCTCCTAAGAATTCACCAGGGGAGGGGGTGTGCTGGAGGTAGCAAACACTGCCACCTGCGGTGGACCCTCTCACTGGAAAGGGCTCTAAGCGTCCACCGAGTCAGCGCTAGCATCTGTACCCTGTTACCTGACGGGGCAAGCAAAGCCATCGCCGCGCCGCCGCTGCTATGGGAGAAGAGCAAGTGATGCCCGACGGCAGCACATCGCACGCTGTGCTATCGAGAGAACACACCGGGCCGCCATTCGTGATGACCTCTCTCTCTCTCTCCCCCCCCCCCCCCCCCCCCCCGCTCATCATTAGTAGGCGGGGCCGTGTGGTCCGAACGATGCTGTGGGGAAGGGCACAGCTGAGCGAGCGAGTTCCGAGACTAGTGCGCGCCGACCCACAAGCAGCAAGCGTGCATGCACGCGGACGAGGGCCCCGGCAACAGCGAGGGGTCACGGACTCGCGAGCCCCCCCACCCCCATCGGCCAGGACGTCCACACAGCCCGCTCTCCGCTGACAAAGCACAAAATACGGTGGCAAACGGTAGATGCGGGGAGGGACTCTCTCCATCCAGCTGGTCGGTTCAAGGCCGAACAGCGGCCACTGAACCAATCGAGTGCACCCCTCCTCCTCACGGAGTTCGAGACACCTCTACCTGGCCGCGTGACGCTTGTCCACCAATGTGCGGCCGAAGGAGACCGCTCACGGAGGTCAACACAGTCGATGGGGTGTGCATGCACCAGGGCGCGCCTGAAGAAAAATCAATCGTTTGGCATCGATTCTCTGTGTCACGGCTTCTCTCACGCTTCCTCGTCGCAGAGGCGGAGCGCGTGAGCAGCGTAGATAGCTGTTGCTGGTATCGGGCTAGGGGGCCAAATAATCGCTCGGCGACGTCATCTACGACAACGACGGCGACAAACCTGCGCGCTGCTCAAAACACGAGATGCGCCTCGTGACCGCCACAAGAGAGCGGCACAGACGCGTGTCGCAAGGCATGACGCAACGCCGACAAGAGCTGCGCGCGCGACGGGGCCCCGCCGTCCGCGAGCCAGACGCGAGAAGACTTCCCAGAAGTGTGACGACGTCAGCGCAAACAGATGCTGCTTCCCTTCTCGGGTTCACCAGGGAACAACAGACTTAGGGCATCCTGTGTGGGCGGCCGCCAAAGACGATGTGAGTCGACCCCTCACAGTTGCCGAGCTGTACTTTGTGGCGTGGTGCTTATGAAACGAGGCAAACACGGCTAGGAGCGGAAGGGCACGACAAGCACGCCAGCACTATTTGTCAAGGTGAGGTGCCAGCGTCGGGCCTTGACTTCGCCATCATTGCGGCACCACCAAAGGTTCGCTACGCTGCGTTTCGGCACTTTGGCACGGGAGCCTGAACGGAATTGAGGCATCATGTGCCGAGTGAGGACGGATGTACCAGTCAGCTTAGCTTAGCTGCAATGATTAAGTTCCATTGCGCCACCGTTCCCTTCATCCGCAGGACGCTGACTTGTCTTCAGTCGCTTGTAGCGCAGGCCAAGCATACGATTATGATGATCTCGGGGCGTTAATAACGCCTCGCAAGAAAGAAATTTACACCTAAAACAATCGGTTTCGAGTGGCGTGTACAAACCGAGATGGAAAAAAGGCCCGATCGACCCCCCTTCCTCCTTCGCGGCACGAGGACTTCCTTTAGAAATTGATCGCCGCAAACGAACTATCATCGCGGTATTGCATCAACTAAAGCAGGCAACGGTACCGGGACAAAGAGCGCGGAAAAAGAGTTCGCCTCGGAACACTCACCGCTTTCCGCCGTCGGTCTCATTCTGGGCAAGAGGCGATCAGGAGCCGACAGAAGTCGTCAGTTCCTCCGAGCCAGATGTGGCGAATAACCTGCACACGCATAAAAGTACACATGGGAAACATATACACCTTCAGGGAAAGAGGAAGACAGGAAAAAAAGATCGAGTAGAATGAATGCGGGAGCAGCCATGCGCAGCAAGGCAGCTCCGACGAGTTCCCCACCCGCTTCGCGGAACACAAGAAACTTTTTACTCCAACTGTCTGTTTCCGCACCAGTGGCGATATACGGCGCTGTGAGTCTAAAGGAGAATGGTCACTGTCACGAGTCACACAGCATCACGTACTATCGACAGCAACCGAAAAAAAAAAAAAAGAGAGAAAAGATACAGCTCTGTCTTACAAATATAGTCGCGTAGTACTGTTGCTAGCAGACAACATGCACAACCTCTGATAGCTTGGCATATTTCAAGTCAATGAATTATGCGACAGTGACAAAATAATGACTGTTTCTACACAGTAGCATCGCAGTTTTTGGCCACCAATAAAGTTGGGTTGTAAATCAGTGCGCCGACAGAAAACACGATGGGTGAGACACGTATTTGTCGTATATCTACATTAATGTGCTAATTCACGCGCTAACAAGTTAGTGTACAGTGTACACTTACTTAGTGTACAGCAAAGACAAAGAAGAAAGAAACAATTCGGTTAGAGGTTGCAATTACATTTTTCAAGAGGCCAACAACAATATGCTGGGAAAGCCTCTGCAGACGCGGGAGAACGGTCAGGGAAGAAGACGAAACACGCCTGAGGGAGGTAAAAGACAATCGCTACGCAAAATGACCGACGAGCAAGCGAAGTTCTGCGTGGTCCTTTGCGAATCGCACATGCTTTCGTCAGGACTACATCTTCGACAAGAGACAGCGCTGCATCTTCAACGCCGGGCCCTTCATTTATTACAAGCATTAACAGTGCGGCACTTAGTTTCCAAGGACACTTCTACATTTCGCCTTCGGAAAAATTCGGTCTCTTTCTGCGAGTCACAATTCTATCTGTTCGAGCGACAGTGCAACTTTTCCACGTAAACGCGGTTGCACGGCTTCCGCTCGTGCGGGAATTCCAAGGGCAATGTCGTTCCACAGAAATCAGTGCATCCCAAGTTTAGAAATAAAAATTCGCAGTTTTCAACAACGAGTAGTCACGCTATACCTTCGCAATCCAGAACGAGTCAATAGCAAGTTTGGAAGCGTCCGGCGCAACTCTTCAATGCCGTGGCGTTGCATGGAGCTTTTTCTTTTTTTGCGCTTTTGCTTTTCCTCCACAGAACGCAAACGCGGCATTCGAGAGGTACGTCTTTTACAGACATCTCCTGCAGTGTCTGAGAGCCGGCTAGACGACCAACATGCTCGAATAAACCTACGAATATACAAAGAATGGCAAGCCAAATCGTCATCTCGTTGCTGTTAGCGAAAATATATTTTTGAAGCTCGTCTCAAAGGAGACAAATCAGGGGGAAAAAATAAGCACGTAAAACTTCGCTTTAGCAAATCAGAGGCGCTTAAAACGTGCTACAAAACACGCAACCGCAGCCCAACCAAACGGATAACCACGTGAATAACAACGGAGAGCAGCGTCGGGTTTCGGTTTCTATTTTCTGATAATTCGGCTCACATTTTTCGGTGTTTATTTGCAAACACAACTTCCGTTTCTTTTTCGGTTATTATTATTTTCTGCTCAATAAATATCGGCTTTTTTCTTCAGTGAGATAAAGGCATCCCTGTAGAGTTACAGGTGACGTAGTGCACATTTTCGCTTTTTTTTTCTTGCACGTTGTTTTATCCACTTTTATTTAATGTACTGTTTCTCATATATACAGCTAAGAACCAGGAAGAAAATGCTATTGTCATGATGAAAATTTGCGTTAAGACAAAACGCATATGTAAAAGATAAATTCACACCTTTGACAAAGGAGTAACTGAAATATTATTTATTACGATCAAATTTTTGCATAAGTCAAATTACTTAAAAAAGAAACGCGCTTCTCTCGGCTTGTGTCTAAGAAGTGTCACGCGGAAAGAAACTGACGGGCTTTAGTCTCCGCGATTTCCTAGACACACTTGCGCTGCAAATTCTCAGGTCTGTCCTTCGCCCCTCGAAGTGCCTGCCTCGCCACAGGCGCCCCTTCTCAAACGCTTGGCATGTCTTCGAGGGTCGGGAAGAACGCCTGCCATTTTTTCCCATTCGTGATACCATGAACAATGCGTCAAAACCTTCAACCGCTGTACATAAACCAACGACGATCTCACATCATACCACTGTTGTAATTTTCTCGCGTCATCGAGAGTTCGGTTTAAACCGAACTTCTTAAAATGGTTTGGGCGTACCTTTATCGGTGTTTTTCGGTTTAAACCGAGAAGTCCAACCCCTGCAATAATCGCGATAAAAAAAAAAAAAGCTTTCGTCAGGCGAAGGACGAGGGCTTGTGCCACGTTCTGGTTAGCGGCGCATGGGACAGGAAAGGTAAGAAAAGCTAAAGACAACGTAAAAATGATAAAGACGAATACAGGAAGCGAAGGTACAGGAAAAGGACGTGCCACGTGTGCACTTCAGACACGTCAGGTGAGGCGTATATATAACGTCATCTTAATAATAATCTTAAACGTAGGAATTTCAAATTAGGTGAGCGATTATTGCGTACGAGACGAGACGCGGCGCGACATCCGTACAGCGAGCTTGAACACTCGATCGGGAAGTTGGCGACTTTCTTGCTCTTGATTGATAAGTATATGAGGAAACTGCGGCTCGCCCTGAAGGAGGTGCACTCGGTCAAAGTATAACGTAACTGCCTCATTCCGAAAGCCCATATATACCTACGCCGGCTGCCGTATGAGGTTTCTCTTTCTTTTTTTGAAATGCAATTTCTTAACAAGAGGAGGCTATAAGCTGTACAAGACTCGTTTGCAGTTTCGACAGCCTTACTTCTGAGCACAGCCAGTTGGTGAATGATAACTGCAAGCAGAGTTTCTGCGCATAATATGAGGGACTGGAGGGCATACGCTTCACGTTAGACGAGACAATGATTTTTCGATCCATTCATGCCGCCTATAATTACAGCTTCTCTCTGTTAACCGGGAGAGAAGAAATACTAAGCAACTGCAGCGCTACTCACCTGCGCCAGAGGTGGACCTTCTTCAACGGCGCTCACGTGGATGAGGAGACTCCGGCACCAACTCGCGCCAGCTTCTGGCGGATAGGGGAGTCACGGGTCTCTGCTCGGCTGGGGAGTCAAACAGCTGCAGCACTCCGCGTCCAACGAAGGGGTCAGCGAGGGCGAGAGAACAACCACTTCTTGGGCCATGGCCTCCAAGACTGCGAAGGGAAGAAAAAGAGGGAGGACAAGTATAAGAAACTGGGGGAGATCGATGACAAACCACCAACAACCCAACTCGAGTACACGCCGCAGTGCGCATGACGACAGAGCGAGTCAGACCATGCAGGTCACCGGCTGGATTTCCCCACTGCAGAAGTCAGTGTTCGGTCGTTTTATGTCAACAATGAGACCAATCAACCGAAGCCTCCGCGATCTGATTCGTTTTATCTACGGAGTTTGAAGTCCCAAAGCGACTCAGGTCAGTCATGAGGGACGTCGTGGTGGGTGGCCATGGATCATTTCGAATAACTGGAGTTTCTTTAAGGTTGCAATTACCCGTAATTCACTAGTAAAGACACATTACCCATTCCTATAAACGAAACTTTCAACGTACGTCCATTAAAGAAAGAAAAAAAAAGAGCAAAATAGACAACTGTGAAACAAACAGTGCGCGGTGAATGCGGAAAATAACGCCTCATAAAAGTCAAAAATATATCCGGTGTTACTTCCGCGCATTGCTTGGAGTTCAAACTACATGCCTCCGAATCACGGACATGCTTTCTTTGCATCGGCGCAGAACTGCCTCGCCGTCCTCCAAGGCTTGTACCTCAATTCCCATCATAATCATGGACGACAGAGTATACTTGTAGCGCTCCCGAACGAACGAATTAAATGCTGTCCATAGCGACGGCAAGCCCCAAGGTTACCACCGTCTTGTGACGGTCACGCACTTTCAATGCCACTTTTCCTGGCTCGGAAGCGGCGGAGGACGTCGACACACCTGCATCGCTCCACTCCAGTAGCTGCAGTGCACAGGAAAGGCAAACGCGCGCAGTGGAATGCCAGATCACGACCATTAAGCGACGAAATAACTATGCTCATCCGAGCATGCAGGCGGCCGGTGGTTTGTTGACAAAACAATAACCAAAATTTTGATTTGGTTTATAGGGTTTAAAGCGCCCCACAGCGGCTCATGTTATCAGACATGTAGCAGTGGAGGAATCCGGAAATTTCGATCATTTAGGGTTGTCTAACGTGCACTGACATCGCACAGTACATGGACGGTTTGCTATTCGACCTCATTTTTCAAACGATATTCCAAACGTTGATTAATATATATATATATATTTGGTCGTCTTCTTTCTTCGCGCACTGTTTGATTTTAGTGTTATATATATACGCCTGCGGAAGCTCTTTTTTTTTTTTTAATTTTTTTCCCCCTGCAAACCAGGCGGAAACAAAAGGTCCGACTAAGGTGACAGTAACAAATTTAAGGATGGTGCAGATAATTACTATTTATGACTGCGTCCGGGGAAAACATTCACACAAATACACGGCGTTTACAGATATCCTTTTAGTTATTTACATTAGTAAGCCAGCCACATTTCGTGCCGTACAAGAAATTTTGTGCTACCAAGCCAATCGCTTTCGATTCCACGCTGCCGTTATTTATAAAATACCACGCGCTTACATGCGACGATTTTAAACGGGAAAGAGGCTCGCCCAACTGACCCAAACGACGCGCATGAGTATCGCGAGACAAGCCTAAAATAATAATAATAATAATAATAATAATAATAATAATAATAATAATAATAATAATAATAATAATAATAATAATAATAATAATAATAATAATAATAATAATAATAATAATAATTTTACGAGGCCCCTTGTCGCAGCTGGCCCAAACTGTAATCTGCGTTCGAATGTCCCAACCTTGGCACGAAGAGTACGCGTTGCGTGCTGACGTCGCGACGACCGCGCAGAGCAATCAAGGCAGAGAGAGTGGGGAACACCCTAGTAGCTCCGCCACCCATCTTTTGCGCAACCCAGCACCGCGAAGCGAAGAAAAACACGACCCGCGAAGCAGCAAAACAGCGAGCGGACTGGCAGCAGCTGCAGCAGCACAGCTAAGTGCCAGGGCGATAATACAAAGAGAGGGAGACACAGCCGCCGAAACGATCGGCCGCCCATTGTCGGCGCGTAGAGAAAGCGACGGTGGCCGTTCAGAGGAAACGCACGGCCGACATTCGAGCCCCAAGGTCCACGCGCGCGTCCTTGGCCGCGACAGAAGTTCGGGCGCCAGCAGGTATACCTCCGGCCTTCGGGGACGCAAATAGCGGACGCCTCTCGGCCGACCAAGAAGAGATTCTTCCTGGCACACGATATGGGAGGCTGCGGAGGGATCACGCGCGCTCGCGCCAACTAACGTCATCGCATGCAGCCGAGACGGCTTCGGATTTGGGGAAGCTGCTGCTCAGAGCGGGGGCTTCACTTGGCCAAAGCGACGGATACGGGTGGGCGTCGCCCAGACTGCCAAGAACGACCTGGAAGGAGCCTCCGTCCGTTGAAATCGACTAAGGACGGCGAATAAATAAATAAAAAAAAAATGAGGAAATAGGAAGGCCAAATAGATAAACTGAACGAGGCGAAATTTGTGTGAGGTGATGTAGTCGAAGTCATTTCGGGGAGCCTGATGTCTGGGCAGTAAACATGTTAATTGTCAACTTTTGTCGAGGCTGCGTACGTAAAGAGCAGACAGACTCAATGTATTCCTGAGCTGCCCGAAGAGAACTGCGGCTTTAAATCGCTTCTTTTTGAGGAAACGAGCAGATGACAGCGCCACACATCTACAAAACCTCCCCTACGGAGAGTACAGCCGCTGCAAAGTACTATCAGACTACAGAATTTGCCGCAAGGAGAAGCGGGAAGCACAGCCACTGGCAAATCGGATTGCTCAAACGGTGCAGTACGGGTCACGGGGTCGCGCATGTGAAGGTAACACGAAAACCACGCGTCCAGCGCAGCGTGTAACCCACTGAAGACTCGCGCGACACTGCACCGAGGATCACAAGTCCGAAAGACGCAACATGTCCTGTCTTTAGGCATAAGCCACAGCCGCAGCATCAACATCAGGCATACGAAAAGAAAGAAAACTAAGAGGTCAAAAAGGAAGAACAAACAGAAGACACAAACGAGAGGAAGGAGAGAAAGCAAGAGAGAAAAATACGGCTAAGCAGTGTTACTGCTAAGCCGTGTGGCACCAAAACCAACGCCATAGAACAATGGCGCCTGAGTAATGCTAGGATAGGAATGCCACGAAACGAAAAAGCGACACACAAAGAAGAAAGTGGAGGGGGACGATGACGCAACGCGCCTGAAGGACGTACGAGACCATTTGGAACGGCACCGCATGAAGTAAAAGACAGACACGTGTGTGACGGCTGGCCAACGCAAAAAGCGCGCGCGCGCCTGTTCGCACTGTTTAGTACTTCCGTCTGCACGCCGCAGCTCCGCATCGTTGGAACAGCGCCACTCTGTCGAGATCAGGGTACCAGCCAGACAGCGGTTTACAAAGCCCGTGCCAGGAACGGCCCGTAAACATAACGCTCGGCTCGGCATCGTCGCGACGGACATTGAAAGCAGTGCCTTGTGCGTTGTTTTTCACGTCTCATAGCCCTCTACTGCAAATGTCGGAATTATAGCAGGGTAAATACCGGTTAAATGTGCGAGGGGTGTTCAAAAAGTAAAGTCCCCCATTTATTTTTACAGTACTGATGTTCACCCAAAAATATGTGATAGTCACAAATTATAGCTGCATATCTGCATGACCGGTAGTAATTTTGAATGAAATCTCTACAAAGCTGTTTGGCTTCAGGCTGCCGATGATGAACATGCGTGCCTTCTGTGCAGTATTCTTTTTCCTCCATAACAACAGCATGCATGGCCGACGATGCCAATCCCCACAGCCGCCTGGAATGCCACATTTTCGCAGTACTACGCACCTCCTCATTCTCCTGGTTCAGAACGACGAGAACACATCACGACGCGATGACATGGCTGCACCAGAAGTTACTGCACCCTTGTTCATAGGTGGCGTGCTGTAGATATGCGGCATCACGTGAACTTCGCAATTTTTTAATGAACAGTGCTCGAAAAGAAAACAAAAAGTTAACTATTGCACCGCGCACGTTCACTCTGATTTCGTCCGCAAAATATATTCGTCTATTCTTCTGACTGCGACAAAAAAAAAAAAAAAAAAAAAAAAAGAAACGCATCTGCTGAGGAATCAAAGCATTTTTTTCGTCGGTAGATTAAGCTGAGACTATAAACAACTCTTTCGCCCCATTTGCGCCGATTTCAAGAGCTGCGTTTCTTTTGACGCTGAGGACCTTTTTCTCTACAACAAAACTCTGTAGAGAACCCGCGACCATGCACGCACAAGCGAATACGCCTTTTCCGGGCGCTTTCGGAACATGTTTAGTGAAGCCGAGCTCCACGTACCTTTCCAAACTATCAGAGGCCTTGGAATGACATTTTCTAACCCTCTCCCCCTTTCCGCATAGCGACCCGAAAAACTTTCGCCACAGACGCAGGCCACGAACAAGCTTACGATGCACAAACTGAAAGTGAAAAAGTCATTCCGGTCCGGATGCAGTCTTCACCGCGCGTGCGCGGGGTAAATGCAGGGAGGACCTTCGCCTCTTCGGGGACTGTTATAAAGTCGGAGAAGGAGAACGAAAATCATTAAGAGAAAGCTATTAGTATCTCTTCCGGTGGAAAGAGGCCGGATGGAGAAAAAAAAAAGCGCTCGAGAATGACTGCCCAGATTCGAGTCGCCAACTTCACGGACAGCACTAGAATCGAGCTGTACAGTGTTGTCGTACGCAGAACTTCGCATAGTATTCTATGTTTTTACTCTCTTGAAATATGAACACTGCACTGATTGGGTAGGAATGACGAAGCATGCCACCGTATACACAGCAGCACCGCAGGTCAACGGCCCCTCGTTCGTTGTGACAAACATCCTGGACTCTCCGGAGGAGAGTCTTGTGTTCGTCTTGGTTGCGCTTTAGTTCTTGGCTTACAAGTAAATGCCTTGACCGTTAATGCGAGGCCCTCATAGAGGAGTGCATAATGCCAGTGTGCACGTACGCAGATACGTGCATGGTAAGCTCTTCCCAATGAACACACAAAAAAAATAAAAATATTATCTCGCGAAGAACTGAAAAACTGCCTGCAGCGCTGTCGCCTGACGTCCAGGGAAACTACGCCGCCAACAATCCCCCTCCCTCCGCTATTGCCATTCACTGCTTAACCCCACACAACCAACGATGTAGTGCCCCCTCCCTCTTTTCGTTCTTTTAACGAGCAGCGCCGGACCGTGTATTGTTCGAAAGCCCATATAACGGCGCACCACGGCCGCCCACTCCGCTCACGGCAACCAGCGGCCGACGTGAGCCAGAAATGAAAAGGGGAGTGCACGTACTTGGGGAACCTTGGACGCGGCCGAGCAGACCTCCTAACCTTGGGCATGCGCCACACGAAATCGCGCATCTGTTGTACAGGCGCTGTGGAGTTGCGCGCTCCAGTGCAGACGCTACCGCCGTCGCCTAGTTGAGGGGTCGCCTCGCATCGGCGATGCTGATGGCTCCAGCAGAGACCGCAATCGCTTTCGTGTGCGTTACGCCTAAACGCCAGAGTGGCTATTCGGAAATCCATATATTTGTGGCTGAACTCCTACGACTGGAAGGTAGATAGTACGAAGCCCCAGTTTATCCGAACATTCAGAGTATACGACACTATATCGCAGCTTTCAAATATTGCGCGATCAGATTTTCACAGGGCGTTACCACAAAAGCCATATGTTTTGAAACGCAACAAAGGCAACCCCAACATAGTTTGAGTCTGAACTCAAATACATACACACTCGCTTCCGACGTACAATCAACATTGAAGCTTTGTACGCATGAGAGGCTACGCAGTTATACCACAACGTTTTTCGAAATGCTACTTCATGAGATCCCTACAGTTGATGTATGTTCGTGCGTCACGGGAAAAGCGCCCCATCAAAAAAAAAGGTAAACTTTAATGCAACAGGAATGTAAAAAAGACAAGAAACCCGGCGTTGAATGGAGCAGTTACAAGATCGCCCTGCGAGATGCCGAGTAAAGCTAAACTAGACATTGTCTATACCGTGTTCGATCGAGATCACGTTTTCATCCCGCATGTTCTAAAGCAGCCGGCTAAGTGATTGTAGGGTGTTTAACGCAACTGGAAGTTTACCTTTGCAACCTAGCTCAATACACCTGCCGACGACTTCATAAGGATGCAGCACATGCCCATTTCGCGCAGGTACAGTCATACTGCGCAGAGTAGCTTAAGAAACTTAACTGTGCAGAATTTGAGCCCCATTGCAGTTCATTCACTATTCAGACTATTCTCCGCCAGGGTGGCGCAATGGTTTGGGCGCTCTACTATAGTCTGCCCAAGGATGAGGGATCGAATTCCGGTCTCGGAGGCCGCTTTTCGGTGGAGGCGAAAAGCAGAGCGCGCATGTGTTGTGCGATGTCAGTGCACGCTAAAAAATCGCAGATGGTAGAAATTTCAGGAGTCTTCCACTACGGCGTCTCTCATAGTCTGAGTCGCTTTGGAAAGTTAAACCCCACAAACAAAAATAGACTATTCAGTCCACTGAATTCGCAACTGACAGCAATAAACTATTAATGCAGAGGTGTACCCACTGTCATTCATATTCTTTTTTGCGGGCACAGGTATACAACATATTGTTACGGAGCACAGTATGCAGACGACGACTACGTTTTGTCCATCTCGGACTTTATCAATATCGGCTCCGAACAGCGTCGTGATCCTGCCCTGCAACCAATTATTGACGAGCTTCACAACATCCCCGATCCTTCCGCCAGCATGTTTGTACTCCATAAGGAGACATTATACAGACGCAATATGCGTCCAGATGGCGCGGACCTTTAACTGGTCGTTCCGGCTCATCTGCGCTCTAGTGTCCTCGCCCAACTTCACGACGTTCCTACAGCAGGACACTTGGGAGTATCACGCACATATGACAATGTGCGACGCAGATTTTTCTGGCCTGGTCTCTACCGCTCTGTCCGTCGCTACTTCGCCGCTTGTGAGTTGTGTCAGCGCCGAAGGACACCCTCGCTTCAACCTAGTGGGCCCCTGCAACCAATTCCAGTGCCGAGTGAGCCGTTTCCTCGTGTGGGCCTCTATCTTCTTGGGCCTTTTCCGACATCGACTTTTGGAAACAAATGGATTGCTGTGGCGACTGATTATACCACCCGATATGCTGCAACCAGGGCTATCCCCACCAACTGCGCCTCCGACGTTGCCGACTTTCCTCTGTATGATGTAATCTTGATTCATGGCGCTCCACGTCAACTGCTAACAGATCGCGGCCGCTGTTTCCTCTCTCAAGTGGTTCATGACCTTCTCCGCCCCTGCGCTACTCGTCACCAGTTCACCACGGCCTACCATCCGCAAACGAACGGTCTTACTGAGCGCCTCAATCGCACACTGACCGACATGCTGTCTATGTAAGTGTCCGATCACCATCGTGACTGGGACGTCTCCTTACCTTTCGTCACATTCGCCTATAACTCCTCATGCCATGATACCGCCGGATACTCTCCCTTTTATCTACTCTTCGGCCGTGACCCTTTACTCCCATTCAACACCTTCCTGCCTCTTGACGACTCTTCCTGCAGCTACGCTTCGGATGCCATCGCCCGCGCTGATGCCGCCCGCCACATTGCTCGAGAGCGTCTTGGAGCATCTCAGCGCTCTCAAAAACGTCGTTATGACCTTCATCACCGAGACGTCCACTATCCTCCTGGTTCCATCGTACTCCTTTGGCACCCGGCTCGCCGTGTAGGTATGTGTGAGAAACTTTTGTTTCGTTACGTGGGCCCTTACTCCGTCTTGCGGCAAGTCACCGATGTGACCTATGAGATCGCCCCTTTACAGCCCAAGAATCCTTCCACAACCCCTCATCCAGAACCCGTGCATGTCGCCCGTCTAAAACCATATCATTCGAGTTCTCCTGTGTAGGACGCACCGGGACGGTGCTTCTTCGGCGCGGGGAGTACTGTTACGGAGCACAGTATGGAGACGACGACGACGTGCTGATGTGAAGTAGGGAAGAAGACGACGCTCAGGCCTAGCTGACTTCGTTCTGTGGCGTGCGGTGTGTCGTGTGCGTCTAAGAGTCAACTAGCGTTTACCACTGTGTACTTTTCCTTAACAATATCGTCGAGAGCTGCAGGAGGCTACTGCATCACATTGCGTCACATTACCTTATATATAACACAATGCAACGAGAAAGCCAGACAAGACGCCTAAATGTACATGTCAGCCAATGACACGTAACGGAGGTGCGTACAACATCGACAGGCACGCGGTCTGTTCATTCAGCACATGACTCAATGAGATCAAAAGACACGCATGGACGCGTGAAAGAAGCAATACGCACCACGGTACACAATACCACGTGTTATCGCTATCGTTCGACGCATCGTTCCAAGTAATACCTCTGTCACACGAGCAGATTTAATGTCATTCGATTTATTTCGGTGCTACACGGTAAAATGGTGGCAATTACGATCAGCTATAAAAAAATACTGCACTTAAGGAACATCAGCGCGCATAAAAGGCGTTTGAAATCACATGTGTAACATTTTAAAGCTGATCAAAACATTTCTGTACGATAATTCAAGCGAAGAACATTACTTTTGGCTGTTCTGTAGCACTTTAGTCATAAAAATCCAAGCCAAGTATCGAGTCACCGACAAAGTCAATAAATGTAAACAAACAATATGGCTGAACACAGCGGAGCGCGGATACACAGCGCGGAGACGCACGAAGACACGTAGAGCCTGTAATTGACGTCCAAACTGCGAGAAGCTCAGTCAAAACTTCAAATAGTTCCGAGATAAACATACGGAGAGATGCGGCCACCAAGAAACAAAGAGCCCAAAATGATCGTGAGTCGCTGCCATGGCTGGATCACTGCTGTGACCGAGAGTAATGCCGTTCCGCGAGAACCTGCAGAGCGAATAATTTTACACATAAATTAACAGGTTTTAAAACAAAAGTTTAAAAATATAATTTTTTAATTTCATTGTGCGCAGAATATGTTGTTGCGTTACTTGTTTCTGCTGCGTATCTGGCGTCAAGAGTACACATTCGATTCGCGATCAAATGCGAATGAGTTCCCCAAACTCATTCGATGAAGAATGTCATTCGAACCTAATGACATTAAATTTTCTCGTGTATCAGGGGAATAACGACATTAGATGCCAATGTCATTCGATACGATTGACATTAAATTTGCTCGTGTGAAAGGGTATAAGGCGCAAGGATAGCGAACGTATTCCCGATCCTACAAAGACCGCACACGCAGATACAATCGTAAACCATAATCTTACACGAGCTGTGCGACGCGACCTACTATCGAACGCTCGAGTATCAAGGCTGCGTTCTTGCGTTCGCTTACCACGAACGAACCGGTGCAGAGAAGCTATACGACGCCTTCGTGAGCGTGAATATCGAGATTACCGCCTTACACTCGGCGCAGTGCCTCTCAAATTAAATATTCTATAACAGCGATGGTACTAATCGGCTTTTCGCGACCTAAGTGGTTAATAATCTCGAACAATTATGCATCCATAGGAGCCCGCGGCTAAGTGCGCCTGGAGAACTTGCAGAGCCGGCACAGCGGTGACCAAAAGACTTGTAAGACATCGCATTACAATATGCAATGAAATCACGATAATATACATTGACCCACTTCAACATTTGCCTTAGTTCTCAAGAATGCTGATAGCAGTGTGCACGGAGCGGCGGCATGAAGCAACGAGACCGCTGTGCGCGAGTAATATTGGTCGAATCAGCAAAATTTAGAGACAACGAGCGCAAGACAGACGTGGAATGGAGGAAACGGAACTGAGCGCCTAACGCTAGGCTGCAGCCAAGCTGACATAAATGAAATAACTGATTTACACGCGGAAAAGAGCGCAGAAATGGCAGGACAGACCGGTAATTAAGAGTACAGTAAGGCATGTGCTTGATATAGGAAAGTCACTTAACATGACAAACTACTCGCTATACGCCACCTGACAATTCAACAAATAATTGACCGCCAATTACTTGTTACGCCCAAAATTTCAAGCCGCCAATGGGCGTAATGAAACGCATTAGCAGAATCTCCACGGAGCTGTCATCTCAGGCAACTAATCTACGCCTTCCCTCTGGAGAAGACTTTTCGTTTAGTGGCACTGCGGGGCGCATCCGGGTTGAGACGCGGCTCGTTGGGGCGCTGCGAGAGAGAGAGAAGCTTAATGAGAGAAAGGGGGAAAAAGGAGGGGCGCTAACAGCGCAGGACGAAAGCGATGCTACGCCTGGCTGCTGCCGAAACCAGCTGGATCTCTGCCACGGCGTTATTACCGCACGGACCCCAGCCAGTCGAGGTCTGAACCGGTCTGAACCGCGCGCACTGTAGTAGACACCGGGGCTTCCACCGTGCGTTCTGGAGTGGGGTGCGGTGCCGTGCGTGTTTTAACCTCCCATCTCAGGCACGAGAGCCCATCGAGCGAGGGGAGAGGAACACGCCGAGCCCTACCGCCTTGGCCACCCCAAAAACTACTATCGCGTATTCGAAACAGGCTAGGCTTGAAATAGAACAACTTTTCCGTTTCGGGCCAGCTAGCAAGGTATAGATGGCGGAGCTCATTTCATACAGCGGTGGTGGGGAGAACGTACGGAAGGGAGGCGAAGGCGGTTCTCCGCACCGCAGCACGAAAACAGAGGAATAAAGAGGGGGAACGTATTACGTGGGATACTCACATATACTATAATGCTACGCAGGAGGGAGAAAAACAAACAAACAGGACCGGCTGATAACGAAACTAAGGGCTTTACCTCGCGCCCCGTTTTTGCAATCCCCTCTCCTTCCGGGGTAATCTGTTAATACGAGGACTTCCGCTGTCTGTCGTTATACCGTGTGCTGTTATTATATCGCCGGGGGGAGGGCACAGCTCGGCAACAGCGAGCCGCGAGTGTGTACGCACAACGAACGAAAAACACAAAACCGTCAACCGCTCGGGGTTGGCGACATGTTGGCGAACCGTATAAATATTGGCACCCGCAGCCACACACATTTTGCAACCTCAGCTGATAAGCCTCCGACAACTCTTGGAAGACTGGAAGACGATTTGATAACTACCTGTTAACCTCATGCAAACCACTGCACGATAACAATGGCAACCAGCATAAGAAGCAAGAAAAAGTGCCAATTCGCGAACTAAATTGTGCAACTACATCGGCAGCTGTAATATGTAGACAATGATTTCTTGCAGTTGGAAACGTAACCTAAACCGAGTGGGTTCCACAGCTTCTAATTCTAGACGGTCCCTACAAAATCTGGGGCGAAGAGTAAACGGTTTTCGAGACAAGTGCGGCACAGGAAGGACACCCCCGACTGATAGCGTTCGTTCGCGAATTAGCGCCATAGGCAGCAGTATTCGCACCTCTCCACAAAGAAGAAAATAAAAAAAAAAATAGCGTGCAGAAACGGCGACGACTTCAAGAGCGAAGAGGAGGCAACCAGGGATATGCGCGAATCGTAAACCAACGAAGCAGGCACAAGCTCTTGGGCAGCCATCAAAAGCTGGAACAAAGTGGGCAGCAGCAGGCCATGCCCCAAAGCGAGTTTCAGCGTCGAACTAGGCCTTCCGCAGAGCAGCCAACACGGAAAGGAACTAATCGACAAAAATGTAGGGCGCAGGCGGTTTTCCACCGAGCCGCACGCGTCGAGTGAGCGAAGGCGCCTGCACAACACGCCCGGGCAAAGTGATAACGGCGCGCGCAAGCAGCCCCCGACCGTCGACTCCGCTGCGCAACCTCCATCGAACGCACGCCGATGGAGAAAAAAAAAACGCTTACGCGCAGGCAAAGCTTCTCTGGCAGCCGTGGCTCATAGTACATGTAGACTATACCATGTGTATAGACCAGTATGTAGACCAAACCTGTTAAGCAAAGAAACAAAAAATTACCATGCGCCCAGCGAAATTATCTGCGGTCGCATATAGGCTTATGGGTATCATCAAGAGGACTAGGGACCGAATTGCGAGTGCTTTGCGCATGCGCCGGACAAACTTTTTTCATACAGCTTTCGGAGTCACTGAAGCGGTCAGCCCAAAAAATTTATCCCCGGTGAAATGTGCGGACTTACTTCAGCAGAAGAAAAAGAAATCAAGATAGATAATACGTGTGTACGATCGCCCTTCCTCTCAAACAATGTTTCCATGCGAAAGCAAACAGAGCCATCCAACTGGAGTTGGTGCAACTCCTTTCCATATCTAAGTGGCACCAAAACATGGCCGAATCGACCGGCTTCGAGAATTCTCCAGCTTCGAAGAGGATTACTTGGAAGCAGGCCAACTCCGCACGAGACACATCAAGCATCGCGCTGTAGAAAGATTCCGCCCTTATTTTTTTTTTTTTTTCTTCCTTGCGGCAGACTGTGCGCTTAAATCATTCCTCTCAAAGTCCCTCTCCCAGACAAGGATATTGATTAAAAATCTCCTCACTATCCGTCATCTTGAAGAAAAGCCCTCTTCGCGTCTTGCCGAGTCTCTCAATTGGCGAATTACGAAGGAACGTCGAGGCTTGCGATAATTTTCCGATCAGAAAATGACACTTATGAGAGAGTGATTACTAGTTTTCAGAAATGCTGACAGCTGTGGAAAAAAACTACCGGTTAGCCTCACTGCGTGAAAAGAAACGAAAAAAAAAAAAAAAACGTGGCACCAGCGACAGCAACAAATAACACAAAATAACGTGGTTACATGCTGTGTTCACATGACATTCACTGCCGCAACTAGTCAGCAAGAGAAACCGCCGCGGAATAGTGCAGAAAATCGCTTCCTTCGGTGAACACTCCCGAGCAGCTTCGCCGAGCAGCTCATATTATAGTTTCGAGCTAAGCGAAAACTAAGACATGGAGAAGGGCGAGATCACCCCACCCACCTTGCACGTAAATTGAGCAGCGGCACGAGCGACCATGCGGTGCATAACGTTGCTGCCTCGATAACACCGCCACTCGTCGGCCCAATTAAGTAGTGCACCCAACTGAAAGAGTCAGTGCATGCAGCACAATATGAATGCACATTAAGCACGTACATTTAAACAGCAGCCAGGTAGGTGGCTTGCACGTGGGAGCGGTGCGTGATTCCGTTCCCTCAACGGTATGGATGGATGGATGGAATATAGGAGCGTCCCCTTTAAAACGGGGTAGTAGCAGTAGCTATCATGCTCATTTTTCTCCATATATCTTAATTATTGATTTAGAATGGTTAACTAAACCATCATTCTATTTATTAAATTTTTGTTCCTACATTACTAACATTATGTCACTTCTCTGCTTTTAAGCCACCAATCTTCCAGTCGTTTTTTGCTAGTTTCCACCGCCGGTTTATTCACCCGGCTATAGTATCTCTAAACCCCAGAGCTTCAAAAACAGTGATTGCGCCTGCATCAACGTCCGGATGGATACCATTACATTCGAGTATAATATGGTCAATTGTTTCACTGGAGTTTCCACATACAGCACATGCGTCATCTCCATTGTTAAATTTCTTTTTGTAGCTGCGTGTTCTAAGGCACCCTGATCTAGCTTCAAAAAGTATAGGCACTGCCTCTTGAGTTATCAAAGAAATCTTCCTTCCTGATCTGCATTTTCCACTTACGGTATAATTCCACACTCTGTTTCTTTTCCATCGAACTTATAGGGTCCTAGGGTAGGGTCTAGGGTGCCTCGATACCAACGCCGCCGTACAGGGTGGTGACACCCTTTGGCATGCCCCGCGCCGCCGCTTTCGCCGTGCTCGCCATCTTGGGGCAAGTCGCTTCGGGCCGTTGCTGCGGTGTGTGCGAAGCGGTTGCGCTGTGCGCTGGGTGCTAGGCGATTGAACTGTGTTCAGTCGCGAAAACTAGCGTGCCAGGCTGTTGTGTTCCATTGTGTGCTGGCTCAGTAAAAAAAGGAGCCAGATGTTTTTGTTCTCCATGGGATAAAAGACGGAGAAATGTATGGGACGCGAAAGTGAAGCGTGAAGACTGCGAAGTAAGCCACAATACCTGTGCTTCTTTTATGCATTCATAAATTTTTTTGAGCGAATAGGTGCATTTCAATCGTGTAAAAAGGTCTAGCGCAGACACAGACCACTAGAAAGATGACAAACACACACAAGCGCTTGCGTATGTGCGCGTGCAGTCTTTCTTGCGGTCTGTATCTGTTTATACGGAAGAATTTTAAAAGATATTTTTGCACTCGTCTAACGCAGTTACGCACTTCTGTTTGAAAGGACATTATCTCACGCCGCTTCACGCGTCTGCTTGTAATCACGAGCTTTGTGCGGCTTTTGGCTTCCCCATCTAGCATTGTGCGCAACAGATTTTGGTCTGCCTTCTTCAACCTTTAAGCAGGTCGAAGCATCGCATTGCCTGGCATCGGGAGTAGCGCACTGTGTTTTTTAAGTGTAAATTTTGAATTTTCAGCGTACGTGAGGGCTTATAAACTAAATATATGGACAATTGTGTCTGCTATGTTGTAGTCACTTGGGGAAATTTAGTGTAACTTTCAGTGAGTGACACTCAACTTTAGTATCATTCGCGTAGTGTCACACAATAATATCTGTTGTTGAGGTTCTGCCTTTGTTTTCATAGCCGCACCAAGAACATGTGGAGAAGGTCGAGCCTGGTATTTGTCAAAGGAATGCACCATTGTGCCCTTTCGATCGCTCCCTTTTACACTCGATCTTGAAAGCTGGTGGTAACCGCCGAGGCTTCAGATTTACACAGATTACATTCCCTCTGTCCTTCTCGGGAAATGATACAATGGAGAGCGACGGATGGCATGTCATCTCACGACAGAGTAGGAAGTGAAACGCAGTGTGTAACAATTATTTTGGTCGCAAAAAAAAAAAAAAAGAAAACACCCCGTGAGTTGGCCGCGCTGGAATTTGGCAAGTGGGCTTATCGCTAGTGCAACATTTTGCGAAACAGAGATAACAGGTCCTCTGAAGCTGTTCTTTTTTAATTATACACAGGAGCAGTTTTACGCGAGGTTTTTGAGATTTGAAATAATATAAAAAGTTGGGTTCTCGTGAAAATTACGTCGTTTTAAGCATGATTGGCAGCTCGACAAGTCTCAAAGAAACTGCTCTCATGAGCTGGAAGGTGTAGCGGCATCATCTTGTGAAAGCGGTCGTGAGGAAGCAAGGTTCTTGCGCAGTACAAAAGTTCATCCCGAATGCAGCTTTTCCTTCCCTGTATAATAATTACGCATCGCGAGGCGATGCGTAATTATTAATACGCAAAATGACTGTTTCGTCGCCTATCATTTCAGCGCCAGTTCGAGGGCAAACACAGTGTGTGGACGGTGGCTCCTCAAGTCAACAGCTGTCCCGACATTGTTTGATTGCGTGTAAAAATTTATCGGAACAAAACGACATCTTCCATTTGAAGAGTCGAGTAAAATCCTATAAATGCCTTATCGAACAAACCGTTCCGATTCCAGTGATTGATTGCGCGGAATACCCAAAGCTTGTGAACAGACTGTTAGAGCGGTTTGGGACGATGCACTTGCGCATTTACTTCAGTTGGCTAAGTCAGCCAGAAAAATCGAATGATAGGTACGGCAGCAAAACTGTAGCTGGTGCCAACTTTTATTAAAAGATGTCTCCTAGGCGTGCATCCAAAATCAGCTTCAAAGTCTTAATGAGGATTGTTTTGGAATAAAATGCCGTGTGCATCAGCATGCGACACGTGTCAAAGGTAGATTTACGCATCGTTTCTACGGTTTACGATGGGCCATTGCAATACAAATTATTTTCGATATACGGCTCCCTGAAACGTACATATGGTTGTTGATCTATAGCAATAGACGCAACTGAATGTTATGTACCTCAAACTCATTCATGTCCGCAGTGCAAAATGCATTGCTTTATAAAACCGCCAGTCGTCAAAATAACCGAATTTGAACATCCGAGACGGCGAAAGAGTAAATGCTTACCACCTGCAATTTGATCATTTCCTCTTAAACTACGCATGCTAGCAAGCAGTAGTTGCTTTCATTTTTTTTCTTCGAGCAAAAAAGCACTCAGGATTGCGAGTATGTGTGTAAAAACGGTACACAGCCGAACCTGCTAGCGCAAGAGCGTGCTGAATAAGAAATCTAGCCGCGGCTCTATAGCCCGCCGTATCTAAGCTTGCCCCAACATGGCGCCGTCGAAGGCGGTGTCTCCACCCTGTACGGCGGCGCGCTACATCGAGGCACCCTAGTAGGGTCCTCTGAGCAGCGTCACCTAGCGACAGATAGTGGAAATATTGCCAAAATGAATAAGAGCACATTTAAAGCCTGCCGTACTCGTTGCATCAGTGGCGCAATGGATTAACATTACCGGAGCGGTGACCATGCACTTGAGGTCTCCTGATCACGCTGCTATTTGCTTTCCTTTTTTATTTTTTCGCAAAGGCAGGAGGTGCCGTTCTGTGAGTGGCACTGCTGGTTGACACAATGCTCCGTCACAACCGGAAGTGTGCTGCCATTTTTAGCGAGCAGGCGTCTGACCGGAGAGTCAATCACGCGCGCTGTAGAAATATTCCAACGCTAATTGTCAGCTCGGTGAATCGTGGCGATTTTCGGGTGTGGTCTGGAACGCGCAATTTAGACACTGGTCGAGAAATCGAGCAATATGGAGGTAGAGCATAGCGCGCAGGAGACAGGGAGCGCATGCAGTCTCGCGGGTAGTTTCGATTTGCAGCAAGCTGTTTCCCTTTTATCTGGCACAGACGAAACTCGTTCAGCGAACCGACGCTATATGCGCTTGCTCGAGTGAGAACCCAGATGAGAATAGCCGCTCGTTACGCGTGCCATATATAAAGCCGTGGCACACCGACCATGCCACACGATTCAAGAATCGTCAAAAACAAACTTCCGTAATAAGATATTCCGCGAGCCGTTCCTCGCCACTTACAGCTACCATGAGTTCTAATGATTAGTTGTTTCACATCCAAACCCGTGCTGCAGACGCATAAGAATGCTGAAGTGTAACGATCAATGTTTAACAGTTTTCCTTTGGCCTCACACACACACACAAAAAAAAAAAAAAAGCCAGCGGTGATCTTATGACTCCAGCAATCCGGCTGGAATAGTAACACCCTTCATGGCACATAGAAGCAGAGCTGAAAGATTATACATGGTTTGGTTTGTGGGGTTTAACGTCCCAAAGCGACTCAGGGAGAGACGCAGATTATACGAGGTGCATGATTGAATAGCACCGATGACACCCCTCACGCACTGCGACGTTACACCTCAAGGGTGTCGAGGAAAAGCAGCCACCTCTGTTCAAGGGCCCAATGCAGATGAAATACAGCCAAGTACGTCGTCAAGCAAAATGAAAAATGAGAACTCCAACGGGCAGGGTCTGACGAACTTAAGAGTGCGTCAGCTTAGTATTCACTCTCATCTCCACCAAGGTTGCCGCACCAACTCGCTCAGATGATACTGCCGCGAAAGCATAACATGGCTACAAAAATCCATGCCATAAGAAGTTCCCATACGTATCACCAGTGAAACAGAGACTCGTTATTAGAAAGAAGCATGAAAGGGATAAGCATCGGTTCGGATCTACAACCCCAGACTGGATAACATCAAAGGGAAGACATTATCCGTTACGCAACACTCGCTCAGTTATGTTGATCTGATGATTACGCAACTATAGCAGCCAAGCACTTTCCGGCACAAGGACAGCAGCCTATCACGTATGGGGCAGCCCACTAAACATCACTCACAAATGGCAGGACATTAGCACGAGCTGAAGCTGACAAAGGAAAGGAGGTCCGTCGGCAAAAGGCTTAAAAGGTGAGCGAAGCCCCGAGGACTTTGACACGGTGCCAAGGCTGGGTAGCTACGCTGGCAAGACGGCCAGTCAAATTCGAGCCTGTAGCCTTGTTGGGCTCCCAAGAGGCATCGCGATCGGCGCAGGTCGACGCAATCCATATTACTTCGCAGCAGGTGCACGCAGAGCAAGCAGCCTAGTGCTAGAGGAAGGACACTTTGTTATATATATTGCTTTTTTAATCACCACAGACCGGTCGCGCGCGCACTACTTTCTTTCCGCTATTTTTCTTTTTTAAGAATGGTCTAAGAAAAAAAAAACGAAGAAAGGCAAAAAGAAAATGCAGGGAGGGGGAGAGTAGACGCCAAGGAAATCAAGAATGAAAAAAATAAAATAAAAAATAAACACCGAAAAAGCGGTCAGGCGAACACGTGCGAGATGTGTGCAACACGTGGAGGACGAAGAGCAGGCGAAGAAAGAAAAAGAAAGGAAAGAAAACGCCGTGGCCTTGCTCCGGTTTGAGTTTGAAGAGGTAGGCGAGACCTGTATAACGCTATCGAACCAGCCTGCGCTGCCTGCCGGCTTGCCCCAGTTGAGCAAGGAAGGGTTCGATCCCTCGCTACGATCAGCTGCTGAGTGTCGCCCCCTCCTTTTCCAACCCTCCCTTCCCGTTCAGCATGCACGAGGGGCGCTGCATCGCCCGCTCGTCCGTCCGTCGGCGAGATCGCTCTCTTCCAGTTTTGTTCAGGGCACTTTGCCTTTTTTGTATGCACGGAAATGCGCGAGAGCGGAGGAGAAGACCCCAAGTGCATCTAGAAACCGGCCCCGAAACGAAGACCCCTGCTTCGGACGCTAACGCGATGGAGATAAGGGCCTCGGAAGAGGAGCGTCGCGAAAGCGGCCCTCTCTGCATTGGATGGGTGTTGCAGTGCACGACGCTGACCAACCAGCACCGCTATGGCGGACGCGGCCATAACTCGTGTATATTATATGACTAGTTAGAATGCAGTCGAGCAGCAAGCGAAAGATGAGCCGGCGGCCGACTAAAGCGATGATAAATGATAGAAGGGGCCAGCGCTACCACGTTCGGTCAAGCATAGAGCGCTGTGAGCACCCGAGAACGGCGGACAAGTCGAACACAGTCGAAAGTAGAGCGTCAATAGGTGCAGGGCTGCACTTAATCTATAGGCTTAAAATGTGCTTGCGTAAGGCGGAAATTACGAATGAAAAGCAGGGGATTACGAAAATTTGCTTGCAGCGCCGTCACACAACCTATAGAGAGGAGCACTTACGGGTACTTACGGGCGCTCCCGCAGTTTTTTTTATTGTTTTTCACGCCACAGGCCAACTAAACGATCTATGCCCAGAGCAACTAGGCGAGAATGGTAACGATGACTGCAAAAGCTTACTGATTGCTTCGGACGAACGCTTCTTCGCACGATATATGAGGGATCCGAACCCATAACTCAACAGAATGCAACCTTCTGCGAGGGGCACTGAAGGACAGCGGCGGCGGTATGCAACAGCAACTGACGCTGGGCGAGCGGTGATCACTCCATAAGTTTTCTACGTCCAAGTCGAACAGAGGCAAATGGCGACTGCTCCAAATGGCATGCACACAAGTGACTGGCGTGAAAAGACAAGCTGCGTGAACGACGTCCCGACTGCGTGTACGGGTGCGAACGTCATCATGCACAATGCCCCCGAACGCCATCTCGAGCAAGACGAGCGTCACGGCAAACAACGGGACGACAGAGGGCGACAAAGACCGTCGAGTGTCGACAAGGGACAAAGCGAACGCCGATGCGGGGGCCGCTTTTTCTGCGCGTGTACACAGTGCGTAGAAATCGGTGCGAGCTCTTTCGATGTTTTATTCCCCCTCTCTTTTGGGAACCTCCTCCACGCTAGCTGGGCCGGTTGGCAGGTTCGCCGGAGCCAGCTCTTTTCCACGCCCAGGAATTTCCACGGGCCGTGGGAGAAGCCACCGGCTCGGAAGAAAAACGTTGGGAAAGACGGCTCACGAGGGGTTGCGAACGTATGGTTTTGTGGAGCAGGAAGAGTCTACTGCGGGGAACCGAAACAATGCTCTGGAACGCATACATCCACATTGCGGGCATCGTAGACAAGTATGCAGTGATTCGTCTCAATGGAACAAAGTGTCAGGCCTTGGACCCCATTTCCCAGAAAGGGGTGCGGCTTCTCCAAAATGGGAACGGTCACATGGTTCCCCATCGCAACCGGTAAGAATAAACACGTTGAAAGCTATACAGATTTTCTTCGCGGTTGTATGGCTGAGGCTCGGGTGCATGACAATGAGTAATTACTTCCTTATAACAAAAGCCATGGGGGATTTTCCTAAAGAACCTTTGTCCAACTAATCAGTGCCGAATGCAGCCCGGCACTTTGCCCTTGCGAGCCTTACTCCACTCGGTAGAAAAAAGCAGCATTCTTGTCGGACCTAAAGAAGCTGTCCCGAAAACGAACACTTTTCTGCACTTCCAGTTCTCTCGGCCCATCCAAACAGCAGCAGAAGAAGCATGCGCATGCCCGTTTATTATTATTTTCTTCTCGCGCGGGATGCAGGCCCCGTTGCCCAGCAGGGACGAGGTTGCTTCAGAAGCAGCGCTCTATCGTCGCCGAGCACCAAACGCGCCGGGATGCGACGGCAACGCACGGGCGTGTCCAGGTCCCAGTAGAAGTATGCGCGCCGACGCTTCCGCGCAGTCTCCGCTCGTCCGCAAGACGAGAAGGGGAAATGTAAATTAAAAAAAAAAAAAAATAAAGAGGGAAAGGGTGTTGCACTGATCGCCACAAAATGATAGGGCTCAGGGGTTCTATGCAGCGCAAGGCTGAATACAGCGCTCGCTGAAAGGCGAGGAAGGGGGCTATTGCGAGGTACGGGCTGCAGACTCCGTGAAGGTTTTAAACGGGTCTTTATTTAAATAAAAGCGACCCAAAGAAACGAAGAGGGCCCCAGGCCCTAAAAGGTAGCGGGCTCCCCGAGCAGCCGTTCTCGTCTGCTGCTGGAGGAAGACTCTTCTTCACCGCTGCTGGCCGCACTCCGCACGTCGTGGTCACGTGACCCAGCCGCGGTTCCCGGAAGCGATGGTCCGTGGGTGGCCGAGCCGTGGCCACCTCGGAGTTCCAATGCGGGGAGAGGAGAAGGTGACGGTCGCTCTTCGCGACCCTCATAAACATGTCAAGTCCGAGCAGGACGCTCTCCTTCCTAATGAGAGCACCGCGCCCTCGCTGGCACCCCGTGGCGCGGAGGGTCTGCTGGCGCGCTCGCAGCACAATGCTCAAGTCTTCTAGTGTTCACAGCCACCAGCTACTCGGAACGTAACAGACTCCTCCCCCGGATGAAGTCCTTCGCCGAGGCTGCGTCCCCAGATGCAGGGTCGGAAGAAGGCCAACACAAAGCACAACACTCGCGCTCGCTTTGCACGCACACATTCGCGGAAACCCCTGGTCGGTGGTGCCCAAGCGACGAACGACTGCCAGACGTCGTTTACAGAATTTTTGCCCCATGCTGGTCCTCCTGGACCAAGTATTCGGCCCTCGGCAACACATGGAAAAAAATAAAACACAAAACTAAACGAGAGTTCTGAGAGGCTTTCTTTTTTTAACGCCTCGTAGCTTAAAAACCTCGGCTCAAACCATCTGCATTTCCGTTCTCGCTTCCCCTTTTGTATTTTACATCGAAGTTATGCTCCTGCAGTATGAGGCTCCATCTCAGGAGTCGGCCATTCTTGCCCGACATTTGCTTCAGCCAGGACAAAGGACAATGATCGGTCTCAACTGTGAATTTTGTACCTTGGATGTAGCAAGAGAGCTTCTGAATGGCCCATACCATGCATAGGCATTCTTTTTCAGACGTGCTGTACCCTTCCTCTCGCGGTGTCAATTTCCGACTGAGGTATAGCACGGGATGCTCCTCGTTGTTTTTGTCAATCTGGGAAAGTACGACACCTAGGCCGCGGTTGCTGGCATCGCACTGGAGAATAAAGGGTCGAGAAAAATCTGGCGAGACCAATACTGGCCCCGAAGTCAAGGCTTCCTTCAACTTTCGAAATGATTCCTCTCTGGCTCGCGTCCAGTTGACAACGTCAGCCTCCTGCTTCCGCAGACTATCTGTAAGTGGACTGGCCACTTCTGAATAATTAGGTATGTAACGCTGGTAGTAACCAGTCATACCGAGGAAAGATCGCACGTCCTTTTTGGTTGTCGGCCTGGGAAAGTCACTGATAGCCTCCACTTTAGTTTTCAGGGGCTCCCGCTTCCCTCGTCCTATTTCGTGTCCCAAGTAAGTGACACCTGCTCGGCCTAACTGGCACTTTTCTGCTTTAAGCGTCAATCCTGCGGTCCTAAACCTCTCGAACACTTGTCTTACGTGTTCCAAGTGCGACTCCCAGTCCCTCGAAAATACCGCCACATCATCTAGATAAGGCAATGCGAAGTCACTGAGACCTTCAAGCACCCGATCCATCAGTCTAGAAAAGCAGGATGGGGCATTTTTCAAACCAAAACTCATTGTAACTGGCTGAAAAATCCCGAAAGGTGTGATGAATGCTGCGTAGCGGCTAGCTCTTTCAGTTAAAGGCACCTGCCAGTAGCCTCTCACCAAATCAAACGTGGAGATGTACATTGCCCCGCTTACAATCTCAACTCTTTCCTCGATGTTGGGCAGCGGGTAGATTTGGTCTTTCGTTATGGCATTTAGCCTTCGATAATCCACGCAAGGTCGTGGATCCTTCCCGGGAACTTCAACGAGCAGACATGGAGAGCAGTAATCGCTGCTTCCCTCTTTAATCACCCCGAGCTCAAGCATTCGGTTCACCTCTTTCCTCAAAACTTCTAGTTGCCTAGGAGACGCCCGGTATGGCTTAGACTTGAAAGGGATCTCGGATATCAATTCGATATCATGGGTTATCAAGTCGGTTTTTCCTGGCCTTTCCCTAAAGCAGTCCGAAAATTCGGCAATCAGGTTCTCAATATCCTCGATCTGCTTGGCACTTAATTCAGATCGGTCGATGGTGTGCGCGACGATCTCCTGAATGCTTGCAGCCTGTTCTCGAAAGCAAGGAAGTTCTGCAGGAATGTCGTGCGGCACATTTAAAGCGATGCTGACGACTTCCTTTCTTTGCAGAAATGGCTTCATTAGGTTAACATGGTAGACACGCTCTTCGCGTCTCCTGCCCGGCAGTTTTACCAAATAGTTAACCTCCGAGATGCGATCAAGCACTTCAACGGGTCCCTCCCATTGCACCTCAAGCCTATGCTGCCGGTTAGTTCGTAATATCATTACCTTGTCACCAATCTCGAATGACCTCTTCCTGGCATTCCTGTCGTAGTAGCGTTTTGCCACCTTTTGAGCTGCCTCCAAGTTCGATTTTACAATTTTTCTAGTTTCTCTTAACCTCTGGAGTAATTCGAGCACATACTCTACAACGCTTCTACTCACTCGTTCGTCTTCCCATAGCTCACGAACTAGTCTTAGCGGACCGCGGAGATTTCTCCCGTATACTAGCTCTGCGGGAGCAAATCCGGTCCCTTCATGTGGCACAGTGCGCAGGGCGAAAAGCGCGCCTGGAATGCAGCTGTCCCAGTCCGTCTTTCTTTCCGAGCACATAGCCCTCAATACTTTCTTGAGTACCGCGTGCCATCTCTCCACACTGTTACTCTGTGGGTGGTAAACAGAGCTGTGTAGGATTCGTATCCCACACTTTTCGAGAAAAGTGGTGGTCAGTGCACTAGTGAATGTCGTACCCTGATCAGTTTGTATTTCCGCAGGGAATCCAACACGAGAAAATACGGCTAAAAGACCATCCACTACCTCAACCGATGTTGCTTCCTTAAGTGGTATGGCCTCCGGAAATTTAGTCGCAGGACACAACAGTGTCAACAAATACTTGTGCCCTGATTTTGTTTTCGGCAACGGTCCAACAATGTCGACAACAACTCGGTGGAAAGGCTCGGAAATAATCGGTACGCTCACCATTGGAGCCTTCCGCTTGTCTGTGGATTTTCCCACTTTCTGACAAGTCTCGCACGTTCGGACAAAATCCTGAACTTCTCTGAAACAACCTGGCCAGTAGAACTCTTGAAGCAACCTTGCTTTCGTTTTGTTTATGCCAAGGTGTCCAGCCCAGGAATTGTCGTGGCAAAGATGCAGTAATTCCCTGCGATACCTAGTAGGTACTAAAAGCTGATCAAATTTCCTTCCTCGTTTATCTTTATAATGCCGGTACAAAACACCGTTTTTTTCCCGAAAGGAAATGTTCTGTGACGAGACTCCTTCGGTCAAATCGCCACTGAATACTTTCAAAGTCGGGTCACTTTTCTGTTCAGACATCAGCTTCTCTTTGCTTACCTCAAGTAGCAGCTCAAGGCTACGCGCAATAGGAGCGACAAAAGAGGTCTTTAACTCACTTTCCGTCTCATTCGGACGCTGACTGCTCTGTGACTTCTGCGCTGGGTCAGCCTCACTTTGTTCCGACCTTTCAGGTCTCTTTTTATCCTGTTCCATTACTACCTCAGGATTAACTAATTTGCTGGCATCAGTTGTACCCTCCTGATTTTGGTAGATCAGCTTCTGCGAAAGTTGTCGCGCTTTAGCCCGAGTTAAAGCCATCACTTGGGCTTCGGCGTCAGCGAAGCCACAACCCCTTTCATTGAGCAATGATTCCGAGCTGTTGGAAAAAAGGTAAGGGTAGCCTTCGGGCAGACCCTTCGACACAGCCGCTACTGTTTTTAGTATGCCAAATGGTCCCTCAATTTTAACATTAGCCATTGGCAAACAAACCGAATCTTCACTTACTGCCTGACGTATCCACGCACACTCCGACACACAGTCTTCTTTTGCAACAAATTTAGGGTGAACTACGTCCATGGTTGCGGCCGAATCCCTGAGAACTCTGCACCGCTGACCATTTACTGTGCACTCCTTAGTGTACGGTTTCAGGAGTTCGTTGTTACTCGGGTGGTCTCTCACTGGGGCGAACACCTGCCTCTCTTTCGTGCAGTTTCGCGCGAAATGTCCTGACTCTTTACAGTTGTAACATGCCAAGGGCCTCCTTTTTTCAAATTCTGCCGAATGATCACTACTCTCCTTACTACCTGATTCATCGGCTCTGCGTGAAGTAACGGGGTGCAGTGAACCACGTTCTCTGACGCGGGGTTCTACACGAGGCTTCTGCTGATCTCGATGGTAGAGCTTCTGCCCCTGATTCTCGTTTCTGAAATCCTGCCCAGCCTTACCTGGCTTAAAGTTGCGGCTTGCCACATATTCATCTGCAAGCTGCGCCGCTTTCTCTACTGACAGTCCCTCTTGCCTGTCCCTGACCCACAAACGAATTTTTTCAGGTAAGGTCTCAAAAAATTGTTCAAGGCAGATCAAATCTTTCAGCTTTTTGAATTCCTCTGCCTTTGAACCTTTCACCCACTGCGTCAAATTGTCATTTAATGTACAGGCGAATTCCAAGAAGCTTTCATTTTGTTTTTTTCGAGACGTGCGAAATCTCCTCCGGAACTCTTCCGTTGAAATCCTGTACTTCGCGAGCAGGCTTGATCTCACCAAATCATAGTCACCCGCTTCGCTAGCACTCAAGCGTGCTACGACCTGCGATGGTTCTCCAGGAAGCAATGCCATTAACTTTTCCGGCCACATGTCACGGCTAATGTTGTGTCTCTCGCACATCCTCTCAAAATTGATGAGATAGAGAGCGATGTCATCGCCAACTCTGAACGGCTGAAGCAAGTTCGTCATCTTTACGTTACCTCCCTGAGGTGTGACGGCACTTTCTCCGCGTTCTATCCTTGCCCGCTCGAGCCTTGTCTTTTCAATCTCGAGTTCCATTCTTTTACTCTCTCTCTCAGCTTCCAACTCAGCCTCCCTCTTTTCTTTCTCCTTCTGCTTCTCTCGTTCATCAGCTTTCTCTTTTTCGATTCGGCATATCTTTTCCCAAGCGTCAGTTAGCTCGTCTTCTTCAAAGCCCGCCTCCTCAATAGCGAGGCGAATTTCTGGCTTTCTCCTACTTTGGCTTATCTCTAAACCAAGTTCAGCTGCCAACAGCAGCAGTTCATCCTTACTTAACTTCTTAATGTCCATGGTTGACGAGAGCCGACTACAAAGCCTTCAACTAATCGCACACCCAGTGGTGATTAATGAAATTTTGCCCGAACAGAACCCAGTTCTAGCTCGTCTGGCAATACGTAGTCGCTCCAGCACTCACCCAACCAAGAGTCCGCGATGGCCGCTGTGCCTCCCGGAGTCACGAGCTGCCAAGTCCGGCGATCCCAGATCGTCGAAGTTGCTCCTTGAGCGGTTGCTTCCACGCCTGGCCCTCAAGTTGCGCTGCGACGAAGGTGACTCCCTGAGCCACGTAGCGGAGCTCCGTCGATCCCGGATCGTCGAAGACGCTCTCCCGTCAGCTGTTGTTCCCTTGAGCGGTTGCTTTCACGCCTGGCCTTCACGTTGCGCTGTGACGAAGGTGACTCCCTGAGCCACGTAGCGGAGCTCCGTCGATCCCGGATCGTTGAAGACGCTCTCCCGTCAGCAGTTGCTGTCCCACAGCCTTGGTCTTGATCCCGCCGCTGCCAACCAGATTATTGCGAGGTACGGGCTGCAGACTCCGTGAAGGTTTTAAACGGGTCTTTATTTAAATAAAAGCGACCCAAAGAAACGAAGAGGGCCCCAGGCCCTAAAAGGTAGCGGGCTCCCCGAGCAGCCGTTCTCGTCTGCTGCTGGAGGAAGACTCTTCTTCACCGCTGCTGGCCGCACTCCGCACGTCGTGGTCACGTGACCCAGCCGCGGTTCCCGGAAGCGATGGTCCGTGGGTGGCCGAGCCGTGGCCACCTCGGAGTTCCAATGCGGGGAGAGGAGAAGGTGACGGTCGCTCTTCGCGACCCTCATAAACATGTCAAGTCCGAGCAGGACGCTCTCCTTCCTAATGAGAGCACCGCGCCCTCGCTGGCACCCCGTGGCGCGGAGGGTCTGCTGGCGCGCTCGCAGCACAATGCTCAAGTCTTCTAGTGTTCACAGCCACCAGCTACTCGGAACGTAACAGGGCTTGTACACTCGCAGTAGGTCGTGCGCGAACGAGCGAGAGGAAACGGGGCCTCCTCTAGTTCGGGTCGCCGAGACCTTGGTCCTCTTTTCTCCAAGTGGGCCCGAATAACCAGCGAAACCACACCGCTCCGTTGCTCTTTTCTGAATTTCCCGCTCACTTCTCGCCTCGCCCATTGGGCTACAGCTTAGGTCACTCTACAAAGCGCACACAGCCAATTTCACCTACACGCCTTGCTCGCTTAATTTCACGCCCGAGATGCCTGGGCTGAAATCTTTGACGAAGAAGAGAACGCGAGGCAGGGGCGAGCACGAGGCGTTACGAGGAAAGCGGTGGAGCCTGCGACGCGTAGCGGACCGCGAGAGTGCACAAAAGGACGCGAGGACGTATAGAGTGAACGACGCTCTCCAGCGCTTCGAGGCACGGCCTCCTCCGTGCCAAGGGGTTCGAGGAATCGGGCGAATGTGGGCTTCGACGTTACCCGCAAGCGCTCGCACGCGGACAGGCCCCATACAAAAATTTCCTATGGTCAGCTATAGAAAATCCTTTGTATGGTCGGCTATAGAAATTTGGCCCAAATATCTATAGCCGCTTCTATGGCTGTCTTTAGGTTTTTCTATAGTCTGTTCTATAGAAGACTTTAACCTGTTCTATGGACTTATGGCTCCCTATTTACTGCAGTATTTAGCATTTTTTATGGTCAGCTATAGAAACTCCTTTGTATGGTCAGCTATAGATATTTGGCCCAAAAAGCTATAGCCGTTCCTATGGTAGTCTTTAGGTTTTTTTATAACCTATTCTATAGAAGTCTTTAACCTATTCTATAGACTTATGGCTCCCTATGTACTGCAGTCTTTAGCATTTTCTATGGTCGCATACAAACGTTTATGGCCAGCTATAGAAAGTCCCCTGTATCGTCGGTTATAGATATTTGACCCAAAAAGCTATAGCCTGCTATAGAAGTCTATAACCTATGGACTCATTCTGGTGTCCTAATTTAAATATTTGCAGTCTTTAGCATTTTCTATGGTCAGCTATAGAAACTTCGCGCGCGCGCGCATGTATGTGCGTGCGTGTGTTTGTGTATGCGCAAGTGTGTATGTGCATGTGTGCCATGCTCTATATCTTTGGTTTTATTTTCAATTCGATGAATAAGTAACTGAAAATTGGCCAGCAGTCCCCACGACTAAAACTATCAAGGGTCGGAGGTACTCACTGCAGGCGTACTTCCATGCGCCGACAGTGCTCCCACCAGTTATACCAATATTGTGACGTAATCCTTTTGCGTACAGCGTTGTAGTTGATGACATACGGTTTCTCGTTGCATACAGCACACAACTCTTAATCAAGCTGGAGTACAAGTCACGCAAGGGATTCGAAACGGCGATATATGTACTTTCATACAAGGGTGTACGCCTACTGGTCTATAGCTTTTGGTATATACAGCATTCTATATCCAGCTAAAACAGGTTATATGACTTGCAGTCTGTAGCTTTAGAAGCATTGCCATTTCTATAGACGGCTAAAGATAACTGTATGACTTCTAGTCTATAGCTTCGAGAGCATGCACTTTTATATAGCCAGTTAAAGCAGCTTATATGACTTGCAGTCTGTAGTTTAAGAGGCATTGACATTTCTATAGACAGCTAAAGATAACTGTATGACTACTTGTCTATAGCTTCAGTAGCATGCACTTTTCTATAGCCAGCTAAAGCAGCTTATATGGCTATCAGTCTGTAGCTTTAGAGCCATTTAAATTTCTATAGACAGCTAAAGATAACTGTATGACAAATAGTATATAGCTTTAGGTGCATACACTGTTTTATAGCCTACTAAGTAGCTTATATGGCTTGTAATCTGTAGCTTTAGAGACATTCACTTTATAGACCGCTAAATGTAACTGTATGACTAGTAGTCTATAGCTTCAGGAACATACACTTTTCTATAACCAGCTAAAGCAGCTTATATGACTTGTAGTCTGTAGCTTTAGAGGCATTCAAATTTCTATAGACATCTAAAGATATCGCTACTACTAATATTCTATAGCATCAGGAGCATAAACATTTCTATAGCGTGCTAAACCTGATTCTATGGATTGCAGTTTGTAGCATTAGAGAAGTTCAAATTTCTATAGACAGCTAAAGATAACTGAATGACTAATAATATATAGCTCCAGGAGCATAAACATTTCTATAGCTTGCTAAAACTGATTCTATGGCTTGCAGTCTGTAGCTTTAGAGCCATTCAAATTTCTATAGACAGCTAGAGATAACTCGATGACTAAAAGTCTATAGCTTCATGGACATATGGTTTTCTATAGTTAGCTAAATATATTTTGTATGGTCCAGAAGCTACAGACAAAGTGGTATAGAATTTTCTATAGCTGCCTATAAATATTTCAATGGCACTTTATAGCCGACTATAAAAGTCCATAGATAGACATAACTGACCATAAACTTTTCCATTGAAGTACATAGACCATTTTTGTATGGGGCAGCCCAGCCGATGCGGCATTCTTCGCTTGCACGGGCATGCGCGACGACACCCGGAGTCGATGACCGATGCCGAGGCGAAGTACAAGCAAGAGTCGACAGAGGCCGTGTGGTATGCGCTGTTCAACGTCCTGAACCTGCACTAAGCAGACAATGTAGTAGGAAGCTACAAGCACAGTATTTAAACACATGTAGACATTACTCACCTCCTCAAACGTGCTTCATTTTTATTTATTAAGGCGAAAGCATTTAATGCCTCATACTGTCGTTAGCAAATGTGTCCGCGTTTCGGATGCATGCCTTATATGGGTATATGCCAATCACAATTGAATCGATACTTAATACCAATCGGATGATATCGGAACATGATTTAAGGCATTTTCAAGATAATTTACGACTAATAATAAAATAGTTAAGCAGATGCCCATAGGAACCCATGCATTTGGAGGTCATCGTAACTATCACTGACAAGACTAACTAGTACTCTTAAAGTGCAAGCCATTGTTAACTATCACTAACCAATAGTAATGGTTAGACGTTTCGATTCGTCCATAGCCGTCACATGGTGACGTCATTGGTCCTGAAGTCATGACTGGTGATGACATCACCAGGAGATTCCCGCATATACGAAGCTGACCCCGCCGGGCGTTCGATCCAGGCGTCCGTGCGGCGCCTTTCATTTGCCGCTTCCTCGAACGCCACACTACAGAGCATATATAGAAATAGACGGTGTCTGTCACAATTCTAGTCAATCACAGACGGTCTCGCAGACAATGCCTAAGCAGCGCGGCGGGGAAGGCTTCCCTTGAAGCACTTTAGTGAGCCGAAGTGCTCCCTGAAATTTTTGTTTCGTTCCTGGATATGCGGCCGCCGTAGCTGGGTTTACAATAATATACACTAGCTTGCAAGTGTACATTACAAGTGTACTAAAAACCAGCCCGGCGATTTAATTACTCGCCGACACGACAACGCTAGAACAAGCAGTAATTAATTGCCCCAAGAAACACACTTGTACTACAGGGTGCATTCCTACAACTACACCGCGCCAATCAGCCGACCGGCTGGAGCTGAGTCTCCCAAGTTTAAAAGGTCTAGCGCGACAGGTTCGGCTAAAAGAGCACACGCACCAAGAACCGGACTGCATTAAGTGTAAGCAGGACCGCGGGCGAAAAGAAATTACGCGAGAAGGCATTGAATGCGCTATCTCCTCGAGTGCCCAAAAGCCGTTCACGCGCACTATCGCCGCCGCTCATCGCACGTGCAGCAGCGTCGGTGCGGCTTCGCACGTGCTCCCCCTCCTGCAGCTGCTCCACACAACGACGTTGGTTACACACGGGCGGCAGCGCAAAGCTGTGGCCCACCGGAGGGCGGCTGTCCTTAGGGAAACGACGTAACGCGGCGCAATGGGTTTAACCTCGGCCCCAGATTTCGCTATCGGTACGACAGCCGCTGACACGCTTCTCCTCTTTGCCCGGGCTCTTGAGGAGTGGCTTTTCCCGTTGCAGCGGGCGCTAGCGCCCGAACGGGTCATTACACGTCCTCCAGCGTCCCAGGTTCGTGGGGCCTGGGCGGTGCCGCCGAAGCAGTGTGTGACGACGGATGGCAACCTTGCGGAGGCACCTCCACTGCTAGGGGCCATACCACAACGCTCCGCGTCGAAAGACAGCAGCGGCCTCGAGGTGGATTGGCAAATTGTCAGTGTGTATGCGCTAAGGAGAGCGATATCTTTTCGAAGAATGAACGGTCAGCCAAGCACCGGAGAAAGAACAGCGGTGCGAGACGCCCAACTGCGCGAGGTCACGGATGATATGGAAGCGAATGCTTGTATGTGTTGATTTCAGAACTATACAACGGTATTCACCGCAGGCAAACGGTGTTGCTGAGGCACGCCGTTTCCGAACACTACACAGTTCCCCCTCTTGCCAAAGATCTCAGCGGGCTTCGAAGTGTGCACGCACCCGAAACAAAGCAACGCTTTGATAAAATGCCGAAATAACGTTGCTGCCTGTACACTGTCTCGGAACGCCCGTAGAGTTTGCCCTCTATTGTTTCTGCATGCTTTTTATTTATTTATTTTACATTCAAGCCCTGCTGAAACTTCTGTGGTATGCTTTAGCTAAGCGCCCGAGATACGTTGTAACACGTGAACCCTGAATGCTGGGTCTGAGCCTAGCAGCCACGTTGTCAATTGCAGGAACCCGTATAAGCAGTACTTGCTAAGTTCTCTTCGACCTCAACGGAGATAGCATGCAACTGAACAAGCAGGATAAGTGATTGTGACTGCGCGTGAAATGTCTGACAAAAACTAAAACATGCGTCGCAACAAGGAGATCAAGCGTCAGTACAATTCCTCCTCTGTCACTTGGCGATACCACAACGGGAAGACATTCTGTGAAATCAAATCCCCCACAAAGATATGAGACGTGATGAACTAGTGACGTCAATAAATGGGCAGTTCCGCGACTTGATCTTTTGCGAGGAAGGACAAATGTCATTTCGTGCGCGCAAGCAACGAGCCCTGGTGACGAGACGATGCCTGCGTTTTCGTGCTTCCCCGTAGAAAAACAAAAAGCAGGCTGTTTCGAAAGTCGGACGCATTCGTAACCCTTCCTCGGTCTTAATGAAAGTCGACGGCGAGCTCCACCACCAGCCTGCCCGCGCTGTCCTGCCTAGAAAGCGCCCAGGCTGCACGGAAAACCACGGCCATGACCAGTGCGGAGGGCCGAGGACGTTCGCGACTAACGACGATCACACGCCTGTGCATGCATGCTTGCATGTGCGCAGAGGGGTTGTGTCGCCGCTGTCCACGGTCTGCGCCACTGTCACGTAGTTCTTTCGCCCAGTTTGTATTTAGTTCTTTTTCCTGCACGCGAGGCTTGGTCAGTCGCATTGCAAGGGACAATTAGGGGGAGAACGGCCGAACGACCCGCGCAGACTTTCCCTTTAGGTCCAGCAAGCTGAAAACAAGCTCGCAAAACGATGGCAGTGGGAAACACATAAAATAAGCAAGTAAAAAAAATCCCAAGGGAAGCCGTTTATACCTCACCGCTCGATGCACGCGCTCCAGTCGTGTATATAAGGTACGGAATACACGAGAAGACCGAAAGTCGTTTCACGCGGAGAACGGTCGTTCCTCTGGAACGGGGCCGGATGGCGTATGCAGGAAACGGGTGCAGATTTTTACACCGCAAGTTCGGGCAGCGGAAGAGAGAAAAGGAACGGAGTCAGATTCCAAGAAAAGCGCTAGTGAAATCGAAGCACGAGGGATATACGTGTCAAAGTATACAGCGAAGGAGAAAAAAAAAAAAAAAAGAAACAAAAACGCATGAAGCTTCGCTTCCGGGCTGCTGCGTGCATGGCACGTCGCCAAGAACACCGAAGTTAACGTCGGAACGGCAATGAAAACCAACCGCGGCTATACGTTGTTTCAGGATCTATGTTGATGACGCAGACATTCAAGTAATCACCACTTTGGGAGAAAAACGGAAAATATGGCACGCTGTCGGGCGGAAACCCAGACGGCAACAGCGAATATGAAACATTGCATTTCAACGTCCAAATGTGTCGCGCACCGTAGTAAAGCATTAAGCGGGAATCACATGTGAGCGAAACGACAAGGCGGCGCGGCGAAAGCGATCATGGTTCGCTCCGTCGCCTACTGGGGAAGACGCATGCACGCGACAGCGCGAACCGAGCGAAACGGCGACGACGCTCTGTGTACGTTGTGTGGCTGGCATAGTGGCTTAGTACACCGCAAAACTATTGCCAAATCCAACAACAGTCATAACGATTGCAAGAATTAAAGTTATTTTGCGACAACATGGCAAAAAGTATTTACAGCAAACCGTATCGAATGTGTGTGAACTTGCACTGTAATAGGCAGGAACAGTCACGTGACCCCTTGTTTCTATTGTTTCGGTTGCGATTAGACGCACTTTGAAGCCTTGGCTATCCACCATTGTTCGTACAAAGCGAAATGTTTACGCGGTAATGCACAATCACAATCCAACTCAGCAAAATAAAGGAAGCATACGAAATGAGCGGCAGTGACGTACGGTTACTTCCGGGCGAACGAGCGAAATTTTCTATTTCGGCAGATCCGAGCGACGAGCCAAGCGACACATGCATTTCTGTTCGCGAGAAGGCTTCGCGCGACGCGTGCCGCCGTCGCGTTCGCGTGAGTTTTCGCGTGCATGAGAAATAAATGTTTTTTACTACTACTACTAGACGAAAAACGCACAGTTAGGAGTGCCGCACGGCAACAAACGAGCACGGAATAACAACATTCTATTGCCATTATTCGCGGCGGTCGCAACAAAGTTGCTTCGCTTTTTGTCGCATAGACGACAAAAACAGACGACGTAAGACAGATGAGAGCTTTCACGCCAGAGTCGCGGCAGCTGGCGTCTGGAGGAGGAGGAAGCATCGTTTTTTTTCCCGTGGCCGCCAGAGCAAGAATCGTTCCATACCCCATTCCTTCCTCGGTTAAAGACAGCAAAATAAATAACTGAATGAATAAATAAGTAAACTAAATGAATACACAGTTGTAATAGAAAATGTCGCCACAAGCAGAAAAACCCCCCCGACAACGTGGCTACCGCACAGCCTGCACAGCTCAGATCTTCCGCTGCGAGGGAGTCGGAAATGCGCGCGGACATACGGGCCATTTTTCATACACATTCGGGGATCTCAAGACACGACGTACGTACAACGCGAAGACACAAAAACGCAATATGAAAAGGAAAGAAACACGCGCATCTCGCACCATGTAGAAACAGCTGCAGCTTTAATATGCCATAGCGTTCGTGTCAATTTTTATACTGGTCACCGTTGGAAAATGATTCTAACGATGCAGTCCGCACAGAGAGTGAGAGAATGTCATCTTCTGGAGAAATGTTTGGCCTTTAGACACACGAACGCTAGACAAAGAGACTATTCGTGCAGCGACGAAGCATTTTTTCCCCCTTTTTCTTAGAACGGCCAGATATATACGAGAATTCAGGTATACGGGCACTGCAGTTTGAACCCGAATAACTCGAACACCCGGTTGAACGAAATTTTCATCCGCTTATTCAGTTTGATGTTTGTTTGATGATGTTTTGTGAATACTGGTTTATTTTGATGTTTCTTGTAAAGCAGTAAAATATTCCCTTTTTTCATTCCTTACAAGATGCGACTTAGCCCGTTATACTATGTGGCACGGGCAGAGGCTCTTTATTTTTCTTTCCTTTTCATGCCTCAACATAATATATGTATAAATAATGGGGGAGAGGGGGGATATTCCACGCATAGCCTCGCTGTGCACATACGAACGTGTTATTTTAACCTAAACCAGTAAATGCGACTGACAGTTTAACCTCCACAAATTACCAAGCAACGGGCTGATAACGAAGTTATATGCGCTCCGATCAGAGATCGTGTCAACTGGAGGCTTTTGTTTCAAACAATACATCACCAAAGGAGTAGCCTCCTTCCTAAGATGTAGAGAAAGAACATTGGCCTACAATATTCCGTTAAGGAGAAAAAAATTGCGAAGTTGATACACGGTACAGTTGTGAAAGAAACGAGAAGACGACAGGATTCATCCCTGATGCATTCCAAGCTTTTTGACAACAAAATTATTCCATTACACTGACCCTAACGTATAAAAGTGAAATACCGACACATAATTAGCGACTACCTCATAACCCAAGCGCGAACGATGCCGAATGACTGCGGCGACAAGAAACGAAGCCGCAAAGACACACGCACTCGTTCGGTGTTTTTCCATGCGCACTTTCCGAGCCAACTTCCGCGTTATATACCTCCCCAGGCACTCCTGTCGAATCCATCCATCCACACAGAAACACACACCTGCCTCTCCCCATTTCAAAGCAACGGGCAAGCAAACGCTCCGACGACGCCTGCAGCCACCGCGTTTCGTGTCGCTTCCTGCCGAAAGGAGAGAAGGCCTGCAAACGGCTCCTGGCGCCGATCAAAGCGCCGTCAGCTGCGGCGCTGTGGCCAGAGGACGGAAATCCGGACGTACGTCGATCGCTCTTCCCAAGGCACCGAGAGAGAGAAAAGATGTGTGGGGAGGTATAGATAACGACTGGGATGCGAAACCCAAGTCCCTACTAGCGAATGGCAATCGTACATTTCTTCCACGACGTCGAGGCCCAAGCAACGGGCCATAAACAAGCGCCTGCACGGATCACAAGTCCCACTCCGTCTAAAGACCTCGTGCACCAATGAGCTCGGCGTGTACACTGCGGGGGCGCGATGCCGCTCCGATAGGCGGGGAATAAAACGATCAAACCTCCGACAGGAAATGCGCGCCGCGGTTCCCCGACGATAGATCGTAGGGTACGTCGGATGAACGTTCACATAAGTGCCTCGAGATGCATGAGTAGCATGAAGCTACTAGTTTGGACGAACTGATAGTAAATATACAGATTTCCAATTGTTCTCGGCAGCATTTATTCGAAAAGCCTCATGCACGTGTGGTATACTTGACACATTCGATTGGGTGCAGTTTTTTTTTTTTTATTTCTGCTCAGCTTGTGTATTAACCATTGCCAGTTTTGCATTGCGAGTTCGTCGTGTGCTTGTGCTTCTTTCCTGGTACAAATGACAGCTGGGCGGCCAGTGATTTTCAATTTTGCAGACGCACTAGTAGCTATCTTTCCGAATTATCGTCTTCACGCTCTTCATATCAATACGTTCAGATAGTGGCCTAGCTACAAAGCTAGCTACGTATGAAGTAAACACAGCTGCAATACTTGGCACGTTGTGCATGATGCACTGCGACCCTAAGATATGCGTTAGTACTTTACAAAATGTTCATGTGATACATTATACGGAGCAAAAATAATGTGGGGGACAAAAATCGGCCAGCAAGAAGCTACGAAATGTTAACGTTTTTTGTTTTGTTTTGAAGGAAAACTTACATTAAAGCTTAAAATGCGCCACTCAGAACAGCCGCGGTCCCGCGGACAGGTTTGCGGGTATTAACAGATTTGAAAGCGATGCATGGAAAGACATGAAATGAGATAAATAAGAAGAAAGTATAGCGATCAGTAGGACACTGTCTTTGCAGCAACTCGAGTCAACACGCTCGGAAAGCCGAATCACAAAAGCGTACAGGGGCAGCAAATCGTTCTACGACAGGTCGATCGCTATCAATTCGTGAACTGCTGGAATTCGAAGCTGCGCTTGTGAAACTCAAGATGAGCACCACGCCGTTAATACAACCAAGCAGGGCGTTACTTGAATGAAATTAAGATGTGAAGAAAAACAGAGTAGATGATTGGGCGGTAGATATGTTGCAAGCACGTCAAGGCTGTTAGAATTACCGAACGGTCGCGTGCTGCACTATCCATAAAACCCTTCCCGAGCGACGCTTCGCACCGTAAGTCCCGCACAGGCAACACTTATAACGAATGACTCTCCACTGTGTCTCCCGTAGTCCTCGGAACAGTTCCGCTGCTCGGCTACGCGCAGCCACCCAGATGAAATCCTTCACGCCAAGGGGACGCCGCACGAGGTGAATGAATCGTGCGTGTTTTCTCCGACACGGTACGGCTCCGGTGAACAATGTGCGCCACCACTCGTGACTGCGTGAGACACCGCAGGGCGTCAGCTCATTTCTCGAGTCTCCAACAAGGCAGGTCTCCCGAGTGAAAAAAACACCCGACAACGCTGTAACCGCCTCCCACTGTCCCCTACCGGAGAGCAAACGTGTAACGTGGGAACTGAAAGTTGCGCCTGCTGCGTCCGATATCACATGCACAGCGACGGGACTAGCCACACCGCGCTCGAGTTTCAGGCTGCAATGCTGAATCGTAACAACGGCAACTGCGTTTAGGCCAAGTCGCGTGAGAAGGCAAGAAATAATAAAGCCCAGGAGTAAAGCTCTTTAAACCTGGCTCTTGCCTCTAAGGCATCACAAAGGGGCATCACTGCTACACACTGCAGTACGCGCGCACCTTCTGAGATCTGGTTAAATAGTATCTTCACCTGAAAAAGCGACACGGCGAAACTCTACATGTACAAATAGGAAAATAAAAACAGCACATGCGCGCTAATCATGCTTAACTATCGCGGTATTGACATTCCGCTTTGGGCGAATGTACCCGAACAAATGGGTATACTCCTCGTAACGCGACAGGCTCACTTCGACTTAACCACACGCCGAGAGAAACTGCAGTACTGCACAGAGAGACAGCTAGGGTTCATAACCGTTGTTCTCGCAAAACTGACAAGGCGCCTAACACCAATCGCTATTTCTTATCATCGTCTGCTGCAGGGCACCTCCCATAGGCATGCAATTCTCTGGTCCCATCCGTCCACCTAACTTTCTTCGGCCGCTCCTCTAGGCATGTCTTTCTTTGGAATCCAGCCAGCTGTCATCATCGACGATGGGCTACCCAGCACCCGCGTTAAATCAGTTCTCTACACATTTTTAGACCAATCGCGCTGGTTTGACTCACTACAGGTCCTCGATTATGCTTTGAAATTGACCTACTTATAGCAATGCAATGTCCTTGTATGATGAACATGCTGGCTGACAGTGTCAAAACTGCAGCTTCTTCGAGACAATGTCAGTTAATTTTGCGCAGTTCAGCAGATGCCAATTACATTGAAAAGACATGCGTGCAACTGCACGTGACTAGCTGGCCGGTGCTCTAAAGAAACCTTCAGCGTCAACAATTATTCGCTCTAACGCGTCGAGAATTCTCTTAATCTAGTTAGGCAAAGGCAAACGCCCCAAAATAAGCGCGAAGAGCACAGCACGTCGTCGGAGCCAAGCGCATAGGACAGGAGAAGGAGGAGGAAGACTCAATGCACTCAAGAGGGTATCGACCCGCGTATGCAACAGTGCACTGCCGCCGACAAGGCACATGAAGCCTTTCTGCGCGGCCCCGCACGGAGGCGCCGCTGAATGTGAGACTCGGTTGGGAGGAATCCTTCCTGAAAAGCGGCAGGCAACGTGCGGAGCCTATCGATCCACATGCCCGCGTGGAAAAACCCGCGCCGAGACCGGAGTCCGCGCGGAATACCCCCGAGGGGATGGGAGAATGGGGAGCTGCTGTCAAAGCGGCGGGCCGTCGTGGACGCCTGCCCACGGAAGACGGAACGAGAGACAGTCACGGGTGCGGGGACAGCAAGGCATGTCGAGGGCATCACGCGAATACGGTGTCGGTGCTGCCGCTCTCCTCGGTGTCCCGTAGTTAGCAGAGCTAGTAGGTGCTGACAGTGCCGTTCGCACACTCTCTCAACAACCACCCGGACATTTTCATTGATTCCGATTTGTATAAGATTGTGGTATCTGGGCTGGCGACCGGCATTTCCTACTATTTATGTTTGTCTCTTATGGAATGAGCCCCAATAAAAGGGAAAAGAAAAAAAAAATAGTTGTGCTTCAGCTCTGGCTAACCCTAGTTGAATCGCGCAAGCAACGGCGGAAGTGTAAGGTGCTACATTATTGGGGACACCATCCTTTAATATGACGCGAGAGCGTAAGCTACCAGCCCACATATAAAGTCACGCTTCAACCAAGCCTTATAGACCTGCCTGCGTGTCGTAGGGGTAACGAGAATACAAACGGTTCTGACAGGCTGATTCTGATATCACCCTCCCTTATGAATGGAGCGACCCGAGTTGGCAGCTCCTGCCAGTGGCATAGGGTTAACGTGAATTCAAATGTCATGGCAGGCTGTTTTTTTTTAAGAGGAGACAGTAGCTACGCCTCTTTACTTTGGCTGTCGTAGTATTGATTTCGCAATAAGAAAAGGATCAACTTCAGTGGACGACCTCAACGGTCTGTTATCATCGGGTGCGTCGAAAGCTTTGCTAACTGCTACGAATGAGCGTCACGTGCAAATGCAGTTAAATTTTTGTGGGCCTGGTGGCGTTCTATCTTCAATACACAAGGAGGCGCTTCACGTGGAGTGGTGCAACGGAGATGAGATAAGATAAAAAATCTGGATATTTTACGATGACGCAACCGTAATTTATACAGTTCGCAAGAAAGAGAAGTTTCAGCCGACTTCGCTTACCACTCCTAATACAAATGACAACAAATGTAACCAGCACGCAACACAGTGGCGAGCACAAAAACATATCAGACGGTCGGAGCCAACGGAGGTTAAAGATATTAACAACTGAAATGTTAAACTTGACATTACGCCACCCTGTGAATCATGCCCAATAATTAAAAATTAAGCTAATGACTACGTCGGCATTTGAGCGTCGAAATCCCGAAAAACGTGTTCGTGTTGTATTCGGTCCGCATCTTATCTCGTTACAACAGCCGGCCTGGAATGGGCGGTCCGGAGCTTCTTGACAGTGTTATGGAAACTGCCCAGGAGAGTTCGGGACACCCGACTTAGTCCTGGATAAGCACGCGCAGTTTACTTGTGTATGTACACACGGCACTCAGACTTGGTGCGACGCCCCCGGAAGCGATATTCACTGGGGCACATAGAAACTTGTTCACAGTGCGATAAACAAAGAACACATCGGAGGAACAGATAAGTGCGCCGAGATATGACGATAAAAATAACGAAACCCATACAACGCCGCTCCGCACCCACACACTTCCGCATAGGGAAGTCACTTATCCCTTATATTAGCACTGTCTGATAGGAAGTTGGAAGTCATGTGCGATATCCTCCCCCTTTCTTTCATCCTCGATTCTGCCGCTCGTTCGCGTTTTCCGGCTTTCTCACCTCTCCATTACGTAACAAAGCAGCGAAACTTCCAATGTCCTCGACCCACGCACTCGCGAGGCTGCATGCGCTACGAAGCAACGAGAATTACATTACGCCGTGGATCGAGATCCAGGAACTGAAATTAGCTCAGAATAGGTAAGCGATGTGAAATGTGCGAATGCCACTGCGTTTCCACTAACTCCTCCTGCCAATCTCGTAGCGCCACGGTGGATTAGTGCATGGTTATAAGGTATTCAAATGTCGATTTCAAGAACACGGGATCAAATCCTGGCCGCGGCGGCCGCTTTTCAATGGAGGCGAGAGGCAAGGCGCCCTCGTACTCTGTGTTGTCACTGACGATAAGAAACCCCAGGCTGCCGAAATCGCGAAGCCTTTCACTTGGGTGTCATTCGCAGCCCCAGTCGCTTCGGAACGTTAAACAATATCAACCAAACCTCAGTCTGATGTCCACTAGCATCTCTTCGGTTTTTTTCGCTTTAGTGGAGTGTGGCTTTGATGTGCGCATGTATACTTGGCAAGTGGTAATAAGGTGTCATTTGACTGAGATATAAAATGTGTCGTACTCATGAAATAATGGTATACAGTTCCATGTTATCTCTTGAACACCGAGGCTCGGCTATGTCCTTCCGACGTCCCTATCACCACTTGGCTGAGACAGGCGATTTGTTGCACCCATAATCCTCACTCAAAATGAATATGACGTACCTTACTCCCGCAACGATCTTTACCGACGTTCACCACTAGTTTAACATTAACAGACTCCGGTCCAACTTATGGCAGGTGCTAAAGCGCACACGAGTGCACGCCTAACCGACCAGACATCTGCAGCTACCATCAACATGACCGTCGTTCTAACGCACATCGTCCGGTCGAGTACAGGTATATCGCTGTTGCCGCGACCCCCGCGACGATAAGCTGCGCGAGCCTGGATAATTGCACCCATTTCCCGCAGTATGACGTCAACCGGTCGTCATGGTCGATTCCCGATGGGCAGGTATCAAGAGAGGAAAAGAGGCCGCGTAGGAGGCTGTCTCATTTGGATCTCGCTTTCCTCATCCTAGATCGGTGCCGCAAAGGGCCAAAGGCGATCGCCTCTCTCTGCCCGCACTGCGCACACTGGGAGGCTGCAGCCGTTGAAGGAAGATCCACGAGAACAACGGCCCTGGGGGAAAGCAGGAGATCCCGGTGCCGCAGCGCCGAATCAATCATGCCCTCACGGAATTCAGCCCTGTCCGGTCGATGGCGGGGAAAAGCGAAGGGCTGGCGCGCCAAGCAAACGCGACAGAGGGAGAGATCCTGACACATCCAGCGCCGTTCTTTGTCTTCGGTCGGCAGGGATAAAGGGACGCCGTAAACAAGCGAGACTCACCCAGTGGTGCCGACAGCGTCGCGAAAATAATGGCAAGGACAAGAAAAGATAGGAAGGACAACAGACCGGGATCACTTGCACAGAGCAATAAGCTTGTCGCGCCGGGCGCGCAGACGACCGAGGAGCAGGGCACGTGAGAAGCGCCAGCAGAAGCAAAAGCTAGCGGCTTTTTTTTTTTTCTTCTTCTTTGCACGGCGGTCTATATCTCCTTAAATTCCTCGTTAGGCCTTGACCAGTGGAACTCTTCCCCTCAACGTGACGAGCGCGCATAAAAATTGGAAGCTTTACCATGGTTGAACTGAGAACAGCACGATAGCTCGGTTTTCCATGATATAGCGTTTGTTTTCGGATTCACCGATACCTTTTCAACGATATATGACGCCGTTGTAACGTAAAGTTCAAATGTTCATCACAAATAATTAACGGTAGTGAATCAGCGCTTGCAATTAATGCGGTGCATTCGTACTCTGTATAAGTTATCCAATGATACATGAGTGAGCAAGCACGACGACGCTGTAGGTTGTTTTGCGGACATCAGTCCACAGGACTGGAAGAAAAAGTGGAGCGGGCAATAAATCGCCAATGTTCGTCAAGGGGGCGATTTTGCATGTGCTCGCGCAGTGGCGGTCCAAAGCGAAGTGCGCTCTCCCTTCCTTAAGTGCAAGGGCGCCGCCCAGAGAACTGGGTCACGCATTGATCAGGAAGGTCGTTTCCACGCGGTGCATACGCAGTGCGCTGCTGCTAGCGGACGGACATTGGTTTCGTGGCAAGGAACCATACACCGCCTCAGATTGTTGTTGCCCGCACGCACACACCTCTAATCGGGGACAATTCACTTTCCTTGTGCACCTCGCACAGTGCACGGGCGCCTAATTTCACCCCCACAGAAACACGGACGCCACGCTCTGGATCGAACACACGTCCTCTGCCTCGACAGTCGAGCGCCCGAAACAGCGATTCACACAGCGGGGCTGTGATTTTCCATTTATTTCTTACAGATACTGCCTTATACGAGGGATTTTAGCAGGATGGGAATATAACATCGCGGGAAAACAATAATCGTAGGCAACAGAACAAAGTGAAGAAAAAAAAATGCACTGCCATATGAACACAACATGAAGAACGAAAAATACTGTCAGGTAAATACAACAAGCATCATTTTTAAACACAATGCACTGCGTGAAAAGGCCACTTCCTCAAGGCTACCAATACTTTTAGACAGTTGTATATATATCCGGCCAATCCCTTTTATTTTTTCGACCTACCTTTTCATCCTGTTTACATGCTCTAAGCTCACTTCATTTTTCATTTGTTTCAATATTCGAAGTAGCGAGCGGCCACACCAAAGTACTCGCGCAGATCGAGTGGCACAACGTGCGGCTGTAAAATTATAAGGCTGCACACACATAACACGACCCCTTACAAGGTCTCAACAAGATGACATGACGTCATTCGTAGGTAAGTAAGCATATCGACACTTCACCGACTTCAGTGTGTCGACCATTTTTTTTTTAATCTATCTTTTAGCCAGTTCAACATTTTGTGTGGCAGTGCTTATTTCCCATTTCTTAAGTGACCTGCATTTAAAGGGAAGCTGAAGCACTTTTCGAAAAAATTGAGTTTTCGGCAGCATTTAGTTGTTTTTGGTCCACTGAACAAGAATATCGCATGAAAAAAGGGCTTAAATAAACGCAAACAGCTGTTTTTTAGAAGAAAACGCGCGCCAGCGCCTCAGGGCGCCGAGCGAACGCCACTGTCGCCTGTGAGTGGTCGGAACCGTCGTGACGTCATCTACGGGCGTCCCGCGGGTCTCCGGCCTGCACCGACGGCGTTGCTGCGTAGTGCGTTGCTAGCGCGTTGCTTCAGTTGGCTGGAAAGCCTAGTCTTGAAAATTATGGATAGCGCGGACAGTAGTGAAAAGTTTGGACTCTCGCCATATATGTTCGAGCCATCAGCGGCTGCAGAAAACGGCGGAACCAACGACGCCGCGGAGTGCGCCGATGGAGAAAGTGACGCCGCGACATTTTCACGGGTTTGAAATCTCCTCTGGTACGTATGTTTTGCGTAGGTGCTTGTTTTTACATATCTTTGCGATGTAGATGTGCAAGTGGTAATAAAGTAAATCACGTCGAAACGCTGTTGCTTACTGGCTGCTGCATAACAGCCGAAACACCAGACATCTGTAATGTCGAATTCAAAACGCCGGCATGCTTACACGAGGCACGCGGGGTAAAGCATTTGTTTTTCATTTATTTAGAGCACGGTGCTTACTTACATCCGAAGGCCTTTTATTACTACGAAAGAGCGCCAAACCTGTTTAGTGAGTTCACTGCTGGACTGCAGTGTAACGAGATGAAAGAGGAAGCTATTCGTGGGTGCTATTAAGTGCGCCCCTGTATTTTTTTTTCTTCTGTCGTCCTACGAGATGTAGTATAGTGGAGAGCTAGGTGAATTGGCACATTTTAAACAAGTAAAGCCAGCTAGAAAACGAGGCAGATCTTTGCCGCGTCGTCCTGTGCACCTCTTTTTGTCTGCGGCTTTCCGTTGGTCTTGTTTCGGCAGGATGTAGTTGGTGGTGTTGCGCAGCGAGATAGCCAGCAGAATGACTTACAACAGATATATGCATACCGCGGCTCGACGAGTTTGCCATTTTTACTCGAGGAAAAATTTGCACGAACGCTATACTATTGTCGATCATCAGCCTTGTCAAGCGTTCACGAATGCAAATTGTTTGCATTGCTCAAATATTTATAAGTTCAAATAATCAGATTTTGTTCAATTAGGTGCAGCTGCATGTGCTGCGCGCTGATGAATAATGAAGCGGACTGCTTGTGCTGCCAGGAGGCCGCTCTTGGAGGTGGCGAGGCGTTATTGTTGTGCGGGAACACTGACGGAACGACTCCGGGCTTCAGTTGCGCTGATTTAATTGGAATTCCGAGTGCCCGCATCGTTCCCAAGCTCCGATAATAGTCACTGTCACGGAAATGGTTCGAGCACAACACAGTTGATTTTGTAGGTACGAAATTTTTCCTCTTCGCGGCAGAGACCCACCGCGCTGAAAGTTTCTTGTCCTTTGGAAACGTGTGAAACACCACATCGTCCCGGCCGCCAGTGTTCGCGCAGCCGAATGCTGCACAGAACGACGGCATGATGGCCACCTGTCGCTACACCCACTCCACACAGAACGCTCGAACTAGAAAAACCAAACGGCACTAGCAAAGGATTACGTTGAATCGTCGTTCGCCACGCCAAAGCGCGAGACGCAGCGGAGCAAGCAATGCGGGACGGGCAGGACGGCTGGCCGGTAAAGCCCCTCAATAAACTAAAAGTAGCGCCAACATGTGAAGTTTGCCGCCCGCCTCCTCTCCTGCGCTCTCCGTCGTCGTTCGACCCTCTCATTGGCCGAGCGCCGTCACGTGCGCGCGCGCGCTTTTTTTTTTTCTGGGCGTGCAGCTTCCTCCTTTCCAGCGGGGCGGGCGGCGCGCGCGCGGCACATATCGCCGTGTGTTTTGCTGCCACGCGGACTGCTACTAAATCGTTCCCGCTGGCTATTTAATTTTTTTTTTTCAAGCATGTTGCGCTCTTTGGCCGGCGGCTGATAGAAGCACGGTGGTGAAGGCGAGTTCAACCAACGCAGACATCGCGTACAAATGGTGTCACGCACTGACAGTTGAAACCGAACCGTTTCAGCGCAAAATATAAAAAAAAAACTGCTACCACGCTTCTCAAGTTTCACGGTAGCTTACAATTCAGTCCAACCTGCAAAGAAACCACACAGACTGCAGCTTCCGCAGCCTAGTTAATTTTTTTTTTTTCAAGCATGTTGCGCATCTTTGTCAATGGCTGACGGACTCAAGGAGGTGAAGGCAAGTTAAATCGACGCCAAAATCGTGTACGTATGGTGACACACCATGGCAGCTGAACACGACACCGTGTCAACGCCAAATATAAAAAAAAATAACTGCTCCCTCCCTCCCCAAGTTTACCGGTAGCTCACAAGTCAATCAAAGCTGCAAAGATTCCACACAGACTGCAGCTTCCGCCGCCTATAGTTAATTTGATCTGCAGGTGAAGTTGAAAATACATGGAAGACAGCTGCTGCCACACTTCTCAAGTTTACCGGCAGCTCGCAGTCCAGTCAACGCTGCAAAGAAACCATACACAGACTGTTCCAAAATTGTTCCTGTCCGCCGCCTAGTTACAAATTCTATAAAGCATGCCGCTGAGTGGTCAAATGTGACGAACTACGGACACACGGAGATGACGGCGAGTTGAACTAACGCCGAAATCGCGTATATGTGATGTATGACACTCACAGCTGAAACTATTCTGGCGGGAAATCCCTGTCAACATTCGGTAATTATGTTTCAGCAGTGAGTAATATTTTAACCTGATCACATTGCGACAAAATGCAAGGCTCTGGTGAGACCCGGCGCACGGCCGCCTCGATCGGCGCGCGCGCGCGGCGCTGATCGAGACGGCTGTGAAGGGCGCCTACTCCGGAGAGCGCGCGCTAGTCGCGCACCCCGTAGGTGGAGCCACGGTCGAAATGCGAGAGGAGGAGCGGCGCCGCCGGAGGAGGAGAGAGGAGATGGCGCTACTTTTAGTTTATTGAGGGGCTTTACTGGCCGGCTCCCCGTGAATGGCGTCACTTCCGCCAGCTCTCCAATTTTGCCATCCCCCGACCCGGCGCTTCCGGAGGCGACGGGGGCGTGTCCGCGGCGGGTTTTTAAAAGGCGATTGCGGCTGTTCTAACGGACAGAATCGAGAAAAAATTTACACATATGATTTTCGAAGTCTTTTCTTCCCAACCACAGCATTTCATCCAATTTGAGAACCGCTTCAGCTTCCCTTTAATGTCAGCCACAGCTTCTAATAAGAGAGTTGCTGCGTATGTGACACTTTCTGAAGTCCCAGCATGGTCCCAACAGGAGCTTTGAAAAGTGGCGAAACTTAAAGCTGCAGGATGGAAATAAGCGCGATGCTGAAAAGGTCTCTAAATCACTAAGCATAGCATCGGAGACAACTATGGAGGCAAAATAAGACGAATGTGACAGCTAAATGCAGTCAGTTTAAACAAATGTAAACCATAAGTTGTCAATTTCTCCAGACTAGCTCATCCGTTTTTCCATGTTAAAACCATAGCCATGAAGACCATAATGAAAAAATGAGTGCAAAAAGGATAAACGGCATTTTCAAAAATTGAAATAGTGGTGTAGATTGTTTTAGGCAAAACCACAGCTACCACAGCTGACTAAACTGTGCTGAACAACAGCATTAGTGCTCAAAGTTCTTTGGAAAACTGAGGTGACCAGCAAGCTGTGTGATGTGCAAGTGTGAAGCTCTATAGCATTGTGGTAAGTAGGGCCAATTATATTTCTTGAAGGAATGCCAGCTGAACCAGTCATTTGGTGCACTTTGTACACTATAGACAAAACTGTTCCTGTACAACTAAGCAATGACAGTCACGTGTGTGTGTGTGTGTGTAAGGAAAAAAAAAAAAAACGTGACTTCCTTGCCTGCTTAGGAGGAGAAAAAAGTGAAAACTTTACACAAAAGCACAGGACAATATGACTATCTCTTTTGCATGTCCTAAATTCCCCCCCCCCCCCAAAAAAAAAAGTAATTTACCTCTTGTATTTTATTTATTTATTTATTTATACGCTCATTGCTCAAGCCCGCAAGGCATTTAATAGGGGAGTATTAATGTAAAAAGCAGGCACCTAAATTATAGACCCTATATACGAAACCTTAGCTATGAAATTAACAATAACATTATTAGTAAATACAAAACTGGCAGTGCTTATACAGTGCAAGCTAAAACTTTGAGAAAATTATTTGTATCAGTAATAGATATCATTTCATTCAGAAGATCATTCCATTCTTTAGAAGTACGGGGAACAAATGAGCATAAGAAAGAATCTGTTTTGCATAAAGGGATAGCTACATTGCAGGAATGATCAATGCAATGTGATATGCAATAGGTTCTATGAAAAAAGAATTATTGTGTAAGGTGGAATTATATGGGTTTGCCGTGAAGCCAATGATGAAAGACTCAGATTAGTTTTCATTTCTGTGATACTTGCTCCTCTGTTATAGTTTATTACTACTACTCTCAGTAATGCCATGTGGGCTAGGAGGGCATCGAAATAAGTGAAAAATAAATAAACAGCACTTTCAAGGTCTCTTAGGGCTGCATCTACAAGGGGAACAATACAAGAGAAGAGCACTCAAACTGTATCTGTGCTGTGTTGTGCTTCTATCTACGTGTTTGTCTACGTTGCGCCACAGTTCTGAGCACTACAGACATGTACACCACAAATATATGCATTAAATCCACCATAAATATGCATTCCACAAATGATATTTTTCTTGACTGTCTTCTTCCAGAGCTGCCCAGACAACATGCTTTCTACTCGTGCTCCACTAGGCAGCACGGCAATGCAAAAGGAGCCCAATCGATGCTTAACTTTTTAAATAAGCAGGAGGAGTGCAATTGGACAGCACTGCTCTCCGTACCGTAAAACTCCGAACATGCCTGCAGGTGCACCTATTGTCTCAACTTTCAAGTAATATGGAACAGCCTCCATACAGCTAAACCAGCTCTGCCTACTTCCACCAGAAATCGCTATCTTCCTCAATAATCAGTTCTGCAAAAAATTTATGGGATATCAATAAAATGAATATTTTTCACATTCTCTGAAAGAAGTATCAAAACAATCATGAGCATACACTTGTGATTGATCTTGGCATTTATAATAAAGTTCTAGTCCCATGCGAGGCTGTAAAATGGACGAGTTGAGTAAACAATAATATTTATAAACAAAATTCTGTGTAGCTCCTTTAAAGAAGTATGAATGCAAACTTTTTCCTCTTTGTAATGGGGCACAAGATGCTAGCATGCATGGATTGAAATATTCTGTAACTTAAATTTTCATCTTATGCTGTTTCATTTTCAATAACAGTGCACTGACTGATGTCAATTTTCATTACAGGTTATGCGATTAAAAAATGATATCATTGCTGCTTGATCACAGCAACACCAAAGACCGCAGTCCTCAAGGCAGTGAACAACAAAATCGCTCGCAATCGATTTGGGCAAAAACTTCCCCAGCGCTCTCCCTTCCTAATGACATCCACTCATTGGACGCTCCCAAGTCAAGCAGGCAGGCTGGGGTGCAGTAAGGCACCCTTGCGATTTTTCTTTTTTTTTGCTGGCCAGCATGCGCCAGGTTGAGGGGGAGGGGGGCTGTAAATTTCAATATCTTTTCAGTTATTGAAGCTAGAGTAAAAATTCTTACATTGTGGTGGGGCCTGATGGAAATTCCTGCTGCTCGTGTGTTTTTTAGTTTTAGAAATAGCTTTTCATGGGCCTTTTAATATGAGTCCCATTAAGACGGACAGTTTTTCTTGAGACAAAATTTCTCAATGTATTTTTGCCTCATTAATATGTAAAATTGTGATCAACACAATGAACAGGATGAAAATGGAGCTCACTGGAACCCATGCATTCTTATTGCATTAATATCGACAGGAATTTGAGCAAAAACGAATGCTTCAATTCAATCACTCCTTTCCTGTTTTGAGTGAGACACCAGAGAAAGGCCTTAAATATAAATGCCTTGGCTGCAGTATTTTCTCTGTTTATTTTTAAGTTTAACGGATTCCAATGGCAAGATGTCAGGTTAAGGCATCTTTTAACATTTATTATATTGCATGAACGGCCTAGAAGGAAGTTTTCTCGAAGCTTTTGAGATGTTGATAGATGCGCTCAGCAAATGTAGTGCCTGAACGTGTTGTACCTGTTTGTGGGAGATGAACATCTGTATTAGGGGCATGTAATCACACTGCTAGATGCCATCATGCATCTTATGAACTGTTATGATTTGCATTTCCAGATACATTGTTTGTTTTTTTGTGGTAATGGCAACTAGGATAATGCGCTTAGACCACAAGTTTTCGTCAAATTTATAAATAACTCAGCACTCTAAGCAAACCCTAATAGAAAGCATTTTTTTCCACATTTCGTCAATATGGATGACATTCTTCATCGACAGTTTCGCTCAAGAGCCAAAGTAGCCCAATTAAACACGGTACAACTGCACACTGCTGTCTTAGGAATAGTGGCAAATAAGATAACACATCCAAAATTTGGTGTCGGCACTTATTCTCCCCTCCTACAGGCACATACTGTTTGCAGGCGTTGCTCCCATCTAGCCAAGAAACATGATTAGGTGAACATATATGATATCACTTAGTGAAAGGGACCTTGGTGTCAACTCTGTCCCATTTTAGTTTTCAGAAAAATTTGACTATTTGGACTTTTGTGGCCTCGTTGGCATTTGTTTACCAGGAAAACACATTTATTGCCGGTAAAGCTTTTTTCTGGTATTTGATTCAAACTTGCGATGATGATGATGAGAAAATTATGGACTCAGATTGTAGGCTGGCAGATTGTGGTGTTACATATCAAGCCTGAGATTTTTATAAAAACTTGATGTCATCATGATTTGTTTCTGATAACTGCCTATTGTCTGATAACTGTATAACTTATGTACGTATTATGTCCTTTTCGAGCATAAAACTGCTCTGTTCTTTTTGCGGAAAAAGGGGTTCTGTTGCTTAAATATACAATGACATCAATTAGTTCCCATTGTTTTGGTAACACATGTAGACAAAGAAAAAGAACCACCAATAAAAATTCTACTTATATGGTTCAATACTTGCATTTCTGAGTCTTACCTCAAACAGAAAAATTATCACATGACAACTTGAGAGTTTGTTCTCAGAAGAGTAACAATCGAATCGCAGAACTCTCATGTTCAACACAGATCACTGCAGGTTCAAGAAAGTGCAGCACCTATAAGAGGGCTAGCCCCATGGCTATATCAAATATGTTTTGCTCGGTACTGCTCCTGCTTCTTGCATTCCATTTTCAGTTTTCGATGTTACTAAATAAAAAACACTGCATTTCTGTTAAAATGGCACCAAGGTTGAACAACCATTAAAAGGTGATAGACAACTAGTGTTAGTTGCAACTTTCTTCATTCAAATGATGCATAAGACATCACAATTTGTGGATCACCTCGTAGTATAAAACCCCAACCACGAAATAATTTATATATGAATTTCGGCTTGACGCTGTTTCAGTTTCATCAGCTGAGTGATTATTGTGATACATATTTGGTGTTTGTCACATAACATTAACTGAATATAATCACTGATACATACTCTTGACCCTACAACACTTAAACCAGTTTGCCTCAAGGGCATTAACATATTATGCATCAGTTATACCACAACACTTTTCATGTCTCATGTGACCTACAAGCACCGACCAGACATCACAGCCATTGTTCAGTTGATGAAACTGAAACAGCATCAAGAAGCTCATCATGAATTATTTTGCGATCAAAGGTGAATACCACATATACTAATGCCGAACATGTCATTTTTAAAAAGGAAACATGTAAGTAAGAATTTGTTGTCAACAGTCTTTTTCTTTTTAAGCCTGTGATCAGAGACCCCAGAAACAATACTGTTTGTTGTTGCCACATGACTGGCAAACCTGACCCCGCTGACAGCAGCTATTATCTTTGCTATGACCTGTGCACTCATCCAATTGCACTTTAGTCACTAAATGGGAAAGCAATATTTCTCGTGTTTAAGCTTTAAATTGCTCTGCATTTAGGCAACAGAAAAAGGAGTGAAGCCTCTCAAGAAGGATTTTTCACAAAGATATGACAAAGGACAGGCATCTGTATTTAAGCAATTTAAACACTACTCCACATGTGGCTCAGAGTGGCATTGACATCTATATACAAGTAAGAGGAACAGCTCGTTAAAAGCACTTTTTTTACTATCATTAAATGAAACAACCTTTTAATATAAGTAATAGCTGACTCTTTTACTTGGTAATACTTTTACACATGCAGCACTTTACCCTATTAGAAACAGATGCAATGTCACATGCTAACAGACTGGAGCTAGCATGCGTCCAAACTACCAAAATTGTGTGTCTAGAAGCTATCCATGCTTCACCAAGCAAAAAATTAAACATTCTTTTGTTGTTTTTTGGAGGACGGCCCAATTAAGAACTAAATTTTATTACAGGCCGGCCAGAATGAATTATATTTTGCATGTTCAAAAAGAGGCATTAATAGAATTTGCTTTAGGATTCCACGCCATGTTTTTTGTTAGCCAATGTGCCAACAATGGTAGTAGTTTGTGACCATAAGTCAGCAGGCAATGGTCTACTCTTAGATAATGCTGTGGCTGAATACTGAACAAACTGACAACCCAGAAGCACAAACAATCGCGCTGCCTTACTAACTTCACCTATGTGCCCAAAAATTCAAGCAACGTAGCTGGACAGATACTAATTACAGTAGTTAAAAATAATAAGTGAGGCTAAGGATAACACTGCACCTGTAAATAGTTTTATTGGTAAGAATGGAGCAAAGTAAAAATGGGAAACAAGTACAACAAAACATGTATATCACAATGCTATTACAGAGCAAGACTTTGAAACAGTACAAGCAGAAACAAAGAGCTGCCACAAAATAAAAAGATATACAACTTGATCCTGAGGTAGCAGGAACTATTTTTTTTTACACAGATAAATAAAACATTTGATGGAGCTAGATGTAACCTTTTGATGCACGATTTTTTTTTCTGTCTAGAACAGAGTGTTCCACCTAAATAATATGTTGAAGCCTCAAGAAAGACACCTAATTTTTTACATAGATGTGCAGAATCTCGTAGTGTTTTAGATGGTGGAATTAGCAACATTACAATGTCACGACATATCAAATGAACAAGTGAAAGATCGTGAATTCAAACTGTTTCTAAGAAGCATATCACCACTGAAATTTCGGGAAAAACAAAAAACGACGTTACTAATGGAGGCAATATCAGCATGTATAAAATGACAGATGACATGCTACCCTGATCACTGTCCCATCAAATGTCATTTGCTGTATTTGCTATATAGCATATAGAAGCCACCCTATTTGACACGTGAAGGTTGCTAAATTCACCTAAGAGGACTAAATAAATGCTAGGTGCAAATAAGCTGAGAGTTCGTTTTATGCACAACAGTTGTGCGTAAAACCAGAAGCAGACAGGTCATTGAAATACATCTATTCAACTGCAAATGTGAAGTACACGAATAAGGGCATCATGATCTCTGTACGTCACTTCATACTCTTTTGGCTGATGCAATACATTTCTGTATTTTCAGACAAGCTCTGCATAATTCGGACATGTTACAAATGCAACATATGCAATTACTGTCCTCATCAACTGCATTTATCATGAGCCCTGTAACTACATTGCACATGAGGCAATAGTTTTACTAGCACGTTAAAGAACCCCAGGTGGTCGAAATTTCCGGAGTCCTCCACTACGGCGTCTCTCGTATCCTGCGTTGCGTTGGGACGTTAAACCCCACAAACCAACCAATATTTTTACTATAGGGGCAACTACCAAATAAACGAAAAAAAAAAAAAATCGAACTCTGGGCGATAAAGTCAAATCCCGAGGCGACAAAAAGAAACATCCGCAGTGGAAGGCTTCGGATTAATTTAGCCCACTCCGATCGCGCTTTTGCATTTCATTTCCAGCGAAGTGTGGCAGGCGAGTTCGAACCCATGACCTTGGATAAAGGGAGAGAGAGAAACAGGCTGCAGCCGCCAACAATGCACGACAAAAAACTGAGACGACCACTCCCAGGAAAACAACGCAGAAGGCTAGAATTAAGAACGACGTTCCGACGCATTGTGCACAACATTACGGAAAAGCATACATTGAAGGAGAAGGAAAGTACGACTGACCTCGAAATGAAGGCTCGCAAGTTTCCCTGCCAGATATATCGAGATGTCACCAGCACTTTCAATGGCAAAGCCTGACTCCCATCAAAACTAAGATCCTGACACGCTGCCAGGCAAAACAATGCATATGCAGGCGCAACACAAAACAAAAGAACCCGTGCACGCATGAAATTAAACGTCCTGCTACGTCACCCGAAAAGGGGATTCTGTGCAAAGGCGCCCCCCGTAACAAGTGCTGCGAGGAGTGCGACGCTTTGCATGCAAATAGGCGAAACCAAACCAGTTGTTGGGATGAACTAAAAAGAACAGCTGCGGCCCAGCAAACAGGGTCGTGAGCACGGCCTAACTGTGCTCTCCGGCGAAATGCCGGCGACCGCTGTAGTGGGGCAGTGCCAGGATGCACGGACAAGAGCATGACCTCATCGAGGGAGGGGTGCCCGAAGAGCGACCCATCTAGCCTTTTTTAGTTCACGCTGCTTGCGTCACAAAGACGAGCCGCAGCAGCCCGAACAACGTCTAGCACGCGTGACCAACGAACGAAAAAGGAAAACGCTAACGAGATCAGCACATGTCAAGAAACGGCCTCAACCTTCGCTAACCTACGACGACACGTTTAACAACGTCTGCAAGGTTACGATCGGTTGATGGTTTAACCAGACGCCGCAATGCGGCTGTGGCGAGGCGGAGACGAGCAGGATAGACAAAGAATTTAGAGTATAGCTCCGCAAATACAAAAATAAATATACATATATTAACGCACTAAACAGTGCAGCAGTTTTTTACTTAGCTGCTATTATTCTCTCTTGCATGCATACAAAATTTTGCTTTCATGAAACTGCGAGCAACTGCCACCAATGCGAACAGCTTCCTAGCTGAGAATTAACAGATGGCGTCTCCTTTGCGCAAAACAGAAGCAAACCATTTTTGTCGGTTTAGCTTATTCAAGCAGCTGTGCTGGATGGTAGAAGTCGTCTGCGCGATGGGTGCATCACATCATCTGCGTCGTCAACGCGTCAGAGGTCAAACAAAAACAATGATCGATGCGATCGTCTCACGTCGATGACGAACGCGAAGAACGGCTGCAAACGCACAAACGCATGCAGTGGTTACCTGCGGTACGTCTTCCTCCAAGACAGGCACGCATATCACAGTGCTGGAGCGAACAATAAACTCCGTGTAGCAGACGGTGACGGGAGGTTTAGGCTTACGCGTGCAGCGCTAGATCCGCGGTTTGCGCTCGCACCGTGCTCACCTCAAGACGTTCGAAGGAATTTCCAGCAACCATCACTGCCCAAAACGTCCGTCAGGCGATTTCCCTCTTGAATGCAGCATCCACGTCGCAATGCGACTTGCAAGCACCTGGCATGTCAGCTCAAAACAGTCCGCTTCCTGCACTGTCTTCTGCAACACAACTGAGCCATACAGCTGATCAAACTCGCACGCTAGAGGTCGCATGTCCACGTGACTGGCACAATGCCAACCAATCGCGAGGCGTCCAGCTCGACCACTCGCGGAACGCGTAGCAACAGCGTCGTTCATGAGGTCACGTGCACTTGGGCAATCAGCTGTTTCTCCTCCACGCGAAGCCACGCCGCAGCTGCGCTAGAAGCCTCTATGTGGAAGCGGCAGAAACTGCCGACGTTTGCTTGCCGCTTCTCCTTTCCCTTTAAAGCATGTGTAAACAAATTACGCGATACCGCTCCAGCTTACCACGCTTGGCTCCTTTACAGACGGGCTTTGTTCGCTCCTTTCGATCTTCTATTGTGACGTATCGCCTGAATACTTCCGACGCTTAATGCATGCAGCGTGTCGCAACAGTAATATTGGTAATATTTAGAGTTACTGGGTAATATCCGGAAGCTGCAATTGTTACAAGACTTTATCCTTTTTTTTTTTTTCTCCCTGCGTCCAAACCTTAAGACGCGTTACGAGGTATGCAAGGAATTTGCATTGGGATACTCACGATCGAGGTGCATGCAGTGTGTCGCCATCCGTTGTGGCCCGCGGCCCGGTATTACAGCTGCTACGCGTAGCAGCCCGTAGTACAGACCCGACAGAAGCCAAATATGATGGTATACTCGCCGCGCTGCCTGTTACAATACAGCTGCAGTGTAGCGTCGCATTTCACGGTATGCACTACATAACATTCCATGCATCAGTGAAACGGAAATTGATTATTAAACGCGATGTTGATGTTATCCTAAACCTCAATACATAAAAAAGGCAAAAACTTTGAACCATTAAAGCCATTCTCACCTGGAAACACTATATTAACGGGTAGATTCGTGCATTGAACTACTTTTCGACTAATAATTATAGACAGGCAAAGAGGTCAGCCTAAAGCAACACTCCTTTCTGAACTATAATAAAGCTTGATTACAGTTGTGGCCAAAGGAGCAAGCAGATGGTGGAAATGATACCAATATGTTGCGACAATTCACCTTTTTCTTTCCAATGGTGACTTACTGCTATCTTCCACACTCCAAACTCAATTATGACAAAATATGGGAAATCTTTGATTAATAGTGAAATAACTTTACAACTATGGCTATAAATTTGCTGCAGACAAAAATAATCACCTCAAGGAAGCTGCTCATGCATGCAGTAAACAGAGAAAACAGATGAATGACACAACTACATGTTGTCATGAGGTTTTTCAACACGAAATAATTCCTTTAATACTGCTTCCGCCTACATGATCTGTAGCATGTTTTAGTTTCCTTTTCTTCCTTTTGTGGGACTTCTTTTTCAACTGTTCTAGCATCACATTTGGACTTCCATCATCTTGTGCAACAACTTGACAGCTGTCTTTCAGCAGCACAGCCCTTTTGTTTGGCAGCTCGTCCCTGCCATTGCTTGGCATGCACAACAGCCCATCTTGTTTCTGCACACGTTTCAGCTTTCCACTCATACTATGGCCATGCCTTGCAGCTCTGAAAAAGATAAAATATGGCCCTGTATCTGCAAACACACAGCAAGCTGTTCACAAAGCCTTCACTTCAGTGTGAAGAAAAGAATGATGCAACTTAACCTGCACATACTGTGGGGGAAATTCTGACAATACTCACACATTATGAGCCACGTGCACATCTAAAACACCCTTGACCAGTCCCTGTCTCCGATCCCAGCTCAGAGCTGCCCTATTTAATGGGCCAGTTAGCTCAAACTACCATTATGTATTTGCTGTACATGCCAGGAAGCTTTGGACAATCATGGCAGAGTTATTTATCCTGGCTAGATAACAGCTAGTGCACATGGTATTTCACTAAGAACACGTTCTGTCTCTCTAAGCTATCAAAGCCAGATATGCTTTATACATCTGAAATATGTGATCCTAAATAAACTACACCAGTAGGGGATATGTTACCAGTGATACCATTCATAATAATCAGATAATCAGTAGCTGCACTCACAACATATGCAAAAAAGAAAATCTACAGTACATACTTATCAGTTCCCAAAGAAGGCCAAAGGCACGAAATGGTTTTCAGGTGATGAAGTTATAACATCACTGACACCTAATCTGGCAGAAATTAGGCAATGACATACATGCTCTCTATATTGTTACCAATACTATAGCATGTTCACATGACACAGTGGCCTATTTTAGCTATGCTCGTGATGATGACTATAACTTTTAAAGATGCAAGGGAAGCTTCAGCAAAAGAGCACCATTACATGAGGTGTTTTGTTGTTTAGACAAGTTTGGGTGAAAGATCTATCTTTTTTATGTATTTAATCATTGAAGAGTTGAGCATCATGACAGCAGAAAGCTTGCACCCATTGGAAAACTAATGGGCATCTACCAGTGGCACTAGGGACAGAGACCCACACCTCCTACATACAAGGTGGGAGCTAAAACCACTTGGTAATCTCAGCAGCGCACAAGCAGGTTCAGGACACAATGTAGTGCTCTGTTCATGTCCTTTTTTCTCCTCTGTTTCGTGACCGATGTCCACTTTACAATTTTAGATGAATGCGACTAATATTTGTCCGATACCACAATTCCGATGCCAAGCATCGGAATCGTGTGCCATCACTCTAATTTGCTATGCAGTTTAGTGATGCCATTAATGCAAATGATGTTATTAACTGTTGCTATAACAACCATCGTTTGAAGCTTGCAGCTTCAAAAAATCATAAGCATGCACCCCTGCCGGGGCGGCGCAGTGGTTACGGTGCTCGACTACTGTGACTAATTAAGGATGCGAGATCGAATCCCGGCCACGGCGGCCGCTTTTCGATGGAGGCGGAAAGCAAAGCGCCCGTGCTCTGTGTGTTGTAACTTGTCAGTACACATTAAAAAACCCCAGGTGGTCGAAATTTCTCGAGTCCTCCACTATAGCACCTCTCATAGCCTGAGTCGCTTTGGGATGTTAAACCATAGAAACTATACTAAACTCATAAGCATGCATCTGGCAGGGGGTACTTAGGTGACAAGGCCAGGCATTAATTAATTGGTCGGCAGGTTGTGTGATGTTGTGACACCAGATGGAATGACTGAGTTGAGATGAGCTGCCAGCTCGGACAGCTCTTTCCATATAAACAGATGAGATGAGAATTGAACACCGCTGAACATCATACGCAGTCGCCCTGACTGGCTAAGCTGTTTCATGACTTCACAACCATTTGGCCCCATGTGAATAATTCAAACTAAGGCCAGTATAGCTTAGCCTATAACTGACCATGACATGACCTTTGAAGTTTGATTTAACAATCGACTTTGACCTAAACCATGATTAAAATCAGCAATTCTCAGCACACTATTGCTGGCGCAACCAGGTTAAGCCTTTCCTAATTATTTCATTTGTACCCACTACTGCCTTGGCCGCCAAATGGCAGCTGGCAATATTTGATAAATAACAATAAATAATAATACGCGTCAGCCAGCTAGTGCATTATTATGGCACTGACACACTTGGCGACGCTTGAGCTCTCCATACATGCAGATGAACGCCAATATTTGATAAATAACAATAAATAATAATGTGTCAACTAGCTAGTGCATTATTATGGCACTGACACACTTGACGACGCTTGAGCTCTCCCTACATGCAGATCTTGAACTCATCATTTCAAGTGCAAATATTACTTACTTGTGTGCTGTGAGACCGCCACATGCCTTGAACAATTCCTCATCTGGTATTCTGCAACAGAATAAACTACCGATGAAACCGCATATGCTAATTAATCGAGTGGTGGCATGCTGTGCTATTTCTGCTGGAGCGTCTTTGCAATTGGTGAGATTTTAGCAAAACGTGTGTGCCATTATTGTTCCGGGAGCCTCTCCATGCGTGCTGCGTACAGCAGCCAGCAGGAGTCATGTGCGTTTACTGTCCGTTTCATGTATCCCATAGAGGAATTAATAAACTTCTTTCCTAGTTCGCCATGAGCAGACGTGTTTCTAGCCGGTCCGCTGAGCAGCGCATGTATGGCATCGAATGGCCTCGCGAGACATGCGCCTGAGCGGCGCCGCACACACTACAACTATTAGAAAAGTGTGTATGCGATCATAAATAAAAAATAAAGACTTGTTCCGATGGCGTTCTGCAGAGTACTGAAAGAATCACACGCAGTGATGAGCACTAAAGTAGCAATGATAAGGCAAATACTTTAATAACTTAAGCATTAGGAAATTATGCTCAGCTTCCCAGAGACACAATGTAAAAAACGAATGTGACCATGAACCATCCAACCTTTCTGGTGGATTAACAGCACACAAAGAATGCAGGCAAAAGCACATGGTCATTATTAACAGCACTGTGATGACTACCTTTTGTATTCTTTTGCCTCTGCTGTTTGTATGCTATTTATTTGCCACAACAAATTACAACCATCCCAGATTGCTATTCTTGTGACATTCAACCTGTGCATTGTTTAACAAATTCCAGCAATGTCACACCAACTGGCATTCCACACCAGAAGAAGTCAACAGGTGTCCGTGAATGTACTGCATTGTGTAAGGGAAGAGAATGCAATCAAAGAATGCAATGACATAAAAGTTGAGAGCATAATGTGGGTTTAAAACCCAGAATTATAGGATGACGAGTGCAGTAGCTCTGAGAATATAATTTCTAGTGCTAAATAAACATTTCCTAGAAAACTCCTTACCAATGCTTGTGCCCTTGCTAATATACACTCCTCTTACCTATATGCCCTTGTATACCTAAGCCTTTCGGTCATCCCTGTTACATTAAACTTTTCATGACCTGAACAGATTGACATTGTTTCATTATGTTTTTCACAAAAGGAATGCATTATGCTTGGCAAACAGTGGGCACAAGTGAGGCCACAAGTGCAGCGCGGCTCTGAAGGATGCCGAGGTGTTGCTTTTAATACTGCAAGAAGCTTCCCATCCTCATGCTTAAACTTTCCAGCAATGCAGCTGTACCCATGCAAGCTTCTGCAAGTCAAAGACAACACAGGCAATCTTCTAAAAAGAACTGCAATGCAGCATCAACTTATATAATCTTGATAGCAAAAAAGCAAAGCTAAAGAATATACTGAAGTATGATATCCGATTTTCAGATGCAGTAGCCGACTGCACAAAATGTGCACCACTGAAACGTACCAAAAATAGAAAAGAAGACCAAGCCTATCTGTGCACATATGCGAAACAAGAGTGACAAGAGGGGCTGGCAGGTACAAGAGCTACAGCATTATGTGCAACAAGTTTCTTTTCCTAGACTAGTCTACTGAAACACATGAAATGCCCACAAGAGAGTGCAGTAAAAGCAGCAATGCAGTGTAAAAGTCAGTTAAACTCTAACTGCAATTATTTAACCTTCATCTACCATGTTTGATAAAAATCTAACAGCACCCATCTGCATTAGGGAAATGATCTAGCACGGAATGCATAGCTGTAAGCAATGGTAGATGGTCAATGAATGAACTGTCCTTAAAGTACTCAGCCATTGAATTAATAACAATGGAAATCTCAAGGTTTCTGTATAGACACTATCTGAATTGAGCCAAGTGCTCACAATAAATGAACTTGCTGAAGTAGCTGTGGAGGCCTGCGCACCTAACTCATGGCTACTTAAGGGGGTCTTCAATGTACAACCTCATGAGGGTCTCCAGCTGTTTCTCCTGCACCTTCCTCTGGCTGTTTCTCTGACTGCCACGCCATCGAAGGTTCCGCATTGATACATGAAACACCTCATCTGCATTCCGCTAAGGCACCGATGCAACTCCCGTTGTCAAGGGTGAACTGGTGATCAATTTCTTTTTATTTGTTTTGTGCGTAGTGTTTTGTAAACTTATTATTTTAAGTGTGTAGTGTCCAAAATCTTTTTTGGCCTTTTCCTTCCTTAAACATAGCTTCACTCTTTTCTGTAATCAGGTCTGGTTATTGTTAATTCAGCTCAGTTCAGCTCAGTTCAGTTCAGTCGTGTCCGACTCTTCGTGACCCTATGAACCATGTCACGCCACGCATTCCGGTCTTTCACTATCTTCCTAACATCACATAACTTCATCTGCAGTGCCTCGAGGATGCCATCTAACCATCGCGTTCGCTGCCTACCCCTTCTCCGGCGACCCTCAACCTTTCCCAACATCAAATCTTTCTCCAGCGACTCCTCTCTTCTCATCAGATGACCAAGGTAGCTGAGCTTTAACTTTAGAATTTGACCCTCCAATGAGCAGTCAGGGTTTATGGTCGACAATATCGACTGATTTGATCTTCTGGCAGTCCAAGGAACTCTCAAGAGTCTCCGCCAGCACCACAATTCAAACGCGTCAATTCTTCAGCGGTCAGCCTTTTTCACAGTCCAACTCTCGCATCCACACATCACAACTGATCCCAGAAGCAGGCGTCTCCTAATTTCGTGGCTGCAGTCTCCTTCCGAGGTAATCTTGGAGCCCAAGAACAGAAAATCTGTCACAGCTTCCACTTCTTGTCCATTGATGCTCCAGGACTTGATAGGGCAAGACGCCATGATTTTTGTTTTTTAATGTTCAGTTTAAGCCCAAACTTCTCACTCTCTTCTTGTACACGCATCAGAAGTCTCTTGAGTTCCACTTCACTTTCTGCCATTAAAGTGGTATCATCCGCATATCTAAGGTTGTTTATACGTTTTCCAGCAAGACTCCTGAAGACTCGTCCAGACCGGCCTTCCTCATGATGCACTCTGCATATAGGTTAAATAGGCAGGGCGACAGTATGCAGCCTTGCCTCACTCCTTTCTCGATCGGAAACCAATCAGTAAGACCATGCCCAGTTCTGACTGTGGCCTCTTGCCCTTCATACAGGTTCCTGAGGAGACAGATGAGGTGAATTGGAACTCCCATCTCTTGGAGAGCTTGCCACAATCTGTTGTGATCTACACAGTCAAATGCTTTCGCATAATCAATAAAGCAGAAGTTCCTGGAACTCTCTTGCTTTTTCCATGATCCAGCGGAGGTTGGTAATCTGGTCTCTAGTTCCTCTTCCCTTGCGAAACCTAGCTTGCACGTCCGGAAGCTCCCGATCCACATACTGCTGCAGCCTACCTTGGAGGATTTTATCACCTTGCTAGCATGCGAAATAAGCGCGATCGTGCGGTAGTTGGAACAATCTTTGGCACTGCCTTTCTTTGGAATGGGGATGTAAACTGACCTCCTCCAATCCTGTGGCCACTGCAGGGTTGTCCAAATCTTCTGACATAATGTATGCAGAATGTTAACAGCGTCATGGTTGAGGTTTTGAAGCAACTCAGCTGGAATGCCATCAATTCCGCTAGCTTTGTTCTTAGCAAGGCTGGCTAAGGCCCATTCAACTTCACTCTTCAGGATGCCCGGCTCGAGATCAGTAATCACAACCGTCCTATGTTGGGTTTGCACATTCGGGTCCTTCTTGTACAGTTCTTCTGTGTATTCCTGCCACCTCTTCTTTATCTCTGAGGCTTCAGTGAGGTCCTTGCCTCGTTTGTCCTTTATCACGCCCAGCTTAGCAGCTACTGTACCGATAATCACCCTCTCCGGCTGCTAAAAATTGTGACAGTGACCAGTTTGCAGTTCACACTACTTTTTCTGCTAACCTTACTAAAAGTTCTAAATCCAAAAACTGCTAATACTCTATGATAAAGGAGACTACATTAGCACGAACTGAGACCTTGCATTCTGTAACAGTTTTGCCTCTACCTATCATGTACATTCTAATGAATTGAACTAGTCTCCCTTAAAATAAGGATTGCTGCATTTAACAGTTTACATCCCTAACATCAGTATAAAAGAATGACCATGTTTGTCATCGTTTTATATCACATTAAATGTTTAAATAACAGGATAAATAACCTTTACTATTCTGCCAAGTTCATTATAACAGAATGACCACGTTTGTCATTGTTTTAGATCACATTGGTTTAAATAACAGGACGAGTCCCCCTTTTCTATTTTGCTAGGTTATCTAACACCAAATGTACACGGAACGAATATCACACCTGCTAAGCAATGCTCCGATCTCACTACCCAAACTAAATGCCAGTTTTTATCCACCACCCTCCCTGAACGTTACAAACCAGCCAAGAGCACTTCCTGAAAACAATCAGCACTGATGTAAATACCACTACATTTAAATCTTGTTACAAGAGACACTCAGTTATAAGAGACATTTGAAAATGGTTTGGTTGGTTTTCCTATGTCTGCCATGTTAACAATATTGCATACAAGAGACATGGTTACAAGAGACACTCGGTTAACTTTTGCAGGTCCCATGGAGTAAATTCCTCACTATTTAGATGAGACCCCAACCAGCTGTGCTCATGCAATGCAGCTGAAGCATGCCAACTCGTACAGAATGCACTTCAGATTCCCTTAGTTAAATTCTGTTATATATGTCAGGAACTGAGAAGGAGTGCTTCCCCATGATTGGAAAGTCAAAACGACCCCATTGTTTCAGCCACTGGCATCGCATTACTGTCACCTACGAAGCAAATCAAAATGCATGAATGACATCCAACAGTTTTAAATCCTCGCTGTTAAAATTTAATCACAAGATAAAAGCTCAGAATGCTGATATCTTTCCCTTTGTGGACAAAGCTTCTTGCAGCACCAAAGTTCTTGTGCTCAAAGCCACCAAAGTTATTTTTTCCCTCCAAACTCCACACCCTACCTTCAACCAACAGACAAAGGCATTGTGCACTCAGTCAAGTTGCTGTACAAAACAAGGTTGGTAGACCATCTGTTGTTCGACAGGCAGCATGACTGTACAATAGTAATTGATGCGAAGTTTGCTGTTCAGGTGATTTTAGGTGTCTGGAATGTCCCGAGAAGTGAAGCTGTGAAAAACCGTTTCAGACAAGCAGGTTTTAAATGTGATGACATGATGTAAGAGGGCTCATATATGGATACTGTGGAAAGCTTCCTTGAAGATGAAGCTTGGGTGAGCATCCAAGAGACGGCTGAGGTACCAGAATCTTTTGAAGAATTCGTATCTGCAGATGTGATCTTGAGTGCTTCCAAAGAGCTTACAGACTGCAAAATTCTTGCACAAGTAAATGGCATATGTGCCATAGAGGATTAATATGAGGACATTTCAGAGGAAAAGTGTCAGCATCTGAGGGTGACAAGCATGTAGGAGTGCTTCAAAGGTATTAGAGCAACAGGAAGGCTTGCAAAGTGAAGTGCTTTACCTCCAGAATTTGGGAAGGAATACACTCTGCACTCACAAAAATACATAGGTACTTGTATGAATAACTTCTTTAGGCTTTCCTGAATAATTTCCAGTTCATGCGTGTCAATGCATTTATACACTGATGTGCAGCAAACTGATCAACACAGTGCTTTTAGAATGTTTGGTTACAAGAGACCTTGCTTACAAGAGACATCTTTTTCGGGTCCCTTGAGTGTCTCTTGTGATGAGGTTTTACTTTATTTCATTCTGTGGCAGCACGGGCTCACCGTGCAGTAGGTGAAGCAACATGCCCATGAACTATAAATTCTGTTCAGTTCTTGCTAACGAAGTAACTCCTGATGCTCCTGATCTTCTGTCACTGCATCCAACATTTACGTAAAAGGCATCACCTTTAACCCACACGGTATTGCTAATATCGTTAAAATATCACACGCTAAAATTAAAATGTTCATTTTCCTGTGGTCTTGATGGAATCAGTTATAAAGCCCTAAAAATGCTAAGCACACTTTCAATTTTATAATTTCCCTCACTTTACAGGAGTCATTTAATACTGGCTCCATTCCACAAGAAGAAAAAGCAAGCAATCATCCCCAGGTAATAATCTACAAATTTCCTTAACTGGTGCATGCCCTAATACCATGGAACACACCATTTACTCTAATGTTGCTACATTCCTAACACTGGTCAAGTTCTTTAATCGAAACCAGCATGGTTTCCGGAAAGGCCACTCATGTGAAACACAATTAGTTTGTTCCTATGATATTCATTGTAATCTTGGCCGTCATATACCAACTGATGCACTATTCTCAGATTTCAAGAACACTTTTTATAAATTACCATATCCCGGCCTTACACTTCAGCTGTGTGTTTTAATCCTTCATCCGCATGCTTTGAACTGGGATCATATCAGTTTATTTGCCACATAGAAATTTCCAGATGGAGGAGAGCTACAAAAAAAACCTGCCCATTGGCAGCTTGACTGGCCTGCAGCACCCAGTTTGGCACAGCGAAAGTTTTTAACCAACCATGTGCAATTTGTTTCTGCTAATGGCTTCTCACTACCTTATTTCTATGTTGTTTCCGGAGAGCTGAGAGTGCTCATCGGACCAAGGAACTCGCGATTGCCTTCGCAGTTTCTGACCCCTGATACCAAACTGTCATTACCAACTCGAGATTCACCTGTGAAAGCTATATGCGTCGGGAGGTGGAACACCGGCCCAGCATTTGTTACACAATGCGTTCTGTGACATGGAACACAAGCCTAGGCACATGATGTGGGTACTGGCCCATGTGGGACTATCAGGGAACAAAGCGGCAAATGCCACTGACTGTACACTTATCCGCTGAGCACCCGCCCTCCGATCCCATTATCATGAGCTAAGTCGGCTGCTGTTGCGATTCCAAGAAATTGCTGATGACTGCAAAGCTCGGCATCGACGGTACCCATGTCCGGCAAAAGGGCTGTCTAGGGCCAATGGACGTGTTCTGTGGCAGTTCTAGACCAACACCTTATGGTTTTCTTTTTTTTTTTTTTATTCGCTACAACCCCAAAAGGAAACGCCTGAATGCCTGCATTGTGAAGAGAGCTGCTGCTCTCCATCCCACATGATGTGGGTATGCCAATACTGTCCCTACTTTCCTCCCCATCCCATCCCCACTAAAAAGGTTTAGGAGGCCTTCCTCCTCGGGTGCTCGGTGATCAGGGCCCAAAAGGCCCTTGCCCACCATGCTAGTGAGGCAACTGGCACTTGCAGCAGCAAAGACTAGGACTGCAGACCAAATGAGGCCAGCATTCAACGTCTTCGCTGGCCCGTGTCCTCTTTTACCATCTTTGCCGGCTGATCACCAGCCAGTTTCACTTGACAACGGTTACCTACATCACAAGGCGATTGACACAGGTCATTCTATTACATTTCAGTGCATTCCAGCTCACTACAAAAATAAAGCCAACAAAAAAGTGGATAAGAAAGCTAAACGATAAAGACAATATCTCGTGGTTATGCCAAGTGTTTTGTTTTGTGCACACTATTGGTCATTTTGAACAGAATCTTCAATGCATTCCTGGCTCTTTTCAGTGTGTGACACAGCAGTAGTGGTGCTTTTTCGCAAATGCTCCCATTGTTTTGAAGAAGCTTCGCCACATGGAGTGTGTGATGACACACATGTGGTGAAGCAGTCTAAAAAAGTGAGGGGTCAGTGTACTTGAAGCGCAGAGGAAGCACGTAGATGTAAGAGAGAAAAAAATGCATGGGCATTATAATGGTGTTGTGAAATGAATACTCTAACAAACCCCCAGCCATCAGTCTCAAGCGGCTGCGAAGCAACTGACCACTTTGGTGGCCAGACATGCAACACAGCAAAGGGTGCTAAGAATCTGGCTCCGGACAGGCCGCCATTGGAAACTGACCCTGGCGACGTTAAACGTTGGAGCTCTAGCTAGTGAGGGCAGTTTAGCAGGAATCGGAGGGCATGAAATGGGATTTGATAGGGCTTAGTGAGGTTAGGAGGCCATATGTGGGATATACTATACTGAAGGGTGGACATGTGTTGTGTTATTGAGGTTTATCAGAGAGACGAGAACTAGGGGCGGGGCTCCTTGTCAATAAGGATATAATGGGTAATATAGAGGAATTCTATAGCATTAATGGGAGGGTGGCAGGCATCTTAATTAAGCATACTAAGCGGTATAAACTGAAGGTTGTACAAGCCTATGTGTCTACTTGTAGTCATGATGATCAGGCAGTTGAGCTTCAACGAAGATGTAGAACTGGCAATGGGGAAAGTAAAGACGTAGTATACTTTACTAATGGGTGACTTCAATGCCAAGGTAGAGAAAAAGCAGGCTGGAGACCAGGCAGTGGGTGACTATAGCATTGGTTCTAGGAATAGCAGGGGGAAGTTACTAGTTGACTTTACAGAGCACGATAACTTAAGTATCATGAATACCTCCTTCAGCAAACGAAAGAACCGGAAGTGGACATGGAAAAACCTTAACAGAGAGACTAAAAATATAATTAACTTCATACTGTGTTCTAATGCCGGCATCATGCAGGATGTAGAAGTAATCGGAAAGTTGTGATGCAGTGACCACAGTATGGTAAGATCTCGAATTAGTCTAGATCTGAAGAGGGAATGGAACAGATTAGTAAGAAAGAAGTCCATCAACGAATTGGCCATGAGGGGGAGGGCAGAAGAATTCAGGATCTCATATTCAGCTTTAACCGAGGATGATGACTTTAGTGTAGAAGCAATGAACAGTAATTTTAGAGATATCATTACCGAGTGCGCGGTAGAAGTAGGCGGTAGGATAGTTAGAGAGGATTCTGGTAAGCTGTCTAAGGAGATGAAAGATTTGATTAAGAAACGCCAGAGTATGAAAGCTTCCAATCCAACAGACCAGATCGAATTGGCCGAGATATCAAAGCTAATCAATAAGCGCAAGGTGGCCGATATAAGGAAATATAACATGGACAAAATTGAGCATGCTGTAAAGAACGGCGGAAGCCTTAAAGCGGCAAAGAAGAAATTGGGCATAGGCAAAAACCAGATGTATGCGATAAGGGACAAGGCGGGTAACGTCATCACGAATATGGACAAGATAGTCAAAGTAGCCGAGGAGTTCTATACAGATCTCTACAGTAGCCAAAGTAGTCAGGACTGTAATGAGTTTGGCGGCAGGGAAAAGCAGTCAGACGTTTCACATACTAAACGTTCCACACTTTCACATTTACTAAAAGGTAATTATGCTTACAACACGGTACTTTTTATTGCGTTAGCAATACTGTGTCAGGTTTCAGACTGTCGCATAGTCCCAGAAAGGGCCATGTTTGACCTTGAGCCGCAGCAGAGCCAAATACGGCTTTAACCAAGCCGTATGAATGTGCCTTAGTGGCCTATAGGGGTAACGTGAATGCCAGGGTCCTGGCAGGCTGATTCTGACATAACCGTCCCATGTGAAACGAGAAACCCAAGTTGGCAGCTCCTACCAGGGGACAACGGACACGACGTCGTTCAATGAAGTCTAGTCGTTTATTTGTGTGCCATGTCTTTACTCATAGCTAAACATCTCAAGCTGCACCCTGAGGTACACTACATGCCGAGCCATAAGCGCAGCCATGCAGGTATTGCTAACAGAATTGAACCCGGTTTAACCAGAGCTAAACCGCAGCCAATTCTTTTCCATGGGAAAACTACAGAACAGATTACTCACAGCTTAAATACCGAGCTTCATATGTTTTTCATACTTTGGCTCGAAAGTAGTAAGCTGACACTAATTTACTCTAAAACTAAATATTACTACGAGAAAGAAGACAGACCTTCTCCACAGGCTGAAGAAGATGGCAGGCATTCTTTAATAGCCACACTGGTATTTCTCAGAGCGAGAGCCTTCTCGACCAGGCTGACCAGAGAGTCCGTTTGCGCCACTGCTCTCATCGACCCTACACTGCCTAATTAACTTCCTGCTACATCTGTTGGAGGTGTGTCACATCTTCTTCCTGCCCTAAAACTTCACAACCATGCTTCTGAAAGCCATTACGGCTGAAGACACGAATCTCCAGGCTGTTTGAATGACCATACCTGTTTTTTGTTCCAGCTCTCTCTACCACTGAGACCTTACATTTTTCAACAGTATTAACAACGCTGACTGTAAGGACTGGCTTGCATCATACGAGACAGTAAGTACCTATAACAAGTGGGCAACATCATGAAACTAAACAACATTATCTTCTATTTGACCAACACTGCAAACTTCTGGTATCATAAACACAAAGCTGATCTTTTGATTAGGTACTGTGAGGAGCAAGTGCCACATAAGTGTAATGCCAAAGACAACAAAGAGAAGAAAGAACAAACGCATGGCACATCGAGAAAGCATCACGTGGAGAAAACAACAAATACATGGCACATCAAGAAAGTGCCATGTGGAGCAAGCAGCGGGTGGAGACGAGAGCGCAGCCAGAGCAAGGGGTCGGAACAAGGACACGGAAGAGAACAGTCAGGGAGAAAAATCTCTCAGCTGCGCCTGTCTGCTGGAGACCCAAGTGACCAGGCTTGGGCTTCGGCCACAGATGTCCGGAGTTCCAGACCCGGACTGACCCGATACTGACTCCAGATGCATCTGCCTGAGCTACAGGACTCAGGCGCAGATGGACTCGGACCTTCTAACAGCAGTGATGACGTGGCCACCAGCCAGGTGGCCAAATGCAAGTTGCCCGCGTCTCTACCAAACGCTGCTCTGGCCATCTGAAGTATGTGCACAAAACGCATAGCTGTCAGATCCGGGCTGTAGCGCAGAGGCCTGCTGTAAAGCGTCGCTGACCTGACTCGTCGGTTTGGGATGCACCCAGAAACGCCGACTGTGCCGACGCCCAGACGGACTACTCCACCGAGCGTACCACCACTATGAAAGACACGAACACATGAGTGGACCTTTCCTTTTCTTTTGTAGATTATTTCCCTGTTCGTTGCGTATTTCTTTTCCTTTTCTTGCTTGTACGTGTTGTTTTTTTCTTCACTATTAAATTAGACTTTTTTTCCAAGTGCCGTCGCCTTGTGTGTTGATTTCTAGCTCTAATCCCGAGAACCTTCACAGGTACCCTTCAAGATGAACCTCTCTGAATTGCTCAGTCATCTCCACTGTACAGAAACTAGCACCAAACAAGTGCGAGCGATTACAGCAATTGGACGAGACCCTCACAAGTTACACTGAAGATATGATCAACCTGTGCAGTTGTGTCAATGCTCAGACACCTGAGGCTTACAAGAAAAAGGCATGTTATTAAGGGGATTTAGAATGATGCATTTCAGATGCCCCTCTCGAAGGGTCTTTGCATTGTTGCCAAAGTCATGAGCACCTGTTAGAACTAAGATGAGCTTAGCAAATAATGGTGCTTCACTCTCAGTTGACCAGTTTTTGCTACTGTAAAAGATCAAAGCCTTCAGCCATGATGAAGTCGTTCGTCAACTCTCGCATCTATCTATCAACTCCGAGCCATCCCAGTATCTGTCGGTACCGCTGAACGAGTGTTGGAGTGGAGTAGCATTCAAATCGCCTGCACCAATCCCCAGCCCACACTTATCACTGCACTCCTGACCTATGTCAACGCCCCTGTCGCTACAGACCTGACATATGCTTCTGCATCTGTTGCTGCATACCTGCCCTATGCTGCCACTGTTGTCCGGACAAAGCCACCTAGCTACTCTGTGACCTAATTTATGTCTGAAAGGCTTGCGCCATAAGTTCCTCGAGAACAGATGTTTTTTCTCAGCGCGCTTCTAAAATACGGCAATCTTTGGCATACTAGTGATAACCACCCCACCTGTTCTATGCTATGGCACCCCACTCTTTCCGAGATGGATGCATATTTCCTGAGGCACGCTGTGCCACCCACAAAATGCCCAAGGCTCTATTTATGTCCCACAAATTTGAATAAAAATTCTGTTGAGGCCGTTGCTCCACTACCACTTGTCAACACTGGTGATCAGTTTTCAACATGGTCGAGGTCTCGCATTCTCTGAGAAAAGTGAGGACAGCTCTTTCTGTATTCTCGTTGTGCATGGCAAATGCACAGCTTTCGTGCCATTAGTGGTGTGCACTGTTCAAATTGTTAATCAGGGCATTAGGTATGTCACCAAGTACATCGTTTCGCCTTCCCACTTCCATGACATCTCCATTTCAATGAAATTTCTTGGTTGGGATTTTCTCTGCACATGCTGTACTCGAGCTGAACTGGAGTTCTTTGCTGCTTCTTCCAAAGGCACTTTTGCTGAATGTACTGGCCTTCCTGCACTTCCTGCATGCTCTCTTTCTCGTGGGCTCATCGTTTGCGCCTTTCTCCATGCCCTGAACAATGTAAGTATCTATAGACTGTCTTCCCTCGATTTTCTCTCTAACAAGGATCCTTGGCAATTTCGCCATCATGAGCACTTCACCACCAAGCTTCTCATTTCAATTCGTCCTTCAAAATTGTGCTTCTTGTGAACTACTCACTGACAGAGGCCATATCTTCTTGTCTGACATCGGTAAAGTCTTGCTCTGCTCGAATGGAATACATAACTTACTAGACTCATATGGCCTGCCACTCACAGATAAATGGACTAACTGATTAATCTAATCACACCCCAGGTGACATGCTTGCCAAGTACTATCATGCTCAATATGACTTGCAACCAGCGAGTGTATGGCTGCAGCATATTCCGGAAGCATGGTGGGGCCGACAGCAGCGCACCTGAAAGCTAAGTGGAAAGGATTCTGCTGTTTCAGCCACCAGGTACATCCCCTGCGTCTGCTCTGCAAAATTTGAGTTCGTTATTTATCACAAAAGCTGGTGCGTTAAGCGTTGCAGAGGCAGGGTTCCATGCTGGGGTCAATGGTTAGAACCGGGAAACCCCATGCTGACCAAATGAGCGAACATAATCTAGTGCAATTTGCACCTAGCATTCGGCATGCAAGTGCTAGCGACACGGTAAAGCACTGTCACTGACAAAGCCAGATGGCGCAGGGGAGTAGCATCCAGCACACAAGCGCCAGTAACGCAATAACGCTAGGTCACTGCCACGACCACACAGAACAGGGGAGAAGGCTGAGTGCTAGACCAGCAAAATCCTTTCCCTCTCGTTTTCAAGTGCATCACTTGTTGGCACCACCATATTTTTGGGAACCACTTAGGCCACACCGCTTGGGGTTGCAAGTCATATTGAGTGGAATAGTACATCAGCTCCAGCCACAAGGACTGGTACTTTGCTCATATATTACCGTGAGGAGCAAGCGTCACACAAGAAGGACGCCAAAGACGACGATGAGGAGTGGGAGGAACAAACGCGTGGCAGAGGCAGGGTTCCATGGTGGGGTCAATGGTTTTAATGGGGAAACCCCGTGCTAACCAAATAAACGAACCTAATCTAGCATGATTTGCACCTAGCATTCGGCATGCAAGTGCCAGCGACACGGTAAAGCAATGTCACTGACAAAGCCAGATGGCGCAGGGGAGTAGCATCCAGCACACAAGCGCCAGTAATGCAATAACGCTAGGTCACTGTCATGACCACACGGAACAGGGGAGAAGGCTGAATGCTAGACCAGCAAAATCCTTTCCCTCTCGTTTTCAATTGCATCACTTGTTGGCACCACCATGTTTTCGGGAACCACTTAGGCCACACTGCTTGGGGTTGTAAGTCATATTGAGTGGAATAGTACATCAGCTCCAGCTACAAGGACTGGTTTTTTGCTCTTATATTACCGTGAGCAGCAAGCGTCACACAAGAAGGACGGCAAAGACGACGAAGAGAAGTGGGAGGAACAAGCGCATGGCACACCGAGAAAGTGCCACATGGAGAAAGCAGCACGTGGAGATGAGAGCGCAGGCATAGCTAGGCAGTCAGAAGGGAGGACACAAAGGGAGCAGTCAGAGACAGAGGTCTCTCTGCTGTGTCTGTCTGCTGGCAACCCGAGTAACTAGGCTTGGCCTTCCACCACAGATGTCTGGGATTCCAGACCCAGATCGGCCTCTATCCAGTCTCCAGATGCATTTGCCTGAGCTACCAGACTCAGGCGCAGCTGGACTCGGACCTTCCTAGCAGCTGTGATGACGTTGCCACCAGCCGGGTGACCGAAGGCAAGCTGCCCGCATCTCCATCAGACACTGCTCCAGCCACCTGAAGTACGCGAACAAAACGCGTAGCTGTCGGATTCAGGTTGCAGCGCAGAGGCCTGTTGTAGAGCGGTCGTTGACCCAAATCTTCGATTCGAGACGCACCCAGAGCCACCGACGCCCAGCCACACCACTTCCTAAGAAGCACCACCACCCCAGACATTAACATATGCTTGGACTTTTTCTTTTCCTTTGTAGATTATCATTTTTGTTCATAGCATGTGTTTTACTTTTACTTTTCTCGCTTGTACGAGTTGCTTTTTTTTTACAGCAATTAGTTTTTTTTTTTTTTTTTTTCAAGTGCCGCCGCCTCGTGTGTTGAGTTTTTACCTTCATTCCCGAGAACCTTCACAATTACATATTCCCACCACACAGGCTTCTTTCTTCTATATAGCCAGCAGTGTTGCCAAGGTACTGTTCAGCAGGCAAAAACGTTTTACTATGAGAAGTGAAAGTTTTAGCTTTCAGCAGTCGTACATATTTAGTTTAGGGGTGTGCGAATATTTTAAATTTCGAATACGAATCAGGTATGTTTTTTATTTGATTCATATTTGTGTTTGAAAAACTGGTATCCAAAATTTTCGAGTTTACGACAGTTTTCCCGCACTGCGTGCTTCACTGCAATGCTAAACCACGTGAGTTGTGCAGTGAAGCATCTTCAAAAGGTGACGGGGTAATTATGTGAAGTGGGACCTTCCCTTTTGTGAAGAGGGCCTTACCGACAGTGCAGAAAGCAAAGCATTTGATGAAACCTTGAAACATGCAGTTCTTTTTTGTTATTTTTTTTTCTTTTTTTTCTCAAATGCCGACATTCATCGTGCGGGTGTTCATCAGATAAAATTACCATGATGCAAATGTTTGTTAGCAGCTCTTTCAGGCCCATTCGATTATTTCAGCCATCAGTTAATTTTGACATTTTTCTGGTTCCTGGAAGGCCCAGTTAACGAGACTTTACTGTATTCAGCGGTGATATTGCTACATTAGGCGGTGCATGCACTGGTATCTGTATAAGGACGGAAGAAGAAGCTCGTGAGTTTTGGTGAAGATGACGTGCGAGCAGTGTCGTTTGGTGGTGCGGAGTCATCTTGGACTAATCTCTTGGCCTTACCTTGCCACGTATTATCTTGGTGGAGGTGACTCAAGTTCCCCGGTGCGCTCAGAACAGAATATAAGAGCAAAATAGCACAGAAAAGCTGGATTTGCGCAGTGGCCGCCACCTATCTGGGCTCACAACGACGTCAGCAACGACCACTATGACCTCCGAGGCAGCCCCTACCATCGCAGCAACATTGGCTCAGCCAGTAGTACTCACGAAGATCCGCCACCTTCCCATCTTTAATGACGAAGACAAGCCGGACTTTGACGACTGGCTAGATGAGTACGAGTGCTGCAGCAGAAACAACCACTGCGATGCGCCCATTATGCTGGCGAACATAATCTTCTATTTGGCGGGAACAGCTCGGACGTGGTTCCAAAATCACAAGCAAGAGCTAGTGACCTGGGAAATCTGTAAACAAAAGCTACAGGACTTGTTCGGAAAGTCGATTGGGCGGGTTTGCGCAGCAAAAACAGAACTTTCCACTCACACCCAATCCCCCACGAAGTCCTATTTTGCCTATATTCAAGACGTCCTTTCGTTGTGCCGCAAGGTAAACAGCTCCATGCCAGAAAGTGACAAGATAGGGCATATCCTCAAGGGCATAGCGGATGATGCGTTCAACATCCTCTTCTGTACGGATTGCGCTATTGTCGACTTGGTACTTCAAGTCTGTCGAAAATTCGAGCAGGCTAAACAACGCCGTATCGTACATTGCTTTGACCACCTTCTAAACACAGCAGCTACATCATCCTGCGCTGACCTGCCGCCTTTGGAACAGCCTTCTTATCCAGCGAACATCACTCGGATCATCCGGAGAGAACTCGAGGCCTTGGCTCCTGCACCACTCACGTCTCCACCGCCCGACACTATGACCATGATACAGGCCGTTGTTCGCCAAGAACTCGCCAACGTCGCCATCTCGTCGAGCCCCGTGCCGAGGAGATGCCACCTTTTCCCTCCCTTCCTGACGGCGACTACGTTGTCAATACCATCACCGACATCACTCTACAGCGCAACATCGTCCTGCCTCATAACATTGTACACGTCGAGAATAACCTCGCCGACATTCCCGTACTCAACTTCAGCATGTCTTCGCAAGTTCTCCCGGGGGGGCATTTTCCTTGCCGAGCTGTCACCTTTGTTCAGCTTTACTATTTCTGCAGTGCTGTCCGACCACCACGCCGAGGTACCTGCACAACCTGTCCCGTCACATAGTCCGGAGGACCGCATCTCAGCCATGATTGCCTCTGACCTGCATCTCAAATGTGCAAGCGCCCTTGCCGGCCTTTTGCGGTCATACAGTGACATTTTTGATTTTGGTCACGGATCCCTGGGCCAAACGTCCGTCGTCACACATCGCATCGATACTGGAGATGCCCGCCCTATTCACAGACGGCCTTACAGAGTTGCTCTTTCCGAACGCCAGGTCATTCAGGAAGAAGTGGAGAAAATGTTGGCCAGCAACATTATTGAGCCGTCGAGCAGCCCCTGGGCGTCTCCGGTAGTACTTGTTAAAATGAAAGACAACAGCTGGAGGTTTTGCGTAGATTATCGACACCTAAATAAGATAACCAAGAAAGACGTGTACCCTCTTCCAAGGATCGATGACGCCCTCGACTGCCTGCATGGTGTCAACTACTTCTCCTCCATCGATCTCCGTTCTGGATATTGGCAGATCTCTGCTGACGAAAGAGATTGTGAAAAGACGGCTTTTGTCACCCCATATGGCCTCTACCAATTCAAGGTGATGCCTTTCGGCTAATGTAATGCCCCTGCAACCTTCGAGCGCATGATGGACTCTTTACTAAGCGGGTTCAAATGGACCACATGTCTGCGCTACGTCGATGACGTCATCGTATTTTCATCAACCTTTGAGGGCCACCTCAATCACGTTTCGGCTATTCTTGGCGTCTTCCGACAAGCTGGCCTTCAGTTGAACTCAAAGAAGTGTAGCTTTGGTCACCGGAAACTCAAGGTCCTAGGACACTTGGTCAACACCCATGACATCCAGCCGGACCCCGACAAAATTCGTGCTGTAAGTGATTTTCCTATACCGAAATCTAGCAGCGACGTGTGTAGCTTCCTCGGACTTTGCTCATATTTCCGGCGATTTGTACCAAACTTCACGGAAATCGCCCGTCCACTTACGCAGCTTCTGAAAAAAGGGGTCTCCTTTTCCTGGGGCCATGAACAATCAGCCGCCTTCGTCGCTCTTATTGCTCACCTCACTGGTCCGCCAGTGTTGGCTCACTTCAATCCGTCAGCGCCCACAGAAGTACGCACCGACGCAAGTGGTCATGAAATTGGTGCCGTTCTCGCACAACGTCAGCTCGGTTCCCCTCGCGTCATCGCCTATGCCAGCCGACTCCTCTCTGCTGCCGAACAGAATTATTTTGTCACTGAACGTGAGTGCTTAGCCCTAGTTTGGGCCATTACGAAGTTCCGCCCTTACTTGTATGGGCGGCCATTCACAGTAGTCACTGACCATCGCGCATTGTGTTGGCTTTCGACACTCAAAGACCCTACTGGCCGCCTTGGACGTTGGGCCTGGCGCCTTCAGGAGTACAATTTTTCAGTAGTTTATAAGTCTGGCCAGTTGCATCGAGACGCCGATTGCCTGTCCTGTCATCCAGTCGACCCGCCAAGCCAACTTGAATCTGACAATAACGCTTGCGTGCTCTCTATTTCTGACTTTTCCAACATTCGCTGGGAGCAACGCCAGGACCCTCAGCTTCGCGAAATTATCAATCGCCTCCGCGCCGATCACCATGACCCTTCCCTTTGTTTGTTTGTGCTCCACGACGGCACCTTATACCGGCACAATATGCAACCGGATGGTCCCGACCTTCTACTAGTAGTCCCTCAGCACCTACGCACAGCCGTCCTTGAACAGCTTCCCGACATTCCCACAGCAGATCTTCTAGGCGTCTCTCGCACATACGACAGTGTGCGCCGTCGGTTCTTTTGGCCAGGCCTATACCGCGCAGTCCGCCGCTACGTGGCTGCTTGTGACCGCTGTCAACACCGGAAAAAGCCAGCAGTTTTACCAGCTGGACTCCTGCAGCCGATCGACATCCCCATAGACCCATTTTCTCGAGTGGGTCTGAATCTTCTAGGGCCTTTTCCACTGTCCGCATCGGGGAACAAATGGATTGCGGTGGCGACTGATTACACCACACGCTACGCGGTCACACGAGCAATACCAACCAGATGTGCAACTGATGTCTCAGAGGAACGACGTTATACTCGTCCACAGAGCTCCCTGCCAACTGCTCACCGACTGTGGCCGTTGCTTTCTTGCGCGTATAGTCGACGAGATCCTACGATTGTGCAACGTTCGTCATTCTTTCACGACTGCCTACCATCCACAGACGAACGGGCTTGCTGAACACCTTAACCGGACATTAACGGACATGCTGTCTATGTATGTTTCTGATGACCACCGCGACTGGGACATAACGCTGCCATTTGTGACATTCGCATACAATTTGTCGAGTCACGACACTACCGGCTACTCCCCCTTCTATCTTCTATACGGCCGTGAACCTCTGCTTCCTTTTGACAGCTTGCTCCCTTTGGCCGCCACTGCCAGCTCATATGCTCGTAACGCCATAGCCCGAGTTGATGCTGCCCGCGTTGTTGCTCGCAACCGACTCACAGCCTCTCAGCACTCCCAGAAACGTCGCTATGATTCCTGTCATCACAACACACAGTATTCTTGCGGCTCTCTCGTGCTGCTTTGGACCCCCAGCTCGCCGCGTTGGCCTCTCAGAAAAAATTTTGCCCCGTTATACAGGACCTAACCGCATTTTACGACAAGTGACTCCAGTGACATATGAAATTGCGCCCTTGCACCTCGCAACGCATACCTCTACACCACGCACCGAGACGGTCAATGTTGCACGCCTCAAGCCGTACTACACGGACCCTGGTTTGGAAGCTAGTACGCACCGGGACGGTGCTTTTCAGCCGGCGGGGTAATGCTACATTAGGCGGTGCATGCACTGGTATCTGCATAAGGACGGAAGAAGAATCAGCTCGTGAGTTTTGCTGAAGACGACGTGCGAAAGTGTCGGTTGGTGCCCGGTTAACGCTGCTGTGTTTCTGTGTGCGGAGTCATCTTGGACTAATCTTTTGGCCTTACCTTGCCACGTATCAATATGATGGCTCCACCTGGTTTCCTGCAGGTCCTTCCTGTACATAAAAAAGCTGGTGCATGGAGTCCTGTATAAAACTACTGTATTTACTCGAATGTAACGAGAGTTTTTTTATGACTTTTGACTCTCAAAGCCTATCCTCACGTTATAGTCGAATACTGGGATTTGGTTGGCATAAAGCAATGCCGGGGTGCATCACCACTCGGTTTCGGTTTTCGCGGTTTTACAATGTTATCTTGGCAACATGGGTACCAGGGAAGCCAAATCAGTCAAATCTTATTCCATCCAAAGTCAAAACGTCGCTCTTTTCACTCGAGGGCTCAGAATCACATCGTCCCCTTCATCACGCGCTTGTCGCACATTTCGCAGTGGATTAGTGCATTTACTTCTGCTGTTATTGCATTTTGCACGATGACAACACGCCATGCACGGTACGACACTCTCCTCAAAAAAGCTATTCTGATGGCAGAAGAAATCGGAAATTCTGCAACAGCTCGACAGCTAGACGTTACTAATTTAGTTTACTTGGGTGGCGAATGGTGTGCGGGAGGTGAATTTTTAATGCCTGGCCGCAAACGCTTCCGAATCGTCTGGGAGGACGAGGGTGAAAAGGAAGACTCGGTTTCCGAGAGCTCGGCCTCCGACGAAGACGAAGAATGAGCATTTTTTATTAGGCTGCAATGTTCATAATGTCTAACTTTTCACTGCAAACTGCTCGTGATGCATACATACAGCACGGTTGGCGATTGCGGTGTCAACGATGTGCGGGCAGTGGGTAGTGCTCAAGGTTGCAGTCGCAGTTCACGCGTTTGTATCATACGTTGTGGCGCGGGAGAATGTTCGGACCATCCGGAATTTTGCACACTGTACACAATGCACTTTGGCCAGGGAATTTCGCGAATTTGTATCATCCCGAAATTCGTATCACTGAGATTTTACTATATAAAGCATGCTTTGACCAACCCAGTCACCTCCAGAAAAGATGTGCATGCATTACGACATTTGCTAAACAATAAGAAATGAGTCCTCGACCTTTTCACAACTAAATATTTTGTTATTAACCATTGGAAATAAGTTAATATGTCTATCGCATTGAACAGAATTATTGTAAACTGTGATCCATTTTCAATAAACCTGTGTGTAACTCGAATTTTATTATGCCAATAATTCACTGCAATACCAACTCAGTATCAGCACTGAATGCAATACTGTGGTGTGAGAAAATGAACTGCTAATTGCTAAAGAAAAGCAAGCCTGCTTCAAATTGCCACTCTCGGAAGAATGCAGGGACAGATGTTTCGCTACACTCAGATAGATGTGAAGGCATGGATAACAGCAACGCTAGGGAATTGTAAACCGAGGTTGTCAACAAGCTTCTACTACGCCCACGCATAATTTTCGATGCTTATATCGGAAGCTGACTGCAGATGAAATTGTTGCCAGTGTTCATGGCAAAGAAGATCGTCGCAATGAGGATGAGCTGGACAATGGAGATACTAATTCATCACTGTACATGGACCAAGTGGACTAACTTATATTCTGTGCTGATATCTTGACCTGAATAAAAAAAACTTAGTGCATTAACTGGACATTGTAGCCTTGTGCCAAATGCCGGCTACGAGAAAGTAAACAATGCGGAAACATTCATCCTGGGGAGCTTGTGCCATATGTGTTAAAAGAAAATCATTGGTTTCTTTACATAAACAAGCAAAAACTAATCACTGCACTCCTGTTTAGTAACTGCCTTAACCACGCATGTGCCTGTTTAAAAGGTATGAAACTTTCTTTGTGCTGCACGTTTACCGCCTTTGGTTGCGCTGGAATTTTTAGTAGTCTGCAAAGCTTGCTATTATAAGATTTCACAGTAAATGCTAAAGAATTACAAAACTGATTCTCTATAAAAATGCAGAGTGTTCCTATAGTGCTGGGTGAGCTGGAATTTCCATACCCTTCAGATGACTCCTCTTCTTCCGCGTAACGATGCATTTCAACAGCAGGAGAGGCTTGCACCCAGCTGTTTCTATCCTGAATCCCTGCCTAAGAAGAATCAATCGTAAGAACAAAACCACAATGTTGGAAAAATAGAAACTCGAAGGGCTTTCATTATCAGTGTTAATTTTACTCTAGTATAAATTTTCCATGCCCTCATTATGCTTTGACAGGAAAAACAACAGTAAGAGTTTTATGAGGAATACAAACACAAAAATTTGGCTTTTCTACTGCCACCATAACTGGCTACTTGCAACTGCCTTCAGGTCATACTGAACAATGCGAGTCCATCAACATACAATGCCTACAGGACAACTGGACTATGCAAAAGCAGAGAGGAGACATATGTTTCAAGCCTGTTTCTTCTTTCCCCATAGAATGACAGCAGCCTTATTTGTATGCTATAGAGGAAAGTGAACTGCCTGTGTGCAACATACAGTACAGGTCATGTGGAACAGCATCAAGCTGTGTTGCGAAACTTGCATGACACTTTACCCCATGCATGCACACTCAATTTTGTAACAAGCCTTTTCCCCAAGTCACAACACAGCAATATCCCAAATCTCACCTTTATGAAGCCACTGTAACAGTCTCTTGGCAAGGCCTTTTTCTTTTCTTTTTTCGTGACTTTGGAAATAGTGGTGGCCCCCTGGAAGGTGTTGAAAAAGTATGTAGGCACAAAAACAGCACAAAGAACAAGATCATAGAATAAATTTGTATCACTCAAATTAAGATGTATTTAAAAAGGTGGTTATAAAGAGAATGTCTTTCACAAAGTTCACCATCTTGTTCACCAACTGTGGCACACTTGCCTCTCATCTTCACTGCACTACTGCACACATTTTCCCATGCTTCATGATGGAAAAGCTTGGAAGTGCGAATGAGACTGTGAACTGTGTGAAAAGTGGCATTTATCGAGTTCTCTTCTGACAGCCAATTTGATATTGGCAAATTTTAAATGTATGCAAACCTAGATTTCTTGAAACAGTCACTAAATGGCTGAGGCAGTGGATGTGTATGCAGCACTCAATGCAAAGCATAGCGAAAAGCCTGAATCCCAACTCAAGCATACATAATTTGGCAACTGTTGCTGCATGGCCTCTAACACTGCAGCAGCACACAAAAGAAGCCACTAACATACTGGTTCTTTATGTAAATGAGAAAAAAAAAGCAGACATTATTTATTTAAAACCACATTAAGCTCATTAGGTTCCCTGGTTCAGCTGTCTCGATGCCCTCGCTCAGCGGCCACGGCAGTCTTTCTGTGTAACAACTGGTACACATCTGGTGTAGTCGTGCTGGGCATATGCTTCCCGACCTACGTATGACTACGAGATAAGAACACGAAGCTCACACCGGTTAATCAGCGCCCTAGCCGCCGCCTTCGCGGCCAGTCACCTGAATTCGGACCTCTTGCCACCATGACGAGGACGACGCAACCTCGACCGACGGTTTCACCAGAAATGGCCACAGATAGTAGGTCCCCGATACCCAACCTCTACCACATGCCGCGAACACCGCCATCTTTTCACGGTGATGCATACGAAGATGCGGAGGACTGGTTGGACCTCTTTGAACGGGTCAGCCGCTACAGCGGCTGGAGTGACGTCCGTAAGCTCCATAACATATTTTTTTCGCTTGAAGACTCCGCTAGGCCGTGGTTTGAGAACCACGAGAGCAATCTGTCCGCCTGGGAGACATTTCACCAAAATCTCCTATCTACATTCCCCAATGCAGACCGCCGGGAGAAAGCAGAAGCTGCGCTTCACTCTCACAACCAGCAGACTAATGAAAGCATCCAGATGTATGTGGAGGACATGACGTGCCTCTTCAAGCGTGCCGACCCCTTCATGGTGGAGAAGAAGCTTCGCCACCTCATGCATGGGGTGAAGCAGGAGCTTTTTGCCGGTCTTGTGCGCAGTCCACCGCATACTGTTGCTGAATTCCTCACTGAGGCGACCATCATGGAAACAACGGTCTTGCAACGAGCCCGGCAATACAATCGGCATGAGAGCACGCTTGGCCCCGCTGTTTCTTCGATGTCGCTAGGGAGCGATGTGGCCGCTTTACGTGACCTAATCAGGTCGATCGTTAGGGAGGAACTACAAGCCCTCCAGCTACCTTCCAGCACGCCTTCTATTACATCGCTGTCGGAAGTCGTCCGGGACGAGGTGCGCCTAGCAGCGCAGCAACAACTCCCTGAGGGTCCTAGCCAGACTGAGGTCAGACCTACCTATGCATCTGTCCTCTGCCGATCACCAGCACCTGGCTACGACGTCAATACCGTCAATACCACGACTCAAGCAGTGCAGCAGTCTGGTTTTGCCCGTGTGCCTGCTCGACCAGCCTATCAGCGGCCACGGAAATGTGAAGTGTGGCGTGCACCAGACCGGCGGCCCCTCTGCTACCACTGTGGTGAGGCGGGTCATCTTTACAGGGCCTGCCCATATCGCCAAGTGGGCTTGCGTGGTTTCGTGCCCGACGACCCTTGCCCAGGGAACGGCAAACGACCATTCAAAATCGAAGCTCACCTGTCGGCCCTTCAGAGGCCTGGGAGATACGGCCACTATGACTCTAGATCGTCGTCTCCTCGGCGTTAACGTTCCACAAGTCCTCGTCGAGACTCCGGCTATCCTGGGCGTTCTCCCAGCCCACGTCAGGAAAATTAATTCCAGCGGTCTCCGGAGGCAAGGCGACTGCTGTCGGGATAACTGAAGATCCTCCGCCGCCGATACGTCGAAACGCTGCTTTTGGGCACGGTAGCGACAGTATCCGACGCGCTACCTCTGATTTGTGTGTAACAATCGATGGTACTAATGCCATCACTTTACTTGATACCGGTGCAGATTATTCGGTGATGAGCCACGGCTTCGCCCAGGATTTGAGCAAAGTTTTGAAGCCATGGTTAGGCCCTAGCATTCGCACGGCTGGAGGTCACCTCATTACCCCGGCCGAAAGGTGCACAGCCCGGACCGGCATCCACGGTTTCGTCTATGTCGGTGAACTCGTCGTCTTGCGCGAGTGTTCAAGAGATTTCATCCTGGGCCTCGACTTTCTATGGACAAACAGTGCTGTGATCGACCTACATAAGGCGCGAGTTTTTTCGACAAAGCAAGCCGTGGCGCAGTGACACAAAAGACACAGGAGTCAATGCTCTGCGTATTGTCGAAGACAACGTAATGCTGCCACCATGGTCCAGTGTGCTGGTGTTAGTAAGGAACGACTGGTTTCACGACTACGAAGGTATTGCGGACAGTAACCGTTCGCTGTTACTCGAGAAGGGAGTGGCTATTGCACGTGGTCTTGTCGACCTGAATGACGGCTGTGCGACAGTTTTCCTGACGAATTTCACCAATGATACCCAGCACTTCCACCAGATGTGTAACAGTTGTTACACAGAAAGACTACTGTGGCTGTTGAGCGAGGGCGCCGGGACAGCAGAACCAGCGAATGTGGGCACCAGGAACGGCCTACACTTCAAAGTTGTCTACGTCGTTTGATTGCGCTCCTTCGTCCCCTACCTCTAATGCACGTGCCAATATTTCATTTTTGAGTGTGCTGTGCCTTTAGTACAAAGAAGTACATAAGAAGGGCACAACAGTCACTGACACAAAGGAAAGCATAGGGGATGTTCTTTCTTTCTTTTTTTCTTGATGTTCATGAATGTGAAATAATAAAATAATAATTAATAGTGGAAGTAATTGGCTGGAAAGTAGAAGAGAAAAAACAACCACATGGTAGGATCTCGGTATACGAGGGCTTAACGAGGGATTTAAATTTGGTGGTCTTGATGCCATGTTAGTGTAAGATGGCTATCACAGGGCTCCCGCCCTCCTCATTAGATCACATTCCATGTGACACTTGTGGTAACACAGGACATGGTAGCAATGTCTGCCACTATGATGGAGGGTGGTGCTGGTGAACACCCTTAAGGATACTTTACACCTAACATAAACACCCAAGAAACTGGAAGATTGAACCGCTGTCACCGTAGCTCAGTGGTAGAGCACCGGACATGAAATTCAAAGGTAGAGGATTTGGGCCCCATCAGCAGCATGCGGTTGTTTTTTCTCCTACATTCTGACCAATCAATTTAACATTTATTGACATCAAAAGAAGAAAGCATCTCCTGTGCTTACCTTTGTGTCAGTGGCTATTGGCTCCCTTCTTATGTACTTTATAATGAAGCCCCTCCCCTTCATTTGTTTGCTGATCAGCACAAAGAAGGTTTGCTGTACTTATAGCACAAAGAGTGCAGCTGCATCTCTGCGCTTCTCGTAGCAATAGAATGTCGCGATGATTTCTGTTGCTTCAGCCAATAGGCGAGTGCTTCAAGTCTCTTGAGGCATTGGTCCCTGGAGAAGTTGAGATGCATCAAGGACATTGTAACGAACTTCCCAAGGGAGAAAAAAAGTTCTTTCAAACATGGGCCTTCATCCAACTTAGTACCGCACTCTCGCCTATGTTGCTGTGCCTGTAGGTTTGTGCGGATTGCAGTTATTTACACACACAACGACCAGACTGCAAAAGTGATGTGAAGTCTATCACTGCTACAATCAGTACTGCAAGCAGAAAGTTGTCTGTCTCAAAATTATAATTCACAATGTTCAAGCTTTATTAAAGGACAGTGTTGTTGTTTCACTTTTCTTTTGGGTATTGTGTTGGAGTAAGGACCTCCTGTGTGCTTAAATTTAAAAAAAACTTTGCCTGAAGGTAAGTGTCAGTGGCACCTTTTCATGTGTGGGGGGGGTTAGCCTCAGTTCTTTCAGCAGCTCTTTTCCTTTTTCTAGTCCTTTCAAGTTTACATAACAAGCCGGTTAATTCCTTACTCTTGCCTTCTAAAGGCGCCATATGTGAGTTTCAATTACCTTGATTATTTTATGTTACACACACATTACTGAATCGTTCAGAATTGCTTTATGAGTAGACATTATTCAGAACAAACTGACAGAAACATAGTAGTAAACATATTGGCATGATTTCACGGACTTAACACGAATGCCCTTAACTGGCTTGGCGTGACGTTAGCACTACAGAGAATTGGCTGTCTGGTCCATGATTGTGCTAGGGTGTCTGTATGGTACCAGTGATTGTCTGCAGCTACAGACACATCGCGCAGTATAGTCAGGCCCAGTGGACACTACTCAGTCACGCTGATATCTTGGCAAGCCATATACTTGAGCATCCGTGCTAAGTTAGTAGCTGGCAGTATGGTAATTTTTCCCAACTTCAAAGCATTCATTTCTTTTCAGCGGGGTGTAAATTCTATTGGCTAAAACGAAGCTCTATTGCTGCCACCATAGTAAAAAATATGCTGATTCACACACAGACGTTAGTAGGTTGCTGCAAAAAAATCCAGCGGCCACTATGTCAGGGGCAAGTAATGCAGGACAATGCGGTACCAGGATAAAAACAAAATTACAGCAGAACAGGACAGCCTCCTCAGACAAACATGGCAGTGCTCCTTTTTGCAGACTATTTATGCAATGCAACTGCAAAGCCAAGAAAACACAGGCATAATCTGTTAATTAAAGCGCTATTACCTGTGCACTACACTTGCTGCTCCCACCCACATTACATACATCATTTTTTCATTCCACAGCTCTCTGCATTGTCCTCAACTTAAGTAGAACCCTTTTAACTTAGCCTCTATGTTTCAGCCCCATGAGTTAGTAGCGGTAAGATGCAACTGTTATACACTTTTCGATTGTGAAATAAGCATTCCGAAAAGGACAACTATACGCCAAGGTTTAGATCGACAATTGCATATGCTCGTATCTGGTAATTTCTGCAAGCTTAGATTTCTAAAACCAGATCTAGCTTCACAACTTTACATGTATAGTAACTTCTTCTTCTTCCATGGCATCACCATCATTATCCACAATATGCCCAATCTAGGCAAAAGGCCTCTTTCATATCTGAGTCCACCTTATCCCCATAAACTTCCTAATCTCATCCATCCTACTCCGCCACCCCCTGTTACAGCTTTATAGTATAATGTCCTTCGAACATGTGCTTTCAGACAGAACCATATTTACAGAAATAGCACCATAGCTAGTACCAAGCGGCACCCAGAAATATGATTCAGCAGTATGCTGGACATCAGAAAACTTGCTATGAATTAGTATCCTAGAAGTACAAAAGAATGAAAATGACAAGCATTTAGCGTTTTATTTTTCCTTTGTGCTTCTTATACTTTTGATTCCACTGACCCCATAATCTCTTTGATTGCAAAAAAAGTACCCTCCATGCAACTTACATCTGACATGTCAACCTTGATACTTTTAGCAGCATCATTAAATACTTTGCTCCACCACTGAGAAGTAAGGTCAATCTTGTGCCCCATCTGAAAACAGACAGACGATGAGCCACACACCGAAACAGCTTTGAATGATATAACCTAAACACAAGATATGCAACAGTGCCTTCGGCAAGAAACTGAAGTTAGGTTTCAGAACACTACATCAAACATTTAAAGAACAAAAGTGCAAATAACTTTTCCACTGCTATTATTTAACCTGCTGGCCTCAATGGTCTTTTATTAGGGTGCATCCACTCTTGAGCAAGCAATCTTTTACAATTTTTCACAAAGCATTAAGCATTGTTTTCAGGAGAGACATTTCATGTCTGTAACAGGAAACACTTTTCCAAACACAGAAAGAGAACGAAGTAACAAGTTGCACGGCATACATAGAAAGTGCTGTCTAGGGCTGTCAATTCTCTTATGCTCTATAACGCATTACTAAATGACACTGCAGCTGATGTTTCCTTGCAGAAAGGGTTTGAATAATAAAAAAAAATGGAGATAAATAAAAAAAATGACTAAAGCTAGAATTCCGCCAGCGTAGAAGTGTACGGTGTGCACGAGTTTCTAACGTTTATGAGCTACTTATGTTATATTTGTGAGCTATGAGATCCTAAGAATGCATTCACAAATCTTCAGTTTTCTCGACAGCAGAAAACAATGCATATATGAAGACGTTAAAGAAAATATAAAGGCAACAGCTCAGCTAAGCATCATGTATGGCTTTTATTAATTAGGCACAAGAAACATTTTCTTTTTCAAACTTTAAGGAACCCCGATGACAAACGAAGTTGATCTCAATTAATATATTATCACGTTCAGATGAAAAAAGAAGAATACTTTCACTGAAAAAAGAAATCCATTAAAAAGTTGCAAAGAGTGAAAAAAATTGGCGGTCTAATCCGTGCTACGCCTCAATTATTCCACTGCACACGGCAGGAATGCACTAGTGCTGGCCCATGTTCTGTTGGTATAAACAAAGTACACATTGTGAGGAAACCTAGTTTTAATCATACTGTCACACTGACGAAAGACGTGTGAAGGCCGCAGAGCCGGTAACACAGAGAGCCAGTGTTAGCATAGTCCAGGGACGTCCGGTCTGAGCGCAAGACGGGGACTTCGTCCGTCTTCTGCTCCTCTTCACTGTCCTCTTCACACTGGCATCATTAACTCCCTCAGTGAGGAAGCATCGACCCGATGCTCGAGGAAATTCATGGACTCACAGGGAGGGCGTCTTTGCATGATATGGTTTGAGGCGAACGATGTGGACCATCTCTGGTCGTGCGGCACGACTTGATCGTTGGGGCCCCGTGAGGAACAATTTCATAGCTGAGAGCGCCAACGTGGCACAGAACTCGGTAAGGACCGAAATAGCGACGCAAGAGCTTTTTGCCAAGTCCACGTCGTCGGATTGGAGACCAAACCCAGACAAGATCACTCGTCTGATATTCAACCTCGCGGTGCCGCATGTCGTAGTGTCGCGCATCCTGCACCTGCTGGTCACAGATGCGCAACTTAGTGAGTTGGCGGGCTTCTTCGGCACGTTGCAATATGTATACTTCTGTGCTGTCGCGCAGGACGGCGAGTAGAGGCACATAACTTAAGTAACACATATAGTTCACACTGGTTACATCAACTTATCGCGCAAAGATATAAGCAATACAAGATGCACTTCTGGTAGTGGATTGAATTGAGTTATTCAGAGTTGTGACCCCAAGAAGTTTGCGCATGAAGACTGGCAACCACTGCGATTTCTTAGAATTGATGTTAAAGTTGCCGCAGATGATGAGAGGAACGTCTAGTCTTTCTGTATTTAGCATTCTTGGCTGTAGCTTCCGCCTTCGTGTTCTCGTTGGAAGCTTCTCAGCAGTCAGTAGCAGCACTCGTGGAACGTTCCGCTGACGCTGCCGTTATATGAGCTCATAGCGTTTTAGCAACACAGGTGCCAGTTTACGAGTGGGATAAAAGGCAAAATGATCATTTATACAAGCATGTACGGCTACTTTTGGACAAGTTGCGGCCATCTGGTGCCACTAGTCCATTCTACTGGGCTAGATTTTTTTTTATACCAGCAAGCTTGTACCAGCAGAATATCATTATTAGAGGTAGTAATTTTCACAGTTAGTACCTATTCACCTGACATTATTTTGAAGTAACACTTACTTAATCGCAAACGAGAGTTCCTAAAAACACTCTGTTAGCAACCAGTCAATATAGTGATGTTGATTCGCCTTGGTGGACGGAACCATGACGGACAATAAAAGCTGAAAATGTAGCTGTTAAATGCATTCCTGCATTAAATAAACCATGCAAATGTCACCATTGTACATTTCTGAAAGTATACTATGGTGACATTGGGCCAGGTTTGGTTTGGTTTTGTATGCTGGGTTTATCGACCTAAAATGACTCAGGCTATGAGAGATGCCGCAATGGAGGGCTCCGGAAATTTCGATCACAAAGGGTTCTTTAAAGTGCACTGACATCACAGAGCACACAAAGGCCTTGCTTTTTCGCCTCTATCAAAGAGCAGCTGCTGCAGCCGGGATTTGATCCTGCGTCCTTAGGTTCTGCAGTGAAACACCCTAATGAATGGCAGGGCGACGTTAGGCTATATTGCTTCCATGCACAAAAAAGAAATAAAGTGTAATGCTACTGACTGCTAGACGTTTCATATTTCAACTGCTAGTGTACAAATGAAAAAAAAAAAAGACAAAGAAAGCCTACGACACTCAATATTATGACCATCGTCATAAGCTTAACTCTTTCCTTACCACACCCAGTGAGCATAGTTAGCCTTCTAATGATTACTTTGTGTGACAATTTCAAAGCTTTCCACATTGCTTGCTGCCATGCTTCACGATTTGGCATGTAACCAGACAAGTAAAGTATAGTTTACTGTGTAGTTTTCTTTTTTTTTTTTCTCGAGCCAAAAATAATTGAACATGCCTCAAAGGCATGGTACATATATCAGTCTGCAAACAAAAGACTTCCACACCAACTTTGGAGCCATCCACTATGCTTATGAACACGCTGAGCCATCTAGCACGTAATGAAACAACTGAAGTTTCATTTTCAATGTTGTTTTCTTTTCTTTCACTTGAGGTGTCACTTTTTCACTGGATTCCAGGGGTGCAGTAGCATTTAAATAAATAACAAGAAAGGCAAGCTCGAAAACATTGCAAATATCGTGGCTTTGCCAAGTCTGCAGTTGATTTTATCGACAACCCGAGCAGCAAGAGTCTGAACATGCTGCCTTTACCATCAAAATCACGTTTTGACAGCAATAACAGAAACCAGGCTGGAACATCAGCATCTGCGCACCAGTTAATTTTGTTTTCATTGCTGGCCTCGTTTTGCATGTACAATTTTTATTTAGTGCTAATAATACTAATCAACTTAGAAGTTTCTTTTTTCATAGACAGTGGTCAATAAGAGGTTCAGCATTTTTATATTCCAGAAAAATTTTAGCTTTTCTATTTTCAAATACAACTGTAGTTTTGCAAGTTCTGTTTAATTTTTTTGTGAAATCTTGTTTTTTGCAATTAAAATTTTGTGTTTCAACAAATATTTAGTCCTTTAAATTTGTATAGCTTAGAAGCTTGTTTCTTTAGCTTCCATTTTATGTGTTACTTAAAATATTAAATTTGATAACTAACACACAAAGAAAGACAATCAAAGTCTACAAAGAACTATCATTTTCTCCACAGTAAAGAAAGAGTCAAATGGTGTGACACACAAAAAATAAACAAACACTAAATTTAAATCACTCACTGTCTTCATTCCTCTGCCCTTAGTCTAAATTTGTTTAGGCAGTGCCCAATCCAACATGTTGTACCAACTGATCCTTATTGTTCGTATTCTCAGTGATGACAGTGCCTTGTACTCCTGAACAAACACCTGCAGGATCACTAAAGGGTCAGCTATCATATTTTACAGGGGACAAGAATGCAGTGCTGTTACCCAAAGCCTACCCCTAACAAATATCCCCTCTTAATGTGAGTAAACAAGACGCCACCAAACTCACAATTTCAAAAATTTACTGGGTGTGTGCAAATAGAGTAATTTTTCCAAACTGAACTAAATATAAAAAGTGTGCCTCTGTTATTGAATTAAATATGAACACTGGAGCCCTATCGAACTTGAATATAAGTGGAAGAGTGATGGCACCAAATTGAATATGAATAGAATATTTAGACTAACATTCACTACTTTTGCAAATATAGACAAACCCGCTTTAAGAATACCCCTTAGAGCAACATTTCAGACATAATAATGAACTATTGTGGCACCGTCAGCATTTCCATGGCAAAATAAATTGCTTATAACAATACTGTCAAGCGCATTATTGGTTATAACAAATAAATCTGGTCACTGAAAATTAACCTTAAATGAGACAAAAAATTATAGGGGACACTTAAGCTCTGCCTTTAAGGATATGACGCGATAGTATAAGCCAGCACCCCACATATATAGCTCCACTTCAACAAAGCCGTATGAATGTGCCCGTGTGGCTTAGGGGTAATGTGAATGCAAGAGTCCTGGCAGGCTGATTATGACATCAGAGAGGCTCTGGTGCCAGTGCCCTGCTTGTCATTTTTCGCTCAAAATGCCAAAGCCGGCACAGACACAAGATTTCCAGTAAATAGGGCCTTTGATGCTACCGTGTTAAAATATGAAAACACTACCCACGCTAGTGAAACCCCGTTAACAATGGGCTCACAACCTCGCTCATCATATCTAACTCCAATAGTCACTGAGGTTCACGTACCTCATGAGGAAGGTTTTGTTTTTTCTTTCCGCTATCACTGTACACTCAGTCCTACCAACTCATCAGATTTTCAGTCCAGGAGGGCTTCTTAAAAGTGGGCTTGAATCATTTGATTCAGAATGCTAGTGACACCAAGATTTGCAAAGCTCCCACTGCTGTCGACAGCATGTCGAGACTTAAAGACTTCTAACATTATCGCATCTTTGTGAAAAATTAAGATATTATGGCCAAGGCAATCATCTCTGCTGTCACCTGTGCTGAGGATGCGAAGGATGCCTTACAAATTATCAATAGGGTACCTCTGGGACTTCATTTTACTAAAGGTCCTCCAAGTGGGTATGTGTAGTTGCTAAGTGCCCTGCAGGGAGAGGTGAACTAAATATGCTGTAAACCAGTCAAAAGTGACACAGATCTTTTTCTGGTACCACATTTTTTTTCTTCTGCGGTATGCTTCAAAGCATACAGGAATGCAACCACTCACCTAGCAAAAGCTGCAGAGCTGATGCACTTCAACGGAGCCAGTTCACTATGTAACACTCCTTCTGAACTGCAAGATAGCCTCACATTTCAACAAAAATGCTGTTCATGAATGTGTAGAAAATCTTTTGCAAGTGATATCTAGTATTGCGATGGCTACACAAAGCATGCCAACAGTTTTAAAATGGACTGAATGAAGTGCAAAATAATAGAACTGAATGCTACTGCGAAGTGCCATGCATGCTAGTTCAAGGGGGAAAGGCTACATTAATCAGTTTGAGCAGTCCAAGAATGGGTGGAAAGTAACCTTGGTCTTAGTCTTGCCAAATCAGCTGCTGCTGTGATTCTAAAGGACAGTGCAAAATGGCTCAACATTACTACTGCACAATCTAGAAAGGTTTGGCAGCATCCAGCCCAACCAGGAAGCTGCCGTCTTCTTGTGGCCTGGAAGTGTGTCTACAAACAGAGCTTTTATTTGCGATGAGGTACTAAAGTAGAAAGCCCAGTGTGTTGGCAGTAATGAAGTCCTTTCACCCTATTGCTCATTTCTGAAATCTGGTTGCAAAAATAGCATACAAGCCTTACATATTTGTGCTTGGTTGCTTCAAGGCGTGACCGGCTTTGCCTGCTCTTGTGGATGAATTGCAACATTTAAGGGTTGGCACGGCCCTGCACGTTACTGAATCCCTGAGGAAAGCACAAGCGTTGATAGCACTGCCAACACCACCCCTCAAAAACAGCTGAAGACCATGCTCACTATTATTCTCCAGACAACCTCTCTAACTTAGATGAAATGAGTTTCTTTTGCTCAGCCCTTTTTCTATGCTTGCTTCAGGGCTTGCTGCAAGGAAAAATTAGGGCAAAGGTAGAGGCAATGCTGGGCTATTGTGTAGCGCAAGCAGCACCAATAAACGGAAGGCCATTGTGCTATAGAAATCGAAGAGGCCTTGGTGCCTTGCAAAGACATTCAACTCGTGCATTTACTGTATTTATGAATCAAATAAGAAGGCTTGAATGACATCTTGTATCATCAGAGGGTTTCTGTAAGACTTGAAATGCACATTGAAAGCCAGCGGCCAGAAAATCATTCTTCAAGTGGACCATATGCTGGCTGCCATTCTATTTTGGCAGAAGAATTTTCCCACATCTGTCTTCGTTACTTGCCGCCAAACATGACAACTAAAATCCAACTTCTTAATACTAGCTATATCAGGGCCACTAAATCAAACTGCCAAACTGCTTGTGGCGTTACCTGCAGTGTGCAGGAGAAAATCAGGCACAAACTATACACCTTCGGTGGTGTTAAAGAAAGTTAAGAATAACGTGGAACGTAGTGATCCCTGCATGCCACTCCATACTTAACTTCACGCGGAGCCTCAAGCAGCTGCATGGTGGCACGTTGGGCTTTTGCCGCCTGATTATTTTCATCTAGGATGATGATCTGCCCTTCGCAATGCTCTGTGACTGCTTGAGAGAAACTGGAGTAGTAATAATGACTTGGAGTGTCAACGAAGTAGTCAGGATTGAAGAGCTATGAAGCTATATATACTGTAGCAGTTACCTGATAAAATTTTGTATGGTTCAAACATCATAAACGAAGATCTCGTCAGCTGCTAAGCAACCTTTGGGTGTCGAAGAAGTCGTGATTGATGATCAATGAAGCTACAGAAAATTTTCGGTGGTTCAGGCGCCACCAGTGAAGATATCAAATATCAAACCTACTGTCAATGTTTCCATGGTTACTGAGAAAGGCGGCCACTTCATGTGGCTCAGCTTTTACTTTCAACCAATAATGATGCTTCCGAGTATGCACCGAAACAAACTCAAATCACCACCTTCTTTGGTTTAAAATGTTTTTTTTTTATTATTATTATTAGTTTCTATTACCGACCCACTTTACGGACGTCTACTGTCGGGGAGACACAATTATGGGATGCAGAGTATTGTACCAATTATCGAACCCTGCCGCGCTCGGAACACATTATGCTTGACTACATTCGTGCGTACGACGGTTTCGTTTTCTAACCAAGTACCGCTGGAGCTCTCATCGCATATAAATTAAAAAATGCTGAAATTTTCAAAAATAGTCATACGTACCCCAGCCGTATCAAACTTTATCTTCGGCTTCAAAGCTTTTGCTATTCCAGTTTCATTCTTTCCGAGACCCTTGCCTGAAAACAAAAAGTTGTCCATGATGTGCATTGCGAACCTGCGCAAGTACTAGCTTTAAGTGGTTCGAAGCTGCCAGGTGAAGCGCAGTGAGCGCAGTCAAAGCTTCAATACACAGTGATGAAAATCAACGCAATCAGCACAAACCTTCGGTCCATCCGTACTTCTCCAAGATTCCACGTGCGAAACCATTGTCAGCCATATAAAATGAAAACAAAGCGCAGTTGGCGCAGTTGCCAACTGGACGACTAGATATATGTCAAAAGTAGCCCTTGAAGCGGTAACCGCATGAGTTTTGTTAAAGCTCAATAGAGGGCTGTAGTGGCTGTAGCTCCTTGCAATAAAAATCAAAGGATCAAAGTATTGAATTAGAGCATAAAAAATAGCTTTAAGAAAAATTAATGCTTTAATTAAAAAGAGCGTATGCTTAAAAAGTGCAAAAAATGCAAAATAATTAACATATTTTTTTGGTACAGGACTTCACCTTGACTTCATATATATAGTCTTGTTTCGGTTTCCCTTCAGTACAATTTCTTCGCAAACGTAAACGTACTTTGTAAACGTTAACTATAGACCTTTGAAACGAGGGCTCCCTGGGCGTCTCCATAATGCTCGCTGAGCTGCTGTGTGCACCTAACGTCAGTACTATCAGTACGGTGGAAGCGGCAGGCGAACCGGTTTGCAAGTCCGGCGTTTTACGCCTCCTCTCTGGTTGTTCTACATTTTCACGAATGTTATGTTTATGTTGCATACATGTTAGATTTATATTCTTTAAAGGTTTATCAACACATTATACCAACCTTGATATGTAACATTTCTAAAACATTACAAAAATAGGACATTAACAACATCAAAATAACAATCGACTGAAACAAAAACGTAACATTACTATAATATTTCGGTGCTACCTGGGAAAGGCAGAGAAGAACTATTCTCAGCTAGAAAAGGAGGCTCTGGCTTTCATGTTTGCAATGGTGAAGTTCAGTGACTGCTTGTTGTGCGGGAAGTTTACATTGAAGACTGTCCATGAACCACTGTTGGGAGTCTTAAAGGAATACAGGCTTATTCCGAGTACTGCAGCATCACGCATTCAGAGATGGGCGATTACCCTTGGTGTCTACAAGTACACCATAAAGTAGATCCAGCAACCAAAATGCAGGCGCATTGAGTCGGCTACCTGTGCCAGCCAGTGAGACGGAACTGCGGATGCAAGGTCCTGACCACGGAGTGAGATATTAAGACAGGAGCGCCGACTCTGGCACGCTGCAATGCATTCGGCGTAGGCCGAATTTGCTACACGAACGCCGAGCCCGCGTCCGGCGCTCAGCTTCGCACTGTACTCTCTCCCTCCGCTTCTCTTTCCTCGCCGACGCGGGTTTGGTCACGCTTTCCTCCTCCCCAATCCGCCTTGCAGAATGGGATGGATGGGATGGGATATAGGAGCGTCCCCTTTGAAACGGGGTGGTAGCAGTAGCTATCATGCTCATTTTTCTCCCTATATATCTTACTTATTGATTTAGAATGGTTAACTAAACCATCATTCTATTTATTAAATTTTTTTCCTACATTACTAACATTATGTCACTTAATTCTCTGCTTTTAAGCCACCAATCTTCCAGTCGTTTTTTGCTAGTTTCCACCGCCGGTTTATTCTCCCGGCCACTGTTATCTCTAAACCCCAGAGCTTCAGGAACAGTGATTGCGCCTGCACCAACTTCCGGATGGATACCATTACATTCGAGTATAATATGGTCAATTGTTTCACTGGAGTTTCCACATACAGCACATGCGTCATCTCCATTGTTAAATTTCTTTTTGTGTTCTAAGGCACCCTGATCTAGCTTCAAAAAGTAGGCCACTGCCTCTTGAGTTATCAAAGAAATCTTCCTTCCTGATCTGCATTTTCCACTTTCGGTATAATTCCACACTCTGTTTCTTTTCCATCGAATTTATCCAATTTTTACCTTCTGTGTTTTTCACCTGTTGCTTAATGCTCTTTATTTCTCCGTCCTTGTTACTTGCATACTTACTAGTTAGTTTCCTAGTTCTTTTCCTCCATTGTGAGTCAACGCTTTTTAGGTAAAGGTATTTAAATACTTTAGCTGCCCATCTGTTACTGTCCAATTTCCTCAGGCGTTCCTCATATAATATATTTTACTCTGAGCTTCCCGTACTTCGAAAGATGCCCAGCCCATATCTCCCTGTACCGCCTCATTTGTAGTTTTGCCGTGGGCACCTAGTGCTAATCGTCCAACGGATCTCTGATTTGTTTCTAATGTCGACTGTACCTCTGATTTTAGGCACAAAACCGCATTTCCGAAAGTAAGTCCGGGCACCATAATTCCTTTCCAAATACCCCTCAATACCTCATACCTATTGTATCCCCACAATGCCTTATGCTTCATTATCCCGGCATTCCTTCGCCCTTTAGCCTTAAGTGATTGCTCATGCTTTCCAATGTATGCCAATCCTTCGTTTACCCATACCCCCAGATATTTATATTCTGCTACTCTAGGTATTTCAAGGCCTTGCATTTTAAGACCCTGATCAGTTGAGTCGTTGAAAATCATCAGACCCGAATTAACTGCGCTGAAACTGAAGCCTAAAGCGTCCCCTTCGTCTCCGCAATACTTAACTAGAGTTTGCAATTCTTCCAGACTCTCAGCTAGCAGCACAATATCGTCTGCATACATCAAACCGGGGAGGCGCTGCTCTACCGCCTTTCCACCTAATCTATATGACAGGTTAAAACCTAGGTTACTGTCTTGTATCCTCCGTTCCAGGTTTATCATATAAAGCATGAACAGCACCGGTGATAGAGGACAGCCTTGTCTTAATCCTTTGCATACTTTGACATCCTCCGAACTTCTTATCCCTTCCCACGTAATTTCTACTTTGTTATCCCGGTATATTTCCTCTAGGAACTCTATTATCTCATAGCCGATACCTTCTTCTTTTAATATGTTTCACAGGAGTTCCCTGCTTACGTTGTCGTACGCCCCGTTTATGTCCAGGAAGGCCAAATACAAAGGTCTATTTTCCACTCTAGATATTTCGATGCATTGGGTAAGCACGAACAGGCTATCATCTAAGCGCCTACCATTTCTAAAGCCGTTCTGAAGTTCTCCGAGTAGCTTGTTACTTTCAACCCATGCTTGCACCTTTAATTTCACCGCCTGCATAGCTAACCTGTACATAACAGATGTTATGGTAATCGGCCTGTAGGATTTTATGTGCATCCTGTCTCCTTTCCCCTTATAAATCAAATTCATTTTACTCTGTCACCAGCTGTCCGGAATTTGCTTATTCGTTATGACTGTTTCCAGAGCTTTTAACAACGTTTCCTTACTTTTTGGACCGAGTTCATTAATCAGCTTGATCGGAATTCCATCTATTCCTGTAGATGTGTTTTCAGGAATATTTTTTTCTGCCTTTTTCCAGTTTAGATTGGTCAGTTCTAAACTGCTTTGTATTCTGCTAACTTGTGTTGCTTCCTGATTTGCGGAGATTACCATATCGTCGCTCTTAAATGACTCGGCTATAACTGATGTAATGTAGTTCACTGCGTTATCTCCCTTTAAACAATTTCCCTCGTTATCTTGAATCCGATCCTGCTTTCTTTGATTCTTCTTCCCTAGCCAGCTTATATGGTTCCAGAATTTTCTTGCTCCGCCTCTAGAGGCATCGTGTATATCAGCCATCCAGCGATCGGTGGACTGTCTTATTTTACTTTGGACGAGGGCCTGCTCTTGAAGTTTCTTTTGTCGATATGATTCCCATTTTTGGTCGATTTCCTCCTGAGATACCTATGCTTTCTTTGCCATTCGGTGTTCCCTTGAAGAAACTCGTCGTTGTTCAATAGCTTCCCTGATTTCCTTATTCCACCAGCTCCGTGGCTTCCTCTTTCCATTCCAGCGGTTTGCTACTTTAACCTCCTGAATTTTCCTCCTTATGAGTAGTTCTACCTGTTCATAATCCCAGTCTTCCGTGGGGCTTTTCTCTATTGCTTCCTCTATGTCTGCTGCTATCTACGCTATTTGATCGTCGTTTAATTTTGCGTTTACGTTTTGTCTAAGTTCCATTTCTCTTTTCATCAAGGGCACCATCTGCAGACTAATACGTTTATGATCACTTCCCAGACTACACTCCCCTTCTTCGTCTATTTCCATTTTTGGGACCTTGCTATAAATTTCCTGCGACATTAGAAAATAGTCAATGGTCGTCTGCCTGTTGCGGAATTCCCACGTGATTTGGCCTTCACATTTTGTTTCTCTATTTACTATAACTAGATCGTGTCGCTCACAGAAATCTAGCATTAGCTTGCCGTTACAATCCGTGTATCCATCCAGATCGTCGATGTGGCCGTTCATGTCCCCCAGTAGAGTAATATTGGCTCATTTTCCAAACTGGCTTATATCGTCACTGAGACATTCAACATGATCCCTGTTTTCTTGCCTGCATTGATGTCCTGTTCCTAAATAAACTACCCCTAGCCATGTCCTTATGCCGGCAATTGTTCCTGAAACCCAGATATGTTCTTTACAAGATGATTTAATTCTTTGCCAATTTGTTCCCTGGTGTATCAACATACCTACCCCTCCACCCTTTTTTTCCTTTCTCGTTCTGTTGCACCCTTCCCAGACGTAGCCTTCTATAAACGGCGGATCTTCTAGATCCCTGAGATGAGTCTCGCAAAGAGCGTACACACCTATTTTGTCATCCGTCAATTGCTGTTCTATCTCTAGCCATTTCGCTCTTTTTCTACCTTCTTGCGTGTTTATGTAGCTGATCCTAGTGTTAAATTTTTTTTTTGTACTTTTCTTTCTCGACCTACTCTTTGCCATTTTTGGGGGCTCAGCCTCCATTATTACACTTTCTTCTGCTTCACTTCTAACTACCTCTGTGCACGGAGTCCTCGCGGACCCCATAAAAAAGCTACAGCCCTGCCTGCCAGGCGCCAGCCGATCTCTGCTCCCACCCTTCTGTTAAAATGAATGCCATCTCGCTGAAAAGCCCTACCAAAACCTACTTTATATACCTCCCTGTTTACCACAACCACTTCGAAACGCTTCTCTTAACTTTCTTATGTCCTGATTAACTGTCACCACGTCATTTTCCATCTTTCCGTGCAATCCTAGCACCTCTGGTACTGTGCATACAACTATCTGCGTCTGCTGTGCTATCTCCCTGATCTCGTCAACTCCCTTAGCTATACTTTCCACCACTCCTGCAGCGTCACCATTTAGGATATCGTTTAGCCCCGCGGCTACTATTACCATACTGCGTTCTGCGGAATTCTTCAACAGCCTATTTTTACTCTCTTTTAGCACTGCCCTCATTGTTCTCCCTGGGAAGGCTCCAACCAACACTCTCTTATCACCCCTTACACGTTCCAAGATATCTCGCTTGCACCTGTTCATGTTAGAATCTCCGGCGATAAGCACCTAGGCCTTCTCTCTCCCTCTCCCAACTGTTGGCTCCTGCTTTCGGTTATCTGTGTCCTTATCTCTGGAATTTTCATTCTTCCTTACTTCTTCCTTTTTTTCCGGCGTCTTAGCTGCTTCTAAATAACTCTGACGGTTCGGATCCGCCTGACCTACTTTGCTTATGCCTTCCATGCCAGTGCTGGCCCCAGCCACGTGGCCCGCATTGGAATGTTCGTCCTCGTTGGTTCCAAGGATAGAGACGGCCCCCTTTTTTTTTTCAATTTGAGTAAGCTGTCCAAGCAGTTTCTGATTTTCCGCTCTTAACAAACGTACTTCATTTTCTAAATCATCCACACGAGACACTAAACTGCCCCTTTCTTGATCAAATCTATCTAGACGCGCACTCAGTGCGCAACACCGACACAAAAAGTCGCTGCCTTCCGCTTCACCTACAGAGTCAAAACGCGTTTCCTTGAGATTAACCTGCGCCTCACACTGAGTACACTTTACCTTCTTTTGATTGCACATCTTAAGCGCTCATCGACTGAACTATATCTATTACGAATTCTCAGAATATACAAATTGCCAAAAGAAGACACAAGAAACGACTAGCAAACACGCGTTAAAAACCAATTCTGTGAATGCCAATAGCCTAGAAATAATATTTATCTAAACAAGATAGCTAAATAATGAACGTCAAGGAAACCTAGCTGCCGGCACGAAAAACCAGGCCGCTAGGACCAAGAGCTAAAATCTATTCTTTAGGCTGCACCTAACCTAACTAGCTGAAAATGAAATAAGGTAATAAAAAAAAGAACTCATTATTTGACGTTTCGGAAGCTGCCGCTGTCGCCAGTCCGTCCGTTTCCGGTTGCCACGTGCAAAGAAAGAGACAAATATGCGCGCCACCTGTCAATAGTGTTGCGAAACGAAATGCACCCGAGCTCGATACTTCGCCTCGCTAATGAGATTTGATACTTTCGTGACCTGTTCTAGGATGCTCATGGTTCCGCTGTACTGAATAACGACATCACAGATGACCCGTGAAATTAGAAAACTGCTTTGGAATATTTCGCTTCCATGTATTCCTATGGGCGCTAAGCCTCTTTTTCACCCTCAGTCGGCTGCGACGCCGCGAGCGCCCCCTTTGTTTGTAAACACTGTGTTGGTCTATACGGGGCTGGGACGGTAGGTCAACGCCGCTTGCGGCGGGGGCTAGCCAGCCACCGAATTTTCGATCATGACATGCGCATTTATTGTTCAGACGAAAATCGTTTTAGTTTCAGTTAGGAAATGCAGAGCTTAAAATGCATCACACTCAGTTTCCAAGGCATATGTTATTAACATTAGTTGGAAGGCGTAGTCTTCCTGACGGACCAGTACGTGAAACAGTTACCTGCAGCTCTCTACAGTGTTTGAACAGTTTAGGTACAGTGCCTAGAATATACCCGTATTCTATAGACCATTTCACGACCCCTGGAGAAACCGGTTTGACTGGCTGTTAAGCAGGGGCAGTCGCCAACGCCTTCGTGTGCCAGGAGAACAGCCCTGCTCCCCAATATGGCAGCATCCATCACCCGTTTGTAAAATCACGTGTAGGTAGTATAGTTTTGGAATTGAAATTTATTCGCTTTCTCTCTTTCCACTTTCCCTCCCATCTTCCCCTCTTCCTTACGGCGCGGTTCAGGTGTCCACAGAGCAAGTGTGACAGATACTGCACCTTTCCCTTCCTGTGAACCAATTATTATTATTATTATTATTATTATTATTATTATTATTATTATTATTATTATTATTATTATTATTATTATTATTATTATTATTCGCTGCGTAGATTCCGCGGCTGCCGTGAGATGACACGACTAGCCAGCTCACCATCGATGAGCTCTTAAAACCTTGCGGTTTCTTGCCTTATGCTACTCCAGGTACATGGGAAATCCAGCCCGAGTTCGCAATGTTCGCGCCAAAATATGTTTTTGAGAATACAGGAGGCACTGCAGACAAAATCCAGATTGATTTCAGGTAGTTGTTTTGGTCGGCGGTGCATGACAGTGAGAAACAATTTCGGGTGGGGTTGAAGCCCCATAAGCGCCCACTCTGGCTACGCCCCTGATAAGTTCCGCAAATATGTCGCGTCTATCATTCTCCTCGCGTGAATGGATAGAAATGGGCTCTCTTTGCATGTGCCTTACGTCAGTACAGCGTTGCTTTTTGATGCGAAAGCAACACTACGACGGCCAAAGCGAGACCTCGGGTTGCCGCAGCAACGCCGTGAAGAGGCTTAGGTATACGGTCTCCTCATAAAAAAACATCAGCGTGCCATGACATTTCAAATCACGTTACCTCTACGCCACGGGCAGGAGCTGCCAACTCGCGTCGCTCCTTTCATATGGGAGCGTGATACCAGAATCAGCTTGCCAGAACCGTTTGCATTCTTGTTGCCCCTAAGACACGCAGGCACGTCCATACGGCTTGGTTGAAGCGTGACTTTATATGTGGGCTGGTAGCTTACGCTCTCGCGTCATGCCCTTAAAGGATGAGCTTAAGTGTACTCAATAATGTAGCACCTTACACTGATAGGGCGTGATAGGGGAATAATGTAGCAGTCAAAAGAAGCTTCCGCCGTTGCTTTCGCGATTCAACTAGGGTTAACCAGAGCTAAACCACAACTAATCTTTTCGCATACCCCGTTCCACCTAAGTGGCTGATTGATTGATTCATGAAGTTTTGGCTTATGGTTTATGGGGTTTAACGCAGCAAAGCGATTCAGGCTGAGTGAGACGCCGCAGTAGAGGGCTCCGGAAATTTCGACCACAGTCGCCTTGCTTTTAGGGCTCCATCGAAAAGCAGTTGGATCCCGCATCCTTGGGTGCAGCAGTCTAGCGCCCTAACCATTGCACCAGCGCGCATGAGCTCATTGAGTTTTGCGTGTACGATTCAATGAAATCGATGACAGCTGAGAGTGGATGATGGCGCCTCAGGTGCACGTACAGTCGTTTGAAAAAGTGGTATACAACACGTACGGAGCCAGTGGCGGAGTTCGGGAAAACTGCATTGAAATGCCAGCTAGCAGGGACAGCGATAGCAACATGCGCATGTCGATAAAATGCATGGGAAAGCGCCACGACTGCCTCGATCCCGGGTGGGCGTTGCTAGATGGCGTTGCAATGCAGTTTTCCTTAGTGTTCCTGTATATGCTCGCTGCGGGCATATATGGGCTGCGCGTTGCATACCAATTTTGCCAACACGCTACCGGCTGCGTGTTGCATACCACTTTTGCTCATGAGTGTACACTATATCTGAAAACCACGCGAAGGGGCTCTCGGCCTCCTTCTCTTGCACATCAATACATGCACCCTTCTAATTGAATGTATGAAGTGCAGAGTCGGTTTCGTGCTTTCTTTGCACCGCGGATCGCATAGATACAGTGCTGTTATCTTTATCTTCTCGCACAAACGGGGATCCATGTTTTATGTGACACCATGTGGTTGGCTTCCCAGAGTATACGTGACACGACCCAGGCGAACACGGCTATACGGTCTATTCTTTGTCGAGCGGAAACAGCGTTACTGCGATGCCTCTTCGGTTACGCTGGCTCAGCTGGCACGTGAGCAAACTCGAGTCAACGCCTGCAGAGAGGAAGATGGCTTCTGGGGTGTCTCTTAACAGACTTCTCACGTGGACGGCGTCATGAAGTGAACGAGCTGGTTACGGCGGAAATGTTATCTGCTGGCCTCAAGTTTCACGACTGCGGAAAGCTCAACATAGAAAGGTTCAGTCAACATGCAGGCCAGCTGCGCTATATGGATCAAAAGGATTTAGCTTTCCTCGAAAGAGCCCGGCCTACTTTCTGGGCTCGATCCCTACGAAAGCCGCTTTTGATTAAGGGCTAATGCGAAAATGGAGCCCGCTGAACACGAACTAGGTCGTCAAAATTAGCGCGCAGTGCTATATATAGCGCCCGGTTTGTACTATTTTGAAACTCAAGTGAGGTAGGAAAAAAACAAGCAAATCAATCAATCAATCAATCAATCAATCAATCAATCAATCAATCAATCAATCAATCAATCAATCAATCAATCAATCAATCAATAAATAAATAAATAAATAAATAAATAAATAAATAAATAAATAAATAAATAAATAAATATTCCGCCTTCAAAGGGAGAAATCAAAGGCCCACCCTCAAAGCCCGCCATCCTTTGCAGGCGAGCACCCGCTGGAGACACCTCCCGAATGCGAAGCACGTGCTTAAACCAATTAGTTACCCCGCTTTTTGGGCTTTGTCGACCTTATTTAAAACAAAATACACACCGACTGAATGTCAAAAAATGAGCCAGTTTACATGCAACGCATTTTGATATTTTAAAATTTAGTCTTTAATTAGCCACTTTCTCAAATACAGTGATAAACTCAGGTAAACATAACTGAGTTTTCAAAACGTCAGTTACCTTCGGACAGAATGTCCAAAACCCCACTACGGTGCAGAAATGAAAGCAAAACAAGCGAACACAATGACGTTTGAGTAATGGAAGAGCAGCTTTAGTCACCAAGGCGCAAGATTTTTTCGACTTCACGACGTGAAGTCAAGAATTCATTAATCCGGTAGAGTATAAGAGTACACATTCGCCAAAAACCCTGTGGCCAAAGCAGAATTCTCTGAATGATCAACGTGGTGATGGCGTCACATGCTGTGACGTCATTCAACCACCATTGCAAAGTGTCAGCTTAGAGGCAAAAAAGCTTGCAGAAGAGAAAATGTCGTCGAGTGAGGAACAAATGGCTACCCGATCGGTTGCTATCGCGGTTCGGTACCTCTGCTCCGCTGAGGAGGGTTCGTTCAGTGCGATAGTTGAGGCCTTATGCGATCGCCTCATACCTTGAAGGAGACAGCGATCACTCATAATATTACAGTAACATTTAGGTGAATATTAACCACCACTAAAAAGCGCTAATCCTTACCAATCATTATACTACTAAGTAGCACTACCAATTAGCCACATCTTTATTAATTAGCACTATAATTATACCCATTACTTAGCAACAACGTTTAATGCCTATACGGCAACGCTATAGCATCTTCTCTCAAGGATAATGAGAGTCTTTTTATTTTGAAGCATTTAATCCCAGAGCAGCCGAACACCTCTCTAGGGCAAAGCTTGTGCTCGTGGAACCCGGTGAGTTCATAGGAGGATACATGAACAAAAAAAAAAAGAATACTCCTCATAGGTGAGCACCCAGGTACACACCAGATCGAACCCTGCACCTTCCGCACAGTGCATACAAGGACGCTCTCTGTTTCACCGCCATAGAAACGCAGCTGCCGGTGACCGGGATCGAACGCGGGTTCCGGCACAGTAGTCGGGCACTTTAGCCATTGCACCACCACGGCGGAGATTCTAGGACTAAATTAACTCAATTTCCCGTGATTCTATTAGCATTTTTTTTTATTTTTTTTTTTGCAGCGGTGGCTTAGAGGTATAGAACAATCGCCTCGCATGCATGAAAACTGGGGTTCGAATCCCGGTGCCGCGCAATTTCCCACCAGATTAAAAAAAACAAACATTCGAGGACACTTTGGCGACTAAAGAGATGAAAGGTGAAATCCTTAGTGCTGCATTCTGCTACGCGATTGTTGCACATGTAGCGATGAATGCTGCTGCGAGTGCATTGCATTTATTCAGTGAATTCTACATGGCAGCGACGAGATCGCGCTGCTTGTATCTTCGCACTTGTTCTACGTTTACTGTTGTGTGGTTGATTTTACCGGGTGCGCGGCATTAATTAGCAATAAATCATTATTTTAATTCAACAAATGGCACAAATTAGTAAGCAGTGATTAATGAGCCAATAATTAATAATTTATAGTTAACTAATTAATTATAATTGATTAGTAATTCGTAAAAAGCATTTAACTGCTTAATTAATCATTATTAGTAATTTACCATTGATTAGCGTATGGCCATATAAGGCACGCATTTGCGCATACTGTGGGGGTTCTCTGTGATTAGTCGATACCTCCATGACGTCATCCTGTCTCGACCAATCAGAGCCGCCGCAAAGGCGTGACACTTTTGCTGACGACAATGATGAGACAAAGGCTTTCGCCTTAATATCCATGATTATGTTGTCTTTAGTAATGAAGTCAATGATTTGGCATTTGTCTGCATTGATAAACCCAGTATCGACAAAACTATATTGAGTAGTTTCGCATTGTCTGATTTATTTAAAACTGATTTATTTATAGGAAGGGAAAGGCGCGGTAACTGTCTCACTTGTTTTCTGTGATTTAAAAAACTGATTTATTTATAGGAAGGGAAAGGCGAGGTAACTGTCTCACTTGTTTTCCGTGGACACCGCAACCGCGCAGTAAGGGAAGGGAGGAAGGTGGCAGTGAAAGTGGAAAGAGAGAAAGAGGAGCCGTAGTGGAGGGCTACGGAGTAATTTCGACCACCTGGGGATCTTTAACGTGCGCTGACATCGCACAGCACACGGACGCCTCATCGTTTCGCCTCCATCGAAACGCAGCCGCCGAGGTCGGGTTCGAACCCGGGTACTCCGGCACAGTAGTCGGGAGTCTTACCACTGCACCACCCCGGCGGGGCGCCTAAACCGCACCGTAAGGGAAGAGAAGATGGGAGTGTAAGTGGGAAGAGAGAAAAAGGAGCCGTAGTGGAGGGCTAGGGAGTAACTTTGACCACCTGGGGATCTTAAACGTACACTAACATCGCGCACAGCACGCGTACGCCTCTTCGTTTCGCCTTCATTGAAACGCAGCCCTGCAGAATCTGCATTGGAGTAATGCGAAAGTGCGGATGCTGCTGCTGGTTGCTTCTAGTTGCCTAATTCACTTCTTGTTTGAATGGGCCTTAGCCAGCCTTGCTAAGAACAAAGCAAGCGGAATTGATGGTATTCCAGCTGAGTTGCTTCAAAACCTCAACCACGACGCTGTTAACACACTGCATACATTATGTCAAAAGATTTGGACAACCCTGCAGTGGCCACAGGATTGGAGGAGGTCAGTTTACATCCCCATTCCAAAGAAAGGCAGTGCCAAAGATTGTTCCAACTACCGCACGATCGCGCTTATTTCGCATGCTAGCAAGGTGATGTTAAAAATCCTGCAAGGTAGGCTGCAGCAGTATGTGGATCGGGAGCTTCCGGACGTGCAAGCTGGGTTTCGCAAGGGCAGAGGAACTAGAGACCAAATTGCCAACCTTCGCTGGATCATGGAAAAAGCAAGAGAGTTCCAGAAACCCATTTACTTCTGCTTTATTGATTATGCGAAAGCGTTTGACTGCGTAGATCACAGCAGATTGTGGCAAGCTCTCCGAGAGATGGGAGTTCCAATTCACCTCATCTGTCTCCTCAGGAACCTGTATGAAGGGCAAGAGGCCACAGTCAGAACTGGGCATGGTCTTACTGATTGGTTTCCGATTGAGAAAGGGGTGAGGCAAGGCTGCATACTGTCGCCCTGCCTATTTAACCTATATGCAGAGTGCATCATGAGGAAGGCCGGTCTGGACGAGTCTTCAGCTGGAGTGAAGATTGCTGGAAAACGTATCAACAACCTTAGATATGCGGATGATACCACTTTAATGGCAGAAAGTGAAGTGGAACTCAAGAGACTTCTGATGCGCGTACAAGAAGAGAGTGAGAAGTTTGGGCTTAAACTGAACATTAAAAAGACGAAGATCATGGCGTCTTGCCCTATCAAGTCCTGGAGCATCAATGGACAAGAAGTGGAAGCTGTAACAGATTTTCTGTTCTTGGGCGCCAAGATTACCTCGGAAGGAGACTGCAGCCATGAAATTAGGAGACGCCTGCTTCTGGGAAAGAGAGCAATGGTTAGCCTTGACCGCCTAGTAAAGAGCAGAGACATTAGTCTGCCAACCAAGATCCGTATAACCCGTGCTATGGTCTTTCCAGTTGTGATGTATGGATGCGAGAGTTGGACTGTGAAAAAGGCTGACCGCCGAAGAATTGACGCGTTTGAATTGTGGTGCTGGCGAAGACTCTTAAGAGTTCCTTGGACTGCCAGAAGATCAAATCAGTCGATATTGTCGACCATAAACCCTGACTGCTCATTGGAGGGTCAAATTCTAAAGTTAAAGCTCAGCTACTTTGGTCATCTGATGAGAAGAGAGGAGTCGCTGGAGAAAGATTTGATGTTGGGAAAGGTTGAGGGTCGCCGGAGAAGGGGTAGGCAGCGAACGCGATGGTTAGATGGCATTCTCGAGGCATTGCAGATGAAGCTATGTGATGTTAAGAAGATAGTGAGAGACCGGAAAGCGTGGCGTGACATGGTCCATAGGGTCACGAAGAGTCGGACACGACTGAACGCCTGAACTGACTTACCCATTTTAGTCTTTGGTATTTTCAAATTGCGCGCCAATCCCTTCCTATGCCCTCTTTCGGCTCTACTTCCAGTTGCGTGACGTCACATCCTTGACGTTACATTCATTGGAAAACCTGAGACCCATCTCGCTAACCTCGTGCGTGGGTAAACTAATGGAACACGTGGTGCGTGCGAGGCTCACCAGAAATTCGAGGACACTTTGACGACTAAAGGGATGAAAGGCGAAAGCCTGAGTGCTGCACTCTGCTACGCGACTTGCGCATGTAGCGATGAATGCTGCTACGAGTAAAGCGAGCGTCTACTCTTTCACATTCTGCGAGTTCATTTATTCAGTGAATTTTGCTTGGCAGCGACGACATCGCGCTCCTTGCATCTTCGCAGTAGTTCTACGTTTACTGTTGTTGATTTTACCTGATGCGCGGCATTAATGAGTAATTAATAACTTATTACACAGTCACTAATTACTAATAATTAATTTTTCAGTATTTAAAAATTACCAATCAGTAATTATTATTCATTATTTACATATTAATGAGTCATTAGTAAATCGTAATAAATAACCAGTATTTAGTATTTATTATATAAATAATTAATGATTCATTCATTTGTAATTGCTCATTGATTGACATATGACCATATAAGGCATGCCTTCGCGCATACTGGGGTGGTGCTCTGTGATTGGCCGAGATCTCCATGACGTCATCCCGTCTCGACCAATCGAACCGCCGCAAAAGCGTGACACTGACTACAACGATGACGCAATAAAGGTTTTCGCCTTAATACATAGAACAAGAAAACCTCTGCCCCCATGAAATGGTGGGCTTTAGGCCGGTCCTCAGCAGAACACCATACCTCAGCACACAGGACGTTATGCTGAGAGACTTAAGTACGACATTCTAAAGCAACATACTTTGGACACAAAGGCTATTCTCGGCCTGGACATAACCAAAGCCCTTGACATTATCAAACCCGGGGCAATACTAGCTGGACTTTAAGAAATTGGAGTTGGCGAAAAAACATACAACTACATTAGAGACTTTCTCTCGACCAGAGATAGTCATGAACTTCCAAGACATCAAATCCCTTACAACCACACTATGCAGCAAGGAAACCCCCCAAGGCTCTGTCCTCTCCCCAATTTTGTTCAACATAGCAATGAGAGGACTTCCCTCCTAAAATTAGCATGTACGCGGACGACATAAATCTCCGGATAAATAGGGGTAGTGACGCGGAGATAGAGTGGAAGCTGCAGACTGCCGCAGATGAGGTAGTCAAATACGCAGCTGACAGAGGCCAACCATGCTCTCCGCAGATATCAGAGCTCTTTATCTACAACCCAAAACGCAAGAAAAAGAACGAGGCAGACATCAAAATCAAAGTCGAAGATTCTCTTGTCTCTCGAGTAGATGAAATTAAAATATTGGGTATGTTCATTCAAACGAATGGTCAAAATACAAACACCATAGGGTAAGAAAACTGGAAAATTTTGCGGCGCAGGTTACGGGCATATTTAGGAGGGTTGCGCTCAGAGGCCACAGCCTCAAAGAACGCAGCCTCCTAAGGGTTACGCAAGCTTGCATCATCAGCCGCATATGTTACTTCACACCCTTCTTCGATATTAAGAAAGTTGAACGCGACAGAATTGACACCATAATATGCACCAAGCGGGCACTAGGACTCCCTATATCCACTTCGACAGAGAAGCTGGAAAAGATGGGGATTCCCAATGCATGGCAGGAACTTGCTGAGGCGGTTCGGATCGCTCAGCTATAGAAAGATTAAGCCAGACAAAAACAGGGAGAACCATCCTAGAGTGGATAGGCCTCCAACCAGATGGAGGCCTACAAGAAACATTCCTTTCGACACGAGGAAATGCTTATTGGTTTCATCCTTGCCGAGGAAAATGCACCCAGTACATAATAAAGAACGCAGAGAACACAGAGCCAAAACCATTGCAAAAAGAATGAGAAACAAGATAGCCGAAGAAGTAGCCCATGTTGATGCTGCAGTCTTGGCGGTGGTCGATGGAAATGGAATACTCAAGGTCACGGCCTTGTCACGCACCCGCGACAAAGACACAGCTGAAGAGGTTGCAACAGCGCTCGCTTGCGTTGATACGTAGGCAAACGTGGTTATTAGCGACCGAAAAAGTGCTGTTTGGAATCTCGGAAAAGGGAGGATCTCGGAGGAAGCCAAGCGCGTCCTCCTAGCAAACCCTATTAATCGAAGAATATCCATTATATGGATACCTGCACACGAATCTGTCACTGGCAACGAGGCTGCACGAGCTCGTGAAGCTCTCTACCACCGGGCGGCTGCAGAACAACCCGATTGCAAGGGAATAAAAGATTGCATCATAACATATCATGAAATTACAGAGCACTATAAGCTAAATAGAGGGAGCTATCCGCCCCCAGATCGGTCTCTCTCCAACAATGAAGCGCGCAGGCGTTTACAAGCTGGAAATTACATCTGTCCAGTTTGGGTCGTCCTGACACAGACCAGAAATGAAAACAATTCGAGATGCAAAAAGTGTGGTCAAAAAGGCACTCTCAATCACATAATTCGGGAATGCGCCGATTCCCCAGGTGCTAGCCTAAACATAGATAGTAGAGAAGTCTGGGAAGCTTAGCTGTGGAGCAGAGATCCCGCCATCCAGCAGCTAGCCATCCGCCTGGCGGCTGAGGCCGTGAAGAAACAATGTAACTTCACTAGTCCTTAGTCCACGGAGTATTTCCTGACCCGCGCTTCCGGCCTGCGTGCCGGGGCAGTGGAATAGGAGGCCCCTTCTCGGTGGAACAAAGTTTTCATACATATATATTGTAGCGTGTGCAACAGCAGCCGCTAGGCGGCAGCTCATCGAGAGTCTCGTGCGCGGACTGGAAGAAGTGGTCTCGTGGCGTTTTGAGAAGAAGCTGAAGTCGGCTGCTGTCTCTCAGTGCTCTCTGGACCTACTCTTCTGTGCCTTCTAGGTCAACCCCCCTATTAAAACCAACCTTCTGGTTACGGGCCTAAACGGCTACGTGACACTGGTGGAGGTGAGGCCTTGAATTACATGTCTCGGGCCTCTCGCAGCCGCTCATTGAGTCCCAACCAGCTTCCGCTCGTGTCGACACCCGTTCATCGCTGCAGCCGTCGCCTCCGAGGTCTGGCGCCGGAGTTCGCTCCTCTACCTGAACCGACGCCAGCTGATCAGCAGTTCGAGACTTCTGTAATGGCACAGGCAAGTCAGCACCAGTTGCTGCTTCAGCAGCCTCGTACGCCCCCCAGTTTCCATGGCGCTACTGGGGAAGATGTCGACGACTGGATCGACCAGTTCGAGCGAGTGGCGCAATTCAATCAGTGGAGCCCTGCTCAGAGGCTGCACAATGTGTATTTCGCCCTTGAGGACTGCGCAAAAACATGGTATGAGAATAGGGAAGCCAGTCTTCAAAGCTGGGATTCCTTTTGCCAGCAGCTGCGGGACACTTTTTCCAGCCATGACCGCCGTGATCGCGCACGCCGCCTCCTAGAAGCTCGTGTGCAACTACCAAACGAGAGCGTGGCCATGTTCGCTGAGGACGTGACGCGTCTTTGCCGACGGGCTGATCCCGACATGACGGAATCAGCGAAGTTGCGCCACCTGATGCAGGGCGTAAAAGAACCCCTCTTCGCTGGTCTGGTTCGGAGTCCACCTCAAACCGTCGCGGACTTCATCAATGAAGCTACCCTCATTGAGCGAGCCCTGCAGCAAAGATACCGGCGCACGGAGTCTGCCTGTGGTCAGCCCTTCAGCAGTGTGGCCACATTGAACAGGTCCACTGATGATCACTCTCTGCGTGAGCTGATCCGCGAGGTAGTTCGCGAGGAGCTCCTCAAGTTCAATCTTGGATCGCCTAACCCGACTGCCGTGGCTGTCACCGAAGCCGTGCGGGAAGAAATACGTCAGACATTGTCACCGCCTGAGTCACTGTCGGAGCCACGTTCTATGAACTACGCAGCGGCTCTTCGTCGGCCTGCAGTGCCTCCTGCGCAACAGCTTCGATTCGAAGCACAACCGCCACCCACTTTGCAGCCACCGTTCTACCAACCGTCCTTCCAGCCGCCATACCAGCAGAGCCTCGTCATACAGCCGTCCGCTCCTCAGCCACTATACTACCAGCCTTCCTACCAGCCACCGCCCCAGCAGAGCCCCATCATGCAGCCACCGGTTCGGAAGGCAGACGTCTGGCGCACTCCTCGCCAACGGCCGCTGTGCTACCACTGTGGAGAACCCGGCCACTTGTACCGTCGTTGTCCATACCGTGAGCTCGGTCTTCGGGGTTTTTCTCGGGATTCCCCGCGTCCCCGGGTCGGCGAACGCCCTCCAGAAATCGAGGAATACCTCGCAACCCGTGCAACCTCTTCAAGCAGCCGTACACAGTCTTCTCCCGCGCGCTACTCGTCACCTAGCCGCCGTGATTTTAATGATGCGCCGAGGCGCCGGTCGCCAAGCCCACACCGGGGAAACTGAAGGTGGCGACCTCAGGGGGGCAGGTTGCTGACGAACGGAACCGATATACCGAAGACCCCCCCGTGACGACTCAGTCCGATGCTGTGACCAGGATGCCGCCGCCGCCACATGAATCCGAAACTCCCAATCAACCTCAAGCCGATCAAGTTGTTAGCGCCGACCTTTCCGTTCTCGTCGACGGACACCCAGTAACAGCTTTGGTAGACACCGGAGCAGACTTCTCAATAATAAGCAAAAATTTCGTAGATCGGCTCTCTAAGGTGAAAACTGAATGGCTGGGGCCGCAAATTCGTACTGCTGGCGGTCACCTTATGACGCCGATCGGACGATGCACTGCCCGAGTAACCATCGCCGATTCAGCCTTTGTAGCCGTTTTTGTTATCCTGCCACACTGCTGCAAGGATCTCATACTCGGCATGGACTTTTTACGTGAGCATGGGGCGATTATTAATGTTCCTCGCCGTACTGTAACGTTTTCGACGCCTGAAACGATGACCGCTGACTCAGAAAGACGCCACGCACCTTTACGCATCGTTGACGCGGATGTATTCATGCCGCCGCGTTCGTCTGCTCTCGTCGCAGTCAGGTGCGACGATCAGTCCTGTGCTGCCGGTGTTGCCGAACAGAACATAGAGCTTCTGTTACATCATGGAGTCTGTGTTGCACGCGGTATAGTTCATCTGACTAATGGTCTAGCTCACGTACTGATTACGAACTTCGGGAACGAACGGCAACGCATCGCTAAAGGCACCACGGTAGCTTACTTTGAAGGTGTTGCAGAAGCAGCCCACGGCTGCTTTGTTCTTGAGACCAACACGTCTGCCAGCCAAACGCCCAACTTCAACCCTGATGTGAATCCCGCTCTATCACCGGCAGAGAAGGACAGACTCGTTGGGCTACTCTTTCAGTTTCAAGACTGCTTCTCATCCGCCTCCGCGGTTAAACAGACGCCCTTGACCAAGCACCGCATAATAACCGACGACCGCACCCGACCAGTCAGACAGAACCCCTACCGAGTGTCACCGCGGGAACGCGAAGTCATTGCTCAACAGGTCGACGAGATGTTAAATGACGGTGTCATCCAGCCATCGAGGAGTCCCTGGGCTTCGCCTGTTGTCCTCGTTAAGAAGAAAGACGGAAGTTTAAGGTTCTGTGTGGACTACCGTACGCTCAATCAGGTCACAAAAAAAGACGTCTACCCGCTGCCACGCATTGATGACTCGTTAGACCGGTTGCGCCACGCGCGCTACTTTTCATCGCTTGATCTCAAGAGCGGTTACTGGCAGATCGAAGTCGATGAACGTGATCGCGAGAAGACAGCGTTTGTCACGCCCGATGGACTTTATGAATTCAAAGTCCTACCTTTCGAATTGTGCTCCGCTCCAGCGACATTTTAGCGAATGATGGACGCAGTTCTATCTGGTCTTAAATGGCAGATGTGTCTAGTCTACCTGGACGACGTTGTTGTGTTTTCACCAACGTTCGAGGAACACCTCCAACGTCTCTCCGCTGTGCTACGGGCTATCAGATCTGCCGGCCTCACGTTAAAACCACAAAAGTGTCACTTTGGCTATGAAGAGCTCATGTTCTTGGGCCACGTCGTCAGCCATCGAGGAGTTCGTCCCGATCCCGCTAAAACAGCTGCCGTCACCAAATTCCCTACTCCATGTAACAAGAAGACAGTTCGCCGTTTCTTGGGCCTCTGCGCCTATTACCGCAGATTTATTGAAAACTTTTCACGCATTGCCGCTCCGTTGACACGTCTCACCCGGGATGATGTCACCTTCACCTGGACGGACGAACAGCAAAAGGCATTCGACGAGTTACGGCACCGCTTGCAGACAACACCTGTACTTGCCCATTTCGATGCGAATGCCGAGACTCTGGTCCACACAGATGCCAGCAACGTGGGTCTAGGCGCTGTACTCGTCCAGTGGCAAGACGGTGCCGAGCGAGTTATCGCATACGCAAGCCGGACTTTGTCCCGTGCCGAATCAAACTATTCAACCACCGAAAAAGAATGTCTGGCCGTTGTATGGGCGGTGATGAAATTTCGACCCTATCTTTATGGCCGGCGCTTTCGGGTTGTGAGTGACCACCACTCTCTGTGCTGGTTAACAAACTTGCGAGACCCCTCCGGACGCCTTGCACGATGGAGCTTACGGCTACAGGAGTTCGACATGACCATCGTGTATAAGTCTGGACGTCAGCACAACGACGCTGACTGCTTGTCCCGTTCACCTGTCGAGGCTGCGCGGGAAGACGAAGAACCAGACTTTCCCCTTATCGCAACCGTCGACGCGCTCACTGTTTCGCAGCAGCAACGTAATGATCCGGCTCTCGCACCACTTATTGATTTTCTAGAAGAGCGCACTACAGAAATTCCCCGTCTCTTCGCCAGAACGCATTCGTCATTTTGCATGCGAAACAATGTTTTATACAAGATCAACTTCGCTCCGACGGGAAGAGATTATCTCCTCGTCGTACCAGAGTCTCTTCGCGAAGAAATCTTACAGGCATGTCATGACGAGCCCACCGCGGGTCACCTGGGGTATGCTCGAACTCTGGCCCGAATTAAGAAGAGTTATTATTGGCCAAACCTTGCGGCCGCAGTACGCCATTACGTGAGAACATGCCATGATTGCCAGCGACGAAAAACACCGCCTGTGAAACCGGCCGGTTTACTACATCCTGTTCAAGTGCCAAGATACCCATTCGAACAAGTTGGCATGGATTTGTTGGGTCCTTTTCCAATTTCTGATTCCGGCAACAGGTGGATAATTGTCGCTACAGATTACCTTACGCGTTACGCTGAAACGAAGGCCCTCCAGCGTGGTACGGCAATCGAGGCAGCGAAATTTTTCATCGAACGCATAGTCCTCAGGCACGGCGCCCCGAGAGTTATAATAACGGACCGAGGCACTGCTTTCACTGCCAAGCTACTGGAATCTGTCATGCAGCTAAGCGGCACTACCCATCGCAGGTCAACAGCCTACCATCCACGAACTAATGGCTTGACAGAACGTCTGAACAAAACTCTCGCCGACATGATGTCCATGTACGTGGATGTTGAACATCGGTCTTGGGATGACGTCCTCCCGTACGTCACGTTCGCGTACAACACGGCGCAATAGGAAACAACGCAAATGACGCCTTTCTCCTTATTGTATGGCCGTGAAGTTTCGACAATGCTCGAAGCCATGTTGCCCCACGACGGCCGTGACCTCGAAGTTGGCGCCGAGGAGTTCACTCAACGCGCAGAACAAGCGCGACAGCTGGCGAGGGCACGCATCCGGAACCAGCAAGGTCGAGACGCCCAGCGGTACGATCACCGCCACCGTGTAGTGACTTTCGAACCGGGCGACAGGGTGTGGCTCTGGACTACGATTCGACGTCGGGGACTATCCGAAAAACTTCTGAAACAGTACTTTGGCCCATACAAAGTGCTCCGTCAGCTGAGCGACGTGACTTACGAAGTGCTTCCGGACGGCTTTTCTTCTACTCGTCGTCAGCAGAAATCCGAGGTTGCTCATGTCGTGCGCATGAAACCGTAGTTTTCGCGAGAAAATTAGCGCACCGCCTACCGCATGTTTCTTGCTTTATTTCTGCTTTTGAATTCATCAAACTCGCATTTATTTTTTTAGAGAGGGGGGTAATGTAGCGTGTGCAACAGCAGCCGCTAGGCGGCAGCTCATCGAGAGTCTCGTGCGCGGACTGGAAGAAGTGGTCTCGTGGCGTTTTGAGAAGAAGCTGAAGTCGGCTGCTGTCTCTCAGTGCTCTCTGGACCTACTCTTCTGTGCCTTCTAGGTCAACCCCCCTATTAAAACCAACCTTCTGGTTACGGGCCTAAACGGCTACGTGACAATATGCATACCCCTTGCTCTCTTTCCGCGTTCACTCCTACCTTCCTCCCTTCCCTTACGACGCAATTCAGGTGTCCACAGAACAAGTGGGACAGATACTGCACCTTTCCTTTCCTGTGAACCAGTTATTCTAATTAATTGCCTAATTATTTTTTCCGACACAACATTACGTTCCCCTTTATCAATTTACACCACTCATTAACTTCCACCCCTTCTCAATTACTCACAACTGCTGCGGACACGATTTTGCTGACACGTTCTGCGGACAGAAATCAGTGAACATAGCGAACTAATTTTTTCGCATTAAAAAAATTCCCTGTGGCCATGAAATTGCGTACACAGGTTTTGGGCGCGCCAGAACAGGATTTTTCCCTCCTGGTGTAGTAATTGGCCGCTACCTCCTATGAATACTCTAACCCCCGACCCTCAGTCCCCATTGGCTGCGAAGCAAGTGACCACGGCGGCGGTCAGACCTGCAACGCAGCAATTGGAGCTAAGAATCTCTGGCTCCGGACAGGCCACCATTGGAAACTGACCCTGGCAACGTTTAACGCTAGAACTCTAGCTAGTGAGGGTAGTTTAGCAGTAGTTAGAGGAATTAGAGGGCGTCAAATGGAATGTGATAGCGCTTAGATAGGTTAGGAGGCCGAATGAGGGATATACTAAACTGAAGAGCGGACAGGTATTGTGTTATCGAGGTTTACCAGGGAGACGATAAATAAGATTAGGGTTTGATGTCTATAAGGATATAGCTGGTTATATACACGAATTTCATAGCATTAATGAAAGGGCGGCAGGCATATTAATTGGGCTTAATAACCGGCATAAATTGAAGATTGTGCAGGCCTACGCGCCTACATGTAGTCATAATCAGGCAGTCGAAAGCTTCTATGAAGGTGCAGAATTAACAACGTTGTTGCGGCTGTATGAAGACGGAAAGGAAAGTGCACGGGCCTGCTACTGGCTCTGTAGCTGAGCCATACCCGCTGCCTCATGCGGAAAGAGAAAATAGAGAAGAAAGAAAGAGAAAGAGAGAGAAAGACGCATGTCGCAACAGCTGTTATCCACCACCGAAGCGGTAGCGGTGCAATGACGGCCTACAACAAGTGCAACCGCCGATGACAGGCTAGCCCCGCAGCAAACGGCCGACACCTACCAGTCTCAGCCTCGTAGGGCCAGGAGCAGCCACCGCTGAGGTCTTCATTAGCAATGGGGAAAGTAAAGATAAAGACGCAGTATACTTTAGTAATGTGTGACTTCAATGTCAAGACAGGGAAAAAAACAGGCTGGAGACCAGGCAGTAGGTGACTATGGTATTGGTTCTAGGAATAGCAGGGGGGAGTTAATAGTTGAGTTTGAAAGTGCGATAACTTGACAGTCATGAATACCTTGTTTAGCAAACGGAAGAACCGGAAGTGGAGACGGAAAAGCCCTAACGGGGAGACTAAAAATGAAATTGACTTCATACTGTGTTCTAACCCCGGCATTACGCAGGATGTAGAGGTAATCGGAACGGTGCGATACAGTGACCACAGGATGGTAAGGTCTCGAAATAGTCTAGATCTGAAGAGAGAACGAAACAGATTAGTAAGAAAGAAGGCCATCAAAGATTTATCAGTGAGATGGAAGGCAGAAGAATTCAGAATCTCACTACAGAATACATATTCAGTTTTATTAAACGATGATGATGGTCTTAGCGTAGAAGCAATGAACAATAATTTCAGAGATATTATTACTTAGTGCGTGGTAGAAGTTGGCAGGATTGTTAGAGAGGATGCCAATTTGATTAAGAAAGTCAAAGTCTGAAATATTCTAACCCAACAGACGAGTAGCCTTCCCTTCCCTTTCATATTAGGCCTTATGTAACCGCTCCTATTGTGGCCCTGTTTGGGCTGATAGTATCTATAAATAAATAAATAAATAAATAAATAAATAAATAAATAAATAAATAAATAAATAAATAAATAAATAAATAAATAAATAAATAAATAAATAAATAAATAAATAAATAACATAGGGAAAATTGAGCATGCTAAAGAACGGGGACAACATTAAGCGATGAAGAGAAAATTAGGCATAGGCAAGAATGAGATGTATGAGCTAATTGGGACAAGGCGGGAAATGTCACCTTGACTATGGACAGGATAGTCAAAGTAGCCGAGGAGTTCTATACTGATCTATACAGCAGCCGAAGTAGTAAGGAGTCGGGGCAATAACGAGATAAACAGTGGTGAAAAACCCTCAGACTTCCACCAGTGACGAATTATGAGGTTAAGAAAGGTTTAGAAACTATGAAAAGGGGGAAAGCAGCTGTGGAAGATCAGGTAACTACAGATTTGTTGAAGGATGAGGGGGGGGAGGGGGGGAGGTGATATGGTGCTAGAAAAAGTGGCCACCCCGTATACGCGATGCCTGGTGTCATAGACGGTACCAGAGTCATGGATGAATGCTGGCATCATCTTAATTCATAAGAAAGGGAACGCTAAGGACTTGAAAAATTACAGGCCAATCAGCTTACTATCTGTTACATATCAGATGTTTACTAAGGTAATCGCTAACAGAATCAGGACAATCTCAGACTTCAATCAAGCAAAAGATCAAGCAGGTTTTCGGATAGGGTACTCTACTATCGATCATATCCATACCACCAACCAGGTGATAAAAAAAAAAAATGCTCGGAATATAGCCAGTCCTTATACATAAAATTCATTGATTACGAAGAAGCATTTGACTCAGTCGGTAGTCATCCAGACATTGCGAAATCAGGGTGTAGGTAAGCCATATGTGAAAGTACTGGAAGATATCTACAGTGACTGCACTCATGCTGGTGCAGCGGGCCAGAGCCGCTGCTGAGGCCAACGAGCTCCTGGACAGAGGACTGCCGACTACTGCTCTTCTCTAACCCACTACCCCTAACCCCAATTTTCCCCAATAAAGTTTATCAATCAATCAAAATGATTCTGTATAAAGAAACAAAATTCCCTTAAAGAAAGGTGTTAAGCAAGGAAACGATTTCCCCAGTACTATTCACAGCTTGTTTAGAGGAAGTATTCAGGGACTTGGAATGGGAGCAGTTAGGGATAAGGGTGGATGGAGAATACCTCAGTAATCTTCGATTCGCTGATGACACTGCCTTGCTAAGTAACTCGGGGGATGAACTTCAAATAATGATTTATAATAATATTAATAATAATTGGTTCGCAGGAAAGGAAATGCGCAATATCTGCCACATTTGTTCTGTGCACACCTGTACCCCGCCAAAGAGGAAGGGAGGAATATGGGAGTGAAAGTGGAAAGAGAAAGAGGAGCTGTAGTGGAGGGCTACGGAGTAATTTCGACCACCTGGGAATCTTTAACGCGCACTGACATCGACCTAGACAGAAATAGCAGAAAGGAAGGCTTGAAAATCAATATGCGGAAGACTAACGTAATGTTCAAAAGTCTAGGGAAGGAACAGCAAGCTCACAATAGGTAGCGAAGCACTGGAAGTGGTAGGCGAATATGTCTGCTTAGGAAAAGAAGTAACCGTGGATTCAGACCATGAAGGAGAAATAACTAGGAGAACATGTTAGTTGGTTTGCGGGGTTTAACGTCCCAAAGCGACTCAGGCTATGAGAGACGCCGTAGTGGAGGACTCCGGAAATTTCGACCACCTGGGGTTCTTTAACGTGCACTAACATCGTACAGCAACCGGGCGCCTTGCTTTTCGCCTCCTTCGAAAAGTGGCCGCCGAGGCCGTGATTCGATCCCGTGTCTTTGGGAACAGTAGTCGAGCGCCGTAACCACTGCGCCACCCCGGCGGGGTAACTAAGATAATAAAATAGGTATGGAGCGCATTTGGCAAGTATTCGCAGATTACGACTTGCAGCTTACCGGTATCGCTCAAGAGGAAATACGTAACAGTTGCATCTTGCCTGTACTCACCTATGGGGCAGAAACGTGGATGCTAACGAAAATGGTTCTACGTATTTTGAGGACAACGCAGAGGGCCATGGAACAAAAATGGTAGGTGTAACGTTAAGAGATAGGAGGCATGTAGAGCGGGTCAGGGAAATAACTCGAATGACATTCTAGTTGAAATCAAGAAAACAAAATGACATGACCAGGACATGTATTGCGTAGGTAGGACAGCCATTGGTCGCTTAGGGTAATAAATTGGATTCCAAAGGAAGGAAAGCGTAGCAGAGGGCGGCAGAAAGGTAGGTGGGTGGATGAGATGAAGTGCGCAGGAGTCGAAGTGGACGCAGCTAGCGCAAGACCGGGTTAATTGGAGGTATATGGGAGAGGCATGCGCCCTGCAGTGGGTATAGTGCGGTGGTAATGAAAGGATCTCAATAAAAAAATTTCGCTAATCCATCGGTGCGCTTACAATAACAATTAGGAAAAATAATCCGAAAATATAAATGAATAAACAGTGAACAATCAAAATTTTATTAAATAATATAAAATATATGTGTTTAGGTTATTAATCTATGGAGCTCGAAAATATATTTCAAAATCTTTTCACAGAGCACAGGAAGTTAGCAAAACATTCTCTTTTTAGAAAATCCTGTAAAAGTAAGAATTTGACGGTTTTACAGTGAATTTTAGATATAGAAAAATAAAATAAATATAACTTTAAAGTGCACTGCACATTATTTCCAGGTTTATCTGCACGGAAAATACAACCATGGCAAAGCGGTTCACAAAATACGCGATTTTTAATCACTTTGTTTTTCAAAGCATTAATTGCTTAGCACTCCCAGCCCTAAACTCAGAAATATTGCTAAAATGACCAAAAATGACTCTTTGAAGAGAATTTTCGGCAATCTGATTCTTTTTTTTTGTGTGACATACAAGAGCATGAAAATTTTCAGACAATTGCGAAACAGTTGAGCACGTCACATAAGCGACATTTGATAAGGCGTGAGTCTTTGGCACTGCGCCGTTTCTGCCCCACCCAATATGGCTGACACCGGCTTCACGTTTTGGGCGCTACTTCCACTCCACCAGTTTTTTTGTAACCTCCTTTGTTGGATCGCATTCAGGTGAAACCTTGCGACACCCTGTGAAAGCCTTGTTGGCTCAGCGACTACACTTCGCTGTTTTGACCAATAAACCCCTTACCGAAGGGACAGAGACGACTGTGGACGCATTAACTTGTCTGTTCTGTCCGGTCCTGGCATGACTGTCTTAGAAGGCTTTTTCGGAAGGCATACTTGCATGATCTGAAAATGAGCCGGGCACACCCGCCACCTCTCGCTCGCCAACGGCCTGTCGTGGCTAAGGCCGCCCCCATGGGAGCCACCAAGGAAGCAAACGTGCATCCGATGCTTACTGAAGAATGGATGAAGCACATCGCCATAAACGCAATAACTCTGGAGGATAAAAAAAATCTCTAGTCACTGTAACCACTCTTTAGCTCTGTGGGATGAATAATGGTTCCACAGCGTTGCCAGTTAAAGTCCTTACTTGTGTGATGCACGCTAGCAAATCTTCAGTCCTTTGTGACCTAGAAATGAAGCAATGACTCCTGGAGCAATTTTCCAGTTTCATAGTGCTGTGTCGTCATTGTCATTGAGTGCGCTCGTGTGAATCCTTCCCTGCTATGGAAGCCTTGAAATGAACGATGCTGTATCAGTCTAACTACAGAAGCTGACGTCTTACCTGGACCGACTTATTGATGAAATAAAGGGCCTGAAAGCCGAGCCAAACAACTAAACAATGAACAACAATAATTTACTTTTTCCAGTCAATAGCCCGTCTTAAAACACATTGACATGTCATTATTTCCCTGGGAACAGATATCGCAACTAATGGCCGATTCCCGTAAACAAGAAATAAAAGAACACGCGAAAGAAGACACTGGGCCAAGCGTGTGTAGTGTCTTTTGGGAGTTGTGTCCGCTTGCGATGAGTTATCGCAACTAGGGATCTCAGCTGCATGTAAATGAACATCCAGTATGAAAAAATGCTGATTAATACCTAATAAAGCCAGCGTGATGTTCTTCGCATATTGATAAGCATTGTTCAGGACTAGCGCGTCTTTTGCTTCTTTTTGTACTTTTTTTGGTATTTTGCTATATTTATCATGATCTTTTGTTCAGTACCTCTACTTTCGCTCCCCCCTTATGTAATAGCCCCACAGAGGCTCTTAAGGAATAATAAATGGAAATGATGAATAACTGATAAGTTATTATGCCGCCTACCGGCATTAAAAGGATACATTGTCTACGTCACCATCCACTCGGAATGGCCGCACAATCTTGAAATTTACAGCACGGATCATGATTTGGCGTCTAAAATATTCTCACTCATTACACGGAAGAAATATGAAAGCTTCTTGGAGTTATATGTGAGCACATCAGTAGCATTTGCTCGCACACACATTAGGTACCCTATGGCATTCCACAGATAAGATATGACATTAGTTCGATAACCAAGGGGAACTCAGTGTTATGGCGGTACTGCAGGACGTGAAAATAGACCGGACGATAGGGCGGGGTTAGAACATTTAGGGGCATTTATTGTTGCAGAACTTCCGCCTCTTCGTAGTTACGTAATGCATATGAACAGCAAGATCTTTCCCTTGGGTTTCGGTGGGACACTGCGTCGCTGTTCTCTTCGAATATCAGCTATCACCTAGACGCAGCTTCAGCTCTTTCCTAACGCACCTCCTTTTACCGAAGAATATCGAAGTACATGAACTTACAGAACCCTTCTAGAGAGATTCACGTGTTGCAACCTCACGGTTGGCGCATGATAGCCTTAGTTGCTTATGCGCCATAAAATGCAGCACAGCACAACACAACACAGCACAGCACAACACAACACAACACAACACAACACAACACAACACAACACAACACACGTTGCAATCAAATAAACGAAGGAATGTTTTGTTTTGTTTTACCGGAACAAAGGCGGCTGCTTGCAATATTAAAACTAATACCTGCCATATTTCCTCTCTGTTTTAAAACCTCGCACATAGAGGTGTTTTTTTTTCAAGCAAGCATTGAAATAATCCACACAGTCAGGCCAGAAGAAACCTATGCCAGGTGATCTGCCGTACGGAGGAGCGTATAAAGACAGTTCTGTCGAACAAAGTATCGTGTCTGCGTGGGCGGCTCCGGCAAAGAAGACAAAGACAGGCGGGAAGTTAACGAAGTCTACTTTGCTTCTTTTATTTTGCCCAACGTGATCACACTCGGCGAGAACGCTAAGGTGCCCATTCTGTGCAAGTACATTCACCCATCGTGCTCCAACAAGAGAAAAGCAACCACCCTCGTAACCCCAATACTGTGCTCGGCCGCAGTGCCCATGAACACTGCAGTGAAGCTTCTCTCTCGATACACTTGTGCTCAGTGTCCTACGAAGACACTTGCGTTGCCCTTTACCAAGACCGCCAAGTCGACAAACAAGATGAACGTCGGAGGGTCGTGCAATGCGAAGGTGAGTGTGTACAGTGTTAAGGGGAGGCGGTGGATATACAGGCGCGTGTTCATCGCGTCTGTCGTGTATAAAAAATCTCCGCGGCTAGACATTGTGGCTGGCTAGGAGATCGGATATAGAGACAGGAGTTCGACGTATACATACTTTGGCTCTACGCCGGTCAAGCAGTCGCTTAACGCTTCACCGAACCTTCACGGCCTCCCAGTAAACATCGAGCAGAAGCTATCCCTTGTCTTCGTTCTTTGCTACTTGTGCTACGTGGCTTCCATTTTTCCTGTTCGCAAGATTTTAGAAGTGCACACTCCACGCGGAAGGAGTTGATCGACCTATTTCTTACTGCCCCTTGTAATTCTGTGTGCTCATAATGACCCATGATTTCTTAACATGTACAACGAACTTACGACTAAAGTGCTCATTTATAATCTTTAGACCTTAGAAAAAGACACACCAATTAAAAAGACAACTTCTCGCGTTATCTAATGAGTTACCATTTCCTCAAGATGTCACAGAGCCCACTAACAAACAAAAGAACTCTTTGATCGAATATTTAGGGGAATCTTTCAAGGTGCAGTGGATTTGTAATAAGGGAGCAATTACTCATTGAAATCCACCTCTAGATATTCGATCAACACTGTTTCCATTTCGAGTTATTGTTCAACTCCCTCTCGCCGTGCCATCAGGTCTGCTGACTGTCCTAGTTAGCTCAGTTGGTAGAGAGACTGCTCCGGAAATGCGGTGGCCCCGGGTTCCAACCCGGACCAGGATGAATTCTTCTTTAACTACGAATATTCTGAGAAAGCTGTATAGCTTTCTTTTGCAGCCGTATGGCTGCGTTTTGGTGGATGTCAATGAGTAATTACTCCTCTATTATAAAAGAACACTTCGGTGGAATCACATTGGAAAGAATGATGTGCAAGTCGGAACGATTTAAAAGTGATCGCCATGTTAGAATATAGTTAGTGACTAATAACCAATGTAGAGTATTAACGAGAAACATTGTTTATTTCTAATTAGGTTCCTTCACTTGACTCATTTATCTCTCTCGCAGAAAGATGATTACTTTCAATTTATGTTGCTAATAAACATTGTTAATTTCTAATTAGGTTCGTCCACTTGACTCATTTATCTCTCTCGAAGTCAGATGATTACTTTTAATTTTGTGTTGCTAATACCTGTACATCCGCCTTTACAGCATGTTCGAGGGCGAACGGAGCGGAGGCTGCAGAATGATTCTCGCCGTTAATATAACTAGTAGACCGCAACGAGAGATTCACTAAAGACAAATCGGGTCCCAATGTAACACAGCCAACATCTCGGGCAGCGAGCTGCACAACAATTATGACGACGATATTGTACAGGGTCGTCCATTCTTAGGGGGAACGCGAGAAAGAGGTGGTCGCTTTCTTTGAATCGCCATTGTATCCGTCCGACGCAGTTGCGTTCAGAATGGAGCGACTACGTCTTAACGTGTTCACCCAAAGAGTGTATGGAGGACCCTCATTTGGCGCGGGACGCGCAAGCACGATGTGTACAGAAACACAAGTGTGTGTTCTTTTCAAACGTCTTTCAACTTCAATCCTTGCCCCAGAACGTCGCTGCGACTGAGGCGTCTCATAACTAGCGCATCAAGACAACAAGTGTACTAAAGACACCCACGAATTAACAAATAAAAATGATACAGGGCACGGAATCATCAATATGCTAACTGGATTCCAAGACACACAGCGAACCGCTGCGACTACGAGAGCTGCAGCGGATTAGTACTTAGGAAAGAGGTCCCGAAATGCCTTTTTCGGCTCCTTCCACCTTTTGTGGCATCAATAACACTTGCATTGCGTCACCATAACGTAATGCCTCCATTGGTCGCTTCTTGTGCGCGACAAAAAAATTGAACTAGATTCGTCAGCGCATTTTCAAAAACCGAAGATAGGAAGGAACAGGACAGCCGCTTTGCGCATGATTACTACAGGGCCAATGACTGCTTCTGCTGGTCGCTGCGCTGTAAGCCAGTGTGCAGCACGCTGCAACAGCTGTGCCTCGATGGCAGGAAACTACTCCGCCTGCGAAGGGTGTTACGAGGCCCCTCAAAGTTTCTTAAAGAAGGTACGGCTCTGTGACACAACGTAGTATTGTAACATGGTGCACATCGTTTAAACTCGTGTGCGCATGCCTCGGTTAAAAGTTGGTGCGTGGCCACCTAGTGAATGCGCAAGTTCGAAGTTTTGGCGCGTTTTGACTCAGCTAAGCGCGAACGATGACAAATGTAAGTCGGCCATAAAGGGCGCGAGTGTTTTCAACAGCTGAAGAATGGAAAAATGGCCATGACGGAAGTTCGAGAAGAAATGAAGGAGCTTCTCGTCACAATGTGTTGCCGCGAATAGTGTTGTGTAAAAGGAAACAGAATTTGAGTGTCGATGTTTCGTTCGTAGTCTTTTAGGCTCGCATAGTATCTGAAGGCAGTTTCAACAGAGATACCCTACTCGTCAAGGAACTAAAGAAATAATCCTAACATGCAATGTAGCATAAATACTATGTTCATGATTCCACAACCATTTTACAAGTTTCCCATGTGCGGTGCTGCGAAGCTTTAAAATTTTGCACTCTAGCTAACATCGTTTTGAATATAACCCTTGTGCCGCCTTAAAGTTGTTGAAATTCTGATTCAAATAAGGCTCAAGCTCATATATATCTGTTCAGAATATGTGGTACAGTACAGTGCCTTAACAAACTCTCAAAGCTTGCACGTAGGAAACCGGGGCAGGTTTTATTTGTAAGCATGAGAGCGTCTTTGTCAGGTCATTAGGCGTCTGTATACATCTTCATAAGGCTGCCTAGGCCGAAGCTGCCACCAGAAATTTAAGCAGATAAGATTACGAAACTGATTTAGAGGAAGAGAAGACCAAGTTCAATGTTTGCACCCCGAAAACAAGCGCCGATCACGAGGATCGGGGACTTCGACTTGTTGTTCGTGAACTAAAATTTGACCAGAATCAAGTGTCGCATTGCACACAACGTTTTCTGCAATCACTAAAAAAAAAAAAAAAAAGTGCGGGCGAGGTACCTGAGAAAGGATTGATCCTATAGCGGCTCCTTTATTTTCCAAAGCGGTGCATAATAGTGGGTGTCCACTTTTTATATCAAACTGTTAACGCGAATGAGTATCACACGTCGCGTGATAAGTGTTATACGCCGCATGATAACAAATATCATACGCTGACAGTATGATGGTGCTTATCGTACATCGTATAAGCGAGTTCAGTGCGTAGTAACAGATAGATCAGCTGTGGATACTACAGGCGAAGGTGTGTGAACTGGTTTGCTAGCCAGTGTTCTGCCTCTGACGATACTCTGTACGACGTGCTACATTACGCGGTGCATTTTACGCGCACGGGGCGGTGATAATGCCCGCTTCGGGTGGGGCTTCAGTTTGCCGTGTCCAGGAAAGCTCACTTGACGTGTATTGAAATTAATCTGACTAATTTGCAATACGCGTTTAGGCGAACGACAGGACAACTGAGATTGTTCTTTAGTGCCTCCAACAGGCAAAAAAATACTGCAGTTCTAACCAGTTTGCGGAGGTCTGCTATGATACGCTCTCGAATCTTCTGTAACTTACACTGAACCACGCTGCACCCCAACAGAACGGCAGCATTTCTCCAGGGCCGGTAATAATTGAGGCCACATTCGTTTAGTACGTACGCTACCGCATTCTCGACATAAACTGCAAACACTCTGTCTGCTGCAAAAATAACTACGGTGCGCTAGAAAACAAAACAAAACCAAAAACAACGTGCGCTTAACGTGTTCACTTCATAGTGCGGCATGAAGCTAGTTAACATTTGTGCTAGTTCTAAGAAAATACACAAAAAAAAAAAAAGAAACAAAGAGAAAGAAATAAGGAAGGTGAGGCTGAGAGCAGATGTCGCTAAACTTTGCATAAGCCGTGCCACTTAGCCTCCTGATTGCAAGCTAAGAAACAATTCTTTTTTTTTTTTTTTTTTTTTTTTTTTGCGGTTATACTTAGACAAGTGCGACAACAGGCTTCTACAAAGTGCGCCAGCAGGCAAACGCAGGCCCATCGGCACGACATTTACTAGACGGCAACGCAAGCACAGCGGGCCACTAAGATTTGCGGCCGAGTTCCTAAAACCCACGAAACTTCTTTAGCCAGACGCCTTTCAGCTTTTCTTCGTAGAGAGCGCTGCAAGGTCGGAGGAAAGAAACAAAAAACGTGATCGGGAGTTTTACGCTCTGCAACTCTACGAAGGATTCGGCTGCCTCAGAAGCAGTCGCTGAGAGAATGTGTCAGAATGGGCTGCGCTCTAACCGCGCTGCCAATTTCACGCACCGTCAGTTGCGGTCCTCCAAGTGGGACCTCCTAAGAAACATGGCGCGCTAACTCCAATGGCTTCGCCTCCTGGCCGGCCCTGCCCTGCACGGCTGCCTCTCCGCGCTTCGGGTCGTTCCTTCGTTCTTCTCGCGTCACTTGCAGCTCCAGACCTACAAAAGGAACGCTGGTCGCCGCTTGACGAACATCGAAAGCAAAGCCATTTGTTCACGAAGGTGTGTGGAGCAAACTTGTCACGCGATATTCGTTTACGCCCTACTTTTGTTCATGTGCGCGCGTGCTTGTGCGCAAAATGAAATAAAATACCAGTGGAAAAAGAAAGGAAAAATAAGCGTACCCTGACTCAGGTCCGGCTGGCTACGCAGCTCGTTGGAAAAGATTCCGGAATAGACGAAGAAAAAAGTGGACTGCTGACAGTCCATGGACGCGTGCATTTATTCATTTGTGCGCCCGTACCAGTGCAAAGAATAAACGTGCAAAAAAAAAAAAAGCGTCATTCCGGGAAAGAAGGCGACCTGCGAGTGGATTTACAGTTAAACTGGCAAAAGTGCAAACACCCTTATGTGGTTGATGACGCGTACCATTGTTATTTTTGAGAGGCACCGCGGGGGTTCCTACCTGCAAGAGCAAGACCCCCTCAATGCTCTTCCCCCTGCTGCCCTCTCCGCTTGGCGATGTCGTCAGTGTGCGTCAGTCTTCCTCCCCGCGCGCATAGACTCGGAGTAGAGAATCAAGGGGTAGCAAAAGCTCGACATTCCCGCAAAACTAAAATAATACAATGACTGCCTTCCTGGGTTGTTACTCATATATGTTGGCATCTGTTTCGACTTACGACTGAGTAGATTCACCTGTCAGATATGCATTTATTTTTTTTTCTTCTGTTTGCTGCTAATCACTCATATCTCAGTATCTTTCTTCAACTTCGAAAACTACGGTCGGTATACTGCCACATTAATGGACAAGCACGGTTCTTGGAGAATCACACCTCTGGCCCACTATAGCATTCCGCGATGAAGTGAAGAGTTCACAGCTGCTCTCTCCTGATAGGTCTCCGTTTTCTACCTCCCAAAAAACGGTTTTCATTCCGGTAGCCCTTCTACCACCTTTTGGCCTGCAATCTTAATCTTAATACGGGTATATGCATGATTAGGTTAGGATACCTTGCCCATTGTTGACGTGACCGGGGAGAAAGGCACTAGTTTCATCGACCGCATCCTCTTTGAGACTATACCGTCATTTTGTTGCGCACGGTCTGCATTCTCTTTTTTAGCGAAGCTTGTAATAAAACGCGAGAGCTGTGGCGAGGAGTTGTCGTTCCGTTTCGTTCCGTTAGCTCTTGGACTGAAGTCGACATGTGTGTTGGACACTGTAAGTTCATGAGAACCTGTGCCTCTTGTAGTTAGGGATAGAAGTTGGAGTGAAGATGGACTTGAGATGTCGCAGGATTTTAAGGTAACGAAGTTTTGCGAGAGAGCTCCACGATATGTGATCGGCTGTTTACTGCCTTCAACGTCTTCAGTCCTTTTTGGCCCCGGATGAATAGTCCGGTTTTAAGAAAGCTGCGCATTTGCAAACCATAGCCGGGATAAAAAAAAAGAGTCTCCGATTCCTTTCGACTTCTTTTCACCTTTTGTCATTAACCCACGTAAAGCTACGTTTTCGTTGTGGCAGAAATCAGCTGTTGATTGAGGCGCATATAAGGGCTCAGATTGAAGGAAAGAGGAAAAAAAAAATATTAGAGTATTAAAAAGTTCTCACATAATACTACTCCATGCGTGCTTTGAGGATGTCGTTGACAAAAGGATAAGTATTGCCACCTGCACTTAACACTAAGCGAAAATGTTAAACTACAATCAACTAAGCGTAGCTTGTAGCTTTAACGCTTTAACGCTTGACCGCGAAATAATGCGATATATATCCGCAAATTTAACTATATACGCGGAACATGGCAACAACATTCAGAAAAACCGGCCACCAAAAATAAAGAAGACACTAAAATATATTATGCTTTAGTAGGTTGTTCATTTTAACTTTTTATTGAGGCCGCCATAGTGCGCGCTTTGTTTTGCCCATAGTACAACCCGTCATTATATAGATAATGCATGGTTCCTTGTCTCTTCAGTTGCTACAATACTTGGTGATATCCAGAAACCGATTGTGGTTAAGCGGGCAGCTTCATAGAAAAGATAAACAAACGAACAAACTCTGGTCTCTCACAGTTACGTGTCCGAAATAAGCGACTTAACAATAACTGCTGCAAATTCATGAAATATGAAAATGTACACTTCCTTGAAATACCAAAACCTTAGTGCAAAGTCTACAAGAAGTATGGCCCTTAGTCGTAAGTGGTAAATATGGTGATGCTATCGACGACAGGTGGCACATATCTAATTTTGCTTTGATTTCATAGCTATGTGTCATGATGGTTTTATACGGGTGATATGTGCTCTAGACATTGTAGCAGCTCTGTCTCTTCCGTAAAGTAACGCGCCTTCGCTGCTCTACATTCCAGGAGTCATCGAAATCGCAGGACGAAGTTTATGCCTGTGGCTGCTTCATCGAGCGTATTAGACATGTTGATGTTTCGAGGTTTTTTCCTAAATGGTTTGCGCGCTATATCGCATTATGCCGATGTGAAACAGCTCGGAACCCGGATGTGTGACCCTTCGAATCAGAGAGACAGGTAGGAGAGTGCACGACAGGGGAGAGATATTATAACTACTCTATTCTAAATTAATTCCGGTCTTTTCCGGTTCAAGCGACGCCAACCTTATATCTCCTAACAGGGGCCAGCGAGATAGCTTGCTGACGGAAAAACGCGTTGTGATGACCACAGGCATTCAAATTCCCGTTTCGAATGTTGGACAGCCAGCAAAGCTGAAATTTTAGGGTTCTACAAAATTTTGCTGTTGAACTACGCGGTGAAGAATGGTGCGAATAATAAATATCGAATCATCACTGTTCTACACAAAATTTTCTTACCAACGTGTCTCTGAAAACAAAATTTTAGTTGGACAATGCCGAAATTTTTTACATTTACTAGTTATACTTAAAAATTTCTGCCATGCTAGGCAATGACGACAAAGTTCTTGAAGATTTGGACTATCGTCCACTATATTAATAAATGGCTATCACAAGCGCCAAGAGAGCCTGTGACGATACAGGCCGAAACAGGTTTTACGTGTTCGCTTTGGGGAGTTTATGCAGGTATTCAGGTGGTTCAGGTGCAGTTTACGGAGCAATGTGGCTATATTGATTGCTTTACTTGATGAATAAAGCTTACTCGAATGGGTCAGCCCGAGAACCAGAGATTGAAATAAGCGTGTAATGCGTATAGGGGGACGAGGTGGAACTTTGGCAACCAAACGGAGACCAAGACAGGGGGTGACGCATATCTGCAACACAACCATGTGGAGATCGAACGTCGTAGTTCATTCACACTTGAGGTACAAGTAGCGCCTGTTTATTTTAAACTTGTGCTTTTGGGGTGTCAATCTGTCCTGCCTGCGGCATCTATTCAGGGCCCGAGAACAAGCCAAGGGTTCCAGTATCAGTAAGAAAATAATATTGCGTCTGATTAACAAAAAGAGCAGAAAGATTTAGCAGACCTTAAAACGGAAGCTGATCGGGAATGTAGAGCGATGTTGTCGTTCACGACTACTTAGCTGGCTCAAACGCAGCGAAGACCGAGAAAAGAAGAGACAGGATATTTACCGTTGTCGTCTCGGCTTGCACAGAACTAAAAAATAAATAAATATAGGCGCTTTCTAGAAGTTCGAGCACATTAAAAGCACTAATGCCCTTCATTGCGTCTTGACTCTCTCATGTGCTATCGCAGCTGCGATGAAAACATATTGCATCTGACACACACACAAGCATGTGTTATTTCATTTAGCACGTCATGGTTAAGAAAATACGGGAATTCTAAAAAAAAAAATTACTGCATCAAAGCAGTCAATTGGAAACCTTACATCTCCAACAACGCAATATGTTTTCACGTGGGTCACAAAGGAGATATTACGGATTTCTCATAATCTCAGTAATAAAGGGCGCTAAGGCAAAAAGAAAAAGTATAAGACGTTCTCAGTTCCATATTCCACGTAACCAATATTCTGTGTTCGTAGTCTCATTAGCTACACTTAAAGGCTTGCAGTCCAAAAGCTAAAATTGTGATATCGGGTAATAAACAACAAGCATATTTTGTGAATCACGAATAGAATATATATCTCTAAATCAATTTCCGATTTATTTAATTTTAGACGGGAGATGTCCGCCTTAATGAATACGCAGGTTTTCGGCCAGTAAACTGTGGCCGTATAAAAAGGCCTAATTGTGAGAACAGCATAGAAGCACCACATGCCAACATTTTGATCTTACCTTCGAAATGCGCACCGTTCTGCATCGCAGTGCGACTAGGCTGCTGGCAGCTAGCGCTTCCGCTAAGCGCTCTAGGAAACTGAGAAGTGTGTCGACAGTATCCGATGCTACATTCACTGGAATGTTTTGGCTGCTGTCCAAAGCAACCGGATAAGCAGGTTGCGTGATATTACGAACACCGACAAGGAGCAAGGCATAACTGAATGTAAACGCGCTTCAATTGGAGAAGAACCACGACATCTATGATTCGGACATAAACGCTTTCATGCAGTAAGCTCACATGTTCATTTTGGGAATGGATGAGCTTAGAGAAAGAAAACGCGGCGGGGCCGAGTGACGTTCCACTAGGATAATGTTCCTTTTGTACATAAATTTCAGGGACAAAGTTTTGGCAAAAATGCCGTTTTTAAGAATTAAAAACAAATGTTAAGAGCCCAAAATTTCTCGCACTTTTCCGCGGTCTGGATTTTTGATAACGCTAAAAAAGACAGAGAATAGGGATTTCTGGGTCGAACAGAATTTTTTGGTACAGTATAGAACATCAATGGCTGGGGCCATTCGCGACCGCAGTCATCATCGCTTTAACGGAACAGCCTATACACGGCCTAAGTATAATGCAACTGCCAGTAGCCTTAGTCCTTAAACCGTATATCAAGGCATCGTTCCTGTCGTGTATCTGTGATTTTACCTCCGAAAAGGAACTGAGGGAGAACTGAGAAGATCATCTCTGAAGCCTTATAAAGAAAAGTGATGCTTTAAATCTCGCTGTGATGTAATAAACATTGCGTTTGTCGAAGTGGGTTACTCTGCTTTACTTGATATTTTGAGGTCGTTAAGAGATATTAGATAGCTCCTAATGCAGGCTGTAAAAAGAGAAGAAAACCTACTACTTCAAACACACACTGGATAATTCTGATGGGCAAAGTTTGTGTCAGTCGAAGCTTGCAACATTGCTTCATGAGCAGCGTCACGAAAAGTTCGGTTCGGACTTCTCTCAATGTCGTACAGCTAATAAGAAACAAATAACTGGAAACAAAAAGAGTCCGCCATCTCGCCGCCATCAAATCGGACATTCTGATGGCACTGGAATAAATGTAGCGTGTCCTTAACTAGAAATAAATAACCCCTGTGAAAGGACAGAAGATGGAAGGAACTGTTTAAACTGCTTCGTCATGCCTCGATGCAGTCGCTACACTTAGAAAGAAAATCCCGTCAGTCTTTTATAACGAAGCAACTACGAAGATAAAATGGGCCGATGTTGCACTAACAAAAAGAAAGTATCATTTGCACTGTGAACGCTGAGACTGATTTTTCGCCACAATGCCTTAATGCGGTGCTCGCTTCCGGATTGCGCTGTATGTGTGAAGAGGCTCGATAAAATAAACATTGATCACAACGCCGGGTAGCTTGGCGATAACTCAAAGAGACATTCCTCAAACAGTCGCCATGGGGGACTCGCTAGACGATTCGATAAAGCGGTCCAATAGCTAGAGCGTAAATGTCGGAAGTGCCAAAAATGAGAAGTGAAGATTTCTGCACGAGGTAGCTGCAGAGCCCGGATGTGTGGTGTGCCTCTCGCCAGTGCCGAGCTTCCTTTTATGCCAGCCATGCATCATCTGAGATGCTCTCGAAGCCACTGCGCCACCGTCAGCTTTCGAAGGGTGCTGAACGAATACAAATAAATTTTTTTTCTACGTGAATAATATTGTACACGACGCTCAAGAATACTCAACGGATACGAGCTAATATCTCCTCTCTAAACTGTCCTATCGACTCTCACATTCCTAAACAAACTGAGACACTAAAGAACGCGTCTTGCAGAGCCGAAACCTCTTGACCATCGATGTTCCTGTCACGCGACTCGGAGCTCATCCACAACACAGTCAACACAAGGAGGCGGTCGTATTCTCAACATCTTGCTATGAAAAGTTCCCGGAGAATTTCTGTATACAAGAGTTATAGTCCGACTAGTTTCGCCGTATACAGAGGCAGTTTCTGTAGGGTCTATAGGCTGAGTAGAAGCCGCTCGTTTTACTGTTGGTCCTGTAGCGATTTTCCATGTCAAGGACTAGCGGCAAGAAATGGTGCCTAACACAGGTCCGCCTGCAGGCTCTATCCCAAGTTCCTCCGAGACTGTAGCAAAAGCTGGGAGATTTGGGTGCCCCAACCATGTTCATCGGTCACCTGCTGTGTAACTGACGCAGCGCGTGCAGTACCATCACGCGGGCGCTCAAGCTCCGGTCTGCCGGAATTATCATCCAGCATAACACTGTGGGCTATGCCCTGAAATGTAGCATGCCGTAAAGGGAAGCAACGCCCCACAAAAGGTGAACGCTAGTGTTTGTGGTGGAGCCGACTTATATACACACATTACAGTCCGTCGCACTGTAGACAGAACGAAAACGTCTGCACTTTGGAGTGTTGTATATGGCGAGCGCTGAATATGTTTGGCGCTGTCATCACTGAGCACGCTTGTTCTGCAGCGCGTGAGCTTCCCGTACTCAAGGCGTGCCTTCATCGTGGTGTTGTCTTCGGAAGACACATCAGTTGTCACAGACAAAGCCAAACCCGCATGCCTTATACACAGAAACACACACGCGCTGAGTCCTTCGCGTTCGCTGAATGCAAACGAGAAGAGTGCGCGGTCGCTGGGCACGTGCACCACGAAATGTCGGTTTTCCCCACGCTTCCACACAACACGCCGTACGTCACTACTATTGTCGCGTGACCCTAGAAAGAACAGTCCGCGCGTGACGACGTTCCCGACGAGGAGCGGGCCCTCAGCCTCGCATCGCGTCCCGGAGTGATCTGCCTGCCGGGCAGTAGTGTGCGGTAATGCTTGGTCCACGAAGAGTGCGCGCCCGCCCGGCGATCACGGCGAGGCTCAGGATATGGCGTCGTACGCAGGCGGCGGCGTCTCTGTGTCGCGTGCCTTGTACGTCTGCGCCAACGGGCAGCGCAGCGCATCCAGGTAGCAGGGCGGCGGGTCCTCGGCTGCCAGCGCAGCGCACCGGGCGGCGCTCAGCTGCTGGTGGCCGGCCAGCCGGTATCCCGGGTAGCGGGGTGGAGCGCGCGCCGCCACGCGATACGGCATGGCCCGCAGGAAAGGCAAGCCTCGGCTCGACGGCCGCCCGGCCTGCGCAAGAAGCACGTACATCACGACACGTGCGTACGGCGGCGCATCACATACCACCGTCTCCTCTCCCGTTACGGCGCGGTTACGTACACTACCGGCGCGTATGGTTCAGTGGAGACAACCTTTAAATGTCACGCACTTATTTTTACGCTTATTGCGAGCTATTCAGATGTGCATTGCAGGAGCTCTGCACAATCCACTATCGTGGCATCTGTGACGTCATGTGGAAGCCACATGTACGTAAGCCCAATCTGCTTTAGTTCACACTCAGGCGTGAGACAAGTAGAACAGAAACTTAAATGTGGGCCCGAATTTTCTTTTTTTTTTTTCAGGGCGCAGGTTGCCATTTCTATGGTTACGAAGCAGGATTTCCTCGAGACTCGCTTACGCTTTCAAATCAACGCAGTCTAAACAACCTCACCTTATGAGGCTTCTGTAGCGACCCCTCAACGACGGCATGCATGTTGCCAAGAGTGATCAGCGCACACTCAAGCCGATAACCAGGCAGGCGTGTTTATGTTCCTTCGCCTTTTACGAAGGTTGCTGCTTAATCAAAGGCATGACATGCAGGGCTTCGCACTTTCTTTACGCTAGAGTATGCTTTGTCCAAGAGCGTCTTATTTCGCCAATGGAGTGGTTATAAGGGGTGTTCCCACCTTGCTACCATTCTAGCCTCTTTATATACGGCCATTCTTTGTTTTGACCCCGCTCCTCATTCTTCTTCCTACCTACTGCAGTGGCTCAGCAGAGTTTTGTTACAGAGACCAACACGTGGCCGCTTTTTGATGTCAGCGGACGTTAAGAATCCGGAGATATCGAAATTAATCCGGAGACAATCGCCCCTGCCGGCATCCATCATATAGCCGAAGTGTCGTTTCTGGCCCCACATAGTCGCGCACCGTGTTTATTCACCTTTCTTTTCTGTGTACCTTATTAGGTCTGCCACCCCATCGAGAGCTCGCTGAGTGGCAGACCTTTTAAAATTGACACGCGCAGTAGATGGGACTGACCCTGGGCGCAGCCTCCTCGTCGTCGTCGCTGCCGTGTGCCCTGCTGCGCGATCGCACCAGCGCCATGGTGACGCAGGAGAAGACGAGCAGCAGGAAGAGCGCGAAGGCGAACAGGAAGAGGCGTCGCGTAGAGTCGGCGTCCCTAACGTACACCACCACGGGCACGGACACCGGCAGCAGCAGCACCAGGCAGCGCAGGAAGTTGCGGTTGAAGCCCACCGGGTTGGACTTTTCCTCGTCCTCAGTGCCCTCCTCCACATCATCGCTGCCGGCCGGAGGGGACGACGGCTGCTGTTGTTGCTGCTGCTGCTCTCGCTGCCTCTGTTGCTGCTGCTGGCACGCGCGGCAGTCGTCGGCGGACACTGGCTCCATGCCGCGGGCAGGATCATCCCGGGCCGGAGCGGAGCCTCAGGGCGCCTCGGCTGTGCAATAAGTGCGAAGGGATCTGGTAAGGCTCTTGAGCGCTCACGACAGGAAAATTCGAAAAACAGAGAAGCAAGGCACACCGCTGTGGCGACATAGTGGTTTGAGCATCCGTATCGTACGCTGGAGATGGGGGGTTCCATCCCCTCTGCCGCAAGGTATGCACAGGTTTTCTAGTGAATGTAAGTTTTGGCCTGACCTAGTTAGTATTCAGCTTGCTTACGCAGAGGTGCTTATGAAATGATGGGTCTTCGAAAAGGTAGTGTGCGGAAAAAAGACTTTAGCCATGACGGCTTTTGGCCAAGTTGTTGTTCTGTCATAAAGACCGAAAAGCTATATTATGATAAACCCTAAAAAAAAATCCCAACAATAGCGAAAATTGAAGCGCTAACGTTTACTAGGCTTTATTCGACGTGCACGTGCTCTTTGAGAAAAATGACTCAATGGACAAAGGGTGTAAAGGGAGTCATCAGCACCAACCCGAAATTCACAGATGATCAGGGCAATAAATGCAGCAGAGTATAGCGTTATTGCTTCGCCTGGACAGAGCAGCCGCTAAAAATAGAATATCACCCTCAGCTCAGAATTCATAGTACTAAATTTTAGCCATGCAGGAAAAATGTTTTTTTTTTTTAGAATAATCTTCGCTACCCACTGATTAAAATTTGGAGGACGCTTAAGCTTCGCCTTCAAGAGTGGAACGCGATAGCGTTATTGCACCTCGTTCGCCACCCACTCATTCGCTCGGTATGCTCTTGAGTCACACAAAGACATAGTTTTCATACTCAACACTTCTAAGTGCACTGTACAACTTTTTTCTAATTATTTGTTCAAACAAGTGCTTCTCACAATCTACATTATCACACTGTGTTGTGCACGCTACAACGTTTCTTGCTCCCGTGTTCCTTTAGCGTTCACACGCACTGAGTATGTCGGTCAGTCACACATCGCAGGGGACGCTTTCCCAGCAGAAGCGCTACGGCGCAGCGATCACGTCAGAGGCGTCCGGCATCAGACGCTGCACCTAGCAATCGCGCTGGGAGCGGAAAGAGGAGCCGCGTCGCCTAAACACCACTGTTCGAGTGGCGCACGCTGGATGTTGGAAGGGGAGAGAGCGGGAAAATTTATTAAACGCAAGGGTATTGAGGCATCCTCGCACCGGTACCCGCGCGGCCCGAAGGGGAGAAGCGGGTGAGCGAATTGATAGTGATCTAAAGAAAGCAAAGACGCTTGATTCTACAACCCGTGAGGGTGCACGGAGAAACGTCAGGGGCGAGTGGCGCACCACGTGTCGGGGCAGCGCCGCACATTGCTAGGAGGGGGTCTTCTGTGTTTGCCGCAAGATGGCTCTGCATGTGCGCAGAGCGCAGAAGAAATGTAGCGGAAACGTACTTCGCTACTCGTGTAACTGCGACTTCTGTAAGTAACATGCTCATAATTACCGATGTACACCGATGTACACCACAGTATAATTATAGTATAATGTTCTACGGCAAGTTTCTAAGGCAACACCGCATTCACTAGAAGCGCTTTTGTACCGCTTTCAAGCATCGAACTCGTGGCCGAGTCACTTCTACTTCCGGCCACCGGCGTGTACGGACGCAGAAGCATGAGCTCCGGCGGAGCGGCGTTTGCGGCCCAGGCCGGCCGCGGAAACAGGTTTTTTGACGCTTCGGCTGACGAGTATCAGGTGATTCTGCCAAGTTTGCCAACCGGGCGCATTGTGCTTAATACTGTTTTCATGCATGGTGATGTGAAGGCTCGACCATACCGAGTTGAAGACTTCAGGGACGCGTTGGTTCTTCTTGGATTGCTCCCAGAGGTGGTCGCCCTGGGGGCGTACCAAATGAACCACGTTTGGGCAGTGACGTTTAAAGACGCCGAGGCCACACGTAAGCTGCTCGCTGTCAGTGATGTGAAAGTGAAGGACCATCGCTGTGTAATCGTCGACCCCAACGACCAGGGCGTCCGGTTAAAGATTCACTGGCTGTTGCATGGCGTTCCTGACGAAGACGTGCGAGTCGCACTGTTGCCGTATGGGATGGTGTCTGACATCGCAAGGGAAAGGTGGCGCGCACAAGGCGTCACCGACAAAGGGTCAACTACGCGCACCGTGTCCCTAAAGCTGAAGACAGGGGTGAAAATTGACGACATCCCACACCAGCTGCGAGTTGCCGGTGAGCCAGCGCTCGTCGTCGTTCCGGGCAGGGCTCACCTGTGCCTTCGCTGCAAGACGACGGGTCACATCCGGAAGGAGTGCCAGGTTCCGCGCTGCGCTCGTTGTCGTCGTTTCGGCCACGACGAACCGCAGTGTGTAAAGATGTATGCAAACGTCGCAGGGCCCGTGAGGAACGACGACATGTCGGAACACCTCATGGACGAGGCGGATGCGGAAGAAGCAGCTAAGGAGTCAGGCACCAGCTCAGCAGAAACAACGGTCACTCCCCCCTCCCCAAACGCGGACGAGGTCAAGGAACAGGGTGTCAAGAATTTGCAAGCGTGTTCCGTCGGCGTCGCGGACGCTAAGGTGGCCAGCAGCAGCAACTCAACTGGGGACACGGAGGTCAGTCACAGCACAGTATTCATTCATGAGACAGACAGCATGGTCGAATCTGAGGCAGCGAACTCGGCAGCGGTAGCGAAGCGGACACACGACGACACGGAGGACCGAACACCAGGTCACGAGAATGCAGACGTCGAAGGACCGCCGACAAAGACTTCCATAGCGGTACGGCGGGCGTCCTATCGGACTAGGTCGAACTTGTTAGAGAAAAGAGGGGGGGCTGCATCGCTCCCACCTCAGACTTAACACCTGACACCATGGAGGGGTGCTCGGCCACAGACATCACTAAAGGTATGACCATGCTCCCGGGTGTTCGTTCATCACCAATGATTTGTCTAGACAAAGCCATTAGATTCGCGACTATTAATGTTCGAGGGCTCGCAGCAAGGCGCAAGCAAAATCAACTGTTTCGTTTGGTTAGCGAGCTGGAGCTAGACGTCATCGCGATTCAGGAAACTAAAGTTGATGGTGAAGAAGAAACCGGGAGAATGGTTAGCCTTTTTACTTCAAGATACAATGCCGTTGTAAGTCATGCAGTTGGAGCAGCGGCTGGTTGTGTGCTGTTTGTGCGTCAGTGCCTTGGTGTCACAATTCAAGCTGTCACGACTTGTGCGTATGGCCGCTTCGTTGTTTGCGATCTCGTGCTGTATTCATACGAATGGCGCATCATTTGTGTTTATGCACCGAACAGCGTGGGCGAAAGGCGCGATTTCTTTGAAGGTATTCGTCAGTATTGCAACTCTGAAAGGCTAACTGTGATAATGGGAGACTTCAATTGTGTACTCTCCGCATCAGATAAAACGAGTAGAAGGCCGCATAGTGATGCCAGCACCTGTGTTCTCGCAGAATTGGTAAATGAGTTTAACCTTGTTGATGTGGCTGGGTGTCTGGAGGGTGGACGAGCGGCACAGTTCACTCATTTCCAGGCTTCTAGCCACGCTCGACTCGATAGGATGTACATATCTCTTGATCTGGTGCCTGTATGCCACGAATACCACGTTAAGCCAGTATCGTTCAGCGATCACTGCTTGGTCACCGTCACTATCGCTGGGAACAAAACCAAAAGTCAAGGATTTGACTGGCAAATGTGGAAGTTAAATTCAAAATTATTATCTGATGACAGTTTCCAAGCCGACGTTGAAAGGCATATAGCAAATATGAATGACAAAGGCGTAACAAAGTTAGGGGCTAAATGGGAGGTTTTTAAACAGAATGTCAAAATGACAGCATTGGAAAGATCGAGCGCTATAGCCAGACAAGAAAGGGCCGAAGAAAGGTCCCTTCGCGTGAATCTACAGCGTCTAATCGATGTGGAAAGCAATAACCCCGGTTTGTTCATAGACGACATACGAGCCCTTAAGGGCAAGCTTGAACTACTCGACGCTGACCGATATCGCGGTGCCCTTGTCAGAGCTAGAGCCGAACGGCTGATAAGGGGGGAAGGTCCGACAAAAAGGGCGTTAGGCACAGAAAAGTGGCACGCTCGAAGGAATCAGATAGATGAAATTGGATTCCAAGGGACCATTACCAATGAAAAGAAAGAAATCCAGCAAGCTTTCTTCGAGCATTATCGTCAGCAGTTCGCACGATGGGCAGTTGATATCGAGAGTTTCAAGAGAGTTTATTTGCCTTTAATGCCACAACTCGACGAAAAGACGACACGTGTGCTAGAGACCCCCATCACGGAGGACGAAGTGAAATGCGCTATTGGGAATTTGAACCCCGGCAAATCGCCTGGCCCTGATGGACTTAGCGCCGCATTTTATAAAGCTTTCCAGGATTTTCTCTCGCCGGTACTGGAAAAAGTGTATAATGAAGCATATGACCTTAATGTGCTGCCGCCGTCCTTTGCATCTTCTCATACTGTGCTAATTCCCAAAACGGAGGACCGAGATCAATTACGCAGTGTTACCTCTTACCGGCCGATTAGTTTAACCAATGTCGACTATAAAATTTTTATGAAAATACTAGCTAAAAGACTGCAAACAGTTATTAAAGATATTGTTGGAGACCACCAAACATGCGGTATTAAAGACAGGTCCATTTTTACGAACATTCACATCGCGAGGGCCATTCTTGAATGTTGCGATGCTGGTGGACTTGGAGTAGCAATGCTCCAAATAGATCTTGAAAAGGCTTTTGATAAAGTGCCCCACGACTTGCTTTTGTGTATATTAGACTATGTCAAGGTCGGATGCGTCATCAGAGAAGGAGTGGCTATGGCTTACAGTGCTTGTACAACTAGACTAATTGTGAACAAATCTGTCGGTGACAGTATTGCTGTCCAACGCTCAGTTCGTCAAGGTTGCCCCCTTTCACCTCTTCTCTTTTGTATCTATCTTGAACCCTTATGTTTAAGCATTATCAAGCATGAGAAAATGCGGGGCTTCAAGCTGCATCAAGCAGAAGTGAAGCTTTTGGCTTATGCCGATGATGTCACGATGTTTTGTGTAGACTACGAAAGCATCGTAGAAGTTGTGAAAACTGTAAAAGATTTTTGCACTGTAAGCGGCAGTGCTGTTAACTGGGGCAAGTGCCTGGGCTTCTGGCACGGTGACTGGCCAGCGACCCCAGGCATTTTTGCTAACATGAAATTCGTTACCAACCCTGTCAGCTACCTTGGTGCCCCTCTTGAATCGTATCGGGACAGTGACCCATACTGGAAAAACCAAGTCGGTAAATTGAAAGATAGTGTGGACAAATGGAATGGATGGCAGTGGTCGGTGTTTGCGAAGGCCACGATTTGTAATTTGTTTTTAGTGACAAAAGTTTGGTACGTGCTTCAAGTGTTATATTGTTCAAGAGCTAATGTCCAAAAGATGCATCGTATCTTTGCCGTCTTTGTGTGGGGGTCTTCGTGGGAACGGACAAGTCGGACAAATCTCTTCCGGCGGGTGAAGGACGGCGGGCTTGGTTTGGCACATCTGTTTCTGCGCCAGTTAGTCAACCGTTTCATGTTTTTGAGGAATGTGAAAAATCCATTTCTTCGTACGGTCTGTCAGTTACGCCTGGGTCAAGCTCTCCCGGGAATTGTCGTTTCTTCTGACCGCATGTCAGGAGGTGTCCACGGGTATCTAAGGGAAGTGGTCTTGGCGTACAGGTTCTTGATGGTGCGGTTTACTTTAGACTATTTGTGGAGTGTAAACCGGAAAAAACTGTATAAAGACTTGTGCGATGTGGTGCTTCCAGAACCGTTGTACAGAGCTGTGTACTCGTCTACCGGGGGCAAAAATGTTCTTAAAAGAGTGAAGAGGATGATGGTGCCGGCAGGGATGAAAACGTTCTTTTTTAAGCTGCACACTGGAACATTGGAGGTAAAGAAATGGAAGGAACAGAAAGGGCTTTTTGTACCCTGGGGTGTCCACTGCATAATATGCAGGAAAGAGGAGACGATTGAACACGTGTTTCTCGAATGCTGGGACGCCGTATTTTTATGGGACGTGCTCCAGAGGACGCTTAAAAAGGAACTACCCATAAGCCCACATGGTATTCGATTCTTGCCAGTAGAAGCGAACAATGATACACCGTTGGATCTTTTGATGCTACTGGCTCTCCACAGCATATGGAAAAGCAGAATGGCTGTAGAGCATGGTGACGTCGATGCACGTTCAGCGAGACAGCTCTTTAGAGAGAGCATACGGGCATATGTGGATGAACAGAAAGCGTTAAAACTAGAGTCAGAATGGTTGGTTAGTTTGAAGGGTTGTCACATATGAGGGATTTTTAATCCGACAACTTCAGCTAAGGAAGGCCGAAGCTTTAAGTCAATGCTTGATCTTTTATTTTGTCATGTTATTGATGTCACATGTGTCTTTTTTGTGTACGTCCTCGGCCAGGAAATATAAAAAAAAAAAAAAAACGTGGCCGAGTGGTAGCGTCTCCGTTTCACAGTCCGGAGACCCTGGTTCGATTCCCACCCAGCCAATCTTGGAAGTTGCTTTTTATTTATGAAGTGCATGCCGGGATTTATCGCTCACGGCCAACGGCGCCGACGACACCGTCTTTTCTGCGACACGAGCTCCTTAACTCTACCGCGTTAAAACGAAATGCGACAGGATTTTCCTTTCTGCAGGCCTCCCACTTGTCAGTTTTGGCGAACACCAGAGAAGATCCGTCAGGGAAAACGAATCTTCAGGTACGTCATGTAGCGGGGAAACGCCGGAAGACACAGAGTAAGCGATGCACAACCTTGTTTTCCGAAAGACTCAAATCCTGACGTTGAGTTTATATCGCGACGCTGGAAGTGGCGGGTCGCAAGGATGTTCTACAATAGCAGCCGTGGTTCACCCAATTACGCAAGATGGACTACAAATTTGTCCTTTGACCCCGCCGGGGTGGCGCAGTGGTTACGGCGCTCGACTACTGTTCCCAAGGACGCGGGATCGAATTCCGGCCTCGGCGGCGGCTTTTCGGTGGAGTCGAAAAGCAAGGCGCCCGTGTGCTGTGCGATGTTAGTGCACGTTAAAGAACCCCAGGTGGTTGAAATTTTCGGAGTCCTCCACTACGGCGTATCTCATAGTCTGAGTTGCTTTGGGACGTTAAACCCCACAAACCAACCAACTAAATTTGTCCTTTGTTTTAATATGCTGCGCATAAATAGTAACGCTTGGCATCCATTCACGGCGTCTGCATATCGTTGATCTACGCGTGACTGGAAACGCGACCAGGAGGGTTGTGCACTAAACTATGTAAGGTCCCACTGAGCACAGCAGGCTGGGTCGACGTCTCCTTTACTGCTAGAAACATATGCGTTTTTACGACCAGGGCCCCGTAACGCGGGTACCGAGTGACCGAGCGCAGCAAGCGGCGGGGCAGCATTATTCTCTGGAGACTGTGAGTAAAACAAACAATGAGTGGTACTACACGCTCTCTCGAGTTTGCCGCGCGAACGTAAAATTGTCGGAGACGAAAAGACATCTTGGCTCGTGTTCATGGCGAGCATGTATGTCGCGGGAGCGGACGCAGGGGAGCTTAATGTAGCCCGAACGGCGACGCAAACCGGCGTCCTATGAGGCCGGGCAGTTTGAAGTATGCCCGCGTTCCGATGCCTGAAACGTGTACTGACAAAGGCGTTGTTGGAGACGTTGCGGTTAAAAGTGTAGTGCTTCTCAAGCACGAATTGGCGTGAATTTCAAAGAGGCAGAGAGAGAGAGAGAGAGCGAGATTAGAAAAGAATTCAGCCAGAAAACGAAACAACGGCAAAGTCAACAGAGAGCAGAGCTCCACCTCTACCCTCGCTGAAAAAAAAAAAAAGAAGAAAACTAATAAAAGAACCTCGCTTGCGTTGAGTGAGCAGAAAACAAACGAGCTTCTCCCGTATTTACGCATGCGGCGCGCGGCTTCCTAATATTTTTTTCGTGTGGTGTGTTGTACTGGCTGGCCAGGAAAGTAAATACCTACACCCATATTCCCTGTTCATCCCCCGCGGAACGGAGCTAGAAGCTAGTTTTAGAGCAGTAAAGCAGAAAGGACGGAATAAACAAATCGATAAAAAAAAGCCCCAGCCCTGTGGCGTTCAACTTTAAGACGCTTCGTCTCTTCTATAGCCGCTGTTACAGCGGCAACGTTTTCGAGGCCCCCGTCGAACCCTGTGGAACACGGCCGTGATAGATCGGCTCCGAGGCGGCAGCGAAAAGCACGAGGTTGGCCTTTTCACGCAATCCCCTTCGTCGCCCTCCTCTCCAACCCGGCCATTGCCGCCGCAATGTCCACCCCTCTGTTCGAGGACCGCTTCATGGAGCAAATAAAAAGTAAGAGGACGAAGAAAAATAAATATGTTGCGAGCGAAGGACTTTGATGAAAGACGGTGCATTCCAATGGAAACGCGAAATGAAACGCAGCATCAAAACCCGATAAAGCCAGTGAAATTTGCGAAGCCATGTAGTTTTCCATGCACCGACGTGGGCGTTTGCGCGGCGTGTCGTTGCTAAACACGAGTATCGGGTTTAGTCTGGGTGAGCTGTTCATGTATTTTTCCTTTTCCCCTCAAGGCGGTTGTCCCACGCACCAAACGTTCCCCGATGTTCGCTTCATTCACGACATTTGTCCCCGCATGAAAAGCCACCAATAGCTGTTTCTCTTTCCACCTCACACTCGAGCTCAATCCACTAGCTTGCAAAGACTGTCTGAAATCTCGCACGGTATTTTGTCCGACGCTTTACTTGTTTATTTTTTCGAGTGCAGAGTTTGAAGCCGTAGAGTCGTTTACATCGATTCCTTGAAGGATGCGTAAAACATGCAGCTGCTTAAGGAAAGAAAGAGAGTGGAAACGTGGAAATACTTCTATACGTGTGAGGCATCCAAAAATCAAAAGCACGATTGGAGGTTTTAGCGGCTGGAACTGCCCTTACGCGCCTTTTGTAATGAAAGCTGTCTGCCGTATTCCGACCAAGGCGCAAATTGTTGGCGCTATAGTACTACTAACTTTGTATAGCAAAATCGGGGTGGCAAGTTTGCAGCAGTGCTGCCCGAGTGCGGCAAACTTGATTACCAGCAACGAAGCTTGGCTTCAGATGATAATGATGGTTGTTCGTAGCCATTCCCCTCCACGCTCAGTTTGCTTTCCTATTTCCGCTTTACATTTTATCGTCGTCTTACCTCTTTATTCTCCATCAAGTTGCTTTTTCATCTTCATGAGCCTACCCCACCGTCTGAAGGTCTGAATTCAGCTTCGTCTCACATATTTTGACTCCCCTTATTAGGGCGATAATAGGCTTGTTTATTTCGCAAATAACGGTTCACCGTACGAGTAATCATTTGTTTCTCTATAAAGACAAAAGAGCTGAGACAATACAACGCCATCGGACGCCTGTCTTGTAAAAATGAAGAAGACAATGCTCTTTTGAGCACACTTTTGAAAACAAGAAAACAACGTGAGGCTACGCATCAGCGGAAGGTCAATTTTAAATTTTGTTATCAAAAGAGTATCTTTCGAAAGTTATGACGTCAATGTCGAATTCTCAGCCAATCCTTACGCCTGAAGATAGCAGCCGTAAAAGCAATGCAAGCGATTTCTTTCCGTGCTACTTCTTCTAGCAGTGTCTTGAATGAAATGCTTCAGAGAGAGAGAGAGAGAGAAAGAGAGAGCGCTATTTGTAGAACTGCACATGACGTGAACGTTTTCTGGAACTATTTACGGCTTCCGGTCCCGCTGCCGCAGCTGATGTTGAACATTAGGCTGCAAATAGCAGCGACGAATATAAAAAGGAGGTAGAAAAACGTTGATAAAGAAAGAGGGCGAGAAAAGCAACCGAGAACTTCAGAGTGAAACCCGGTGTGCGAGGCACGTCCGCGAGGGTCATCCGGAGAGCTGCAGAGGACAGCGGAGGTGCACCACCTTCGCGCGGGCGGACGACTGGAATGAGGAGGCGCGCCCTCTGTGTGCAGTGGAGCAAAGAGGGACGGCTGCGACGAATGATGGATGGCATTGTTAGCTCGCGTGTCCGGCGGCAGAGGGGGCCCTCCTACTCGCGTCGCCAACCGCGCTGTACGACGTGCCCAGCCCCGCAGGACTGTGCCTTTCCCGCGTCCTGATAGCGAGAAGCATGCGAGCGCCCTGTCTCGTTCCGCCGCCGACGTGGACAGCAGCTGTGTACGCCCAGTATACCACATAAGGAAGACGCATGAGCCGGTCGCATGCACTATGCGTTACTTCTCCCAGGACACACAGGGCCTGCTTATCAGACTTTCTCTCTCTTGTTCCGGCACCCTACTGCCGTACTTTGGTGAACCCTGGTTTGGCGACGTGCTGTTCGCCCCATTCCATTATCGATGCCAACTGTGCATGTCTTCCTTGCTTAGTCTTCTTATCCTTATTCCAGGCTATGCAGGGATATTGAGACGTGACTCCTCTTTAGGAAGTTGCGTAGAGCCATTTGTTTACGTTATGCTTTTTCACATAAACTGCTTGCTTCCATTTTGATGCACTCACTGCGAACGAGCTGAGTGCACGTTCGGATAAGCTACGCTCTGGGGTGATACGTGCTTGACGGTCAACACAGCCGAGTCACTGATGTGTTTTGATGTCGTTGCAAGTTGCGTCGTGTGGAGGCATGCAGAGGCTGATTATACCAGACGTTCTATTTATCTTGAAAGTGCCCGTTCTGAGGTAAATAAAGAAAAGGTGATATAAACCGCAATCGGTGAGGGTCGCTGAAAGCTGTTTCTTGGATTTTTTTTTTGGCATTTCTCGCGAAGCTCATTTCGAGTGAAGGGACATTCACTAATAGATGTTTTGGTGTGTTTTACGCTTTTGATGCCTTGGCGTCCCAGATTCGCTTCTAGAAGCTATTTGTTTATATACTTGTGCTTCAACCATGAAAATTATATCATAATAATTTAAAATGTTATTATTTTCATAAGTGAGAGCTGCCGAACTTTTGTTAACCTTACGAATAATTTATCCATTAATTGATTAGCCGCACATTTTCATCCACTCATCGCATTCCCATTGATGCCATATTGTCAGAAGTCGACTTCTAAATCTTCCACTACAGATTTGCTTCCAGGTGACATTAAGTCACGTAAATGAGGTCCTCCAGTGCGGCTCAAGCAATGTGGTTTATATACTGCACTGTGAAGTTTTCTGGGGAAGATCTCATCGGTCAGACCAAAACATCATTACGCTTCCGATTTAACAACCACAGAGCCCATGAGTCGTTCTTACTTAATTTGCCCTTTTTCAAACACCTGGGTCTGCCATAGCACAGTTTCAAAAGTATCCGTGTCACTCTTCCCCAGTGCGGCTTCCCTGACACCTATCACAGGGAACAAAGAGAATCATACTTAATTTATAAGTAATACGTTCGCCCATGCCATCAATGCTTCTACTAGGAGACGTTTTTGCTTCAAGGCAGCAACTTGAAAATCTTAACCGCTATAGGCCATCAGATCGCTATCGAGTAGGCTACGAGTTGCAGGTAACGAGTTCAGCTATCCCTTCATACTGCTTAAAATTCAGCCTTTTGTTTTTCCTCGTTTTTTTTTTCAGTCGCTTTCTTTGTACATCCTTAGGTAAACATACACGTTCTTTATCAGAAAAAAAAAAAAAAAAAACGTCAGTTATCCATCCATCATCTGAGTACTGTTACGACCGTGCATCATCCGCACTTGCGCGCTCTATTGTTCGCCTGTGGGCATGGATAAGTGCTGTGGATATGTGCTGTTGGTTCAAGGGCGCTAAGTGAGCCTGTTTCCAGGAATCCTGTTTTGTAAGCCTGTTTTGCTTTGTGGACACCCTGCAAATGCCAAATTGACCCTGTCAAGAGAACGACTAGAAAAACACAAAGAAATGTCCCCCTGCGGGAAATTGCCGGAAGTGCTTTCGTTCAATTGTTCACCCTTCCCGTCGAGAAGTGCTATCGTCCAGTGAGGAATGCCTACTGTCCAAAGGAGACGACAGAGTGACACGTCCGCTGACGTACAGGACAAGAAAGGAGCAAGGTGATTACGGCCATTAGAGGATTTCCCGGGAATGCAGGAAAGATTTGCAATTGTTGGAAAGGGACAATGCTGGGAGCCGTATGCGGCGCGCACGTGCACTTGGGTTTCTGAGAAGTAAATCCACTTGCCGGAACCAGCCTATCGATTCTTGGCTGAAGAATAGAAATGTACCTCCTCGCCGTTCCCAAGCTTTTCCCGCCAACAAGTGACCAGGCTCAACGAAACAATGCCGGGCCAGTCAGTGCTTCAGACCATCAGTGCAGTGATGTGTTCGATTGGATGCCGATATCTGAGGGGCGTGCCCTGGATTTGGTTGGTCAGCATCTTCAGAGAGGGGCTGGACATAGGGGGTTTTAAGGACGCTGCAGAGCACGAAATGTCGCTCTGAGCCCTGGGTAAACGGCTCATCCAGTCGCTTCTCGCTATGAACTCTTAACGCTTGCCATTTTGCTGATGTACCCTTCTTTTTCGTGTAAATAATCATGTAAATAAGTTTTCTCAAAGTGCCATTAAACCTGCTTGTATATATTTTACCAACTTCGAAGATTCAGTCCTTCTTCAACCCCGAGTCTCTGCACGCTACCAAGTGAAGGCCGGGTCGACTTAGCTCCAGCGTCACGACAACTGGTGGCAGCGGTGGGATCTGGATCTACAAGCTACAACAAGTGGTGACCAGCGGTGGGGTCTGGATCTACAAGCTACAACATCTGGTGATTCGAGGTGGATCTGAAGCTACAAGCCACAACATCTTGTGATCGGAGGTGGCATCTCAAGCAACAAGCAGGAGCAACAATCGGCCAACAAGAAAGCAGCTCGGAACATCGATCGCATGTGTGCGTGAGTGCTTGGCTTTTCTTCTGATGTGGACCAGGTTCTAGAACAGGGTTAGATTTTAGAACTGGTAAAAAGTGTTGAAACGCCTTTAGGTTTGGCAGTTTGCACTGTTGTTTTGGAAGTAGCCGACACTCGGAGCGATCATGGACCTACAAAAGCTGCAGAAACCGGAACTGTTGCAATTGTGTGAGGAATTGGGAATTGATACAAGTGGTGTGGCACAAAAACCCTTGATTATAAAGGCAATCACTGATCTGGGAACCGATGATGAGGAGCTCAGTGAAGCATGGAACCTCATCGGTCAAAAAAAGGAGCAGCTCAGACAGCAGAAAGAGCGGGAAAAAGAGGAAAAGGAGCACGAACGTGAGAGGGAAAAAGAGGAAAAGAAGCTAGACATTGAGCTCCGGAAATTAGAACTAGAGTTGAGCAAGAGGTCGGGCGATTGTCCCCAGCTAGCGGTACCTCGTCTCAACAAGGAGGCAGATTTCAAGATGTCAAAGTACATGCAGCCATATGTGATATCAGGGGATATCGGTCTGTATCTGGCTAACTTTGAGCGAACCTGCGAAAAACTGTCCTTCCAGCGAGACACTTGGTCTCAGAGATTATTGACGGTTCTGCCCTGCGAGGCAGCGGAGGTTGTCGCGCGGCTAAGCAAGGAGGACGCGGACAACTACGAGAAGGTCAAAGCTTGCCTTCTGAGAAAGTATAGGCTTAGCGCCGAGGCGTTCAGACAACGTTTTCGGAACGCTACTAAGTCCAGGGACGAGAGTTACCCTGAATTCCTGTACAATCTAAGAGTCAATTTGGGCGAGTGGCTAAAGAGCACTGATTTCTACAGTGATAGGGACGCTGTAGTCGAGCGAATTCTTTTGGAGCAGTTTTATAGCTGCCTCCCAGAAAAAGAAAGAAATTGGTTACAGGACCGAGGCGAAATTAAGTCGGCAACTGAAGCTGCCGAACTCATTGAGGAGTACGCTTCGCGCCGACAATTCAGCAACCCAGCAGTAGATAGGCTCCGCAAGCCCAAGTTGAGTGTGAATAACCGTCAGAAAAGGCACTTTGCTAGATTTGCAAACGAAGAAAGGAAGGCTTCTTCAGGCAAACGCCCTAGAAAGGACGGCAGTGAGAAAAGGGGGGAAGTGACCAACGCGCAGAACACAAAGAATAAGCTTGAGGCTAGGAAGCCGCTCACATGCTTTAGGTGTAATGAGCAGGGTCACATTGCCGTCAACTGCCGCAAAGAAAAGATTGCTTTCTCGTATGTCAGTGACTGCGATGAAAATATGCAGCTTTTGGAACCTTACATGCATGACCTAGTAGTCAACGGGAAGCCTTGCAAGGTACTGCGCGATTCGGCCGCAACGATGGATGTTGTCCACCCGGCGTATGTGTCGCCTTTCGACTATACAGGACAGTGTGCGTGGATCCGCCAGGTAGTGGAGGAACAGAGTGTGTGCTTGCCAATCGCGAACGTGGTCGTCGAGGGCCCTTTCGGCAAGCTGACAACCGAGGCTGCCGTTTCGGGAAAGCTTCCTAAGTGCTATCCGTATTTGTTCTCCAACAAATCGGACATGCTACTGCGAAAGAGGGGCATCCTTTTCGGAGACAGAGTTGTGCAAGCCTTGACACGTTCAAAGGCGCGAGAACTAGCTACACCGCTCAATCCAGAAAAAGCCACAGCGGAGGAAACGGCAGTTAAAACAGTGGTCGATGCGGAAGATAGCGGGTCAGAAAACTTTGAGAGCGAGGCATCTCAGATAAGTCAACTTGAAAGTGAGCTTGATGAGACGCGGAATGAGGACGTTCTTGAGAGTAACCTCTTGCCGCCAGTGTCTAGTAATCTCACGAGACTTCTAAGTGGAACCCGAGAGGACTTAGCTATGGAGCAAGCCGTGGTAAATCTAACGTTGAACCTTCCCGAGGAGATGGGGGACAACTTGATTTGCCTCAGCGGAAAAGGAAGCAACGCTCAGGAGCTTCTCAAAAAGACGGAGCAGATAGGAGAACTAAAGAAATCCCAGCTGTCCGATCTGGGCGAGATAATAACAGAGTTTGAGGCCTGCTTCGTGGACAGGCCAGGCAGGACTGATTTGACTGAGCACGATATTGAGCTGACTTCAGACGTGCCAGTGCGATCAAGGTGCTACCGATTCTCTCCAAGGCAAAGAGAAATTCTGGATAGGGAAGTAACTCGCATGCTGGAATTGGGAGTAATAAAACCCTCGGAAAGCGATTATGCTTCGCCTATGATCTTAGTAGAAGCTCCAGGTAAAGACCCTAGGCCTGTGGTAGACTACCGAAAGCTAAATTCTCTCACCAGGGATCAAGTGTATCCTATTCCAAATATTGAGGAGAAAGTAGAACAGGTCAGTAGAGCGGCATATGTGACTACGCTGGACCTTACTCGAGGATACTGGCAAGTACCGCTCACTGAACGCGCCAGCAGATACGCGGCTTTCGTCACTCCGACGGGCAGCTACCAGCCAACAATGATGAGTTTCGGGCTCAAAAATGCTCCATTTTGTTTTTCCCGACTCATGGATAGGGTTTTAAAGGGGTGTGAAACATTCGCGGTGCCTTATTTAGATGACATTGCGGTTTTTTCCGACTCATGGGCGGACCATATGGTACATCTAAGAGCTGTACTGACCCTTTTGCGTCAAGCTGGGCTAACCGTAAAGGCCGAGAAATGTTGCCTGGCAAGGGCGACCGTGGACTACTTGGGTCACAATGTAGGTCAAGGTTTCAGGAAACCCAGCGAGATTAAGATTTCTGCGGTGGCAGACTACCCGCGGCCGAGCACGAAGACGGAAATTCGAGCATTCCTGGGTCTGACTGGGTACTACAATCACTACATCCCTAACTATTCAGCTTTGGCCAGCCCTCCGACCGACGCTCTCCGCAAGACAGAACCGACAAATGTAGTCTGGGACGAACAAAAGGAAGCCTCCTTCGTAAACCTGAAGGCTGTGCTGATTAGCCGTCCGGTATTGCGAGCTCCAGACTATGACCGAGAATTCACGGTCCAGTGTGATGCAAGTGATCGAGGGCTAGGTGCTGTTCTCTGCCAGAGAGATGACGACGGCAATGAGCACCCTGTGCTCTACCTGAGCAGAAAACTGAGTTCTAGAGAGAGGGCTTATTGCGCGTCAGAGAAAGAGTGCGCTTGCATTGTATGGGCCATTCAAAAATTGCAGTGCTATCTTGGAGGGGCCAAATTCACCGTAGAGACGGACCATTGTCCCCTGGCTTGGCTGCAAACTGCGACATCGAAGAACAGTCGCCTTCTTAGGTGGAGCTTGATTTTACAGCAGTACAATTTTGAAATAAGATACAAAAAGGGGAAGTTAAATGGGAATGCGGACGCGCTTAGCTGCTCTTTCTAAGCGGTCCGAGATGTTCCTCACCATGTATCCAAATTGATAATCAGGTTTTTTTTTTTTTTTTTTCCGTGCGCTTGTATATGTGTGACTATGTAAAGCAGCACGTTTGGTTTTCTAGGAATACGTGGGTCCTGAACGTCTTGAGAGTGGGCTTTTCTCGAACAACAATGGCAGTTTTCTTTTAACCTGGTCTCTTCAGACGGGAGCCGAGTGCTTGCTTCGACATGTGGTTGAGTTTCAGACAGCTCGAGCAATTTGGCCTACGACAATCAAGACAACGCGACAAGCAACAGAGAACTTCAAGCGTTCATGTGCAGGCCATTAAGTCGTCTCTTCATGCAGCAGCTGCGACTGCTGCCCTCCGAGACTCTTCTGGCGGGGGAGGAGGCTGTTACGACCGTGCATCATCCGCACTTGCGCGCTCTATTGTTCGCCTGTGGGCATGGATAAGTGCTGTGGATATGTGCTGTTGGTTCAAGGGCGCTAAGTGAGCCTGTTTCCAGGAATCCTGTTTTGTAAGCCTGTTTTGCTTTGTGGACAACCTGCAAATGCCAAATTGACCCTGTCAAGAGAACGACTAGAAAAACACAAAGAAATGTCCCCCTGCGGGAAATTGCCGGAAGTGCTTTCGTTCAATTGTTCACCCTTCCCGTCGAGAAGTGCTATCGTCCAGTGAGGAATGCCTACTGTCCAAAGGAGACGACAGAGTGACACGTCCGCTGACGTACAGGACAAGAAAGGAGCAAGGTGATTACGGCCATTAGAGGATTTCCCGGGAATGCAGGAAAGATTTGCAATTGTTGGAAAGGGACAATGCTGGGAGCCGTATGCGGCGCGCACGTGCACTTGGGTTTCTGAGAAGTAAATCCACTTGCCGGAACCAGCCTATCGATTCTTGGCTGAAGAATAGAAATGTACCTCCTCGCCGTTCCCAAGCTTTTCCCGCCAACAAGTGACCAGGCTCAACGAAACAATGCCGGGCCAGTCAGTGCTTCAGACCATCAGTGCAGTGATGTGTTCGATTGGATGCCGATATCTGAGGGGCGTGCCCTGGATTTGGTTGGTCAGCATCTTCAGAGAGGGGCTGGACATAGGGGGTTTTAAGGACGCTGCAGAGCACGAAATGTCGCTCTGAGCCCTGGGTAAACGGCTCATCCAGTCGCTTCTCGCTATGAACTCTTAACGCTTGCCATTTTGCTGCCCTTCTTTTTCGTGTAAATAATCATGTAAATAAGTTTTCTCAAAGTGCCATTAAACCTGCTTGTATATATTTCACCAACTTCGAAGATTCAGTCCTTCTTCAACCCCGAGTCTCTGCACGCTACCAAGTGAAGGCCGGGTCGACTTAGCCCCAGCGTCACGACAGTACACAGGGACCACATTACGGCTCCGCAGGCTGCAAACCATGTCAGCGTCTAACATTTGCCTTTTTGGTTTACACTTCGCATTCAGCACTTTGACCTATTTTTTTTTTTTTTTTTTTTTTTTTTTTTTTTTCGAAGAGTTTGCCACAAGGCATAAGTTGAGAAAGGGGGAATGGGATGCAGGAGATAGAAAGTTAAAAGAAGGAGTGCAGTCCAGTTGTGCTTATGAATTCGAGAAGGTTGGCAGTATAGCGATTGTCCATTGTCCATTTGTCATAATCACTATCGCGATTCCACCGCAGGCCCACCTTCATGATTATCCTATTGACCTATTTTTTACATTTTTCTCAAATGTTTATATTTTTTTCTTCTTCCGCATAAGCTTTTGAACTTATCTCTTGTTTTCTTCATTTTTATTTACATGCAAAATAACTAATAGCCCCATGATGGCCTCATGATTTTGTTATTGTGCCAAGCTTTTCGAAATATTTATGAAGCTTCCTTTCGTTTGGCTCCTTGTTTTCGTTTTTGTACTTTTCTCTCTTTTCCCTCCTCTTTCCTTTTCATCTGCCTTGCTTCTGCAATCTTCTTTTTCTATTTTTTATTCCCCCCCCCCCCCCCCCCCCCCGCTTGTCTTTGAAAAGAGAGGAGCAGTTCCAGTTGCAAATTCCGCTGTGATGTTCATAGGAAGAAGGGCGCCGCCCAGTCTGGAAGCAAGTTCACGTACAACCAAGGGAAGGACTGCAGCGAAAGGGCGCAGATGGCACTGTTTCCAGCGGCTTCTAACAAGTGGCTTCTAGCCTTCCCACAAGCGCGCGTGTCCGGGCACGAAGGTCCGTATTCCGAGTTTGCTTCGTTATCGAAAGTACCGCCATCTCCCTGACCTCGAGTCATCAGATTGGTGGACACGCTGGAACCGGAAGTGGTGAAAACCAAATTGACATCCGGTTCCAGAGTTTACACCAGCAAGAAGACCCGAAGTCGGGGAGATAGCGACACATTCGATAACGACAAAAACTCTGAATACGGACCTTGATGCGGGTCGTCCGTTCATGGCCGGCTTCGTGGCGGTGACTGCCTCTGGCCACAGAGCCGTGCTGAGCGTTTCTTCCCCATACGCCCCCTTTTTTCTTTTTCCTATCTTTTCTTCCCTTTCTGTCACTCTCCACACCCGTAATCGTCTCATTCCGATTGCACCATTGCAATGTCCGCTGTTACAGTTTATTTTTTGACTCAGTGGCGGCGTTTGAGTGCTTCATGCTATGTAGTCTCGCCTTCACTCTCGAGGTAGTTACGTGGGCGGGGTCACACTTCCTTGCTGTTCTTAAAGCCGAGAATCATGAAACTTTATTATTATAGAACTGACATGATGTAGGGAATACTGTCGGCGAAAGAAACTTTTAAAACGAACAATTATGCTAGGATTTCCAAGGAAAAAAAGAAAGTAAGGCTAATCGCAAGAAAACGTTCGAATGGGCACCAAAAATCGCGTCAATCAAGAGCTTTCAGCATTCGAAGCGTGTGCAAAAATAAATAAAGGGGTATATTTGAGTAAAAAGTGTCACATCGGCACTCATTGTGGTGTTCATTGGACACACGCCTCGTAGAAACGACATATAAAAAATATCAAACTTTTTTCTTTCTTCCGGAGCGAAGAGTGTCATAAATAGCTGCAACGTTCACCCACTTCACGAGAGGGCGCCACACTAATAAGGGGCAAGCAAACCTCTGTCACGTGGACACACAGGGCGAAGTTTACAGCTTCCACAGCTTGGATCACCTGAGTAACATTCTCTGTCAAGGGAATGTGAAAACTGGAATTTTGCGCTACGACATGCCACGAAGGCGATGCCGACGCTGAAAATCGCGAAGAATGTGCCGTGAAAACCGGAGAACTCCAGGTCGACTCCGTAACTTATCAGTTCCAATAAAAAGAAACAGCAACAACGGAAATAATTGAATGACAGATATGCTAAAAACACAATTTCCCTGTAATAAATGCGACAGAACCAAATGTGTATACAGGCGACTGAATTTACTGCCACTTAGTGCCGCTTGCAGGCATTACACGCCAGAGGGCCACGAAGTGCGCAGGCATTGCTCAGGCTAATCCAGATTTGAGTATGCTTACGACTCCTTCTCGCTGCCCATATTCTATAGTGTATCTTTCCCTCTGGCGTCCTGTGCATTGCGGACGCGGCACTTCCAAAAATATTTGCGCACCACCAAGGGAAGAGTCCCGGGTCAACCACACCCAGCCACAGGCAGTAGGCAGAGGCGGAAATCGCAGGCCGCGGCCCAGAGTTGTCGGGTAAACGTCCAGCATTCTTTTATTATGAAATGCGTATACTGATTTCGAAACGACTTATTGAGCCTTTATTAGGCGTCATCATAATGTACTCATTTCGCGTCGCCGATAATGGCGACAGTGATTAAGGCTATTGAATGTAGCCGCGCATTGTTACAAGACGGCGTTTGTTTTTGAAGTCAATGAATGTTATATAAGTAGGACGCGAACTTATCGCCGTCGTGTCCAGAAAAAAAAAACGAAAAACAGTTCGATCTACATTCCGGTCATTTAGAGAATAAAAATCACTCTGCAAAGCCTGTGAACTGTTTGGCTTTGCCGCATAAAGAGAGACTGCGCAGCAGAGCACCCGTTACAGAAAAAGTTGATGCTGGAAGTCAAAGCTGTGCATTACGGCGTCCGAAGGCCAGTCGATTATCAGCGCACTCAAAGCGCAATAAACACCTGCTCTTGGAATGAAAACACGCTAGCCAAAGGTGGGTGGGCCGAGCGTCGCTTGCATGGCTAGAGGGAGTCAAAACGTGGTCAGCCGCTCTATGCAAACATGGCTTCTTTACGCGCCTTTTGCGATCGATATTTTCAATAAGGCTCCAAGATGGGGAGTTTGCTTTCCTTCTTCTCGCTCTTCTTCCGCCGAAGCGACGTGTCGCGGGCGTGTTCCAGGCGGTGGCCTAAAGCGGCCCGGGGAAGGGGGGCCCCGTGCATTTAGCGCACGGTTCGTCGCGTCGGGAGGCGCGGCCAGGAAACCGCTAGTTCCGCATCATTGAGAGCTCAATGTTCCATCCGTAACGCGGCCCGTGTCCTTGTTGACCGCTCCTGGCTGATGTGCGGCCGCGACCAGCGTCCTAAATAACAAGCCTAACAAAGGAAACGCGGTCCCACGCGCAAGCACGCATGCGCTGCGTACGGTGGACAACGGTGCGGCTTCGCCTCATAGTTAATCTATGTGCAGCAAAGCACGCTTTACAAGCACAAGAGAAAAAAGCTGTTTTTGGGTGCTTAGCGAGATGTCAAATGGAAGCAGGAAGAAATGCAGATGTGCCTAATTGGAAGAGGGAAAGTAGGAAAGAACCAATAGTACCAGACGTTGGTGCGCCGTTGAGTATACTTGTATGTAGCGAAGCGAATTTGATGCCCGAGGTATTTGCAGGAATCTGGACGCACTTTAAAAAATTAGAAGGACGCTTAAGCTTCGTCTTACGAGTAGACGCGGTAGCGTATATAACACAGTACTTTTTTGCCGCAAGTAAAAAATTCTGAATTAAGTTATTTAAATTTAAAAGTAATTATTACTGCAATATCAGTATGAATGTCAAGCTCACGTTAGTAAGTCATACGCACCACAACGCTTTAACTAGGCGGCCCTCAAATACCAATGACCCTCCGTGGCCAATGCTTTGCGTGCCTGTCATGCAGAGGTCCTACGCTCGAATCCCAATGGCGGCGAGTTTATTTTATTAAACTGCGTATTTTTTACAACCCATTTTCTAAATCTTGGTTTAGGCAGCAGCTTTTCGGTTGAACCAACGGTGTACGTATCGCGTAAAAACAAACTCAACGCAGGGAAAGAAAAGACAGCCAAATGCTTTCACGTGCTCACGTTAGTTGGGTGGAAGGAGAAGAACGCTGACTACTAGGTTTTGAAGCTTGCACGAAAAACTGCATATGTATGTATGTATGTATGTATGTATGTATGTATGTATGTATGTATGTATGTATGTATGTATGTATGTATGTATGTATGTATGTATGTATGTATGTATGTATGTATGTATGTATGTATGTAAGTATGTATGTATGTATGTATGTATGTATGTATGTATGTATGTATGTATGTATGTATGTATGTATGTATGTATGTATGTATGTATGTATGTATGTATGTATGTATGTATGTATGTATGTATGTATGTATGTATGTATGTATGTATGTATGTATGTATGTATGTATGTATGTATGTATGTATGTATGTATGTATGTATGTATGTATGTATGTATGTATGTATGTATGTATGTATGTATGTATGTATGTATGTATGTATGTATGTATGTATGTATGTATGTATGTATGTATGTATGTATGTATGTATGTATGTATGTGCATGTTGACCTAATTTAGCTACAAATTTCACTAAATAAAACAAATTGAATGACGATTACACCTCCAGCAGTACAGATGATCAAAGCTGGTTGGTAGAATTCTGTTTTTGCAACTCTTTGCTTGAAATACGGGTGCCATGCATGAGTGTGGGATGGCTGCACATCTATTTTGAAATGGTTATAGAGGGTATTTTATGGCGAGAAAAATGTGCTGGCGCGGATCGATGTGCTTGTGGGCCAGAGTATCGGCGGCGGTCGTCCTACGCTCTACACGTTCCACGTTTGTGGCGGTGCCCTCCCGCATATGTGCAGCGTTCGACACATGTGCTGGTTAAGTGGTCGCAGATGGAGTATGCTGACGCCGACTATGACGTGGAGGCCCGAAAGACTGACTTTAGCTATAATTGTAAAACATGAGTTTTGCTGCAAATTGGCAGCGAGATCAAATTCTAGAAATATTCACAAATACTGTACCAAACGATATCAAATACAATAGGATAAGCGATATTTTCTAATCTGTTCCGTGTTTCTACGCTGAGCTGAAAACTCGGTTCTCTCTCGAGAAAGGGAGTCGTTCTGGTCAGTCTGCCCTTGGATAGAAGTTGCAGTGTCGGTTCCGTACTGCCCTAGAGACGAAAATAAAAGTAAACAGACAAAGGTGTGATAGCGAAGTATCGTTCCCACCACTGAAAAAAAAAAAATACAACTGAACCCTGAAATTAGTCAACCGAAAGGCGAGAAAGTTTAGCACAGGCGCATAGAACATAGCAGAGAGAAAACTTTACACAAGAAGAACAAGTATAAGAAGCAAGGATAAAAGGAAATTTAGAAAAGTCAAGACAGGAGGAATCAAACAGCACGAAAGCATGCTTCAAGGTAAGAAGTGCTTCCCCCAAGAAGCGCTTCCTTTCGCTGGTTCTTTCACAGTCGCTGAACAAGGAAGCTGACATGGAGGGGAAGCTTTGCCTTCGGTAACCGGAATTGGCCTGCGGAAGAGTGCCAGACGCAAGGACTCGGTTGGAAAGAGCAGACCAGTTTCCGGGAGCTTGGTCATACGGACAGGCCGAAAGCCAGAAGCACTTTGCAGCGGACAATATAAATCTGCGATATCTCGAAGACTATTTGTCGTAGTTGATGTTAGAAGGGCGATTGGGAAGGAAGCTTATCTTAGTTACCTCTAACAAAGAGTTGACTTCACTCGGCTGTCTGATTTCTTCCACCACTTACTTTTTCATATTTCACAAATATTGCTGATCTTATCCAACAAACAGTCCGATAATTTTATATTTTTCGTTTCAAAATATCAGTTAGGTGAAGTTGAACAGAATTTGGAAATGTATCTTCTGGGCCTTGATATCATCTCGCCTCGAATAAAAAAATCAAGCAGAGAGGAAAAAGTTGGAACGAACTTTATTGGAAGGAAGTGGGGATCCAGCATTGACTCTACCGATTTACGTTCGAAACAAGACATCGTACCCTCCGTATATGGTAATGTGAATTGAAAAACGTAAACTGTAAATAAAAGAGTGATCCGGAAGCCGTGCATTCTAGATTTTTTAAACTAAGAGTTCATGATCATTGTAGCGGACAGATATACCAGTACTCCATGCATTACACGTTAACCTGTCTGATTCTTGAAACATTCAAGTTTTGCCTCTTCACTACGATGCGACCACCGTCCTCTCCGTAGTCGGAAGCCCAAGTCGATCGTCTCGAATCGTAGTCAGAAGACGCGATTTTCTTCTTTGCTAGTCCCATCTTCGCTCCGGCTAACCACACGCCGACGAAACGGAGGGAGAGCAGGGATGAGAGGGGATCTACGTTATCGGGCAGCGACGCATTTCTGCCCTTTATCCACGCCCCGATTGGCACAAGTGGATTTCCTGCAGTCTGCACCATTAACGTTTTTCAGCCTCCTGCAGAGAAGCCCGGTAGGAGGAATGAGCCATGCTTCCACCTACTTTTCTTGCCCATTCGATATCTTCCACATTGTTGCGCAGCCTCGCCGAACTGCAGTCAGGCGCGCAGCGTCTGGAGCAAGTACTCGTTGGGCAGCCTCAGTGGAGCGACGACTTTTTTTGTGCGTGCCGATACCACCAGAGCAGACAATTTTATTGTAGTCTTGGAAGAAATCTTAAGGCCAGGAAAAAAAAAGTGAGGTCGATACCGCCGCTCCTAATTTATGGTTATAATCGCTTAACGACGAAGAGTAAACTTTGAAGCAGGAAACGCATTTCATATTCTAATGCACACAATATCTGGTTTTTCGTTCTTTTTACAAGATCTGCTTTTGTTTGCTTGTCTCGCTGAAAAATGAAGTATTCGTATTCGATTGTTTTTTTTTTTCGAAACTATTACGAATTTGCATCTGCCGTTATTCCAAGATGGCTGGGTAGTGGTAGCAGCTGAAGGTCCTACCCCGTCAAGGGAGTGTTTCAGCAAAAGCGTGACGCCACCATGTTGCACACTGTGCTTATTTTTCAGCATAGATATGCCAAAATTTTGAGCACGAATGCAGAGATCTTTTGCTCATGTCCAGTTCTATTTATTTTTGGGAAACATAATGAATAGAAAATTGACGTCCTTTTGCGTATTATTTGTCACCAGCAGTTTTATTTTTTGCTTCATTGTGCTATCTACTGCTGCATAGTTTGCGCATTTTTATTCTTGCAGTTATAATTGAACATGCTTGAACAGGCGACATAAAAACTCATCCGGTGCGATAACCAGTGGTTGTACCACTGCAATTTCGCGGGCCCGACTCCCAGCCGCGTGATGGCATTTAGATGTAGGTGAAATGAGTAAGCACCCTAGGGTAGGATGATGTTGAAGCACGCTAAGGAATTCCAGGTGATATAAATTAATTTAGTTATTTAATTGGTTGGTTATTTAATTTCTACCAAGTAATAGGGTGGGCGTAATGAAAAAAAATATATATATACCACCGGGTACCTCACATGACTCTTAACAAAGTTCACATGGACGAAGTTGCGAAAAATACTTAAGTTTTTTTATCTTGATTATTTTATTCAAAATGCTCTCTATATAAATCAACCATCATAGTCTTCCTTTACCACAAAATGCACACTCCTCAAGGGCAAGAAAAAAAGTTAGTAAACGACAGCGTCTTTAAAAAAAAACACCGCAAACGATTGCTTCGCTGAAAAATGGAAAAAGCGACAGTCTCGCTTATTGCAGCGCTCTCTGCATTTGGTCTCACTGACATTCCAGGAAATTTTCAATAAGCATCCAAAAGCCTCTCCCATGCACTGGAGTTCACACACCGAGTGTCCCGAGTGTAATTACTTTGTTTTCCGTCTTCTTTCTTTTCTATGCGTTTCCTTCGGAGCACCGTTAGTTGCCGGGGCAGCGCAATGTCCACATTTTCTGTCTGCCGTACTATAATCTCTGCTTACATCTAGACCTAAGCTTTGTTGCAGTGTTGTTGATCTCAGGGGATTACGATGTCCCCAGACATCGGTGCTCAAATGACCTGTTCAGTCTGGGCTGGATTAGCACTCACGCTTCAAGCCGGATTGGCCGTGTAATAGCGTCGTCTTCCTCACCCCGTATACGTTTACACTTCACATTTTATTTGTCGGGCTTTTGCACTTGCCCAATATGTGTTGGAAGTCACTCGAGATCACAGGACACGTGTCTTTGACTAAAATAAAAGGTGAGAAGAAAAAGAGAGAATATATTTCGTTCGCTGCGATTCAAAGCTGCTCTGATAAAAAGATAATAAGCTAGAGAACGAAAAGGACTTAATGAAGACAGTCTTCAGAGATAAGGTACCTTTAACCTTTGTGGATTGTATTAAAAAAAAAAAAAGAACTTGCAAAGGAAGGAAGGAAGAGTGTTTATTTCAAGCCGGTCTACATAAGTAAAGAATCTCACTGAGGGAGATAATGAGAATGGCAGTCCTCTCCCTGGTATTAATTCCCACTCTTCGTTTGCACTGCACTGCACTGCTGTCACTAATTCACGCACTATTCCAGACAGTACCGACTTCAAGATGCTGAGCGATTTAACTGCAGTAAAGATTTCTAAATTGATTTTTGCGTCCGATGGGTTACGTAAAATGTTAAGGGGTTACATGTGTGCTGCCTGCGCCTTTCTAAGAAAGAATGATGAAGTACTCGTCCGGCTGCCAAAGCTGTCGTATTTTTGGACCACTAGTCTGCCAACATAGCATGAATATGGAGTGAGATGCTGAATGTACAAAGTGAGAAAAAGCAACGTTTAAAAGCATCTTCTCCACCCTTTTTTCTCCTCAGCTGTCAGCTGACGTGATTTGATATATTCTTCTGGGAAATATATGACAGCTATAAAGGCGCTATTCCATTTTAGACTGAAGATATAATTCAGAGCTGTGGTGAGCTCATCTATTACTGTTTACGGTATCTACCTCTAAAAAAGCGTTTAATTGCAGTGCTACCGTTTGTGTGATGTTTCATTCTGCTTTCGAGCTCACAGAGTAGAAGAAAAAAAAAAAGGACGCGATAATCCTTAGTGTTGTAACAATGGGCGTCTGAAAGGATATGTCTGACATTACGTTGATTTTGTTCTTGATCTGACCTTTGTAATCAGAACACGAAGTCACGCGTGCGTCGTCAAAAATTGTGAAATGTTTTAATTTAGAGTCAGAAAGGAAGCAAGTTGGAGACAGAGAGTGGGCAAGTGGCAAGGAGGCGAGGCGACGGAATGGCGAGGGGGCACCGTCTGTCCATCCGCGCATTAAAAAACGGATTACACATCGCCAGGCAGCCGTCACGTTGGAAACAAAACGCGCTCGTTACGTGGCCACTCACCACGCCCCGTCAGATTCGGCTGGGGCACTCAGAGGGTTACGTCCGTACAAAGTGGTGGGGGAAGTGAGGAACAGATTGCCGTCGCTCGTGGAAGAGAGGGAGAACGAGAAAAGAGGAGGGCAGAAAACGGGACAGGGAAGGTTCGACGAACACGCGAGCGGCATTTTGACAGCAGTGGCTAGCGGGGGCCGGGCTCCCCAGGCCAATTACGGAAGGCGGCCGCCTTAGGAGGACACGTCCATTACGATTAGCCGGAGAAGAAAGGCCACCCTGACGAGAGCCAGCTTCAATCCCAGAGGGCTAAAGTGGTGTGAGGGGTTCGGCTGCATTCCACTATTAGAGATTTTATTAAGACCGACATTTCGGCCGCGAGCTATAGCTATAGATGCCGAAATCTATGGTTTCATGCCTTGCTGGTTTCTTTGTGTTTTGCTCTCTCCATCCCTCCTCTATCGGATGTAGCCATAGTATGGCGTCGGACGCGGAAGAAACGGGATGAGCACGTTCGAGTTTCGGATCGTTGGGAGCAATGTCACTGTTTGAAATTGTGACAATTGTCAGTAAACGTTGATCGGGTGTGGCATCTAGGCAGTCTGCTACTCAGGATCACGTTAGATTTTTCAGGAAGGAAACCTCTTGAACTTAAGACGATGGTACGCTGAGTGCTTTACGACCTACATCTTTCCATTTTAGAACCACGTAACAAGCTATAGCACTCTCACCCAGGATTCACTGATCTCCACTATTGGTAATCTAAGTGTGCTGATTGCCATTATTTAGCGACTTAACAAGTTGCAGCCTTTATTTTCAAGGTAAAATAACGACGTAGAACTTAAGCGCAGACTTTTTATCGACAGCTGTTAGACACTAGTTCACTGAACTATTTATAAACTCTGTGCTGCCTTGCGCCACAGATAGGGTGTTGTTTGAAGCATTAAGTTCTGTGAGCAGGTGTATTTTTCCCCTGAATGCAACAGATTCAGAAAAACATGATTACCAGCTGTTTGTATACGGTTCTGAAAATTCTGCGGCAATGCTGGAAAGATCCTGCTTGCTGTGTGCTCCAAACATTTCTGTCTATCCTTCTCCCGGTTCAGTACGCGGTAAAAATACGTCTTGCAAAAAATATCAACTCGGTCAACGTCTCTTTAATTCTGCGTCGCAGCCGTCATTAAAGCGAGTGTAGAATTTCTGTGACGATCATTTTTAAGGTTGCTTTAGATATGGCTTAAAGAAGAACCAAAAACGAGCATAATAACCCAAACTGCGGACTTAAGGCGCCCTCAGATCGTTTTTTGCTCAGCACTGCTTCTTCGCGACTGGAGCTTTTACGAGGACCTGTGCGCGCTGTATTGTGCTGACACACGAGCAACCATTGTCCAAAGTCCTCAGGCCACATGCACTTTATTTGTGAGCCACATAGTAGTAGAAAGCATGCGGGGTACACCAAAATTGAATTATCTTGAGTAGAAAGATTTTTCACATTTTGCAGATAATTCGTGCTCCAGGTTAGCCGTACGCTTCCCTCTGCAAGGTTGAGGAGTAAACATAGTGACCTGAAGACTTTTGAGCAAGGCTATGGTTGAGGATCCGAAAGAGTAGCGATGCCTCGTGCAAGAACAAATGGAGGCAAAGGGAAGACCGGCAAGCAGATAAATTTTTCATTGCCATGCTGGGTACCAGCCATTCGCATTCTGCTCCTGTAGTAGAAGACAAGGAGGGAAAGGGGAACTAAATGACGTCGTGCAGCTGAAGTGTACCCACGAGACAAGAAGCAACGCTTTGACAAAGATTACGTGCGCGTACTCAGTCGCAGCCCCGACACAGCGGCGTGGAAATTTGGGCTCGGCGATTATGGCTGCGGCCAAGAGCCGTCCTCGCGTCCCTGACGCCCGCTTTCAGGGTTCCCGGAGGATCGTTACCAGACGCAGAAGAGACGCCAAGGGAGAGAGAGAGAGAGGGTAAATGGTCTGTGCAGTTTTTCCTGCCAAAATTAGCAGGTTAAAGGATGGGAGAATCTGCCGACTCCTGGTTTTTCTTTTTAAGGGTAAGCGAATGGGCACAAGTTGCGTGCGGTGAAAGTTAGCGCGAATGAATTACCGGGGGTCGGAGGACAAGGACACTGAGCGGTTCAGGAGGCAAATCAGAATCCCCCGTAAAGGTGAGACATAAAAGTGGACATTGCACCGTAATAATAAAAAAAAAAAAACAGAGAGAGAGAGAGAGAAAAGAAACCCACATGTCTTTCACGACAAGGAGCTGGACTAGTTTTGGGGGAAGTAAGGTTATGTTAATAACCACAATGCGAAACAAAAGTGACAAGTCGTGATGTTCAGAAGTACTTGATAGGAATTTAAAGTATGCGAAAAACTCCATATACGAAGACCTGCTTGGCTTATACAAGGATGGAAAACATCGCAGCAAGAAAATTAAAAGCTTCTCGAGAGCTGCGCACTAGATTCTATCTTTCGTGATCATGCCATCATTAAGCTATTTGACTATGATTTTTTAAAAAATGGCGGCTTGCACTTAAAGGCCCACTGTCCACCCTCCGGTCGAAAATATTTTCTTCCCCGGTGACTGTGAGACTTCGCCCCTAGAACGCAAGGCCGCAAAATGTTTTTGAAAAGAGTAACTAATAGAGAGTTTTAGAATAGGGGGCCCCAAGCTTTGGGGCCCCCAAGGAGCTTGGGGCGTCGAAATGCGCATGCGCAGAACGTAAGGCGCGCTTGGGGTCTTGGGTTAACGCTAGGGGCGGCCCCTATTTTTCGGAAATAGCGTTCGCCCCAAGCCGCCGTTGGGTCGCTTGGGTTACGGCAACATGGCGGCGACCAACCAAGCGGCGGCCGCTCGCCTCGGCACACATTCGTCGTCATCGCTCCATGGTGTCACGCGTTCATGGCAAACGAAAGGCCAACGAAGCTTATGCTATGTCTCATGATGCCCGCACCACCAAATTTTAGCAATAAAACGCCCTATATTTTCTGATTGCTTCCGGATTTACCGAGCTGCTAGGCCTAGCGAGTTCGCCTCGTTCGGTTGCCATGGGGACCAGACGGCGGAAAGCGCGGAAGGTTCAAACGAGTTTTCCCGGCCTTGGCCTGGATTGACAATTGGCCGATTTCGTCTTGTATGACAAAAACAGTTTTTATAACTGGTAGTTTTAATATAGTTTTGTGCAATAGTAGCACTTTTTGATTAACAAAATAGCGTTGTTGGCTCTTATATATTTAAATGCTTTTTCTTGGTTTACCGTTGTGGCGCTGCAATCGACGAACGCAAGCCCGGCTATAGTGCTCTAGAATATTGGGCAGTGTGACGACCGGCGCCGGAGAGCGGGCCGCTTTTGCGATGACAAGAACCGACTCCCGCGAGAGGGAGCGACGTGCAACAGGGGTGCCATGTTCGCCGCCCGGCGCGTAGCGGCCGCGGGATAGCGGGGGTACAGAGGAGGGGTGCCGTTCTCTTTTGAGCGATTTTCAGACGCTACGCAATTAGCGTGATAATTAATTAAGAGGCTACTTATTCCAGGTGCTTAAACTGATCCCTGCCATTCTTTTACGTCTGTCTGGAGACATCGTGCACGCTTGGGTAGTCCTTCGGAGCAGCGCGCGATGTTTGAATCGCTATCTGAAACTCTCAACATTTCTTCCTGCGGACAGTTATAAATCGTCCAGATGAGCAATTTGTACTTAACGTTTGCAACGAAGCGTCATATTTTGCACTCGTTTTTCCCGTAAGAGAATAAAGGCTACTGCCCAGGAGCGCTATTAACACGCGGAGAAAAACAGTGTACATGCGAATCAAAGCTTGTGCTTCGTATGGCCTCTTTAGGAACACTTATTTTTTACAAACCTTATTTACGAACACCTGCTTACATTTTGCAGCTTGCGCTTATTAATACATAACAACGTTTATCTTAAATCGTCAGTAATCTGTAATATATCTCTTTAATCGGTGTTCTTTATGTGCCCTAATCACCGCTTATATAAATTACAGTGTGCGAGCAAAACACATTTATTCACTACCGTACTAATTTAAAACACTGTGGTATTTACCGGCAAAAAAAAAAAAAATAAACAAGGTATACGCGACTCAAGCATTTATTCTTTGTTCGTGATTAACATATACGTATATCACGGACATTTGTTTGCGTGCCACTAACGAAAGGGTGAACCAGCTGTTTAGATGAAAAAAAAAATAAAGTACAGCTACGGCATTGCTTCAAATAAAATGTGAAAAATTAAACCTGTCACTTACGTAATACGTTCATAGTGAGCACTTGAGTGCGGACGCTTTACTGGCATCAAATGGTACAGAGAAAACAGACAAAAATAAAAGCCCTGATAATTGCGCGTCGAATTTGCAGGTATGATGCAGTTCTTGGCCCGTGCACCGAGAGAAAGCGGAAAATGCAAAAAAGATGACGAGCACCTAATACGAAAACAATTAATATAATGCCGAAATCAAATGCGGACATATTGCGTGTTTATTCTTTGAGTGTGTGGTATGAAATATGAGTAATCGACTGGATATACTTGCAACTACTGCTTACCGGACTATATATAATCGGGCTACTTGCCGCGGGTGCTCTTTGCAGTACTAACCAGACTAATTGTTAGCAAGGTTGATATTACACGTGAAATACTTCCAAGGGAATTTAATTACTTTCCCTTTGGGGACTCTTGTCGTGATTCGCTTACTTCGCAAAGAGCGAAGCCGCAAAATCACATTAAATTTTATTGATTCAAGTGCGAGCTTTTCTGGTGCTCCAAGTAGGTAAACTTTTTGAACCTTCACATTTTACAGGAAGTTTACAAAATGTGAAGTGCAAAGCAGTCGAAAAGGACCGTGCATCCGAGCCAAATTTTTGAGTATATTGGGACCTAGCTTCGAACCTATAGCGCTATTTTTGTTCGTGGTGAGAAATCGTGCCGGCCTCACAACCTCTCTTTCGCAGAAGGATGATCTAGCGGAAGCGAATTAAGCGTACGCTATAGCCTCTGCGTCCTCTATTTTCCGTCGTTATTTCTTTTTCAAAGGTATTCATTTTTTTTTTGTATGTACATAAACAGGACTATAGCGATCTTCTAGAGGCAATGACTTGCATATAACCGGTAGCTTGCGCACCCTAGAATGGAAACATTTTCTTGAACAATTAGGTCATTGTTAAACTATAACGCATTGAGATTAAATGTCATAAGTATAGCGCACATTTCTGGGTATTTATAAAGCTACCCGTTACAACAATGTTTCAGCTTATGGAGAGCAAATAAAATGGTGTGTTCTTAGATTAGTGTACAGTTTCACAAATTGTTGTCTCCTAAATTTCGACGCTTATATCTTTATACGCGTTCGATTGCAGCCTGTTTGTCCACTGCTTTCCTCTTCCCGGGCCTTCATTTGGTTCTTATGCTCGGTTGTGTCCTCTTTTTTTATTGTTTTTAATATATCTCCATTTTTCTTCGTCGTGCGTTTGCCGTGCCGCACGAAAATTCTGAACCTTTGTTCACATTCGCGGTCGCTCTTTTCACGGCGCTGCGTGCCTTCCACCAACCCCTTTCTCCCTCCCTGGTAGGCGACACGTTTCTTTTTATTTCCCTGTGCAGCCTTTACCTCCCACTTCTTCCACCTTTCCCGACCAACTGTGTTCCGTTATTCAGTAGCCAGTTGGCGTGGTGTCGTTCGTTTTTCATGTCCTTACTTTACTATATCTCTACCTCCATGCGGGTAGTCCACATTTAATTCATTCCAACTGAATGCCGACTTCTCTTGTGGCTTCAGTGATTTACTGTAGTCGGCATAGTTGGCGTGGGAAACAACGGAATATACCATTTTGGACTGTTTTGATAATGGGATTACTGTGACCAGTTTTAGTCAGCGCTCGAACGCACGTGTTGTATGTTTCACTTCTTCATACATCCTGCCTCCACACTGCCCTCTTTTCAAAACGACTACATTTCTGGACGTGAATTAGGTGCTTTAGGAATGCTAAAGCAAGCTGTACGGCGAGTGAAGCGTGCTGTGCGAGTCGTACGCCGGCCCTCTCCAAGCTGTTTTCTTCGGAGCCAACTCCTGTCATGTTACTTCCCCGAGGTGTTGCCGACGGCCAAAATGGAAAATAAATTAGGTGATTGCTAACAGTACTGAGCACCGTTAACCGGCATATTTGTAAAATCTTGTCGCGAACAGCTCGAGACGACGCACAAGTAAACAAGAACGTACATGATGAAAAAATACAGCGCAGAGAAGGACGAGGACAAAATGAAGACACATAGGACACACGAGCGCAGCGCTCGTGTGTCCTATGTGTCTTCATTTTGTCCTCGTCCTTCTCTGCGCTGTATTTTTTCATCATGAATAACCAACACGCCCAGACTGCTACGGTAAAGAACGTACAGTCCGCGCAGTATCCGCCCCGCCGCTCAGCGCGCATACGCGGGCGCCCGGATGGCTGACACACCAGTTGCTGGTGGCGCCCTCTGCGCTGGGGCGCCTCCGTCATCGCAAAAGCGGCCCCTCGCTCCCATGCATTTCGCCGCGCGGTCGACACACTGCCCAATCTTCTAGAGCACTATAGCCCGGCTCCGCTGCGTCGGGAAAACCCCTATTCTAAAACTCGCCGCTCGGCTAGCACTTTGCGCCGCCGCACGCTATTTCCTTGGGGGCCCCAAGCCTTGGGTCCCCCTATTCTAAAACTCCCTAATAACGCAGTTACAGCCACCGCAATCACCCGATTCTATCCTGCCTCTCTCCTTCCGTTCCCTCGCAAGGGTTTTTCACTCTCCTGCCCGAGGTCGTCTAGCCCTCGCAATACAAATTCCCCTTCCTCCTCCGCGTTAGGCGGGAGGTGAGGCGTGGATCTCCGCGAGCGCGAAAAAAAAAAAAAAAAAAAAAACGGTCGAGGGAGCGCGCGCCGCTGGATTCAGTCTGGCCGTGGCGAGGGAAAAGCGCGCTGCGAGCGGTAGACACCCATCCTTCTCCCGTCAGTCAGCGAGACGGACCAATGGACGTCGTTCGCGGTACGTACGTCATTATCGGGGCCCGTCAGGCCAGCGCAGGAAATGGTGAAGCTGGCTTCTCAAAGGAGAGCATGAGGGAGCTTTGAATTGTATTTTCGATGCTTTGCGGCGCGCGTGTCGCTGTAGAATTTTGCACGGACTATCTCCGGTACCTGATCGAAACACTGGGCTCCTTTTCTTAAAAGTGCCTTCCCTGGACAGTGGCCCTTTAAGTTCCCACCTGACCGCTATTGCGTCCTCGTTTACTGCCACAGTATGGGCAGTGACACGGAAGCACTAATGTGTTCTATCAGCCATAACGTATGCCCGAAACGCATGCATACCGTACTGACAATAGATATCACAATGAACAACCTGGCGTAGCTGTCTTTAGCCACGCTCAAACTATCATGCAAAGCTGCACACAACACAGTACATCAAAAGTGGAAGCATTAAAAAAAAGCATGTAGCGGTGCGAAAAATGAAATAAAATCGTCATAATATTACATAACCTAACTCATACAATAGGAAAGGACAGTACGCAAAAAGAGACATAGCCCACAGAAAAGTGCGATGACGTGGAGCGACCGAGATAACCAGCCGTGCATGCAGGAGCAGAAAGACCGCGTTTCGAGACGCAAAGCGTCGTGGTAAGGACACTATTTTAGAGGGCTGAAGAGAAGTGATAAACAACCGCGCAGTGGGGTGACAATATCAGAGCATTTTTGATCGCGCATCCCCTTGATTTTGTGTTCGCGAGGGAAGAGAAGGGAGAATGAAAAAAGAGAAAGAAGAGGGAGAGAGAATTCAGTATAGAGAGAAGAGGAGACACACAGGACGGTCTTCAAATAGCTCTTAAAGGGAAAAGAAGCATGTGCGGACAGGTGCGGGCATTCATGTTAACCTCGTTAGTCGACTGCGGAGCGGCTGTGCTCGACGTCGCATTAATGACGCTTTCCGCGCAATTAGCGAATCGTTTGCGCCGCCTGACCTTGGCGCGGGCGCGCTCGAGGACTCAAGGAGCAGCGCGGGTCACGAGGAGTTGCCCCGGGCCTTTTCCGTCTCGTCTGCCTACTTGGGTGGTCCTTCGTGGTGAGGAAACGTAAAATGTCGTTGCATAAGAGGGCATACCGTAACTGCAGCGCTTAGCGAGGGCATAGCAAATCATTACACGCTTCAGGGTTTCCTAAGCCTGCTTTCTTTGAGTGTTATAGAAATGTTTAGGAGGTGAGTTAAGAGCAAGGAGGTTAATGTAAACTTACAGACGAGAAAACGTTTGACTCTTCCTCACCGATTTGTCTTTTCATTACACGTACAGTGGAAACAAATTACTAACCGTGTTAATATACTCAATATCTGTCACATAAGAGAGCGAAGACAAATGAAAGAGCTTATAGATTTTGCTCAGCCCTTTATTTATTTATTTTTCTTGTTTTACAGTTCTTAGCGTGCATACGTCGAGTGTAGTGTGTGGTTTGCGCTGTAGCCTCTTCTAATCGGATGACCATAGTGCGATTCTAGTGGTGGAGACTTGATTAGTGGCGGGCGTCCCTGCGTGTTTCACGTTAGGGGCGTCCCGTGGTTTTGTCACCATGGCGCCTTCAACGCCGTGGAACCCTTCGAAGACTCAGGTCTTCGACATAGTCCCGACACCGTCGTCGACGCGGCGGCCTCAATAGTGGGTTTACCCGAAGTTTACTGCGTCCAGCATATGGGCGCCTAGTCTTTACAAGTTACAGTGAAGAGCATGGCATCCATTTCTCTAATCGTTGACGCCGGCTGCCTCGTCATCGGCAGCGAGCGTATACCAATCGTCCCTGTTGGGCCTCAAGTTACTACCGTGGCCTGCCTTTTCCTACCGTCTTACGTCTCAACCGAAACGCTCATACGCCAGCATGGCAAAGTCCTGTCCGTCACTGCGGGCCAGATGGGCTCCCGTAAGGGTGTTCTCACTGGGGCGCGGTATGTTCGGATGGAGATGTCTGCGTCGTCACCAGTACCCAACTACCTACGCGTCGTTGGGCATCGCGTAGCCTTTGACTACAAAGGTATGCAGCGTGTTTGCCGGCGATGTTGCTCCTCGGAGCACTTTCGGGCGCAGTGTTCAGCGCCTTTTTGTGGACGCTGTGGTATCCACGGTCACCAAGGCGAAGGCTGCGCCCTGCCCTGCCGACGCTGCAGTGATGACCACCCGATGGTGACGTGCCCGGTGCGCCGTTCCTACTCGGACGCAGCGGCAAGTGCGTTTCCTCCGCTTACACCCATGAAGCCTACAGTGCCGGCCCCATCTGCCACGCCAGCTGAGTCGGCTAAAGGCAAGGAGGAAGTACAAATAGACTCTGTGAAGGGTACGACATCAAAAACGTTGCCGAATTCGACTACTGGCACACTGGCGGAAGGAATAGCCAGCAGTGATGACGTACCGTTGGACAAGCATACGACTGGTTCATCCTAGCCTAATATTGCTTGCGCGAACGCGGCTGACACCGCGGTGGTCCCCGAATCATCGTGTGAGCCGCCTTGCCTGGGGTAGCAGTAGGATGATGATGGCCGCAGGTTGAGGTCTGTACCCTCACAGGAGGATCGCACCTAGTGCATCCTTCCTTCCATCTGACAAGGCAAGCCTTCAGCTATCGAGGCAGCTCCTGCCACATCGTCACCGGAACCTCAGTGCACGTCTAAAATTCGCGGCGTCCAGGCCAAGCATGGAGTTCGCGGAAAGAAGGTGTAGTCGGCATCTAAGGCTTTGGCTCCAACGACAACCCGCGGTGCCCTCGGAACGCAGGCTGGTCATATTATGAAGCTGGCGGCGCCGCCGGCCACTGCTGCCGTTTCTAAAATTCGCGGAGCCTTGGAGAAGCAAACGGGGCGCGTGAAAAAACTACCGGCATTACGAAAAGACTTAAACGAGTCATCTGAGGTTGTGAGCCAAAAACAGGATGTGGACAATTCCAGCAGCTCTTTCAGCCTCGGTGTCGGACACTCCGTGTCGCTTTCAACGCTCAATGAGCGTGATATGGACATTGAGCTCCAGCGAGAAGGGAATAAGCGCTGTGTTTCATCGCCGGCCTCGGAATCGGATGCGGCACAAGGTCGCCCGAGTCCCGTCCTTCTTCGAGGGCCGGGGAACTCCACCTAATGTGAGTGCGAAGCACTTTCGTGGTGCCACCTCAGGACGCGCATCTGCCCTAATGGCGTTCCGAACTCAATACCCGATATGGCATTAGGACTGAAAATTCTTTTTTTAAACGCCCAGGGGTTTCGTAATACGCGAAAACAGACAGAAATAGTAGATTTGGCTTTCAGAACAAACAGTGATATCTTGTGTCTTCAGGAAAGAAATTTTGCTACTCTTTCTGATGTATTGGCCTTTAAGCGCGATTTTAAATTGGAGTGCTTCTTTTCGTTCACCACTTCGCGCTCGAGTGGCGCAGGAATTGTGGTGCTAAACAGATCTCTTTTGCGCGATCATCACTTCACATATGACGGGTTTGGACGTGTGCTAGCGTTAGATTGCTTATTTGCGGCTTCGAGGTTGCGCATCTTGTGCATTTATGCTCTAGCGGACTAGTAATAACGTCTTTAAAGGGTTGGATGTTTACTTCTTAGACGGGCGCCATGTAATAACAGTGGGCGATTTGAATTGTGTTATAGACTCATACGTAGATGTTCAAGGCTCTGGTCGAGGGCGACCGACTTGGAATGAACGTGAACTGCAGCGTCTGGTTCAGCATTTTGCGCTTGTTGATGCCAACGAACTCATGCATGGGTCGCGTTTCTGCTGGACATGGCGTCGTGGTTCATCTGTGAGCAGGCTGGACCGGGCATATGTGCCGCAGTCCCTTTCAGCGTATGTGTCGGCTATGGATGTTGTGACCTTGCCTCAGACGCCCATTCATATTTCTGACCATCAGCCAGTCATGCTCAGCCTTTACTTTCCTAGCGCTGCCTCATTTCGTCCGTGGAGTTTTGATGTGCGCGTACTACACGATTCGCGTTCGCGTGAGAGCTTGTCGCGATCTTTACGCGTCTCGCTTTCTGACAGCGCAGAAAATGAATGGGACACGCTCAAATCAATTTCGCGCATGCACAGTTCGGTAGAGGGTCGTGCTCTACGTCGTCGCGTGTCTCAGGAGCTGTTATAGACATGGCTGCGAAGATCCGCATCGCACACAGAGCCGGTTGGCATACCTCTTTGATGCGCGCATGGTGCGACGAGTTACATAGCCGGTATCAGTGCCTTATTGGAGCCTCGTCCCTTTCAGCGGCGGCCTGGCGTGGAAGACGTAGTCCATCTGCACATCCTGAGGTGCTTCGATTTGCGCGGAGAACTTACATCCATAGCTCAGCGTTGAGCGGAGCGCCCCACTCTGCGTCCCATCAAACTAGGGATTGTATGCGTTTCTTGACGCACTTCAAAGGCATGACGTGTTCAGATGCTACGATTGATGGAGCTGTAGAGCCGCATCGAATGTTATCTGGGTTGCCGCTGGTCTGCCCGGAGATGCATGATGTGATTTGTGCACTTCCCTCTTTAGAAGAGGCAAAGAACAGCTTTAGAGTCAATGAAACGCGGGTCAGCGCCTGAGCCTGATGGGAATTTTATTTGGGTTTCTGGGACGTTGTCGGTCCAGCACTGACCAATGTCCTTCGACAGTGCTTTCAGCATTTCGATTTTCCGGCCAGTTTTCGAAGAGGGCGAATAATTTTGATCCCAAAACGTGATCCTGGATCATCTCGACCAGAAGAGTGGAGGCCGATCACCCTTCTAAACGTAGACTACAAGGCTCTCGCAGGCATCGTGGTTCGGCGCTTGAGGGGTGTGATTGCCTCCCTTATTGGTTGTCATCAGGTGTGCTCTGTTCCTGGCAGGGAAATGCATAATTCGTCGTATGCCACTCGAGACATTATTGATTACACACAGAGACGCTTAGCTAGTGGAATCCTTGTTTGTTTAGATCAAGAAAAAACCTTTTGACCGGATAAAACATGGCTCCATATTCGGCGTTTTGGATGCTTTTCAGTTTCCGCAAAATTTAATATGTTTAATTAAAAGCACGCATGATGGCATTCAAAGCACACTGGCGGTGGATAGGTGGAAAAGTGCCCCTTTCCCTGTGACCCGAGGCAAGGTTGTCCCCTCTCGCCTCTTTTAGCCTTATTTGAGGGCAATTTTTACAAAGTATCCGTGGCCTCCCTCTATCAGGGCGTCAGACGCCGCGTGTGACTGCTTACGCAGATGATATTACGCTGTATTTTCGTGATGAAGCGAGCATGCTGCGCTGCCTTATCTTTTTGACAGGTACGGCAAGGTGTCTAGGGCTGCTCTTAACTTAGAAAAAAGTAAATATCTTTTAATTGGAAGGCCAGAAGCGCGCCTTAATGGTGCCCCACCAATTCTACAGCGACACCATCCGCATACTTAGCATTGATTATGAGGCACGTGGGATAGCAGCTTCGGTGTGGACTTCCGTCTTAAATGAGGTGCGCAGCAAAGTGACTACAACCAATTCCTTTCAAATACCCATGTTGGAAAAACGCTACCTTGTCTACACTGTTTTCTGCGGGCGAATATGGTACCTCGCACATGTAACGCATCCACCTCTCAGAATATTGCGTTCCCTTCAGTCTCTTGTCAGTTCTTTTTTTTTTTTTTTTTTGGGGGGGGGGGGGGGGGGGGCAGGCCGCACGGAACTAATATGCCGTGAGGCACTCGGCCAGCCACGTTCGAAGGGTGGGTTTGCCTTCCCTTTTTTGTCAGTCTGCTGTCGGCTGCTGGCTCTACGCGTCCTTCTTCGTTTGCTGCAAGGTGATGAGTGCCCAGCACGGGTGCTTGCCTTCTATTTTTTAGGCACAAATGTGAGGGAGCTTGTCCCTGATATACCATTCAATAGGGGACCTCAGGCTTTCCGGATGCCTGTTTTTATTCGTTAATGGTGGCATTTCGTCGCCACGTCCGCCATGTGAGCCCTGACTTAGACGTCTCGGCGAACAGAGTAGTGGAGTCAATGGGAACGTTACTACTTCCGCTGGGGCCTCCGGAACGTAGGCGAAGGGCGGATTTCACTTGTTCGTTACCACTCACAACGTGGTTTCTGCCAGGGCATTTACGTGACTTTATGTGGCTTTTGGAGTGGGGGTTTTTGACTACACGAGATCGGCTGCAGCGATCGGGCATTGTGCCGACAACGCAGTGCCCCAACAGCCTACTTCAAGAATCCAATCGTCACATGACCCAGCAATGCGTCGTTGCTCGTGTTGTTTGGAGGGCAGTTCATGCCGGTTTCAGATGTCTAAGTATTAATCAATTTCAGATAAATGGTAGATGTCTTCGCGGCCGCTTTGCACGATTTCTGATTGTAGCTGGCGCTTTCGTGTTATGGCGCAATCGTTGTGAGGCTGTCACATCGAGCCGGCATCGACGTGCGCTTTTCCCTATCCTGGCGCGTCAACAAAAGGAGATCGTAAGCTTTCTGGCCGAGGAACTATTTTCTACCTTGGTGAACGAGAGTTCCTTCGCCAATGGTCTTGCCATTTTGCTTCCGTGTCGGATGGACGTGTACGGGTGGTTTTTAACCCACCTTGGTACCTGTAATATAATGTAAATATTTATGGCAACTCACTCCTGTGTACATCGCACACACATGTGCATCCACACATGTCGAACAGACGTGTACTTGGTGGTTTTTAACACACCTTGGTACCTGCAATATAATGCAAATATATATGTACACTCACAGCTGCTCACATTGCAACCCACATGCTCAATACATACTGTGCATATGATTGCTGTATTTGTTTATATTTATTTTATTTGGCAAATTTTCTACACTGTCTATACCTTCATGTACATTGCCATTCAAAATTGTATATATCATCATCACGAACTGCCCAAATTTTATTCTGTATGTAAATACTGATCTGTGATGTATTGGTTCGTTAGAATGTATTTTATGTACACTTTCCTTTATTGTTATTCGTATGAAATTCCTGTTTTGGCCATTTGTCGCCGCTCATGTGAATGTCTAATGTGAATGTCATGTCTAATAAAACTTTTTCTAAACACAAAGAGAATAAAGTAGCAATTACACATTCATTCATTCAAACCACGACATTTCGTGCTTTTGTTATATATGTGATGCTGTCCAAGCACGTGTTTTCCTCTTATGCGTAAATTGAAAGAAGGTCTCTCCTGTATAGTTTCTTTGGAATTAATTTCTTGCCACGTAATCGTATGTCGGAGATTAATAACTTAGCGCTACTTATGCATTAAATAAATTGTAGAATTCATCGTAACGAATATTGTTATAACATAAGCATTCAAGGCGCTCTGGCAGTGAAATGAGAGCCTTTTAATTTCGTTTTATCTCGCTTTATACTCACCGTCACTCCATATATACATTTTTCTCCCCGTTAAAGTAACGCTCAATGGACGCTCTTTTTCTTCAGTAAAAATGGCGTACTTAAATCATGCAGCCAACAGGCGTATGGTTCCTGCGCAAGGAGTCAGTTTCGAATCGGTCGTACTGGGGCTCTTTTCGAGTGTTTCGTGCCGAACCTGCTCTTGATATACGTCACGAACATAACACTCCCATGTCGATACACGCTGCAAGCCAGTATTCGTTTCATTGTTTTCATTTCCTCAAATACTTCCCGGCAGGAAGCATTGTCTGCAGGTGTCACTTTGATCGATAAACGCGAGCACAAAATATTTTGCCTGTCTGATTGTTAAGGCCTATATCAAGGGAAAGCTGCTTTCTTCCGGGCATCCTAGTTTCCTTTCCGGTGCCAACGGAACTTTAATGTTTCCTTCAAAGAGAATGTTTAGCTCACTGTAGCGATAAGAGCCAGATTTAGGGCACATTTACATGGATGACTAGCTCAAGACAGGTACAGAAACTCTCCAAGGAGAACTATATACTTCCATTTAGGCCACATCCTATGTTATTTTGCACAGTGCAGTTCCAGAACGTCATCGACAGAAAAATGGGCAGATAAGATTCTCCAAGTGAAATTTTTTTTTTTTAACATCCCCACATCCTTCTCCGTTCTCCGCCATTCTTCAAATTAACTTCAGGTCCGCAATCTTCTATTTTAGTGGAAGACTCTGTTCGTACATCATTTTAAACATCACCGGTAGTGCGTATGAGGATTATTCCTAAATTAAGTTTTAACTAACGTAATTGTAAGCCCCTGAAAGGCTTCCCCATAGTTGCATGGGCGCACTAAGTTAACGTTACTGAATTCAACAAGCAACAAATTTGCGAACGTGTAAACCGAGCGTGAAGTTGGCAGCGCGCGTGGAAAAGTGATCTTCGCGACGGCTCCCTTTCGACATCTTATGTTCGCCTAAAGGCAGGGAACCAGCACTGGCTGATGGTGGTCCAATACAGACAGGCACATTAATCTCTCGTCTACCAGGGCGTGAGATAAGCAGGACTGTAATGAGGTGACTCAGGGAGTTTTGCATACGAAAACGAAGAGGCTGTTCTTTCAATAAGGACAAAAGGAAGCTGGAAAGTGGCGGAGGAGCTCATTTGCTGACGAAAGCCGCATCGCGAGGTGTCGCTACTTCTACTTAAGCCTTCTCCATTGCGACAGACTGCAGTGGCGAAACCGAGCGCACATTGCTAGCTTCAGGAGCAGGTAGCCTTGAAAGAACTGAGTGACATTTTCGTATTGTGGTAAAAGATTACGGCGGTGAATCCCATGATCTTTACATAACAAAGGGAGAAACGGTGTAGCAAAATTATAAACTGAGAACACAGTATCTCTTCATGAATTTGTCCGAGAAGACGCTGTCGATCCTTATAGTCGAGCTTGAGAAACAGTTATATTCACGTATACACCGATGGATCTGTGTCAGCACAGGCATCCGCTGCAGCTGTGGTCATACCAGCTCAGAAAACGACTCTGCATTTCCTTTTGGGACATACCTCTACATCAACCGCTGCCGAACTTGTAGCCATTCGAGAATCTATTCGCTATATATGTGGGGAACCACCTCAAAAATGGTGTATATTCACGGACTCGAAGACTGCATTACAAATTTTGGAAAACTTCTTACGCCACACTGCCTATCAGTCCCTGGCACTAAACATTATGGAGCTCATCACATCTGCTCAGCTGCAAGGCCACATGATAATGTTTCAATGGATTCCTGCCCACTGCGGCCTCCATGGGAATGAGCAGGCCGATGTTGAAGCGAAAAGCGCACACATCAATGGCCTCCAAACAGCTGTGCATTTTTCAAGGGCGGATACGACGTGTCTTCTAAAGAGTTATATGAATATTGCTACAGCAACTTACTGGGCTCAACCAGACGCCCGACACATCCGTCTGAGAAGGCTCGATCGAACATTTAAATTTATTGTTCCGCGTGATATTCCGCGTCATCAGACATGCTTGATACATCGACTTCGTTTAAACGTGGCTTTCACGCGCAAGTGCCTACATTTAATTGGACAGATGGACTCACCGGAATGTTCAACTTGTGGCATCCCAGAGACTGTGGACCATGTATTATTGGTGTGCCCAGAGTATGCGAACGAAAGAAATGTGCTAGCTGCTTCCTTGAAGCGTTTAGACAAGAGGCCTCTGTCGGAGGAACTGCTGCTGGGCGCTTGGCAGGACAAGGGGAAGGGCGTCCAGGCAGTGCGCGCTCTTTGCCGTTATTTGAGTGCCAGCGGACTTGATTCACGTTTGTAAAACAAGCTGCTGTGTCTGTATATATATTTCATATACCTTCTCCCACATCGTCACCCATCATGACCTTCTTTCTTCTCTCCTTCACCTTCCCCAGTGCAGAGTAGCAGGCCAGATTTGAATTATTCGGGCCAACCTCTCTGCCTTTTCCTTTCAATAAATCCATCTATGTTATTCGGTGACCGGAAGTTCCGTCGGGGACAAAAGTTTCCGGGATACATGAGCGGCATCTGGAGTCAACAGACAGTATCAACAGGTAGATTCAGACCACACACGCGGAAGAGCAATTCTGGCACTCTCTAGTGTGACGCGGCCTATAACTTTTGGTGCCGATAGCACATTCACTCATGTATTATAGGTAATCACAGCCCATTTGAAAAATCACTACTATGATGGTTCATGGCAAAAAAAAAAAAAAAAAAAAGCTGCATTTATTTCTTTGCCAGCGCTCTGCAATGTCGTACAAACAACTCTCGTGTTCTCTAGAAAATACGCTTCCTTACGTGAGCGAGGTGAAATGTATAACAGCTTGACTCGTGATACTTTGGCAGCTGGGTACCTCTCCTAAGGTTTTCCATAGTGTAGCCCCATTCACCCTCTGCCAAATAATGGAAGCTCAAATGAAGAGCCATCTGTGATGGAGCTCTTCGCCGTTAACCTTCACAAAGAAAAAAGTTTCACGTAGAAAAAAACGCACCAGTAAAATCGCGGCTCAAATCACGTCATGGTTCCACTTTCAATATAGCAATCTAGGCAAATATCTTTACACAAGAAATTTGTGTACGCCTTCTATCCCTCTTCACTTTCAGCCCTTCCCGTCATTCGCATCGTAATGTCGCTTTCCATGCAGTGGTACCATCTCCGATACATTATACTTTTTACCTTTAACTGTTTTTTCCTGTCTTTCCCCCTCTCCCTTCCTCCTATTTTTTTTTTTTTTTGAGTGGGCGCCGATGTTGATTCGCGCATTCCCGATGGTTGCGTGTTTGCTGCGCCAGCCGCAAGTGGAGAGCTCGTCGAGGGGCAAATATTCTGGCTCATTTTTCTTTTACTCCATGGTTGGAACCAGGGAGCACTTCCTGTGGCGTTCCTTAATTTAGACGACGCCTTCTTTTCCCCGTTTTTCTTTTTCATCCTCAGCGCTACCACAGCGCTTCCCGCGCTAACTCTTGCACACGTCCCTCCCTCCCCCTTCCTCCTTCCTCCCCCTTTACTCCTTTCCTTTTCCGTCCACAGCAATCGATGAGTAATTAAGCGTCGGACTTGCTTCCCACCGCTTCCTTCCCCGACCAGCGCTAATGTCGAGCTCCCTGTGTTCGTTTCGGTATTTTATTTTTCTATCTTTCTAGGTGGTTCAGCAGCACCCGTAACGGCAAGAGTGGAGGCCGAGGCTTGCGAGCGTTCGCGTCTTTATTTAAAGTGGCCGCCACCGCCGAGCGTTGCCGCGCTCGTACGGGCGTTTATTTCTACATCCCAGCACAGCCGCTTCCTCTTTAGCTCCCTCCTCCTTCCTTTCCATCGGCTCTCTTCCTTCAGCAACTTCTCTCTCCAACACAGAATCCTCTTGTTTGCCGAAAGGCAACCCCCTCCTCCTTTCCCTTCTGACCACAGCTGGAAGCTCGCGGGATGGTAGGGCATCCAAACGGCACCTTGGCTGACTGCTCCTCCTTCCCCGTACGCCTGCGATATCTTATCTGGCCGAGGCTTTATAATAACAGCAGTGATTAAGAACTCGTTTATGAGCTGCCGCTGCCAACAGCCAAGCAGGGCGTGTAGCGAACGGGGAGGCTTGGCTGTAAGGCGGCAGGCTTCTCCTGCCGGGAGCACAGGCGCGGAGGAATATTAAGAGGCACGGGAGAGTGGGGCTCACACGGCTGGGACAAATTGTTGAGGCACACGGTGATTCCTACAAGCCGCCGCTGTTGCGCCTGAAGAAAAAATAATGGGATGAAATTGCGGCTGGGAGCCTGGCATAAATCTCTGCACAAGCGTGTGCACCGGCGATCGACACTTGCGACAGAAGCACAAGCAGCAGCTGGCAGTGTTCGTCTAAAGACAGAGCTACAGTCAGCCCCTCGCAGAAGTGATGGGGCGCAAGAAAGGAAGAATAATTCTGGGATACCCCCGACGTACTGTGGGAATTTAGGAACGCCAGCGGGGACCTTGCCCTGCGGGAAACCGCTGCAGATATGCATACCGAGTGAATGCTCATAGAAGCCCCTGTAGTTGTTGATGTTGTTGCCCATATTAAAAATGGCGCATGCCCAAAAAGGGGGATTGGCCATGACCAAGTGGTGATTACATTTTCTTAGATTCTATTCTGCAGAAATGTGACATTAGAAACTTGATCAAATCAGGTTCACTGACAGAGATGGTTGAGGGTGTTAGTGGGGCTTACTGAGTTTTAATTCGTGAGATTAAAGACAAAAAATAGAACATAAATAGCAATAACAGAGAATATCGAAAATAATTGAATAAATATAACAACCGGTTATAATGGAAGACGTTTTGATTCTAGAAGTTTCACATCCGTCAGTACGTCGCAGCATAGAAGCGCCAAGAGACAGAATAACCTCCGAAGACAAGCGCGAACTAATGATGTCTTCGGCTGAGGTGCACTGCCCCCGCGCCGGTGTGCAGGAACTGACGTCAAACATGGCACGAGTAGACCGTCCCTGTGTGCTCCAGCCGAACATGTGAAGCACACGGAGAGTGCCGTCGTTGTTTCTGCCGTCTATTCTGCATAGCCTTCGAGACCCTTGACTATCTTGGAGGCCATCCTACGTTCCTACAAATGGTGTGTAGAGCTAGTGCTAATAGAGACGCCGGCGCATGCTGCGAAATGTTGCGGTTGCTGCGGTGTTGGCTTGTCAGGCACTAGAACAGAGCTATGCTTACCGGTTTCTATCTACACGTTGCACTGCGCACATTGCACACCTTCAGCTACGCACAAGTCGTCGGCCGGTGGCTGCGTAATGGCCGACATTGCAGTTGCTAACATGTTCATCATTTTCTTACTATACGCCCACCTGGGCCCGTATTACGAGTTTGCGTCGTTATCGAAGTGTCACTATCTCAAGTGACCTCGAGTCATCTGATTGGTGGAAACGCCGAAACATAATATTGCCGCCTCTTCCGGTTCCGTAGTGGCCATAACCGGTTCCGGCGTTTCGATCTATCAGATGGTTCGAGGTCACGTGAGATAGCGACCCTTCGATAACGACGCAAACTCGGAATACGGGCCCTGATATGCTTCCTCCTTTTTCTCTTCGCCGAAGCTCGCTATCGGCCGCTGTAGAGCAAATACTGATACAATGACAGCGTCTGCGCGCAGCGTCTGCTAGCGCGCGCTGCACGATGGGATTCCACTACGCTCCACCGTCGGTCTTTACGGTGGCAGGGGAGGTGGTGAAGGGTGGCTGTTCCTGGCCCTACGAGGCTGGGACGGTAGGTCAACGTCGCTTGCTGCGGGGGCTAGGCAGCCACCGAATTTTTATCTGTTGTAGGCCGTGTTATGCCCGGGGCCCTAAATTGTCGCGGAGGGTCCGCGTATATGGAGAGCGCCGCTGGAAGGCCGGATGTGGTTTTTTCTTGCGACAGCGGGCCGAGGCGTGTTGACGGGGGACGTCAGTACAAAGGAGCACAGATCCTTATCTTCCCGACAGGCTAATTGAAGTCAAGCGCTTTTGTCGGCAACCGGAACGGGCGTCTCTTGATCTTCGGCACTCCTCCTCTGAACAATGGACTACGGCCCGGGGCGAACCAGGAGTCGCGGCACGCCGTCGTGTTGTGACCCAGCTACTGTTGACTCGAAGATGCTGCTGCATCTGCTGCTTGATGGCCATTAGGACCAAGCATTGTGCTGCATGCTGAGGAGAAGTGCCCATCGCCTGACCGGCGCCATTGCAAAGATGGCTGAAACTAGATGGGACATCGCCGCTTCAGAGAGAACAACGGGGACGGCCTGGCTGTTGTGCAGTGGTATACCGTATTCCCTGCACAAGTGCGAGGAGGTGTGTGTGTATGTGTGCGCGTTTGTGCGTGAGGTGCTGGTGGAACAGTTGGGCAGAGCCAAAGAAGCCGTGGGCGGAGCAAAAAAAGCGACTCAGCGCCTATTGGACGTTTGGGAAGCTGCGGGTTCCACAGTTGGACTGAAAAGGGATTTAAGCAGCCTACGAGGGCTGCCTCAGTGTGACTCGCCAGTGCTCTCTGTTGATTAAGATCTACCTCGCTCCCTTTCACGTGCTTGAACGTTTCTGTTTTGTATATATGTTTGCTCTTCTCCTCACAACTCCTCCCGTCGCCTGCCTTCCTCAACGCCTTGCGGTGAAGTTCCTATAGACCCCGGTCTTCCGATCATATCAGCCGTCATTGCACCCGCCACCGCTTAGGTGGTGGACGACGGCTGTTGCGGCGCGCGTCTTTCTCTCCCTCTTCTTTTGAAGCGAAATGCTTCACTAGGCTAGTCAACTCCGAGTCTCGCGTATGCCGTTGTCTCCAGGTCCAGATCGGCGTCGCGCTCGAGATCAAGGACTAGGGAGCCCCCAGAAACAAAAAAGAAGCAGCAGCAGAAGAAGACAAAAAAAGAGGAACAGAGTAAGTTGAGCTGGGCAGCGCAGCCTTTCTCTACTTCTCCCACTATTCCAAAGAACACGAATGCGCAGACACAATTCAGTAAAAACGCTAGTGGGCAACCTAACGAAGTGCAAGAACTAAAAGAAACCATTCAGACACTCAGGGTGGAAAATGCTGAACTGAGACAGAAACTTAACGACCTTATAGAAGAACTCAAGGCCCAGAGAACAGGGCATACCGACACCAATGCGCGAACAGATGAAACTCAGCCAGCCACCATAGGGCGGCAAGAATTCGCAACTGCCATGGCAGCCATGAACAACTCACTAGCGAATCTTAGTAACCTCATTTCTAACATCCAAACAGAGGCGCTTAGAGATAGAGAACGCCTAGCGCAGCTCATGAGCATGAAATCCAGAGGCAAAACCTATAATAGGCCATTTTCCGAGCATGGTGAGAAACCGTAAGAGCTCGGTCAAGTTGGAAACCCTTGAAATATGGCGGCGAAACTGCCGCGGGATCCGCAAAAAGCGGGGTCTTCTTAAAGAACACATAACAAATTGCACAGTACCACCAGACATAATCGCCCTACAGGAAACCGGTTGCTCACCCTCTCTCCCGGGCTACTCAGTATATGAGGGGCAGGGGGAAAGCAAGGTCGCCACGCTGGTTGCCAAAACTGTCACCGCAATCAGACACGATATCGACGGAACGGACATTGACCCCGTTCTTATCGAAGTCATTACCCAAAAGAGAAGCCAATAAAGCATCTTCCTGTTTAACGTATATAAGCAGCCAACGCGAGTGGGAAATAGCATCAGCCGCGATTCGTGCCCACACTTAGCGTTCGTCAAAGGAATAAGGCAGGCGAGATGGGAAAATGACGGGGAGACGCCAGGCAGTGACCACTGCATATTGCGCATCCAGATAGAAACCCTCCCGATCAGAAAAAAATATATGACCAGGTTAGACTCACACACTGGGAAGCCTATAGAAACACTAGGGCAGAGTCCGAAGATACAGAGATCACGGACATTAAGGACTGGGTGGCGGGTATCAAATCGGACTGGAAAAAAGTAACTAGGAAAGTCGCTCTCACCACCAAGACGCCCAACCTGAATAAACATCTCTTACACCTCTGGGATGCTAGGCGGGGGCTCCAAAAGAGATGGAAAAGGCAGAAGCACAATAAAAAGCTCACGCATAAGATCGCCTAGGTCACAAAACAAGCCGAATATTATGCGACGGAGCTCTCAAAACGGGACTGGGATCAGAAATGCAACGAGCTACAGGGGACCCTAGGCTTGGCCAAGACGTGGGCCTTGCTAAGGGCTCTCATAGACCCAACTAAGACCAAATGTGAATACCATAAGACGATCTAAAGAATCGCGCACCAATTCCAAGGTACAGACCGGGAACTGCTAGAGAACACCAAGCAGCGATAAATCGGCGACGAAACGGACGCCGACTACAGCTCGCCATACACGGGCGAAGAAAATCCCGCTCTCGACGAACCCATCACCATAGAAGAAGTCTGCCACAAAAAAACACCACCCCAGGCAAAGATGACATTACCAACGCCATGGTAAGTAACTTGGACGAGAATTCAATCAACAGATTTACTGAATTCATCAACACACACTGGGAACAGGGGACCATTCCGAAAGACTAGAATCATGCGGAAGTAGTAATTATTACTAAATCCGGAAAAACTCCCAGCCTGGAAAATCTATGACCCATTTCATTAACGTCATGTTTGGGAAAGGTATACGAACGAATTGTGTTTCAGAGGTTGCAGACCCACCTGGAGTGCAAAGACCTCATGCCGGAAACTATGTTCGGATTCCGAAAACACCTCTCAGCACAGGACGCCCTCCTACAGATCAAGGAGAAGGTTCTTAACACTGTCCTGAAATACGGAGAAAACATCTTGCTCGACCTTAAAGCAGAATTCGACAATGTCAGTCACAGGGAAGTGCTAGACAAGCTCTGCAGCTTAGATTGCGGGCAGAGAATACACAGCTACGTGAAAGCCTTCCTGAGTAACAGAACAGCCACCATTGGAATAGGAGGCATCAGGACAGACACCTTCCACACCCCCAAAATGAAACACCGCAAGGCTCAGTGATATCCCCTATGCTCCTTAACATTGTTATGATCGGTTTAGCAAAGAAACTCGAAGAAATTGAATGAGCCAGTCATGCTATCTACGCTGATGACATCACGATCTGGGTGACCAGTTGATCCTTAGGAGAAAAACAAGACTGTCTGCAGAGAGCAGCAGATGCTGTCAATGCATACGCCCGACATTGCGTACTTGAATGTTCCCCGGAGAAACTGAGGTGCTCAGAGTCCACAGAAGAGGGTACGATCTGCAAAACTCCATAGACGTCTACATAGGGGTGAAGAGGATCAAGGAAGTGTCGCAAATCAAAATCCTAGGCATGTGGATACAAAGCAACTGCCGTATAGATCAATCAGGTAGCTAGCAAATACCACAGCGCAGATCACGCGAATGATCGCAAGAATCTCCAACAGAAGACGAGGAATGTCCGAGGAGGACACATGTAGGCTGGTACAGGCCTTCGCTGTAAGTCCCCTGCCAAATTGCGCTCGAACCGGAAAAGGAACAACTGGAGGCAATCCTAAGGAAAGCCTACAAATGCGCTCTTGGACTGCCGGTCAACACCTCGACGGAAAAATTCTCTAAAGTGGGCGTAAACAACACAGTGCAAGAGCACATCGAGGCCCACCTTCTCGCGCAAAAAATAAGACTCATGCAGACGCAAACGGGAAGGAATACGCTGAATATTCTGGGCATGAGAGATGCTTGCACAGAAATAAATAGCACGGGGAGCATACCGAAGGAAATAAGGGAGATCATTAAGGTCAACCCGATTCCGAAAAACATGCATCCGAAGATACACAAGGCCAGGAAAGAGGCAAGATCGGAGGCACGCGAAAGAAGCTTCACAAAAAAAAAAAAAAAAAAAAAAAAAAAAAAAAAAAAAAAAAAAAAAAAAAAAAACATATTGCACGTCGACGCGACCACATACAAAGAACTATACGGAGCGGTAGCCAGCGTGGTTGATCACCAGCTTAGGGAAATCAACTGCGCCTTGATCAAGAGCAACAACATTCTCGAGGCTGAGGAAGCGGCAATCGCTCTCGCTATCACCCACCAGGGTGAAAAGACTACTGCACAAATAATTACGGACTCGCCAGAAAAATGCAGAAGGTATAGCAGCGGACGCATATCTACTGTGGCCAACCGCATACTCAAGGCAAGAAAAATCACCTTTTCGAGATGCTTCATAACGTGGACACCAGGCCGTGAGACTATCAAAGGTAACCAACGTGCCGACGCCAATTCCCGAGCATACGCCAACCGTGGGGCGCACAACGACGGGGAACCGGACGCAGTCACTAGACGCTATGGAGCCATCCTTGAACATCAAGAAGCCTTAAGGAGCGTTGTTAAAAGCGCAAGAAGCTTTCAACAACGCGAGCGACAAAGAACGCGAGCGCGCGCAAAGCGAGCTGCTTCCGCGTGCAGAAGCCGCAAAGACACGAAAGTCTACAGGCGAGCTGTTGCAACAGCCATGGCAACACAACAATACACTTCCCCACATTTCGAGCGTCGCGGAACCACTCCAGCCATGTTTTAAACTCAGCTGTGACACCTGTTTGCATGCCTGCGAAGCCACGGCGGCGGGCCGGCGCGAGCAGAGGTAACGCGAGCGACGCGAGTAGCACACGAAGCCGCCAGAACACGTTCGGTCAAGCGCCACATCAGCGCCGCGCCCAACCAATGCTTCAAAATTTTGCCGCTTGCGGAGGAGCGCGCGCTGCAGTCGCGCAGCCAAACTTAAGGTTGGGTTCCCTATAGGTTTAAAATATATTTTGCTACAAGCATGAATGGCTGAGTGCACGTCGGAGTCGCAGCACACAATTATGCCAGAACATATATCATCTGACGGCTCTCATCCTGCAGACTATTCGAATTGTGTAGGTCCCACGTGACCTGCTGAGTTCGCAAAGCTCTGGAGATTCTGCAACACGCCTCGAGGCCGTATTTCGATGAATGCCTCAGTTTTCAGCATGGATAATGCTACCCTCCTTCTAACAAGAGAGGAAACCTCCGGCGCCGAACACGTGCTCTCATCCATCCGTGTACGGTAACCCTCCTCCGCGGTCATATACGCGCAGAGGAGGTTGCACTTTAAAGGATCTGGGTCGGGGTTGCCCTCACTCCCGCCGTTAGGTGAGCTGAATTTTGGCACTTATATCCCCATCCAAGGTGTCCTGTCAGCCACTCTGCAAACACTGAGGCAGATGTTCAGCATTTGTTATGGGTTTGCCCGGCATTGAAGCCGACAAGAATTCGGCACCTGGCAGCAGTGGGTCTCCCGCCAAAGCCCATCCTCATATATTACTCGGACGCAGGGGCCTCACTTTTTCTCCTCAACGTCATTCGATTGGATAACGTTTTCTCATTTATTTAGTAACCCCAGTTTTTTGTTTCTTAACTCCCTTCATGCCTTGAGGCAATAAACAACGCTATTAAAAATATAAAAGAAATGCGCGAGCGGTTATCGCGATTGCTATCCGCTTGTGTATGAGGATAGGACTGGCCACCGCGAGTATAGACTGATCAATGCATTGCTGGTGTCGTGGTGGAGTATGCTGAAGCCGCTTAGACTGGGAGTGAACAGAATGTTGCGGAATGAACGCGATGCCACCCCTTACAAATGCTTCCTTCGACTCCGCATATCCAGTATATGTAAAGAAAATCTGTAAACTGTCTATTGAACCTACTTTAAATCTATTTAAATATATTAGGTCTATTTTATTTCCTGTGAGGAATAATCTACAATGCACAGGGTTCCGGTGCTCGGAATCGGTTTGCTAATAGCGTTTACAACTATGAACATGATTTTGTACATCGCAGTGACGATGCACTAATTGCCAAGGTCATCAACTTCAAAAGTCAGTTCGCCGTGCTCGGAGGCCGACGCCAGTGGCGCAGATCCGCGGCTTATTGACGAGAGTTGTGGGGCGAAGTCCATTACTACATAAAATTTCCCCGATAACTTCCTCCCTCTGTTTTGTCGTGCATGTTATAGTAAGCCTTTATGTTATGCTTGGCCACAGTGTTTACCGCTTGTAAAAAGAGCTTTGTTGTAATCACATGTGACGCTGACACAAGAGTGAGGCAAACAACGCAGCGTTATTTGCCCTTTGCGCGAAACAACGTCATAAACTACAAAGTAACATACACATTTCTCTGCCCCACTGTTTGCCTCGTACCCGCGGTGCAATCTAGTGCGGTTCGGGAGGAAGCTTAGGCGGACGTATACAGATGAGATTCGGCGCGGGCCAAAAACAAGAGCGCGAGGAGGGCGCGAAACTGGACCAATTGCCAACGCGTACGCTTCCGATGGGAAAGCAAAGCTCACGTCCGGACCGCTGATTAAAGCCCAATTTCGGGTGCCGCGTAGGCAGAGGGAGGAGGGACTGCGTGCACGGAGTCCCCCTCCTCGGTCGCGGTCTCTGTTTTGCACGCGGGCCTCCGCAATCCCGTCCTCGTCACTGCTGCCCCCCGACGCCACGCGGGACGTGGCAGCGAACGCCAGTCGATAAAACTCATTAGGCGAGTGGGCGAGGCGGGCACGTGGTACGACGGCGATGCGCTGTCGGACAGCTTTGCTGATGGCACAGAGGGGAAAGAGGTGGATTCGCCAACAGAGCCCTTGTAGAGTCACCCAACCATTCGCGACATCATTCGGCCAGAGAGAAGAAAAAAAGGTAGAGACAAAACAGCTCTCGGCATCAGCCTCTGTACCCGAGTGCAAAGACAGGCCGAGCAATCGCTGGCAAATCGTGGTCCGGAAGTGAAACGGCGCCCTTACCCGAAGGCTCTCGGGTAACGCTTAATATCGGTGTAAGAACTGTTCTGACCATGCAAGGCATCGTGTATGTAGTGGCACGCTTTCTGTGTCCAACATCGCCACTGCTTACTAGCGGTGCATGCGTTCTGACATCCTTGCGCCATCCTAACAAAACTTCTTCCAGGAGACTCGACGTGTGCAGCTAAACGATATTGCGCTCGACGTGGTGGCGCAAGTAATTCTGGATACCACGCGGTTGTAGAGCATCCACAGCGACTTCAGCCGGCACAGGTCGGTCAGTCATCCATGTACGATGTTCTCTATCCCTTCTTGGCTGCGCTCCTCTCTGCTCATGGAAATGATGGCCACAGCGTCGAACATAAAAGCGTTTTCAAAACCATAAAAACTGACGTGGCTAATAGTACGGGCTAGCAACACATCTCCAATCACAACTACGTGCGCCAATGTGCTAATTAAAAAGTTCACTATTAGAATTTAGGTGAACAGCTTATTAGATAACGTGCTTACACTCCATTATGACGTCCGTTACCAGTGGTGTTATTAAAGTAGAAAAATTCGGCTTGCTTATTTTTGTATATCTAGTTGTGGGATTCATGTAAACATTTGCGGTTATAACTTTTGTTCACCTGCTGTCATAAGCTTCGCACTTAAATTGTACCTAATAATAATAATAATAATAATAATAATAATAATAATAATAATAATAATAATAATAATAATAATAATAATAATAATAATAATAATAATAATAATAATAATAATAATAATAATAATAATAATAATAATAATAATAATAATAATAATAATAATAATAATAATAATATTAATAATAATAATAATAATAATAATAATAATAAAACTCCCGAAATGAACATCCTCTTATAGGTGTGCTGTTCGGGTAACGATGCAAATGAAGTAACAAACCGAAATAAAATAAATAAATAATAAAATGAAAAAAGTGCGCTACAGATGTGGCATATGGTTGCGTTATAGAAGCGATAAGGGAAGTTACATCGCGAGATGTTGTCCGTCGGGGGGATAAGGTAAAGTCGGTGCGCAAAAATGGAGGGACTCGGCGATTTGCAGCGGCTGCTGGGCAGCGGACATGTGCAGCGGCTGTTGTGGAGATATGCATATGGTGCATCCCCCCCCTTCTTCCTCACCAGAGGACTTTCGTCAGGACTCAGGCGCGCCTTTTTATGCAGAAAATAAGTAACCGCAGTGGTTGGCGTGGTCTCTCTCCTTTCGCGCATCACTGTACATAAAAACTGCATAAAAATGCTCCCTAGCGAAAGTTCGGAAGTTAAAAAGAAGAAACGAGCAAAAAGAAAGAAGGCGCTCACTTTTCGACGTGGAAGTCAAAACAATTATCCGAACGGCATATTTGTATTCAGGCTCCGCTTACAGTCAAACTCGAAATATAAGAATCAGTTAAGGTTCAGTGGTTTGCGTTAAATCAAACGCCCATCAAATCAAACTTCCGAAATGCGACTGTAATTACATTCGTCATTTATTACGTTGGTAACAAACCGTTATCATTTGAGGCTGTTGCATCACACTGAGTCTGGACGTTTGCTCCAAGCCTGACTTCTGCTTCAAGAGTATTGTGGGTCCGGCACTTCTACCCGTAGGATTTCTGCCGACAGTACTTGATCCCGCATTGGTCGAGATTACGAAACGGCAGTGGGGTAATGTAGCTCAGCCCACAACGCGATCGCCTGTGAGGTCTGTGCTTTGAGGTCGCGCAGAAGTTCACGGTTGTCTGGGCGTCTTTTCCTGCCAAGTCGGAGCAGATGGCACAGGCAGACACGCCAGAAGCCGTCTTCGGTCGAGCAAGACCGGTTTCAGACGCCTCGAAGCACGCGCGCGCAGGACGCCGACTTCTGCCTCGCTTCGGCAAACGAGATTAGCGTTTTCGGGCCTCAAAGTCTGCGACATTCGGTGTCTGCGGAGCTGTGACGACGACCCATTGCGCCAACGCTATAAATTGCCTAATCCACGGTGATGCGAAAACTTTCGCGACGTTGCCTTCAGTTGTGCAAGTTTGGGAACCATATCGACGTGGCAAGATTGCTTTGGACGTTTGCTCTCTGGCTGTCGGGGACTCGCATGCCATTTGAAGGTCGCAGATGTCTGTCAAGGTCTTCGCTTTTGTGCAAGTGTAGAGAAAAATTCGACAGTTGCGACCTCTTTCTGAATAGACAATGCACTTGGTTATTAAAAATAAGAAGTTGAAAGACTTCTTAATGATATATTTACCCGACCATACAGTTCTCGGATAAGAACTCGAAAACATTATGAACCCAGGAACTATAAAAGTATAAATTTTCTTCAACAGGTGTTCTTTATGACCGTTCGAAAATCGTAAAATTCCGCAGTAACCATTATTATATCCGCAAATGCGCACTCGGGACGCATTTATTCAGAGAAATGCATGGTAGTGGTTTTCTGTTCAGCTCTAACAACTCAGCGCGAAATTCAGTCACATTTTAAAATCAAAACTTTTTGAATCGCATCGGAAGACTAGAACATTCCTGCCAGTATGTGCATAACAGAACCTGACAATATCTCTTCGTTGCCTCCAGAATTAAGGTGGCGTCGAAGGCAGTTGTACTCGTGTTCGCGCTCTCTGAATGAAAGTAAGCAAGCTGTTTCACGGCAACAATAACAGTCGCCTGTCCGTTGCTTGTATCGTTTCCTTTTTTTTTTTTTTTTCCGCTGGCATTGGTCGGACGGTTAATTGAAGAAAATCGCTTCAAAAATAAAAATGAAGGAATAAAAATGTTTGTTTCGCCCAGCTTTGTTATAGGAAAGGAAATCATATCGAATTTCAGGAAAATGCTCATAATGAGCACTTTAGCGATAATTAAATGAAACCACGAGGCTTCTGATGAAGAGAAACAAAGAGCGTTGTGTCTGCCTCGCACAGTTGGTTCCCTCCGTATGTGTGTAATAATGAGCCCCTCATTTTCTTACGCTTTTCTATAGTAGAACGTCTTCATTACATTTTTTTCAGGGGCTCAACTACGGGTTCTACGTATTGGTCATTAGACAAGATGGGGGAGATGCGAAAAGGAAATCTGCATCACATCAGCTGAATGCCGCAAGGAAAAGGCCCACAGTTATATTAAATCTTCGACTGAGGAGAGTGCGACATTTCCAGCCGTACCTGACATTTGGTGCAACTTCACTCAGCCGATACTGCGCAGTCGTCTAGAATAATTTTTTTTTTCATCATTCCGCGGAGCACGCACAGCGCACGTTCACACACACCACAGAAACCAGCCGCTAAACGTCAAGGCAAATCAGAGCAAGAAAGTTCGAGGTATTCGGCAAGAACTACAGAGCCATCTACAGATGCATCTGTTGGTGATGGCAGGGATGCAGGCGCTACAGCATGTCGTCACGGCATCGGCTCCGCTCCCTACTCGCCCGTCTTAGAAGCAAAACCTTCACTACGCCATATGCCAGCCAATGTAAACCTGGGAGTTCTCTTGACCTTCAACGAGCCAGACATCACACTGTGGCTATATGCATAAACACGGTATGACCTATGGTGTACCACTACTTGACCTCTGACCTTTCGAGGTAGATAATCACTACTCGTTCTTTCTTTTACTTGACGGCGTCCCCATATCCATAGTCTGGGCAATTTATTCGCTGCAAAGCCATGTCTTCCGATGTCTAAACCTAAGTCTAACCAAAACGAAACCAAGCGAAACAACGCTTTCGCTTCGCCTAGCTAGGTTTAGCAGCGTTAAATACCAGCCAATATTCAGGATATTCAGGCAGCCTCGCTAAATAATTTTGGCAAATTCTGAAGCGCAAAAAAAAAAAAAAGAGAGAGAAGAAAAACGTGAGAGGACAAACACAGGACAAAGCGTTTTGTCCAGTGCCTCTTTCGGGTCCTTGTCTTTTTTGTGCTTCAGGCTACACCAGAATGAGCAAGCTCCACCAAGTAGCCAAATAAATAGCCTTGCTGAACTTTACCGCTAAATAAGGCTGCTTAATAACGCTAGCTCCTCAGTCCATGAAAGAGTGCCCTATAAAAGAAACCATGTCGCCTCTATTCTATTCATCGGGCAGATATACTCCAATTTATAGAGGCTCTTCGTTTAATAAATTGAGGCAATAGTCAGTGAACAAATGAATAGAAACAATTAGTGGGGTGCACTTAAGTTAGCTCACGCACAGAAATGTGAAAGCATTGCGATTTCCGTGCATAGTTCCGTTATGAGTTCTGTTTCATTGCTCAGTACCGTTACTTAGTTGCTGTTTCTATAGGCAAATTTTGGGTGTGGCCCGCCCAAGTCACCATTGAGGTGACCATGCTCAGATTGGCTTAGACAACAACTTTGGTCAAATTCGGACGAAGTCAAACTTAGGGTGTCCAAGGAGGCCAAATCCTGAGTGTGGCCTGCCTAACTTAGGAAGTCACCCCTGAATCTGTCATTCTGGAATTAGGTTCGGCATTGATTTTGGGCGAATTCTGACGAGGTAAAATTTTGGGGACAGCCCAACCAATTTTAGAGGTCAGCATTGAGTCGGCCATACTTTAATTAGATTATATATCAAATTAGTAGTATTGTATTAATTACTTACGCGATTGATTATTGACGGTTCGTGCGATCACGCTCTAATGGCAGGCTTTACCGGCACATTCTGCCGACGTGCTCTACCGACGTGCTGAGCCGACGTGCTTTGCTCACACCAGTCATGAGTTAAGAAAGGATTTCGCCTAGAAAATAGTACAATGCAGGCTAGCAATACGTGGGTGTGAAGTAAGTGAGATGCGTGCGAGCTGTGCGAGACGCCGTTGCAGAGAGTCCAGATTCGGCCACCTGATGTTTTGTTTTAAAGGGCACTGGCAACTAGCAGCATATAGGGGTTTTATTGCGAAAGCGATACTACGCCAGGTCTATCCGCTTGTCGCGTGGTCCGTGGCCCGTGGACCCCCTGCGCCCCGACCTCCTCGATCAGCCTGCCTTGACATTAGCATTCACGTGCCGCCGGTCTTTAGCCGGGCAGTTCAGCGTCCTATGATGACTGGACGCTGGTATCATAGTATCGGTCACTCCTAGGCTACGTTCGATCAGCCAACCACTTTTACTTCACACAGTCATCACCCTTGTTCCGTTCTCATAATATTTGTCGCCTTATGCTCAGCTTCAATAGAGGCTACTAAAAATAACGCGGGATAACTTACGTCTCCTTACGTGCGGAAATGCGGAAGCATTGCGAGTTCTGTTCCGTGATGAATTCATCCTGCGTCTCGTCGCTTTTCTGACATCTAAAACTCTACTTCGTTAACCCTTTCATTGCAGCGTTTTTATTAATTATTTTTGTTTATTAATTAATTTTATTCTTTATCTTGATTGTTCTTCCCTTTCTGATTTTTTTTTTATGCTTTACTTGCCGCTGTTGTCCTTTCCCTCAGGGCCTTCCGGCATCCTTACTCTAGACAAGAAGGATTATGAACTCGTTCTCAGGAAGTCGGCGTAGTGCATCCTTCACCGGCGTGCTCGGCCGGTGAAGGATGGTGGTTCGAGTCTTGGCGTGGACACGATTCACTTATTTTTCTGATTTTCTTGGTGAATACACGCTGTGGGCATAACTGGTCTGCACGTCACTTATGACGCAGGAAATTTATTCGCGTTAAAAACTGAATGGCTTGTAGGACATAAGGTACAAGATTGTGTTGTTTTCTTAATTAACGTCTACCAAGAAAAGGTGAAATCAAGCGTTCGTTTAGGAGCGGGGTCCCATTCCATACAGGTGACAAGTCGTGACGATATGTTAAGGAAATTAAAAGGTCTAACATGCTTCCGCATACTCCGAAATTCTAGTGGGAAAAGCATAATGCACTTTCGATATATATATATATATATATATATATATATATATATATATATATATATATATATATATATATATATATATATATATATATATATATATATATATATATATATATATATATATATCGAAAGTGCATTATGCTTTTCCCACTATATATATATATATATATATATATATATATATATATATATATATATATATATATATATATATATATATATATATATATGAGAATTTCAGGAAGTTTGGAACACCCCTGATTCATCAATAAAGATAGAGAGAAAGAGAGAGACAGAGATAGACTTTCTCCTCTCTTTCTCTACTCTCTCTCTTTAGAAAGGGAGTCTCTCTGCCTCTGTCCTGCCTCTATCTACTTTTTCTTTCTCTCTCTCTCGAGTGAGAGATAAAGAGAGGAAGAGAGAGAGGAGAGATGGGGATAAAGGGAGGGGGAAGAGGAAGAAAAAGAGAAGAGAGTCTCTTTTTCTATCTCTATCTAGGGTGACTAGACCCTCTTCCTCTATTTACCTCTATGTGTGTGTGAGAGAGAGAGAGAGCTCTCCTGCTCTATAGAGAGACAGAGACTCTCTCTTTCTCATCACTGACTATCATTATCTATCACCAGCTGTAATTATCGGCCACTTTATACCAGAAACAAACCGATATCCCGCGGAATCTCGCGGACACATTTCGCGCACACTAATATTGCGTCCAAATGCGATGTGCGTTTTGATGCGCCATTGAGGAGGGCTCCGTAACTTCGACGAGTTCGCATAGGGCCAACCAGACTGGACAGGACTGCGCATGGGAAAAATATTACACCGCTGAAAGGACATACCTGGTTGCAGTAAAAAACGCCAAACGCTCATTTTATCATATTGACCTGCCCAGCATACTAAAAGAGAATCCAACTAAATTCTGACAGCTTTTAAACCCGCAATCTATACGCACTGTTACCCTCACTGATGATTCCGGACGCGCTGTTTCCGATGATGAGTGTGCTAACATCTTTAATTCTGCTTTCGCATCTGTATTCACTAAAGAACAAGAACCGCCTCCCTTCACGACAGCAAATGACCAAAGAACTTCAATGCCTGCCGTTACTTTCTCGGAAGCCGGCATATCATGTCTTATTGATAAACTAAAAATGTCATCATCCGCCGGGTTTGACGAAATTAACACAAAGGTTCTAAAAAATGTTAATCATACTTCTGCTAAGATTTTATGCTTGCTTTTCTCGCAGTCACTCTCTACAGGTGCCATACCCCATGACTGGAAAGTGGGGAAGGTCGTTCCGGTCCACAAGTCGGGTAACAAAGATTCACCACTTAATTATCGGCCCATATCACTCACCAGCATACCATGTAAACTTATGGAACACGTTATTTACTCTTTAACGATGAACTTTCTGGATTCAAATAATTTTTTTCATTCTTCGCAGCACGGATTTCGCAAAGGATACTCCTGTGAAAGTCAACTAGCACTTTTCATTCATGACTTACATGCTAACCTTGATGCTAACCTCCAAACTGACGCTATTTTCCTCGACTTCGCCAAGGCATTTGATAAGGTACCTCATAACCACTTATTTTTGAAACTTTCTCGCCTAAACTTGCATCCCGATATACTAGCATGGATAAAAGAATTCTTAACTCACCGCTTCCAATCAGTCATCGTCAATAATCAAATGTCTAACCTCCTACCAGTCTCCTCGGGCGTGCCCCAAGGATCCGTCCTTGGGCCACTTTTGTTTCTAATTTATATTAACGACCTTCCTGAGAACTTAGATTGCCATATTCGGATGTTTGCTGACGATTGTGTTATTTACAGAACAGTCACTAACACTTTCGAACAACAATCCCTTCAAAATAATTTAACTCGTGTGAAAGACTGGTGTAATGAATGGCTAATGACACTTAACACAAGTAAATGTAAATATATGTCGTTTCATCGTCGCCATTACCCCCTCCTGTTCAGCTACAGCATATCTAACGTTCCTCTCGACCTTGTCCAATCATACAAATACCTTGGTGTTCATCTTTGTCAGGATCTTACGTGGAATACGCATATCTCAAACATCATATCATCCGCTAACAGAACACTAGGATTTTTAAAGCGTCACCTGCGCTCTGCACCTCAGCATGTCAAGCTCCTCGCATACAAATCACTAGTTAGATCAAAATTAGAATATGCATCTCCCATCTGGTCTCCGAAACAAGCATATCTGCGTAATTCAATTGAAGCAGTTCAAAACCGAGCAACTAGATTCATTCATTCAACGTATTCTTTTGATATCAGCATATCATCCTTAAAATCACAGTCCAACCTATCTACCCTTGCTCATCGTCGCTACATTGCTAGTTTATGTTTGTTTCACAAGTTTTTTTACTCCGAGCTACGACAGGAACCTTACATCTGCGCACCCCCACCACGTATCTCCCTCCGCACCGGTCATCAGCAGCAAGTGTCCCGACATCGCGCCCGCACCACTACATTTTCTTCATCATTCTTCCCCCGGACTGCCAACGACTGGAACGGCCTTCCCCGAGAACTTGCTGCTGTCACATGTCCATCTTTATTTCTTGATCAAATCACACGTGTACTTGCGCAGTGAAAATCTTGTATTTTTTATAACTTACTTACTCATATATGTTACCAATTCTGTTTTTCATTTCTGTGCGCCCCACCCCTTATGTAATACCCTCTAATGAGGGTCTTTAAGGTATTAAAGTGATGTGATGTGATGTGATGTGATGTGATGTGATCTGAAGGCCACATTATTGCTGCTCCTTTGGCGAAATACTTCACCATGATTTGACCTTGCGACCTGGTGCTGAGTTGTCCAGACCGAGTGAGAATGCCACTGCGCATGCTTTTTAATAGCTTGCTCTCCCTTCTCCCTGCAATTAGCAACAGCGGATGCATCATCGCAGAGAGGCTCGGGGAGCGTTCATCGGCGCCTTCGGCAGCAGTGGGCATTGCAAAAAAAAAAAAAAAAAAAAAAAAGGAAAGCGACGTTCGGTAATTCTGAGTTTTGTTCAGTTTATTGCTAACTCTTGATCACACACTTCTGCAAACTCCGTTTTACGTAACAAACATGTTTACAAGGAAATGTATAACCCCGAAATAGAATGGCCGTGAGTTCTGAAGTCTACGCGGGAAGCTATGTTGCACAATAGATCGTTTCGGACTAAGTGAAACTTTCTATACCGGGCCGTCTGAAGGAAACGAGTTGCCTTATTGAAGGTTCCGGGAGCCGACAACTCTCTGCGCGTAACAAGATCACCGATCTATCAGTCTTCACCTGAGCGGACAACAGCTTAGCAGTCTGTCTTGCCCTTCGTACTACATGCCATGTCCGTCGAAGGCTTGGGCTAACGTAATCGCATTCGGACTCGTGTCCGGTAGGAGTTGCCAGGCGGCAATTCCTCCCCTTCCCGCCCTTCACCTCCTCCCCAATTTTATCTCTGCCATTCTAGCACGTTACTTTGGGATTAGATGACGTGTGCTGCTGACTAGGCAGTGGCCGCTGCATTACTCTCAGCACGTATAGATAAAAAGCGCTCTGCTGGGATCTTCGCGCGGTTGGCTGCAGCGTAATGGTGCGGATAGAAAATAAAAGGGAAACGTTGTGCAGCTGATCAGGTGCCAACTAAAGCTAGGGATCCAGTTGAACTCGCTGCTTCACTTTGAAAGGAAAGTTCGCAATGAAACTGTGTCCTGCACTTCACAAACAACTCAGAGAAACAAGGTTTAAACAAACGAGGCGAATTTGGCAGGACAGAAAGTGAAAAATTTCAAAAAGTGAAGAGCAATAAAAAAAAATCTAGAAATAACGAGAAACTGAACGTAACCGGCAATGCTTGGTTCCTGAAAGAAAAGAAAAAAAAAAAAAAAGAAAGGCGAGAGGTGTGCAGAAGGGAATAAACGAAATACTATAAACAGACTTCTTTGCATGATCGCATGGGTACCGTTCTGTCGTCCACTGTGAGAAAACATTTACTGCACAGCTGTGTTCGCTTGAACTTACCAATAGAAGAAAGAAAGAGAAAGAATCACTTTATTTGACCAATAGAAGGAAGTAGTTCTTCTATTGCGGTGCCTCAGTTGTCACTATTAGCACAGTTGCGATAATTTTGTCGAGAACCGATTTTATGGTCTAGATCAGCAATGTCAAAAACAGAGTGCAATCTAGACTAACAGTTTCGTTTAAAAATCATGCAACGTAAAATCAACTTAATCTTTGTTCGCCACAGAACACAAGAAAGAAGCATTGTTAAATATCGGTGCTCATATCTTTAAAGCTACCATAAGATACCATAGAAATACCATAGAAGGCCCAGCGTGCAACCCATTCGCAACATAAATCACGCCTGGAAGTGAGAACCATTAGAAAACACTTGAGAGAAGAGCGGGGGGACGTTTGCCTCTGCGCGGAAAGGCAGCTGTGTTGCTGAGAAAATCGCAAATGAAAGCCCCGAAACTCTTCAACCTTCAATGCGCCCGCACAAAATTAACTGCGCTTACGTTTTATTTTGTTTCTACGACGCCTCCGAAAATGAGCTTACCGACTTATCAGAAAAGCCTGCCTGTCACGCTCGTGATGTTTTGCTCACAACGCCGGCACCGACACAATATCTTCGGTGAACGCGGCCTTCAAAGTTGTCGAGCTAAAACTAAACGCCTGTTCATTGACCGGTCGAGTTGGCCGCCAGGGCGAGGTGGAAACACAGGCTGCCTCAACTCGCTGCATTCAGGTCATCTGGAGGATTGTGTGTAACGAGTTGAGGCAGCCTGCGTTTCCACCTCGCCCTGGCGGCCAACTCGACCGGTCAATGAACAGGCGTTTGAGGGGTGGGAGGCTGCCCTGTCCAGCTCTGGACTAGAGGCCCTACGGACCCTCGTGACACGCGCGCGGATAGCTGCGGCAGCCGCTGGAGTCCCGGACTAGGGGCCCCACCCACACACCCCCCTCCCTTAAATCTACTCAATAAAGTTTTTCACTCACTCACTCACTCAACTCACTATACCTCCTTGCGGGAAACAGTTGATCACCGCTTTTTTCACTGCATTGTGTGCATCTGCGCCTCGCTGCGACACGCTTGTACGATATATACTCCTGGACGCAAGAGAAACTACGTGAAGCTATCGAGGGCCAGAAGAAGCTGCTGCGAATCGCACGCACGAGTGTATATTGTTAGCGTTACAATACATCATCGACGAGGACGCAAACGTGTGGCCTTCGGTGCATTGTGCGCCGCCGTGAAGTGTGCGTGGAAGCTTCAACGGGTCTTGGGGTCTCGCAAGTAGATGAAAGGCGAGAGGTGGTACAAGACAGGAAGCGCCCACGGCGATCTACATCAAGATAACAATTATCAGGGAGAATGAAAGCGCGAAGTGTGAAGTTACCCTTCTGGCAGGCCTATATACCTGAGCTCGCAATGAAGGTTAGGCAAAGAATTGTGGTGCAACGCAATAACGATTTTTGACAATCATGAAGCTAAAAGAAAAGACGAAAAACAAAATAAGAAAACGGAAATTTAGAAAAAAAAATAAACGTCGTTTATCTCTTTTCTGCAAACATTGCACGTAAATGTTTGTTATAGGAAGTGTGGTCTTGAACTCATCAGTGAACCAGAGACAAGAGAGAGACAGAAAGACAACAAAATGTAGAGGTGGCGGCGCGTTGGTTTCAGCCAACGACATGGTTAGAGCCTATAGCTGCCACGCTTATATGATTCCTCCTCTCGAAGACGAGGGCAAGCTCGCTCACTCTCTGTCTTGTACAGGTGGATTGAAACAGACTTGAAGCAGGAAAAGCAAGTAACAGATAACGGACGCGTTCAGAGAAACGAGGAGGGCGTTCGCACTTGGCGGCTATGTTTTCGATTTCTCCACGTCTACTCCCATTCTGGTGCCGTACGACCGCAGAGACGCCAGCATGAAATAAAGGCTACGAGATACCGAAACAAACAAATATGATGGAGGGGGTGGGGGGTGGGGGAGACGAAGTCATTTTCTCCAGACAGAGAAACAGGGAAGGATATAACGAAGCTTCATGTGCACAGCAGCATCGCAGGCGAGGCACTGGGGCCGGCCCGAATTTCGCCCTGAAACGGAGGTTCGGTTTCGCGGTGTCTTACATCAGTTGCCATTTCGTTATTCTTTCTTTGCCAACTTTTGTATCTCCTCTCCTAGCGCTGCTAGTGGTGCCAGACCCACCTTTCTACATTTCTCCCGTTATTTCTCCTCCCATTCAACCTGACTTCTTACGCACGCCTGCTAGTCGTTTCCGTTTAGCACCTTTCCTTCGATGCGGGAGAAAAGTCCTCTCAAATAGCGTATCCCGTTTCCGGGCCGGCAAGCTTTTATCCCTTTCGTTCTCTGCATCCCCTCTTGCAGTTGCTAGCTTATCAATGCGCTCTACTTTTCCTTTTTTGTTTCCTCGTCTCAAATGCCCAAGCGCCCGTTTTCATTTTATGTCATCTTGCTTCTTCACACTCGAATCCCTTACACTGCGACATTTTTTTTTTTTTTTTTTTTTTTTTTGCCGTTCGAATAGCTCTTTGCCCCATCCGACCCGTTGCGGCAACTGCCGGTGTGCCACAGTGTAGAACCATGATAGGCTGTGAAGATGAAGGGGAAATTTCCAGTGTAGCGCGATGCTTTCGGGCGTGGGAAGGCATACTGCTCGTCATTTTCAGGCCGCGAAAATGACAAGCAATGAGGTTGAAGGGCCCCTGTAGATACGGGATTTAGTACAGAAGCAAGTGTGCGCGTGCATGTGTGGGTGGTAGCTTTGGGCGAAGGCATCTTTTCTTTTTGGTATTTATTACCCCATCTACATATTCCGCAGCTACTTTCGATTTGGACGCCGCCGCTTTGCTTTCTAGGTTTGGTTTGGTTGGCTTTTTTTTTCTTCTCGTTCGTGAATTCCCTCCCAGAGCGTTCCGCTCTCAATCCCAACGTCGCGGCGCTTGTTTATTTCAAATGAAGCAGCGTACGCGCTGTGTTCTGCGCATTCAGTCTCCGAGCAGACATCAGATTGTGCCCATTCGTTCGTTCCATTTTCTATTTTCCCTCAGTTGCATCGCCCCGGATTTCTTGCTTTTCGTTCGAACTTCCTAGTCGGGGCCTAGCTACGAGGCGCGAACATAAGGGAGCACATTATAATACAGCTCTCTCGACAATCACATTCGGAAACTGCGGCTAGCTCCGAACGGAGCGAAATGGTCTTCCTTCGGCACACCTCACTCCCACTCTTGCCCTCGGGGACTTCAAATCCTCATCTGGTCTCCTCCCCATCGGCTCCCTTAAACTCCTTCAGAGAAGTTTAAGGGAGCGACCTCTCTTCTATCACGTTTTTTTTTGCGTTTTCCTTTTTTTTTAACTTATCCTAGTTAGTCTCCAACAGTACCTTTCTTCCTGAAATACAAAGAAAAAAAGAAAACGAAGGAAAACAAGTAAGAAAACGTTGTCACCCACTCGCACCCAGTAACGAATGCCGGGTACTGAAGCTGAATACGTCGCCTTGATATAGTACATCTCGCGACGGAGTCACGGCGTAGCTCAATTTAATCCAGCCTTTCTGTGCTTCACCCCTTCTCGGCAAAGGTCTACATGCGCGCGCTTATAATCTGAAGAGGATCGAAACGACGGAGCCCATAACAGAGCCAGAGGAGGACATGGGGGAAGGTAAAGGGAGGAAGCTTCGAATAAGTAAATATCGGGAACCGAGGAGGTGGCAAGCGACACAGACACAACACAACGAGAGCGGTAGAGCCTAGAATGAAAAATGAATATATATATATATATATATATATATATATATATATATATATATATATATATATATATATATATATATATATATATATATATATATATATATATATATGTATATATATATTTGTGTGTGTGTGTGTGTGTGTGTGTGTGTGTGTGTGTGTGTGTGTGTGTGTGTGTGTGTGTGTGTGTGTGTGTGTGTGTGTGTGTGTGTGTGTGTGTGTGTGTGTGTGTGTGTGTGTACTGGCGGTGTGCAAGGTAGAACTGGGAACAGGGAACAAACATGCCAGATCTGAGGGTTGAAATTAAGGAGGCGACCCACATACGGAGCGTGAATGCGTATGAGAAGGGAAGCGCCGGAGACGACGGGCCTTGCGAGCCACTCGGCTCTCTCTACATCTTTTTTCTCACTCTCTTCCTCATCCACGCACCTTAGTTTCATCCGAGCAGCTCCCGCGGTCCGAAGGAAGAAGAGAAGGGACAAAATAAACCCTTTGCTCCCCCACATCTTGTCCTTACTCGTGTTTGGCCCCCTTCATCCATATTATTTAGTTTTTCCTCGCGCGTTTCGCCTCCGCTTTAACTGCGCGTGTTTTGTAATTCAAATTACGCTGTCCTCAGGTTCTTCTCCTCCGGCTGGCGCCACTCCTCGACGGCACCGACCGAAGGGATCATTGTCTAAGCTCGGGACGGCGAGAAACGTGTATGCGCGGGGAAGCGAGCGACTCTTTTTCTCCCCCTCTTTCATCTTCCTCGCGCCTTCCCATCCTCCTCCTTTGCCGCTAGCTCCGCTTCACATGGAAATTGGCCTGGCTCGCTCCGACATTTTAACGCTTTCCCTTGGTTTTCTGTTTTTATTTTCCTGCTACTTCTATCTAGTCACGATCTTACCGGTAATCCCCATCCTGTAATTAACACTACGCGCTTTTTTCTTGCCGGTGCAACTGTGCTTCGATTTTGCTTAGCATACTCGATATAAACATGAATGGGCTCCAGGTTATTTGCCTATTGCATTCTTTTCCGATGCAGTGCTGCTTTTGTTTTCTCCCTTTACGATGGCGGAAAGGCAGAACGTTTCCAAAATAGACATTTTTCTTTTCTCCAGCGCAGTATTATGTATCGAAATACTTGCAAGCATTGCTAGCAGCTCTCTTAGAGTTTTTCCACCAGGTGGCTACAAAACTAAGGTCGACTGCTCGGAGCACACAACGATATGTCTAGCGAGGCGGTGGCTTCGTGATTTAATCCTTAACGCTCGCTTCGTGAAGGAGCCAAACAAGGACTGATTCAACCCTTCTGCACAACACTCTGCCTTAGAAATCAAAATCAAATTTTGTTAGCGTGGCAAAAATTTTACGAAATGGTGTGGTGTCCATGCATTTGGTCCTTAAATACTACAGATTTAGTTCTTATAGCGTGGATTTAGTCCGTATCGTGAGGCCGAGGGACAGTAAGCAGCATTTTCATTCAACAAATGTCTTTCAAATTTGCTCGCGACGTTTGCCAGACAGTGAGAGAGGAGAAACTGTTCGATGTGTTCTGGAAATCAGACATTCTCGGCAAATTCGCCTTTATGTAGCTTGATCAGGGTGGGGCAAAATATTTTGACCGGAAATGACGCCTCAGGTAATGTATCGCTTTTGTTTTGGGCGACCTGAAACCTATTCCGTTTTAATTGCACTCCACGAAACAAAGTCGGGGAAAATGCAACATTTCCTTCGCGCGGAAGGGTAATGATAGACTCACACTCCGTTATCACAAAGGAAGATCCAGCGCAGTTTATTTCGACCAAATTATATTAATTATGCACTAAACTTTAATTTCCATACAGTGGAATCACAGCGTTATGGTAGCCAGAGAAAGCTTTCAGCAGTCCACGATAACTGCAGAAGTAACAGAGGTGATAACGAAACAAACCAAATGAGTGGTTTCCCATTTCATACGCGTACAGCCCTAAATAATTCTAAATTGTCTGATTGAACAATGCTAGGTCATTTCACAGCACTTTCAAACGTTCTGATAAGAGAAAAATGATAATTAGAGCGCTACAAATATGGGTAGTGTTAGAAGCAAACTATTCGTTTTACCAGTATGCCGTGCGAAAAACAAGTTTAAATGTTTCCTTTGCATATGGAAAACTTAAATCATTGTCATTGTTGTCATAAAAGGTTACATAGCAAAATATTGCGTACTAAGCTCGTCTATGAGTTTTTTGCAAAGAATAGTCTTTTCTGTACCTTGGGAATGCCGTAGTACGCACGCGCGCGCGCGTGTGTGTGTGTGTGTGAAAAAGAAAGAGATAAATAGAGAGAGAGAAAGAAGGAACACTAATGCTAACGCACACTGCCTCATCAGTCGCACTGATTGTCTATTCCTTTTTCACTGTTATGCTGTTCCATTTGTTTTGTGAGCTGGAATTATTAGGGCGCAGGGAAAGACCATGCAACGAAGAGCTACACATTATGTGACACGCTTTCGCGAATCCATAACCTTTGCCTGAAGCGCCATTTTGGAACTGAGAAATCTTTTAGCGTCAATGGGGTATGCTTTCCACACTGAATTTTCATTTTGACTATTGCCACATAGGCGCCAAGTTTTGCACAGCTGGACGGCAGGCCCGATCACTGATTTTGAAGCTTTATTTGCCGTCTTCATTAGTCGTTTCTTAACTTTGTGCCGATCAGCGCGTTTAACGCCTCCTTGTTTCCCTCCTCTATAGATTGCCACAGCACCCGCCCCCTATTCAGCGCCTTTTGTTTAAAATTCGCAGCTGAGAACGAAGAGATGAACTATGGCGAAATCGTATCCTAGCCCAGAAAGAAGAAGATGGGGAAGGGGGGGGGGGGGGGATTGAGGTGGTTTCCAGTTAAACCAGGCAGGAAGAGATTGTCCAGTGATTTTTTCGGAAGTGCGAATAAGAACCACACTCGTTCTTACGCGAGAAGCTCCAAGTTCCGTCGAGGGTCACGCATCTATCACCTCGTTCTCCAAATGGGAGAACCGCGATGCACACATGAGCCCATATACACATATGATTAGTCCATGAAAAATAAAAAGCATTCTCGCGCGCCTGCTATCGCGTTCAGGCACACGGAATTTGCTTGCTGGCTGGCAATGAGCGACAAACTATATTGCGAAAAGAACTTGCCGCTCAGCGGGAAAGGGTGGCAAGCCCCCGAGCTTTAGCTAATAGCGACCATGTTATTGCGGCATGAGTCGACGCCGGAGCGCGCAGCCCGCTTGAGCTTTAACAGAGCGCGTGCGAGCGTGCGGCGCGCACTTCCGAGCGTTATAACGGGCCCGCGATTTTCGCTTACCTCATCGTCCATTTTTCGCGGCTGTTGTTTTCCGTGAAGCGCTTCGCGCTCCCTAGAATCAGACCACAAAGGCAGAGCTCTGCTTTGGCGAGCAAAATGACTCTCTCTCCCTCTCGTTTTCTTTGTACCCTCCTCCTCCTCTCCCACGGCTCAGCCACTCCACGTGTGATGGTGCGTGTATGCAAAGGCAGTGGTTCCGTTGTTGCCGTTGATTTGTTCCGAGTCATTACGCTGAGCCCTCGCTCCAAAGAAAGCGTCGCAACATAACGAGGTGCGCAGCTCGCAATCACAGTTGAGCCGCAATAGCGCGCAAGAACAACTCCAAGGGGCGACAGAGAGAGAGAGAGAGAGAGAGAGAGAGAGAGAGAGAGAGAGAGAGAGAGAGAGAGAGAGAGAGAGAGAGAGAGAGAGAGAGAGAGAGAGAGAGAGAGAGAGAGAGAGAGAGAGAGAGAGAGAGAGAAGAAACGTTGTGGGAAAGAGAACTACGCGGATGAACCATCTCGTGCGCGAGCGCGCGATAAAGACGAGAGTCGATTTGCATGAATATTAGTGGGAAGGTTCATTTTGATAGGCTCAGTAGTAGGAGATAGTTAAAGTGAATCGGAGAGCAGCGAGGGAAGTGAAAGGCGTGCAAATAACTGTACAAGTTGAAACACTTATTTTACCCAGAAAGGCCCAACACCCACTGAAGACAACTGTTACAGTGCGAAAATATAAATGAGCTGAATGAGGCGACCTTCCTCCCATTCACTTTGGAGGAATGCCCTGTTCTTGCTTTTGGAAATTAATTTACCGCAACAGCCCTCTGAAGCAGGAAGTGTTAAGCGATGCACTCAACGCTGAACCTACTGCAGGTCGTGAAAATGTTTAACCTGCTGAGCCTTTGGTGAATAGGGCCTTAGACCAATGTCAAGCTTCAAACAGAGGGAATGAATGAGCCACTAGAGAATAAATTTAGTGAAGGCTCGAACGCCGATATACATAAATCCACGCTGTCAGTTAATTGAACGTAATTACGAGACTAAGCTGCCACTGAACAGAATTACCTTTAACACAAGTTTTAAAGTGACATGTATTGTTTTCTAGACCACCCTCTAGGCAAGTCCTAGGTGCCGGAGTTGCTATGGGTACCGCAGTTAGGGAGCCTGAAAGTAGTTCCTGGCCACAAGTAAATCACTTAAGACAGCGCTGATCATAGGCCTCCGGAAAGTCTACTCGTTCGCCATCCCAAACGGGCGATACGCATTGTTGAAAATTGATGACCTTGTTATGAGGACCTGGAGGACCGCTAATAGCCTACTGGCCTCTTTGGGACACTATAGTAACAATGGACGTTGCACTGCTCTTTGCAAGGGGGAACAGCGCAAGCTGCACACGGACAAAAGGGGAGGACGAGACACACACAGCGTGCCTCGTCCTCCCCTTTTGTCCGTGTGTAGCTTGCGCTGTTCCCCCTTCCAATGAACCAACTAGCCCGCAACGTTTTGCACTGCTCTTAGCAACTTCTGCATGCAGTCTGTTTCGACGAAATAATTTTGCGACCGCTCTTCAAGCGGCTTACAAACTCCTCAGTAAAAAAAAGAGAGAAAACAAAAACAAAATGCTTGTTTTGCGAGAAACGCTTCGTTTGCAGCATCTGCAACATTAAGGGTCTCAACGTACGAAAATAGGCCCGATAAAACCCCAGCTGTTCGAATATGGCGGGCACTGCCACCCTGTGCACAACATTTGGGTGCCAAGCAGAAATTCGTCAGTTTAAGACACTTGCCTGGGTCTTAAAGCACTGAATACTCTTGCAGAATGTCTCGAAGAGACTCACTTGATGCGAATGCACGTCGCTTCTGTCCATGAAAGCAGTTAGGTAGTAACTTGCCTTCGGTGTGAAGGTGCGCAATACACGAACATTTTGAGAATAACACGATGTCGTCAAGTGTTGTTTCGGAACGTGTTTCGCTTTACCAGTTGCGAATGATCGATCTTTCATCTGCACATGAACTGGACAGCAAGTAATAAAAAATTGCAAGCAAGCGAACACGGTAAAAGCTGCGGCTCATGACAGCCTTTGAAATTTTGACATAAAATCAGAGAGACAGAGAAAGATAAATAATTGTGACAAAGAGAGAATGCAGCTTGTAGGCGTAGATAATAAAGGTCGAGAAGGATGACACGCTGCTGACTAGAGGAAAATAGACGCAGGGTCAGCAGTAGCAGTAGCAACACACATACACCACATTGTGACAAAAATAGTGCGCATAAAAAAAAAGGCTGTCGTGTGTGTAGACGAGCGTAAGCTCATCTCGAGACATGCTTCCCACTATTATTCGGTATGCGCGCTGAGTTCACTAGCTTTTTCTTTCCTTCCACCCATCGAGACTCCTCTTTGTGTCTGTGCTTGCCCTTTCGCTCCCAGTGCGGACGGAGCCACCGGCGATGACAGCCTCGCCTCCGCGTTCGCGAGTCGGAGCACGCCTTACCGCGTCTTCTATCTCTTTTGGCCAAGCCGATCACGTCTGGGTGCTTTATAATGCCCGAATTTGGAGCGTTCAGAATGTCGAAGGCGGCGCGGGATGTGTTGGAGTAGAGAGACGGGAAGAGACGAGATGGAAGGTCGCAACCTGCGTTTCCTATCCCTTGCGAAGCTCTTCGCTCTTTATGTATACGAGGAAATTCTTTGAGAGCGTCGTGGAGGCGTCCGCGACATGCTCAAGCTCTCACAGCTCCGCATCTTGGAATCCGCTTGAGGAGGAAGGGGTTTGTAGCTTATGAGAGGGGACGCTTTGTCGTGTGGCCTGTACTACTCGGATTTATCGATGAAAGAGAAAGAGAGCAAGATAGAGACTCGCGTTTCTCCGTGCACGATGGTCGGGGGTGGTCGTTGGGTTGAACAGTCTCTTTTTTTGGCGTAAGAATTGGTCTTTAAAGCTACTGTACTGCTCCCTACGGAAGCGAGTGTATGGAGTGCGCGTTTTTACGAAACCGACTTTTTCAGATGATTTTTAAACTGCAGGATCTCGACAAATAAAAGCGCGTTTCCCTCGCTAGGTATTTTTTTCGAATACGGAGAAATATTAACCACTCGTCGCGCATCGAAGGTGCGTGCTTTGGTATCAATGTTACTTCAAAGAAGTGTTGTTCAGGACATGTTTGTGTTTTGTTATATGAGATTTATTTGCAACTTAGGGCAGATACGTTGGCCTCAAGCGTTGATTCTAAGGCCTGCTGCCCGGAACTGGGAAGGGAAGCAGGGTATAAAGAATGTCGATGAGGACAGAGGCAATTGCGAATATTTAATACAAATAAAAATCGCCAATTTGTCCGATCACAACCTTCGCGCAAGCGAGTTAGGAGCTCCTTCGTGGTCAGAAAAAGTGTATCTGCAAATAACATCAGGGAGGCAAAGAAGAGGATAGGGAGCATGCTAAACTTGTTCGTTTATTATTAAGAAAAAAAAAAGAGAGAACTGGTTGTTGCAGGACTTGAGAATTATTTTCTGTGAATATCCCACTCGTATTAACGTGTCTGTAATGCCCCCTCTCGTTTCTTAAAAAAAAACAAACAAAAAAAAAAACATGCTGAGATGTTGCCATGCAGATTTAAGGCGCGACAATAACTTCGACACCTTTCAAGTAAGTACAGCTAAGTTGAGCCGCAGTGTATATTTTTCTTTTTCGGCTCACCAGAAAAGAAAACTAGAGAAAAAAACAACAACAACAACACAAAGTTTTTCATTATTTTGACACAAAAATGTCTCCTTGAAGAGTCGCACCGGAGCAGCGCCGGCGCATAAAAAGAAGCCGACGCTCCATAAATGCGTCGTTCGAGAAACCTGTTCCTCTTCTCCGATCGCAGAGAAGCACAAAACCACGCACGATGGAGAAGTCCTATATATGATGTCTCCTGCGGCGTTGTCAGAAACCCGTCGCGATTGCATGACATCGCGCCGGCACTATAGAGCCGGCGCCGAGTCTTCAGCCGGGTCTCCGTATAAGGAAGCGAGGGTAGGCCTGGCATCCACGGAAATTGATTTCAAAAGGGCGTCCCTCCAGGGCGGGCCTATTGTCTTTCTTCTCTCCTGACACGTTTTTTTTTTTTTTTTTTTGTACCGCTGCAGAATTTTTGTTGTTACGCGGCCGCCTCGCCGGCACCGCCTCCTCTGTATCTTTCGCCCAACCCCGAAAAACTTCTGTGCAGAGCTGCCTCAATGTCTTCGACCTGCGTGGTGGGACTCGTGCTTGTCCTCTACGTTGATTCCATCTAAAGTGTGACTCCCTTTTCTTTTTACTATACTAATATGAGACAAAACGCCCTTTCACGGATAGCATATTCCTGACATTTGATACATGAATGTTAGCGCACTCTTGAATATTAAAGCGTTAAGATTAAAAAGGAAAAGAAAATATTCTGTTACGAGCCCCCTACCTATATGGGAGGAAAGGGGAAGGGGTGATTGAGGAAAGCAGATGACCCCATTCAATTCATGCTGCATCGGAGGCAAGTTGGGAAATAGATGTCCAAAGCATGCTTTACGATTGAGCCTGCCGGGCGATAACGTTCCGCGTATTTCTTCCTTGTTATTCCCCTTTACTTAATTGTTATTTTCGCTTTGATTTTATGCTTCCGTTCATACGTTTTTAGCCACGTCGACAGCAGACTGTGAAAAAAAAAAAAAAAAAAAAAAGGAAATGATTTCCCGAGCCCGATTAAGGCGGCAAGATTTAGGTGGGCATCACTGCACAAAAAGCAAAAGTAACAGTGAAAGCTGTGAAAATTGGTAAGTAGGGTAGGGCAAATAGTGCAGAACCCCTTGTAGTTACGGGAGTCAGGCTATCCTAGGTCAAGTAGTGATAGGAAATCGCGAATGTACAAAATAAATGTCTAGGAGAGTGAGAATGGGAGGAACTTATTTTACTAGCACCTGATGGCCTGCACCTCCAGGTAGTGCCTAAACATGGAGGCTAACAAGCGAAGTTTGAATTTAGGGGAGTGCTAGCGATGCGAGGTGTAGAAAGGAAAATAACAGAGCGGATAACAGAGGGGAAATTTAAGGAATATAGTAGCACTGATCGGAGAAGGTACGCCGCTCAGTGCCAGCCAAGTGAAGTAGAAGAGGTGGTCATGAGTCTGGGCAGGATCCGCACTGCTGGGAATAAACAGATGACTGCCGTTTTCTGCTAGGGTAAGATGGCGAGCTCTGAGGAGAACAAACTTGACCAATAACGGCAATAAATAAGGGAGGCATGAGAGGAGGAAGTTGCCTGGGACTCCGGATATACGCAGCTGGATGAGGGCACACCTAGTTGACAGTCAAAGCGAGGTATACCTTTCTGTGATATTGCATTTAACCTCGGCTATGATGATGAAGACTGGTATAGTGGCGATGTCGAAGCTGCTGGCGATGACGGTGGTTATCGGGATGGAGTTTTCGATTATGGCTTTGATGTTGTTGATTATAATAAAATTCGCTCGCAACTAAACGACTCTAGGACGCGGGTGGCTTTGTCGGCATCCGTGTAGGCGGATCTCGGATCATGCGTTCGAACCGCTTTCACATCGCCAATGATGCACGCAACTTAGTATCGGCCCCTGCGCTGTGAGAGGAGCGCGCGTGCGCTATCAGACCCGCGCATCGGGTTGCCCTCAGGCCAGACACGTCGCGGCGGCTTTAAAATTTTTAGCCTCTGTTGTGAACGAAGCGGACGCAACGCCGTGCGAGAGGCGGGCTCGAGAAAAGTTTCCCGCCGCTGGCAGGTCTAGAAGAAACAAACAACAACACAAAAGAAGAGCGTGAATGCATTTCCTCTCAATATTTTTCTTCCTTCTTCGACCCCTTTGAACTGCACGAATTCTTTTCTTTCTCTTTAGTGATTTTTTGCTTCCAGCTCTGTATTACAAAAAAAAAAAAAGAAATGCGGGATAAATAGGGTTTTCAGAAGTCGTTGCACGGGCGTCGAAGAATGCGGCTTTGAGAGTGGCCCGCGAATACAAGCTTTTTCGCCCATCTCAGAATAAAGGAAAAGGCTGAAAACGCCTTCGCGTAGTGTTTTTCCTCTCTGTCAGACCGAATTCGAGACATACACTCGTAATTGCCCCCGGTGTCGCTGCATAGTGAGTGCTGCTGGTCTTCACTAAGAGACGCGCTCAAAGTTACTACAGTAACTAAGCGGACCATACAGGCCCAGGAAGCTTTTGTATACCTACAATGTGACATGAACACTGCCTACCGCAGAGGAACATGAGGGCGATTCTTTCTTTCTTTCTTTCTTTCTTTCTTTCTTTCTTTCTTTCTTTCTTTCTTTCTTTCTTTCTTTCTTTCTTTCTTTCTTTCTTTCTTTCTTTCTTTCTTTCTTTCTTTCTTTCTTTCTTTCTTTCTTTCTTTCTTTCTTTCTTTCTTTCTTTCTTTCTTTCTTTCCTTCTTTCTTCTTTCTTTCCTTCTTTCTTTCTTTCTTTCTTTCTTTCTTTCTTTCTTTCTTTCTTTCTTTCTTTCTTTCTTTCTTTCTTTCTTTCAGTATACATGCACGTGATGATGCAAGATGCAGCAAGCACACCGTGATTTTTGAGCATGATAGAATGAATGATATCTTCATTAACTCTCACAAGGTTACATGAGTAACAAAGGAGAGAGGACGCAAGGCAAAAAGCTGCATTGTTGCAGCTTGAGAGCCACCCTGCGCCCTCTTCCGGCGTATATAGTCCAGCAGCTGATCACAACAGCAGTGGAAGAGCGCACACGCAAGCACAAAAGAAATACATCCACAGAATATATACATTAACATTTGCATAAAGTTATGCCTCTATTATCATTCGACATAATTTGACAAAAGAAAGTACAGAACACTTTTATGCACAGGAAGCGCATTTAAAATCAATGGAGATACATCAAGTAGAATGAAGATACACAAAGCTGTACATATATGTTTTAATCACAATGTGAAAACTATGCACATATAAACAAACGAATAAGTGTTACTAATTTATGACGTGAAGTCTTTTCAAGTATGATGTTGTTCTTGTGCAGAATGTTGAGGTAATGGGGTAGATTGTATGTCAGTGACTGCTTACCGTATGCAGTGCGGCAGAAAGGTACGGACCGTGACATTTTGTTCCGTGTATTATAAGATGGAATCGAACGAGTCAGGTTGAGACTTGATAGGAAGAACTCATTTTTAGTTGAAACAGCGTTTTTATACATAGAGAATAGCTTGAATGGAAATAACTCTGAGATTTTCATGATATTGAACCTTGCAAAGTAGGAACCCATATGAGCACACCACGGCACATTAGCTATTAATCTAACTGCTCGTTTTTGCGCCGTTAGAATTTTCGTTTGGTTTCGCTTGGTGGTTGTCCCTCAGACCATGAGACAATAAGTTATATGTGGCAATATAAATGCATTGTAAATTAATATTTTCACTCTAGGCGGAAGTGTGTGCCTCCGACGGCATAGGATGCCATTAATCCTGTTTATTTTAGCGCAGATGTTCCCAGTATGTTTATCCCAATTAAGTGATTCGGTCCAAACAACACCAAGACATTTTAAATCTGGCACGACATCAATTTTTTTGTTTGCTAACCAAAGGTCAAAATTTGCACCTACCATTCTGTTTTTGGCTCGAAATATTATTGCTTTGGTCTTCGTGATGTTAGGTAGTTCCTAAAAGACCATTGACGCAGGAATTCTAAAAACTGATTGCCGTGTTCTAGTAGGTCTGTTTCTGTGTTACCTGAGGAAAGCACTGTGAGGTCGTCTGCATGCGCTATTATGTTTACAGGAAGGGGAGCATAAAATATATCATTAATGTAAATATTAAATGATAGGGGGCCCAGAATGCTCCCTTGTGGTACATAAGAGAGGATAGCTTGCGGGGTTGATATAGTGTGATTAAGGGAGACCATTTGTTTACGATATTTTAGGTACGATTCAATGAAAGACAAGCTGTTACCTCTAATTCCATAATTATTGAGTTTATGTACCAATAAATCATGATAAGCAGGTCAAATGCCTTTGAAAAATCAGCAAATATTCCTAGTACAAGGAGTTTTTCCTGAAACGCATTTATTATTATTTCTTTTTGCTTAATTAGTGCCATTTCTGTGGATCTTTGTTTTATGAAACCGAACAGACTATCTGACAGAACTGACTATCTGACTAGAGAGACCGAAGACGGGAAGATAACAATGCGACTTTAGTTTATGCACCGCAGTCAAAACAGGAAAGACAGGAAGGCCATATAGCACAGGTTCGCAGTGAGAGAAGTCGTCCCTGTAGTGACTGCCTTTCAATGCGGATGTCTACTGATTGCTACGCGAGCTCGAAGAGGTCACCTTCGACAGCGGTGTAGGTCTGGTATCTTATTTTTGTTTCTATTGTTGGATTTCTGACAGCCTCACCCGATAGAGTCATACAGGTATCTCGTATCCCAGCTTCGAGGTCTTTAGTTGCGAAAATTCGATCTGCTGCATACCTCGTCATTAATATAACAACTCCACAGAGTACTCTAAAGATGTCATACCAGACAGTCTGGCAGGATAGCACACATGCCCTAACCACCCATCTGACTTCCGTGGAAGCATGGCGTCCTGCCAGAAGATCAGGGGCTTATCACGGCTGCATATTTGGCTTTAATGGCCACAATTAGCATTTCTAAACGGAATAATAAATGTTTTTTTTTATTTAGAAAAATGAGTGTCTGTGTCGTAGTCGAGATGAAAAAACATGCGTGAAGGAAGCACATCAGAATTTTCTTACCAAAATATTTAACAATCAACGGTATTTGAAGTTTACGTCCCGAAGCTGCCGGCTTGCTGTGAACGGAATGAAAGGCAAAATATGTCGTTTAATTTGGATGAACGGGGTCTTTCTTTATGTTTTCTGACATCGCAAAACACGTGGGCGTTCTTTCATTCCGTCTGAATATGAATGCGGCTGCGATTATAAGGATTCTATCTACAGGTACGATTGGCGTCGCTTCCAGAAAAACACGTATCGGCGCGCCGCAACATAAGCCCAAATATACCCCGATCTTTACACGGGGTTATGCATACACTTTAGTAATAGCAGACTTGCAACACATACTATGGCCACGGACTAAAGTACCCACAATAAGTTACACATATGTGAGACGGAGCAGAGGGAGGTGCTTATGCGAAGCCCTGTACTATACAATGAGCACTTGGGCCACAGATTTATCAAACAGCCATCTCGCGATCATGGGACTGGAAGCTGCCCCTGAAGCACCTGCGAGTTTGAACAACCCCTGGTAGAGGTGCCACCTCTGAAAAATTCAATGGTGATTTTACCTGTTCGGCCAGGGAGCATATAGTACATGTTTACTCGTGCAGTTCGCAGACACTTCTTAGCTAAGGTAATGTAATTGCCGAAAACAGTTCGGTTTTGAAAGCCTTCGGGCTGAGATTTTACGCAGTAGCGAAAGGGTCGTGTGCAGCCGTAAACCCAACGTATACGGTATACATAGTTAGTGAGCGATTAATAAAAACATCCCCGAAAAATAGACAGTTAAGGTTCAAATGCAACCAACATGGGTGAGAAGTGTTGTGTAACATAGACTAACAAGGATACTGAAAACAAAATTAGGCATTATTTAAGGTGGGAATAAGGTCACAGCCTGTCCCTTTCGTTGCGAGACGAACACCCTACACATAAGCCTTGATAGATCGTTACGTCAGGCGTGTTAAAAGGGAACCTAGTGAATGAATTGTGGCCTTTGACTTAGCAGAATAAGTCTAAAGTTTAGGGGAACCCCCCAAGGTGGAGTAGATTTGAAATACGGACGTAATGATTACTCATTGACTGCACAGGATAGGCGGTGGCCCCCGGGTTTGAACCCCGTAAAAGGACGAATTTTTCTCCGACTGCGCAGTTTCTTAGAAAGCTGCGCATATTTCTTTTGCAACCGTACGATTGCGCTCAGGTGGATGCCAGTGAGTAATCATTGCTTAGTTCAATTTGGAGATTTATACTGATGCTAACTGGAATTAGGAGCATGCTTATTAGGAGCTACTAAGTACGTACAAAGCGGCGTTGCCTTAGAAAGCGAATGCCATGGAAGAGCCATACCCGTCTCCAGAGTTCAGTGCCCTCCCGAAGCAGCAGCACCTCCGCCATCCTCCGCCGACTCATGCATTTCATGCTGCTTTTCTTCTATGTTACGAAGAGAACTATTCGCATTTTTATCTGTCCAGCGTTTCTAGCGCTCAGGAAGCGTGGCGTTCTGGATACATGTTGCTCCGTCCCAACAATAGACTACCTGGCGCGGCGCAGCAATCACTGTCAACTTATCGGCCAACCGAGGGCCTTTGAGCTACCCGATTTCGTTCACTCAGGCCCCGACTGACAGCGTTACGAAAGCGGCGTGCAAATGAGCTTATCATGCGAGTTTGTATATAAACAGGCCTTTTTCGCAGCTGGGAGAAAGGATTCTCGTGAGGCATGGCCGATCACAAATTGTGCAATTGGTAGCTTCTCTTGAGTTTAAAGGATCACATTCACTATAAAAAGTCGGCAACTATGATTTAGACAGTCAATCTAAGGCAGTCAGTAGGGCAACGACGACTGTCAACGATATGCACAACCGGCACCGCTCCAATACAGTTTATATTTCATCATCATAATTTATTCTCCCTTAAGGACCCCTGGGGGGATTACATAAAGGGGGGCAAAATAAACGAAATCACAAACAAAAGGAACATTTGGAATATAGCAGTGAAGAAGGCAAACGTAATTGTTAAAAGAGCACTATAAAACGAAAAAGTGAACAATCATAGATGCATTGAGGCCATCGCGCTATATGAAGAAGAGGAAAATGGTAACACTGTTTTGCATACAAATGTTCAAAAATATTACAAAAAATGTTTTATTTTTTTCTTGGCTCAAGTTGACTGGAATATTCGGTAAAGCGCATGCTCTTTTATAACCCTGATTCGCATCCACAAGGTGCCGCACATTCAAAACGCACGCAGAATGAGTCTGAAAGAAAAGAGCGCGTTTGGGGCCTGCGCGTACAGTCAAAATATTCTCACAAAACTGGCATTGCACTACACAATGGAAACGACCCGAAAGCGTAAAAATTAGTTTCGGTTGGAATCCCTGTTCTCTCTGGTAGAGAGGTCTGGCAGCATTGTTTACCGTCTTGCTTATCGAGAGTGCCGCGGCTTCTTTTAGGAAGGCCTTTCCCGCTTTTTTGTGACCGCTCACGGCAACTATGGTGAGCTGCTGTCGATCGCGATCGTAAAAAACAAAACAAAGACCGAAACACTGACGTAGGTGCGAACCTGCCGTGAATTGCTTCAGATGAGCCAACGCTTCTATTTTTTTTGTGTGTGTGTTTTTTGAGGAAAGTAGTTTTCTTTCCATGTGACCATGTGTGGCGAAGTATGTCTTTATTGAAAGCGAGTTGAATGCACGTTCTGCTCAGCCTAACCGAGTTTCCGAGATGACTGACGGAACAGGGAAACAAGGTAGGGCAGCAAAATTCAGAAAAGCACGTAGCAAAAAAAGAAAAAAAAAGAAGAAAGAAACAAGTACGCGGCATTCAGCGCCTGGAAGAATAGTGATGCTTAGAATGTACGATCGAAGCCACTCTGGATTGGAGTTGTATTAGGTTAATGAATGCACTTTTGATGCACACAGGTGTAATCCATTTCGGCAGCCCCCTATTACTGTGATGAGACTGCGCCCAACGTATACGTATTATTAGATATAGCCAGGCTTAAATTTATATAACAGTCACATGCCGTGTCCCTAATACGTTACCAATAACAAATGACAACATATACACATTTCAGTACCGAGACATGCCACATCGAAAAAGAAAAATTGCGTGCATATTTATTATTTGAATTTGTTTGGTCACTAATATTTTCACGTACTCGAGTTGCATAGGGTGTCGGGTCAGTTGGGAGCAGTCACAGCAATGACAAATCTGCGCAAAGCAGATGAGAGTTCAGAGAGCAAAACAGAGGTAAGCGCAAAGTGTGCATTTTCTACTGATAAGTCTCAATAATTTCGCGCAAAAGTTTCCGTGCAATTCGTGGTCGAGTCGATAATCTCTAGAATTCAATAGAATGTAATTTGCTGCCATGAATCTGAGGTCATAATCAGCGTTATTAAACTAAATAGCTGAAGTCTGATACAGCTCGAGTTTTTGGGCACCGATTGTCGCGCGTGCCATCTAGTGCTTAGCATTTAGTGAGTAATGAATTTCCCCTAACGAATAATTTGCACTTTGCCTAGGTGCGACGACTTATACCTAATGCAATTTTGTTTGCATAGCACTGAATAAAAGCGCAGCATAAGAAGACGACAACCTCGCTACACGAACATCGTCGAGCCGACCTTAGCGTTCGATCTGGGCTGTGGTGCGTGAGCTTCATTGCTTGTAGCATCAGCCAGGCTAATAATTAAAAAAGCGACAAGGGCCTTAGAAGCCGTATCTGGCACTATAATGTGTACATCGCACAACACTGCCGATAATTTAACTTTATATCTCTCTTTTTTCTTTTTATGGCCCAATGGCGACCATGACACTCATTTTTAATAGCTATTAGCTGGCGGTATTGAGACAAACGAGCCCTCAATTAGAATAAATGGTCCTCGATATTGATCAAGCAAGTTAAGCGCAGCATGGAAAGAGAGCAAGACGGGGAATAAAAAAAGAAAGAAATTATTGTAGTGTCGTTCGATAGCTTACCTAATTCTCGTCCGTGCCTGGAGGGACGAGCGAATGTAGCACCTGCGATGGAAGAAGAACGCGTAACGTTTATTGCTTTCTTTTTACCCATCTTTTGGCAGCGCTTTAGATGTCGTTCTAGCCAAAAGCGTAAGGAAGATAAAATAAAAGCGATTAAAGCGAAAGATTTTACCAACGTTATCTCAATGGACGCTCGTTGTATTGTATGGTTGTGCGTCCCGTTTCTGAAGCCATTTTACCCTATCTGAAACGCCCTCGGCCCTGATTTTATGCCGACGTCGGCTGATTCCGTTACTAGCGTGTTTAATGGATCTTCTGGAGAGACGTTCGTTTTACTCTTCCCCGTTGTAGAAAGTGGTAATAAAACTTCGCACCGGTCAATTTCGGTTGGATATCTTTTTGTATGTGCGAGAGCAAGCGTTTGTAGTTTTCTCGTCTCCTCTTCATTGCTGTATAAAACACATTCGACCTTCCCTGGAAAACATGGCTTCGCACTTCTGTAGCATTTCTGGGGCCATCTGTACAAACCGGTCACATTTTCACATCCAAGTCGATGCAATTATGTTTCACTGCACCGATTTTGTTTTTAAATTTGATTTTTTTTTTTATGTGTGAGCAAGATTTGGACGGCTGCATAGTAGACTTGAAGAAAAACGTTTCGACTCCCACCAACTGCCTGCACTCCCACTCTCATGGTTTCCAAGTACCTGCTGTGAGCATTACAGAAAAAAAGAAATATACCAGAAATATTATGCATGTATTCACGGCGAAACTCTCTTTATTTTATAATCATCTCGCATAGCCAGGTTTTTCGTTTCGTGAAGCGCCCGTTAAGATATACATATGAAGAAAGCCAACAGCAATCGAAGCCACGGAAAGTATGGGGAAATGTTTCTATAAGTGTATAATTTTGGGGTGTTAATTACGGTTATATTAATAGTTTGATCATTTTATGGTTGAAAGATAATTAATTAGATAGTAGAAGGAACGATTCGGCAGAGTTAAAACTGCTCAGGTGTATACGAAGGCAAAAGCATTACACTCCCACCATTCAAATGTTTTCTAGTGAGATTTCCGACATTCTTTCTGCTGAAATTACTGGGTACAGCGTGAGTGCTTGCATGTGGAGCGTGCGCTGCCATATTTCGCGTGGAACCTGGGAGCCGTATTCGCGGAAAACCCAGTTGTGGACCTCAGGATGAACACGCAAGGAGGTGGTCGCTGTCTTCAAAACACAACTGCGTCCGACACGGCCTCATATCGAAGCAAATGAGCCTGGAGGTGCATGTGGTACAGCACATGCGAAGCACCACCTCCAGGCCCCTTTTGCACGCGGCACAGCACATGCAAAGTGCTCTCAATTTGTTCAAAAGGGCACTCAGATGGGACGCACTTGCGCTACGAAGAGAGCGATCACGCGCTCCTGTGTTCACCCTGAGAGCATACAATGCTGTACTTATGTCGGTGGTTTGCAGCTCTATCGCGAGCCCTAATCTACTTTGACTATTTAGCGTATGCAATAAAAAAAAATCGCATGACAGCCCTCGCAACGCAGTACTACACATTGTCGCTTACTTGTTTTGATACGAATGTTAGGAAAACTGGCGCCACATGGTGGTCGATCAGTTGCGAGTACATATAGACGAACGACATCTATAGTACAGTTGATTTTGTGCATGCAAATGAAGTTCTGAAGTTGGTAAAAAAATTTTTGAAGGCACTTATAGATCTCTTTAAAGTGCGGTAAGGCCTTCCCTGCGATTGCTTGTTCCCATTTGCCGCTGTTTCATTCATTTGCTTTTATTCTTTTTATTTGCTATTTTGTCTCTTTTTACTTATTATACTTTTTTTTTTCTTTTGGGGTGTCTTTCTTTTAGTATTTAGTTTTTTCTTTTCTACTTTTTTCTCTTTTACTCTAAACTGACTGTTTTCGACGTTGCTCTTTTTTTTTTTACTTATTCTACTTTTTTTCTATTTCGGTGTTTTTTCACTTTCTTTTAGTATTTTTAACGTTCTTTTCTTTTACTGTTTTGTTTTTTCTTTTACTTTGGACTGACTGTCTTTAACGTTGTAACGCAGTGAAGAAGACTGAAATTAAAGCTTTGCAACGTTTTTGCACGTTTTGTGCGCATATTTGGCGTATTTTTCACAATTTCGATGTCCGGGGCTATTTTAACGTCTGCACAATATATCGACGACCATGGCTATTTCAACGTCGAATTAACTATTTAAGGCGAAGGCCTTTCTAGGCTCATGGAACGAAATCACGTGCGCGAGAGCTGTGCGCGAGATTTGCACGCGAGATCTGTGCTCGGGATCTGTCATATTCCGTGAGATTTCATGATATCAGTTCTTGTCTAGCGTTCCTGCCATGCTGTACGCGCGCCAAGCAACGCCACGCGACAGAAGCGATGGTGTACCGTTTATTAAAAAAAAAAAAAAAAACACAGTATAAATAACCCAGCCAAGCAAGGGTTATTATACTGTGTTTTTTCGATAAACTTCAGTTGCGAGTGTCAGCGCCTGTCTTGTTTGTTTTTGACCTCCGTCCACGTCTGTAGCGCTGTTTTTTCATCATATAATTATATGTAGCACTGCAACGAACGCCGATAAGGGCCAAACGATGAGAGGCAAATGTTGGGAGAGAAAGGGTAGGCTTTCGCCAATCGCCTCTTAAGAGACATCTAAGAGACTATCTAATTTTTCACTTCCACCGCCCTTTTTGGCTGTAATGAATTAACCAATTACTCTACATCAAATAAATTTTGCACATAGAGACATGTTTTCGCCCTCTACCTGATACAACTATCCATTTACTCATAAATCACCATTCTTTGACAGGGACGGCGTGATACCCTCTGCGGATGGACACCTTTAGCGCACACCTAGGAGCCTGTTAGGGCTTTCGCTTAAAAATGAAGTGGCGGTGGAATCTGTAGTAGATAAGTTTGGACGCATCCAAGTGATGAATCCGGGGATCTCGGCTTGCCATGTATATCATAGACTGTTTGATGACGTCATCAATTTTTCTTGCTGTGCAACTGCTGACGACATACTTGTTCTAGCCATCTCGTTTACACAGTGTCGCAATCCTTTGGGGCAATGGAACAAGCAATGATATTTGATTAAACAACCACATGAGGGGGGGGGGGGGGGTCTTTTTATATCTAATAATTTATTTTACAGACATAAAATGTTAAAACTACTTCTTGTGAATTCCTGAAATTAAAAACACAAACATTCCCTTGCATTTTCTTTGGTTTCGGAGACATGGCTTCCTTCCTATCAAAACATCTACGACTTCCAGACAATTTTTCAACGTCAAAAAATATTGACGTGTTTCTCGAGTTGAAAAGAGCATTGCAGGCATTGTTATCGACACACACCATGCCTTGATGTTTATTTGCTATCGTTTTATTCCGACAATTCTTACATACGACACAAGTTTTGGCCTACTTGGCGAGATTTTCGCGTAATAAAAGTAATGCAGCACGTAAAGTGGGCTTCCTCACCTTAAGCATAGTACTGCGGTGAACCATGATATACAGGAATGCAGTTAGCCGATTATTCGACGCATTCTGAAGATTGTTACAGTGAACTCTCACAACCATGCTGATGTGCCCCTACCGTATCCTGCTGTTAGACTGTTGTTATTTTGCGTAAAAAAAAAAAAAGGCTGTTCGATAAACGAAGCCGTTCGCAGGGGTCATAAGTTTGCTGGTTTGCTCGGGTAATTGCATCTCTGCTGGGCAGTGCAGTTACGAAAAAGAATGCAAAGCGATTGTAGAATTAGTAGCGTACACTTTCCACACAACTCTATCTAAGGGTGCGAGCTATTTTAATACACCAGTTGTGACATGAAGTGCACGTGAAGTATATCAATTTTCCAAATAAAGGGAAACAGAGGAAATGCAAGACTGGTTTATGCGCTGAAGATGCACACGTGGAGCCTTTTCTTCCTGTTTTGAAGGCGGATGAACGCCGTATGCTGGACCCCCCTAAAAGGCATTGAGATTTTTACTCGTTAAACCTACGAACCCTCGTGCATGAAGCGAATTACTCTATAAGCCATATAACGCGACAATACATCTCGGTTATCGTCCTCGTTTTTATAATGTAAGATATTATTAGCAATTCCACAAAAAGTCGCCATTGCTGCGGGCGTCAGACAACAATCACGGCATAGAATCGTCATTTATTGTTTGCATTTAGAAGGGCTGGACACTTCTTGGAGTGATTGCAATACGTCAGGCATGGAAGAATGAAGGCTGGTTTGTAGCATAAATTATGGAAACGTACGGTATCGCGTGAGTACCGTATGCATTTAGTGCTGTGTTGTGCTTTCTGCTGACCGCGTATGCATCCTTGACGAAGACACTCGCTCTAGTTTGGTTATACAGATAAATGCTCATCTGTATACCTTCTAACCCCTTCCCACCAGTTTTATTCCTTACCCCATCTCCCTCCCTCCCTCCCTCCCTCCCTCCCTCCCTCCCTCCCTCCCTCCCTCCCTCCCTCCCTCCCTCCCTCCCTCCCTCCCTCCCTCCCTCCCTCCCTCCCTCCCTCCCTCAACAGCGAAGTCTCTTCAGCTTTGGTAATCACATCACTTCCATTGCGCCTCTCAAATAAAAAAAAACAGAAAATCGACTGGCAAGCATGTCAACCTCATCCTTACTTTTTAAATACTGATTTATACAAACGTGAAAAACACAATGTTTGTATAGTTATAGCTTTATGGCACTAACTTTTCGACCGAGGATTCAATTTCGTACGGCAACGATCACAAAGGAAAAGCGGTGTAATTGCTCCTTCTCTATTTTTTCATTTCATCTGGGCGCACTTTACAGAAAGTCTTTATCCAAATTTCCTCGAAGACCATCGTTCCGGAACCACAAGGATCAGGAAAGAAAGTTCTGCTGGTTTGCCGGACAGACTAAACAACATTCATTCCAGGCTCATACTCCGTTGCAACGTAGTTCACTTAAAAGACGTGCAAGGATATTCAAAATGATAAACTTGCAAACCAGTTACACAGTTCTTGCAAGTTTGTTTTCACACGGTTTCATTTAATTCTTCATGCCACTTCGCTTCCTGCGAACGTCAGCAACCGGAAACTAACCTGCAACGCCATTTGCGATCTGGGCTGCTAATGTGTTCCCACAAAAACTTGCTTCCAAAACCTTTTTCTCCACCTTCACTCTGGCGTGCCATGCCTTCACATGTAATGTGTTTCTCTTTTATTTTTTCGCCAGCGGAAGTGGCGAAAGTCCAAAGCTTCTAGCAACTTGAGATTCGAAAAAGTTTACTTTCTAAACGCTTCTGGGGTGTCAGCGCAGTAAACAAGGGAAAAAAACCTGGGGTGAAGGAGGTGAAGGAAGAACTTGAGAGCACCGTTCACCATGGCGAGCCTTTTCGTTGTACGGCCATCAGTACAGGGAGCTTTTCGTGGGTCAGTGGCAATAGGAAAGGGTTGTTGGCGGAGGTGGATAGGGAAGAAGAGTGCGACCGCTTTCTGCCGCAATGCTGTTTGCTTTTCGACTTCCCAAAGCTTCAGCGGATATCCATGGCAATGAAGTCCTCGTTTTCCCTCCTTTCCTGCTGAAAAGTCACGCAGGCTGTCCGGCGAGCGGGTAGGCTTTCACGACATTTCGCAAAGCGCCTCGTCGCAGCGTCGCAGCCCGCATCCTATTCCACCACCCATGCATTGATGAGCATCCCGAGAGGGAAGGAGCTGCTCCGGTGTTGGTCGGGAACCGAGCGTCACTTCCGGTGCGGAAGTGCATTCGCAGGAGGAAACAGTGCTCGCCGGACGGACGTCTGCTCCATCCCTCTTTCCCTGGAGCAGGGATTTCTTTTTCATCATACCAAGTGGTATATTTAGAAGGCGTTTTTTCTTGATGGATCTAACGTTTTTTGCTCTTCCGGTTGGTTAATGTTTTCGATATTTTTCTTTATTGAGTATCACTGGCTTTCGCTGCCATTTCTGACGCCGCATAGTCTAATTACGCGAGTATTATTTGTTAGCGTCTAAAATTTTGATCAGTGCAGCACGCTTAGCTTCCGCAACTGCACTGTTGAAAGAAAAAAAAAACAACAACTAGAAAACGGGGCTGCTTTAGAGTTGCAACCTTCTCGCATTAGAGGGGTAGTAAATAACTGTACACATAGGTGCCGACAGTAAGCATCGGCATGAAATACTCCGCTTTAGCCGCCGGTAGTCACAGCGTCTAGAACAGGCAGTAAATAGCGATTGCTGCAATCTTTGAATTAACCTCGACCGAGTCATGTATGCTACATGATTCATGCGATGTCATAAAGCTCCATTGGAGCGAGCAGCCGATGTGGACAGTGTGATACACTTGCCACCGGCCATCTGGCACCTGGCTCAGTTAGAGATGCGAAGTGGGAAAAAAAAAAAACTGGAAAAATCAGAAAAAAATACTGTTTTTTTTTTTTTCGGCGCAGTTGGAAAAATTGGCCAGTATTTCTGCGGGGAAAAAGATGCAGAAATAAAGTTTATGCAACATACAGCGTTGAACTTGAAACCGAAACGCTGCAAATGACACCGAAACACCAAACGACGGCTGACCGCTCGCAATCGACATCACATAATGTCAGCTCCAGCGTCAGCGTAGTTTCGTCGTTCGGGTACAGTTTTTAATGTTTTGATGCTCGTTATTGTTCTATTTTGGCTTTCACTCGTACAAAAAGCTTGTCTTTGTACATGCATATTTCAACATGATGAAGTATGCAACAGATGAAGCCAGTGATACTGACTCTGAATAAGAGATAGAACTTCATCTTTTTACCGCCTTGAACAATGTTTCCATAGTCGAAGCAACGAAGGAATAGCCTCAGAAGAGACTTTTAAGTGTTCTTTTTTCTAACAGCCGTAACAATTTTAGGAAGCCGCACCATTCACAAAGAACTGAACGAATTTGCGGTGATGCTTCTGGCCTGCCTTCGGCCTGCATTCATTTGTGAAAAGGCAGAAAGCATTTCAGTTCTGTTATTTACATAAAGAGAGTTATGACTTTTGACATTTGACAATAAACTATTGCCGTATGCTAAAGGAAATTGGCTCTTTTCTATTTTTTCCAAAATTTCGAGAAAAAAAAAACGTGAAAAGAAAACTTTTTTTTTTTTTCCGATTGCTTAAAATTTCCGGAAATTTTGCATCTCTAGCCACAGTTGGCAAAGTGGGGAGAGGGAAAGCCCAGTTCTTCTATGGGGCAAGACTGAGAGGCCGGAAGGTGGCTGCCACGGGAAAATGAAAGATTGAAATTGATTTAAAGTATGTATGTGTGGTGACTCATGCATTGTGTGTACAGTAATGCGTGGTATTGACGGTGCGGGTAATATATGTAGTCTTGCATGACAGCTGCCAACGTGTCAATTATGTTCCCCCATTGTTGTCGCCCTGTCGCCGCTAAAGCTTAGAAGACATTTGTAGCTTCGGCTACCTAGGCAGCCTTCACACGCAGACTCATAAAAATGCCGTTGCGATCATTCAAGCGCTTCTACACTACGGCTTCAAAGCCGCGTGGTGTTCCAAACTTTTACTCATAAGTCATGAGGAAGCACCAGTTGGCTGCAGCGTTACAACCACCGATTGCGGGGACGCGCAGGACGAACATATTAGACACGAAGGTTGATCGAGAAGACGATGATTTCGATTGATTATAATTTTTCTCTGTACCAGTGCGTTAAGGCCCGTCAAGTGTTCTCCCGCAGTATTTACCAGCCCGCGTAATGTAGCGCCATCAGTGCGTTAGTCTGATATTTAGCTAGCGGCAGCCTTTCAGGCCTCGGGCCTTCGTTGTCCACAAAGATGAATGAATGCTCTATGCAGTGCTGTGCGTTATCGCCCCCCCCCCCCCCCCCCCCCCCCCTTGTTCCTGGCGAGTCGCCATCTGCACCGCCATACAGACGTTGAATGTTTGACGGCGCTTTCCTACTCTTCTACTCCTTTCACCTCTTTTAACTCTGACGATTGTTGTATTTTTTTTTGTCCACAGATCGAAAAGAAACCGAGAAAAGACATCGAGAAGGAAGAAGAGAAAAGTTCGAACGGTACGCAGTCTTTATGGTATTTTAATCCCCAGCGTCGAATTTGGATTCTGATTGCGGCGTAGTTTTTTCTCAGTTGAGTTTTGGTGAAAGCGCTCTGGTTGCGAAAAATGCTTCATAATCGAGGGATTTATTCAGATCGCCCTCTGTTGCTGAAGTTATGGATTGATCAGGCATGCGCGCAGCCAGGAGGGCTGTTTCGCAGCTCTTAGTGTTCACCGCGCGGTCTGGCTTTTGAGTTTAACCTGATGCTTGTCGGATTTAAACTCTGGCTGTCAGCTGCCTATAGGGGGGGGGGGGGGGGGGGGGGGGGGGGAGTCTGCTTGTCGGATCTCAACTCTGGATATCAGCTGCCTATCATGAACGGACAAACAGAGAACAAGGCAAGACACTGCGACAAAATACGATTCTGCACATAAAAAATCCAAGCTATGCGCGCCAGGAGTTTTGCAGCTAAAAGACTCCTTAGTCAGAAAAGTGCATTTAGCAGCAAACTGGGTACCCAGCCTTTGTGCCAGAACCATCGAGGAATCCAGAGTTTTCGCATTGTCGTGAATTTCAGGGCGGCATTCTAGCGAGACAAGGACTGAGATGCTGTTTGCCCGTCCATAATTGATCGTATCTTACGATTAACTTCGCGCGATATGCGTGGGTTGCTGGATTTAAAGAAAAACGCCCCCTGTTCTCTGAAAATATAATTATATTTGAATGAACACCTCTCACAGGCTACAACGGAGCAGACGGGGTACGCTGAGGGTGCATGAAGCACCATGCTTCAGGTGATGACGTTCGCAATGGAAAAAAATGCGCCGGCAGAAGCGCGAAGAGCACGGGACATAAAACATTGTACGGGAAGATCAAAGAGTCTCGCAAGGATGAAGAGGAGCGATCTGGCAGAAATGGCGAAGAGAAGAGTCACAAAAATTGCGACTGCCGGAGACCCGATTGAGCTGAGCCAGAGCGCGATCGCTTACGAATGCAGTACACGTCTTGTTTGCCCTCAGAATCTCGACATTTTGGACCTCTTACCGTCGCCTTGACGGAATTACAGCATAAGGCGCACCCATAAGCTTCGCCTTTGATCTCGAGTGATCCGCTCGGCGTGTCAACCTGCCAGCTGCTCTCAAAGCGGCATGCCGTCAACACGTCCCGCTCACTTCCATCCCACTCCAAACTTTTCATGTTTACTTCGCACGAAGAAATTGAATCTCGGAAACCACGCCGATTCTACAACCCAACTGCTATTCCGAAGTGACTCGATCGGTAATCCGTGCTCAGACAGAGAGGTTGCGCAGTTCTGTGATAAGCTGCGTAAGGTGCATCAGTTGCTGTGCCCGCTCTGTCTAAACCGACGACGCTTGGGTTGGTGCCTGAGTGCAAGTCGTACCAGTTCAATCCGTAGGTGCCATGACTGTAAAACGATCACTGGAACTATTTCGGTGCACTCAGGTACAACCTGAAGGTGATCACTTTGCGCTCAACTTACTGGAGTTAAAAAGCTCTAACAACATTCGGGTCTGCAAGAAGGCAGACGTAACCTTATCTAGTGCATCTGTTCCTTTGTCTCCGTATTGCGCAGAAACGAAAGCGACCACCTTCATAAATTCTATAGCACGCGCTTTCAGAATAATTCTACAGCACTAGTCAGAATAAACACAGAGCAGATGACTTTGGCCTCTTATAACGGCGGCGGATGTAGAGGTAATCGGGAAAGTTCGATGTAGTGACCACAGGATGGTGAGGTCCCGAATTAGCCTAAATCTGAAGAAGGAACGCAATAGATTAGTAAGAAAGAAACCCATTAACGAATTAGCGGTGAGGGGGAGGGCAGAAGAGTTCAGGATCTCGCTAAAGAATAGGTATTCAGCTCTAACTGAGGATGGCGACATTACCCTAGAGGCAATGAACAATAATTTCAGAGATATCATTACTGAGTGCGCGGTAGAAGTAGGCGGTAGGATAGTTAGAGAGGATACCGGTAAGCTGTCTAAGGAGACGAAAGATTTGATTAAGAAACGGCAGAGTATGAAAGCTTCCAATCCAACAGACCAGATCGAATTGGCCGAGATATCAAGGCTAATCAATAAGCGCAAGGTGGCCGATATAAGGAAGTATAACATGGAGAAAATTGAGCATGCTGTAAAGAACAGGGGAAGCCTTAAAGCGGTAAAGAAGAAATTGGGCATAGGCAAAAACCAGATGTATGCGATAAGGGACAAGGCGGGCAACGTCATCACTAATATGGACAAGATAGTCAAAGTAGCCGAGGAGTTCTATACAGATCTCTACAGTAGCCAAAGTAGTCAGGACCGTAATGAGATTGGCGGTAGGAAAAAACAGTCAGACGTTCCACCAGTGACGAAGGACGAGGTCAAGAAAGCGCTAGAAACTATGAAAAGGGGGAAATCAGCTGGAGAGGATCAGATAACTACAGATTTGCTGAAGGACGGGGGGGATATCGTGCTAGAAAAACTGGCCACCCTGTATACGCAGTGCCTGGTGTCATCGACGGTACCGGAAGCATGGAAGAATGCAAACATTATCCTCATTCACAAGAAAGGGGACTCTAAGGACCTTAAAAATTACAGACCAATCAGCTTACTGTCTGTTACGTATAAGGTATTTACTAAGGTAATCGCTAATAGAATCAGGACAACCTTAGACTGCAATCAAGCAAAGGATCAAGCAGGGTTTCGGAAACGGTACTCTACTATCGATCATATCCATACCATCAATCAGGTGATAGAAAAATGCTCGGAATATAACCAGCCCTTATACATAGCATTCATTGATTACGAAAAAGCATTTGACTCAGTTGAAACCTCGGCGGTGATGCAGGCATTGCGAAATCAGGGGGTAGACGAGCCGTACGTGAAAGTGCTGGAAGATATATATAGTGGCTGCACAGCAACCATAGTTCTACATAAAGAAAGCAACAAAATTCCCATAAAGAAAGGTGTTAGGCAAGGAGACACAATCTCCCCAGTACTATTCACAGCTTGTTTAGAGGAAGTATTCAGAGACTTGGAATGGGAGCAGTTAGGGATAAGGGTAGATGGAGAATACCTCAGTAATCTGCGATTTGCTGATGACATTGCCTTGCTAAGCAACTCGGGGGATGAACTGCAAGTAATGATTGATGACCTAGACAGAAAAAGTAGAAAGGTAGGCTTGAAAATCAATATGCAGAAGACTAAGGTAATGTTCAACAGTCTCGCGAAGGAACAGCAGTTTACATTAGGTAGCGAAATACTGGAAATAGTAGGCGAATATGTCTACTTAGGACAGATAGTAACCGCAGATCCGGACCATGAAAAGGAAATATCAAGAAGAATAAGATTGGGATGGAGCGCATTTGGCAAGCACTCGCAGATTATGACTAGCAGCTTACCGTTATCGCTCAAGAGGAAAGTGTACAACAGTTGCATTTTGCCTGTACTCACCTATGGGGCTGAAACGTGGAGGCTAACCAAGAGAGTTCTACTTAAGTTGAGGGCAACCCAGAGGGCTATGGAACGAAAATTGGTAGGGGTAACATTAAGAGATAGAAAGCGTGCAGAGTGGGTCAGAGAAACAACTCAAGTTACCGACATTCTAGTGGAAATTAAGAAGAAGAAATGGACATGGGCAGAACATGTAGTGCAAAGAGAGGATAACCGATGGTCGCTTAGGGTAACAAACTGGATTCCGAGGGAAGGAAAGCGTAGCAGGGGGCGGCAGAAAGTTAGGTGGGCGGATGAGATTAAGAAGTTCGCAGGGGTCAAGTGGATGCAGCTAGCACAGAACCGGGTTAAGTGGAGAAATATGGGAGAGGCCTTCGCCCTGCAGTGGGTATAATCAGGCTGATGATGATGATGATGATGAACGGCGGCTCTACCTTCTCCGACAACTTCTACCTAGTTTTGCAGTGTGGAGGATAAACTTAGTTTTTAGAGAGAGGCCCAAAACTGAGCACAAGTATTAAAGCGTTTTGAAATTGCATGTGCGCATTGCCGATCTTTGAGAAGAAACTCCCAAAGGGACCGTCGAGTTGCCGATTTTCTTTTTTTCTAAGATGCACATGATGCCGGAACTATGGAATGAGCTATGCTATCGACCGTTAATAAAATTCGTCTGCATAACTGTGGTGAAGCACGTGCTACTAATCTCTTTAAGGAATGCTTTTGGTCAGTAATGAAGTTAATTTTTGTGAGCTGGTTGTGATACGTTCGCTAATAAATAACGCAATGAATTGCTTAAATTCGATCTAAAAAGAGATGAACACGCGAGAAATATTTCCTCGTTATGCGCCACCCGCCATAAAAAATGGTGCGATTTCACCGTGAACTGCTTTTGCTAAAGGTAGGCAAGCTGCAGTGACCGCACAAAAATCGGGCAGTAGAGTGGCGGCACTGCGGTATTCGCCCATATCAAAATTATCATTCAAAAAGAAAGGTTCGCCTTTATACTAGTAAGAAACCAGTGATCGCAGAAAAAGAAGGCAGAGGGCACAACTGTTCCATTTGCGAGAATACAGGGTGATGATTTGTGGCGAATTACAGCTGTGCACGACGGAATCGTTGTCGTGGTAGCTATCGTCGCCACAATGAATGGAAGAAGGAAATCGGCTAGTGACCACGACGTTCATCCTCCCTCTGTGACGATCGATTACCGCGCTGCCATCTAACAATGCTCATAGAAGAAAGAAGAAAAATGACAACAAGAAAAAAATATCCGAATGCCGAGGATGCAACAGCCGCGGAGAGCTGTTAGACACAGGAAAGATGGCAGCAAAGCGAAGGAAAGGAGGGATAGACGGAGAAAAAACGCGATGACATCGGAAGCTGCAGCGCCGTCCTCGTCCGTTTCGTCAGCGGAAATAGCCGGAAGAGGGAGCTGTACCAAGGCGGCCACTTCCTGCGGGAAGCGGCATGACACTAACTCGGCGGTAGCACAGAGCCACGACGCCAGCAAACTTCGGGAGATGAGGACGATGAGGCCCAGGACCTCTCGAAGAAAATAAGGAACGCCGAGGATGGGGAACTGTTGGCATTGCTTCGGAGGGGAGGACCAGAGCTTTGAGCAGGAGAGAGAGAAAGAGAGACGCGTGGGAGAAATGGGAAAAACTCAATTCCCCTAACCGCCGAGAAAACGGCTCCTCACGCGTCAGAAGCGCGCGCGACTTATGGTGGTCGCCGGGCGCAGCTTGGGGAGGAAGGCGCGAACGGGTCGGCGAGAAATCCTCAGTTCGTCTTCCCTAATCGCCACTACCAAGTTGGGGAGAAAGGGAATGAGGAGAAGGGATGTGAACGCGTCCAAGGACGCCATGACGGCCTTGTTTACAGCGCGTCACCTCGTGCCCGAGATTGAGGGCAGCGAACGAAATCACCTCTCGTAAAAAAACACCCTCACCCCGCTTATTCTGCCACCGTTCTCTGGCTGGGGAAGGATCACAGGTCGAAACGCGCCTCGAGAGTCCCGCCAGCGGCAATCGAGACGAGATGGGGGGTTCTCCGCAGTAAACCGGGCGAGGACATTGCCGGAGATAAATCAAACGAGAAAGCGCGCTTCTAGCCATAAAGGCTCGCGCGCTCCACACCTTCCCCTTCCTCGAACAGTAATTATGGCGCCTGCGTAGGACCAGCAAAGGGTCAAGTGGAGTGAGAAACGGGCGGCCCACACAGTAAAACGTCAGGGCACCGAGCATTATGTCAAAACGTACTTCACGACAGTTCGCGAGGGCGAACGCGAAATTGCAGCACGTGGTATTAGCTCCCGCTTCCTCGTGGAAGCCTGTTGGGCTTTGAGAGACGCACATAGTTTTTGCCGCAAAAGAAACGGAAGAACGGGAGTGTTTTGGCAGCCTAAAGCTCTAAATATTTCCCGGAGCAGTGACTGTATCGCGGACGGAGTTCAAGATTGGTGGTCGTGGCAGAATGGCAGCTGTCACCTCGTCGTGATTGCGTCGGTGACATATTTCATATGTTTGCTCCTTGAAGGCAGCTGCCCAGCGGCGGCTTGAAGGCGTTGGTTTGCTACATACCCACTGATTCCTTCGACTTAAACGTAACTATTCAGTGTTTCATAAAATGCGCTCTTTAGTACCTTAGTACTACGGCTCTCATTCCGACGATAAACATTTGTGTGTGCGTGCGTGTCTTAAGCTAACTAGACCCAAAGAAACAAATAAAATAAATATGTCAAAGTTGTGCCATGCTTGTGCTGCGAACCCACGGCGGCGAGAACAGATCAGTTTCGCTGGCCACTTCACGAGAGCACTACGCTAACGCCGAAACAAGGTTGACGCGTTGTAATCATGTGTGCTGTGTTCTTCGCGCACATTTCTTTTGTAACCATGTTCTGAAGTCAGCAGTAAAGAAAACAAAAGTATGCGATCACCCCTATCTCTGGCTGTGCATTACATGCCGTTGTCTTCGTAATCTGCCATCCGTGTCCTGTCGCCTTCTTTTCTTAAGGCAGTCTAAAAAATAATAGAGAGCGCTACCATTAAGGTTCTCAATCATCGATTTATTCGACATTGCCTCAAGCCTAACCTTCGAATCTTAGCCTTGAATCGAAATGAAGCGGGACATAGTTAACACCCGGCTAATCTAGCGACACTGGCTACAACTTTTATATCATTTGGGACCGGACAGCTGGATGGACGGCGCCACCACCTCGGAGCTCCGCTCGTTGCTGGAATGCTCCAGCGCCAGCCGGCGCATTAGAGTGGAGTGCGCTGTCTGTAATTGGTTTGTGTGATTCCTTCGGTATTCCTAGTTTTGTGGTAACGCTGTGCGTTAATATGTCCGTTGAAACTAAGAATGGGCAAACGTGTCACTTTGTTGGCTGCAGCTGCACTCGCAGCTATGCAAACTCGTCGGACGCTTCTAAGTCGATTTGTTTCTACCGGTTCTCGCACAAGCATGCACATCGGATCACCTGGACATGGTTTGTTTATAGACAGAGACCCGTATCTACTGATCTGGTCACTGCATGGTCATGGAAAGTGCGAAACTTTTTAAAATCTTGTTGCAACCGAAAGATTTGTGCCTTCTGTCCTTCTGGAGTGACGGTATGGGAGACTGGGAGCAGATTCCTCCATGCCGTAATCCTCAGAATCCTTCACGCACTACAGAATATGTAGTCATTTTATCGGCAATTGGATATCGGAAGAATCCGACACCCTTAGTTATAAAGCTAGCATCTTTCCACCATAATGATCACATATTATGGAGCTGCAAAAAAGCGCCGCCACCAGCAGACCTACTACCAGTCCCTTCTTTTGAGCGGTGGGAGGCTGTACTGGCCAGCTCAGACCCGTTAGCGCAAGTTCGGGCTACTGAGTGGGCTCAAAAGGTCGCCGAGAGCAGCGGTCTTGAGGCCATCTAAGTGTAGCACTCACAAATCGCTCATTGCTGACAATAAACGTTTTCCAATCCAAAATCCACCTGTGAAGAAGAAAAGGCCGGCGCGGAAAAGGAAAAGGCAGTCGTCATCATCGTTCGAGCCGCGTTATCCTCCTCAGTGGAGGGAAGAAATAATATTAGCACTCCTACTTTCGCTGACATAGTTACAGCGTATTTTTTTTATCTCTTTACAGAATGAGCTTTTGTCAACCATCGCCAGTGTGCTTATAACGGAGTCTGCGTTTAGACTCTTCGAATTTGTTCAGCTTTGTCTGGGGCACACCCTTCTCACCCAACAAAAACACTAACTTCAGAGCTCATTCATTACCACATGGACATAAAGCTACTATTAGCTCCATATAAAACGCGAAGAAAAAAAAAGCGAAATTTTAGTTAATGAAGACGAACATGCATAATATTAGCTTTTTTCTTCGTTTTGACGGCACAAAATCATCGTTTGGAACGTTTATAGGTCCCACGTACATTTATTCTCGAGTAGCATATATATTTCTCTGTTGTTTATTTGGCATTGACCATGCGTGTACTTGACACCGGTTAACATGATTCCTCAGCTTCGCCAATTATCTGGCCCACCTAAGCACGGTGTTTCTCATTGACCTTTTCATGAACGCGAGATTTCCAGATTAGGACCTAGCAACACAAGGCCTTCTTACCTCGGAGAAATTGCAAATATGTCTAACGCTGTAAAACAGATTTAACGGCACACCAACAAGCCGCAGTTCACGTGGCACGTGCAAAGTCACGGAACGCAGAGAAAACAGTACACTTTAGCGAATGACCCATCGCGGCGAGTACTTTGCCTTCTTAGTTTTTGGCGGTCTATCCGACAACTCATCACGCTCTCTGGTTTTATTCGATTGTAGTTTACTGTTCTGGCAGTACTGGATTAATGCCTTCAAATGCTCTAGATAGATTCCATCAATCGCGATAAACATTGTGCGCTTGGAGAGAGCCTAGATGAACAAAACCAAAATATTCCTAGTACCACATCTTTCACAGTTCGTATTCGAAACATATTGTCTCTCAGAGCAGGAACACAACCTTTTAACCTCCGCAGAATGTGGAGAGAAACACATTCGTATTGTAGCATTTACGAAGTCAGTTATCTGTAGCAACTCTGAAGTGTTCAGCCAGAGCATCGTTGTACCTAAAGATGATATAACTTTTTTCATATCATGATTAAGTTGGGTAGTCTCAAGGCCGGGTTCAGTGATCCATGGTAGCATACTGTGCAGGAAGTCATGGAAGTTTGTTGCTTTGCTTTTCCTGCCAAAAATGTAGTCCTACTTCTGCCTTGTTTGTTCATTTTTCTATTTTTCAGGCTCTCGTTGCGGGCTTAAGCTGAAAAATCATCGGCTATTGCCCTCTTCTGAATCGTTGGAGCCTATTGCTTTTTTTTTTCTTGAACTAGTTCCAGACCATTGCGACTGCTACTACTACGGCTACATTTTTCCACGGCCCGGCGGTATTTGATCTTCTGGTGGATTTCGAAAAAAAAAAAAAAAGATGCTGCGCTGTGCAGGCGCAGGTCGTGTTATCGAAGTCAAAGGCGTTCCTAGCGCATGGCGAAATCGCCCGCGCGGCATATCCGAGTATATGAGAGAAATACCATGCGCCGGGTAGTTCCGAAAGAATTACCTCCCTATCGAGGATGACTTCTCTTTTTCAAGAACATCCTGGTCGAAAAAAACTCCATGCGATTACTTAAGTTTTGAAGCCCACATCGCAGAACAACGGGTAAAGATATGCTCGCGTACGCCTCGCCGAACGGAACTGGCTGCGCCGCTCCGCTGCCTCGGCATTCCGCTGGCGCTCGTTTTCCCGCGGGCGGCGCTGTTCCGCCGAGGCGACGGTGGCGTCATACGACCGGCACCCGGTCCTTTGGTAGTCATGTTTTGATTCCAACTAGCATACGGCACATCACCGGGTACGGAATTACATCATGTGACGGCAAGGAAATAGGATTAGAAGTTGTCGACGTTAGTGCATCAAGTTTTGTGTTTGCGGACTCTTCCAAGTTTGTCGACATAAATACGAGTATCTCTTCGGGTTATAGATATATTGGTTATATATTTTGCCAAATTGTCTAGTCAGTACTATTCCGCAGCTTGCTTAGAGAAGGTATTCAGGACATGAAATGGAAGCAGTTAGGGATAACGGTTTACAGAGAATATTTCGGTAATATACAATTCGCTGATTATATTGGCTTACTTAGTAACTGATCGGATGAGCTGCAAAGAACGAGTGACGACCTAGAAAGAAAAGCTGTAAGGTAGGCCTAAACATTAATATGCAGAAGGCTAAGGAAATGTTCAACAGCCTCAGGAAGGAACAGAAGTTTACAAAAAGTTGCGAAACCCTGGAAGTGGCAGGCGAATATTGCCGCGAAACCTACAAAACTGTGTTGTTTTTCGGCAGCTGCCGACATGCGGCCTTATCACTCGGACTCTGGATCGCGTATCAGTTTTGTACTCTTTGTTTATTAATGCTCGATGTTATTATGTTATTAATGCTCGATGTCGCGAGACGCACCTTTATCAGTTTCGTTGTCGCGCAAGATGCGCCGAGATCTGTCTCGAAGATTCCGACAACTCGCGTATGTTTCTAGAATATTCCAGGTTGTGCTAGTAGCAGTTTGCGACGTTACCTAGATTGTTCTGAGCGGCCTTTAAATTGAGCGCTTACGAGTGCGACGGGCATTCTTAGTTCGACAATTGACGAGTACCTTTGTTGCTATCGCCGCCGCCGAGTTGCTTAGTTCTTTTGAGGGCGCAGGTCAGCCCAATAAAGAGTTTCTTCAGTGCAATCACCGACACTTCATATGTGTCATCAACCTTTACACCACCACGTGACAGAATGTCAATTTAGGACAGGCAGTAACTACAGTAATCAGGACCACGAAAAGAAAATAACTAGGAGAACCAGATTGGGATGGAGCGCATTAGGCATGTACTAGCATATTATGAGAAGGTGCTTACCTGTATCGCTCATAAGGAGAGTATATATCACAACAGTTGACTCACCAGTACTCACAAATGGGGCTAAAACGTGAAGGCTAACGAAAAAGTTTCTACTTAAGCTGAGGACAACGCAGAGAGCTATGGAACTAAAAACTGATGGCGGTAATGTAAGATATAGGAAGCGTACAGGGTGGTTCAGATAAATAATTCGAGTTAATGACATTGTAGTGTAAGTAAAAAATAAATGGGCTCATGCAGGACATGCAGTGCGAAGAGAGGATATGCGATTGTCGCCAATTGTAACAAATTAAATTCCAAATGAAGAATACTGCAGCAGCGGGTGGCAGAAAGTTAGGCGGGCGGATGAGGTTAAAAAGTTTACAGGAGTCAAATGAATTAAGCTAGCAAAGGACCGGGTTATTTGGATGAGTATAGGAGAGGCCTTCGTCCTGAAGAGTTTAGTCCCGAAGTTGATGATGATGTCTACACACGGGGGCAAGGACGCCATGAAGATACATTGAAACGCATCGTAGCTACTTCCGGTCTGGTGACGCCAGTTCCCTCCAGCTAATAGGAGAATATTACGACCGGTGACAGTTTTTCCCCGATCAAACTCCCAATGTTATTGTATTAAAAAAAGTTCTTGAGCGTGGAAGCAAGGAAAAAAAAATATACTGTTTTCAGGTAATGCGGTCTACCAAGATATAGAAACTGCATAACAACCTCGTACGAAGGCGAAAACCTGCATAACGACAGGAAGAAGGCGAAGTCAGGAGGCAGCGCACAACGAAGAAATGTGAAACCGGAAACTGGACGTTCAATGATACCAGTGTTTAATGCCGTTGCTACGTCCTCGCAACAGAGAATGCGTCGTCGGGCCATGAGTTCGCAGAACAACTTCTACTTAGAGACGCCAAACCTTTTTTCTTTCCCCTTTTTCTTTTCTTCTCTTTCTGCCTTTAGAAGTGTGTAAACAGCGACTGCTGAAGCGGTGATCACTCAACGCGTGACACGTAAATAAACGCTGCTGGAGAAAGTTTCGAGTTACGCCGCATTAGGGGTAAGGGACGAGCCATCTACGCATACACCGCTCACATGCATTAGCTGGCCGGTTTGGTGCGTGCCGCGGGCTCCGAAGCAACAACTGCAGAAGCAGGAGCACAGTTTCGGCTGGGAAACAGCGAACTACCCCTATTGTTTGCAGGAGCAAAGCTCATATAGGGTTAGCGCCCTCATTTGGTATGCGCCCCTGGCGTCGTGTCCGGACAGGCGGCCGAGAAAGAGAAGAAAGCTGAACAGCAACATAGTAGGAAATGTGCTCAGGCGCGGAGGGATGTGTAGCCAGACAAGCAACGACATTAAAAAAAGGCAGCTTCGTCGTCACATTATTTGTTCACCTGTGCAAGGGCGTTCCTGTCTACGTTTTTTTTTTTTTTTTTTTTTTAATGCTGAATAGGCGTGTCTATTCTAGGAACTAGAGAGGAAAATTGCAGCAATCCTAGGGCCTCTTTGGTGTGCCTTTGGTGAATTGATCGATCATCGCGCTATGAAGAGACTCATATGATAAAGTAAGAAAACAAAACATTACAAGGGTTCAACGTTGCTGAACCAAATATTGAGCGAAAGCATTAGCTGCGGGTGACTGAACGTTCTTCTTCTTTTTTTCTTCTTCCTCAGCCCACATATAAAGCCCCGCTTTAACCAACCGGTATGAACGTGCCTTAGTGGCCTATAGGGGTAACGTGAATGCCAGAGTCCTGGCAGGCTGATTCTGACATAATCGTGCCATGTGAAAGAGAGACCCAAGTGTGCAGCTCCTGCCCATCTCTCGCTTTTGTGTCACGTGGACTGTGACGTCACGCGCTGCGCCGTGGCTGCGACCGCGCTACGCCGACCACTTGAGTTGGTAGCCCAGGTCTCACCCTAGTGTCCCGTGGGGTGTGACGTCACAGCGGCACGTGGGTAAGACGTGGCTACCGGCCGCGCTACGCTGAAGGCTCGAAACCTAGAGTAGTATTGCTTTCGCAATAAAAGATATGCTCGATTAGCTGCAATGAAACAAATACAAAACACGGTGTGTCTGCGTGCGCACGCGAGCGTCCACACACGCGAGCAAAACTAAGCGCTGGAGCGAGACAAACGAGAAAACATTTATTACACGATTCAGGAAACGTAAGGCGCAAAGTAAATCACTATGCTGTTCGATGAATGTGAATAAAATATGACGCCTGTACACCATAAGCACATCGAAGTATGTTTTGCAAATTGTCGCCGCTTTCAGAGCACAGCAGCAGTTTTTTTTTTTTTTTTTAATGAACAATATTTCTAATGAATGGATCACCTGTTTTTCTTAATGATAAAATGTGGTATTCCTGTGCGCGATTGGCCTTTTGTGACTCTGAGCATTCGACTTATCAGCAATTAATGCGCACATCGTGCTTAATTACTGGTAAAACTCGTCATTATCTGATTACTGAAATAATTACCTTCGCCATAAAAACAGCCGAAAGTGAATGGCAGAACCTCTGAGCAAAAGACGCCACAGGATGGTTTCGAATTTGTAATGCGGGTGTTTGAACTGTAGGTGTGGTTGTGACGGCAAATAATTTTTCCCATATGTACACATAAGACACGGTATCTCTTCGACTGCCATCTATCTGCCTCTCTGCCTCCCTTATCCCTTCTGTTCACCACTTCGGAGGCTTCCTTGCCATCCTTGACTGTGACCGTCAGATGGTGATGGTGAACCGGGCTGCCACTAAAGCCACCACCAGATCCCGTCGTGCATGCTCAATTTCTATGGAGACACTTCCAAAAACAGCCACTGCAGCCTCATACTGCTCACCATTTTTTTATTCCTTATTTTCTCTCACTAAGCCTTGCACGGTTTTAGAGAGGGAGAGGTTGGAACAATATCGATTAGAGTAAAATAGTATCACTGTCTTTCAATGCTATATGTGGGGAGGCAACCATCTCCTGAGAATACGCGGATATTTTCTTCAGTGTACTTGTTACACGCCCCCACTTGCTATTTTTCAAAAATAGAAAATCGAGCTGTGAAAAAAAAAAAACAAAAAAAAAAAAAAACACAAGGATCCATCCAGTGCGACAGCTAGCAGTGACGGCACGGAACCACGAACTCAAAACAGCCAGCCCTTTCCAAAATGGCTTTATTCACATGAGCGCAAAGTTTCCGGAAACGCGCTTATATATAGAAGGCTTTTGGTGGACAAAAAAAAAAAAAAAGAAAACAAATCTCCGGAACTACCGCATCACTGCGCAGAATAGAGGGCGCTGACGGCCTAAATCATGGTGATCTTTCGCCGTGTTCGCCGATTAGCACTCTCGCCTTTCCCCTTCGTTTCCTCCCAGTAGCCCGAAACTAATTCTCGCCAACGCATGTCTGCAAACGCGCCTTTAGCCCAGCACCAGCGGTGGCATTCAAAATTAAACGACGGTTCGCACTCGCGCGTGACCCAGGCGACGCCTAACCGAACGACGGCACTTGAAGCGCTGGCAGCGCAGCTCAGCGGATCCCGACCCGTGCTGACGCTTCCTCCGCTGTGCGCCTGGAGGCGTGCTATGCTTCCAGCGCCGCGCTATACGAGTCAACTTCGGCGCCGGTAACTAGTGAGAAAAAAAAGGTGAATAACATTCTTCATCGTGAAACTGAAACAACTTCGAGCGCGAGCGGCGGCAATTGCATCGCCTTTCTTTATGGTTGGCCGATTCTTCTTGCTGCTGGAGTACCCCGATAGCTTTGACTCGCGCCTTTGTTTTTACTTTAGTTTTTCATTTTCTTCTTGTCTTGTTAGCACCTGCCTAGTGGAAGTCTCTGCTGCATGCCTGCCCTTATTAGCTGGGATTATGGACCTTCGAAGTTCGGAAGGAGAGTGCTCCCGAACCAACTGAGAAAAAAATAAATGCTACAGAGCTGACTGTTCTCTTTCTCAAAGTTTTGATAGAAGCGAGACCAGTTAGGCTGCATCCGGAATAGAAAAAATGAATGCTAGAATTGACGTTTTCACTCTGTATAAATGAGGAGGGTGCAGCATAGATGACACAGGCTCGTTGTCTGGCTGCATGTGCTCCGCATTTCATTTTAGTTTTCCCCCATAAGCACATGATGATGCTTGCATTGAAACGCCACTATGTGATGTACTGTAAAACATTTCTGCAAGCCAGAATAGCGTCTTTCCAAGGCTGAACAAAGGAGCGACAGAAAACGCATTTGCTGTGCCACTAACTTCGCTGGCAGTCGAACTGGACGCCTTCGAGGCACGCACAAGGTAAGTCGAAAGTTTCGATATTAAAATGCGCCAATTTACGCGCAGCTTTGCCAAGTAAAAGACGCAACGCCAGAACTCGTGAAGTGCATTTAATATGGTGCTTGTCCACACAGACTTTGGGAAGTTGGAATATTTTCTGTCGTACCACTTTGATGCCAAAGAAATCATTTTCAACGCGGGCTCAAGTTCTCATCTTTCAGTGACGAAGAACAAACAACCTGCGGCGTCCCTAAGACCACGCTGATCTTCCATGCCCCATCTCACTACAATGGCCCGTACCATATTGTCTACAATGTCGGGTGTGCCAGCTAAACGTAGCTAGCTTCCTGAAAGAATGGTCCTTCCTACTTCAGTTAACCCAACTGAGAGCTGTTAGGAGTAGCGTGGCTTAGTGTAGCAAAGGTGACCAACGTTCACTTTTTCCTGGAGACCTCTTCTCGATGGCGCTTTGCCCGTGCTCCAGCTGCTGGCCACCGGCGCTTTACTTTAGGGTCAGTAAATATGGCTACATAAATGTTAACTCACTGCAAACACATACCCGCGAGAAAAGCTAACGCTACTTGCTTTCTTAAAGAGCTTCCAAAGCACGCTACGCTCGCAGGACTTACTTCAAGGCGCCTGGCAGGAGAGTTAGAAAGGTATTCAGACAATGAAGATGTTTTTTAGCGGTTTGAGTGACATATGGGCCTCTGCTCGTGATTTTGATGCGAAATAATGTTGCTGTATATATTCTCATACCTCTTCTCACCACATCTTTACCTATCACAACCCTCCTCCTCTTTCTCTGCGACTGCGCGCAGTAGCAGGCCAGATATTAACCTTTCCGGCCGACGTCTCCGCCGTTTCAGTCAATAAACTCATATACCTTGTTACTCGACCAGTAATTCAGAGTAAACAATGAGTCTTTACTAACCAACACGGTTCGGACAACAAAAGCAGAACACCGGAGACTAGGCCAAGCGACGCTCAGCTGCACTAAGATGGCTTCAAATATCAACTACACTTGGAAACCTAGTTACATTTAGCTGGGGCACCTCTAGAACCATATTGTTGCCATGATACTCTTAAAAGGCGCTGGATCCAACGCATGATGAGAATATATATGCTGTGCTACGACCGAAACGTCGAAATAAATGTTTTAAGTTTTTAAGTTTTACAATGTCACTCTTTGAACAAGTATATATATTTATTCTAGGCTCCCCGGCCCACACACAAGCCTTTGTGCGCGCGCTCTTGCCTGCCTTCTCTTTTTTTTTTTTTTCCCGGGTGCTCTCGACTGCGCCCTAACGGCACATGCCCAGCTGTTGCGTGATATCTGATGAATCGCTTTGGCGAAGGTTGATAAGCGCGGAGCATGCAGCCGACGGGGAGGATTTTCCACAGGAATGCGGCTGCTCTAGGACACGCTGCCGGCAGGGACCGTTGTTGCGACGGCCCGTCGGAACCCGCCACGATGCTCTCGGACCAAGTAGGTTTGTGTCACCCATCCTGGCTCTGCAGCAGAGTTGCAGGATGTGCACCGGTGGAAAGCCTCAGCACGGAGCTTGTTGCGGTACCCGGCGTGAGTGGCTGCTGGTCCTGGCCCTGATGGGGCTGGGATAGGTAGGTCACCGCCGCTTGCGGTGGGGGCTAGCCTGCCACCGAATTTTTATCTGTTGTAGGCCGTCATTGCACCCGCCACCGCTGCGGTGGTAGACGACGGCTGTTGCGGCGCGCGTCTTTCTCTCCCTCTTCTTTTTCTTTCTTCCCTATTTTCTCTTCTGTCCGCTCGAGGCAGCGGAGGTGGCTCAGCTACAGAGCCAGTAGCAGGCCCGTGCAATTTCGTTTCCTTCTTCCTACAACCACAACAACATTAGCTTCCCCCGCTGCCAGCCCGTATTTGTGCCGTGCGGTTAGACATTGTTATCGTGAAGCTTCTCCTCTCGGCTATCGGAGCCGCCTTGTAAGCGCCACTGAGCGCATTTTTTTCCTATTCTTTTCGCTCCTTCTTTTTTCTCCTGTAATAAACCGGTGTTTTATCCTCAATGTTCGTGGCGTTTTTACTGGTCGGGTGAGCCATAGCTTACGAACCCATTTCAAGAAGGCGTTGCCTTCAGTATGTATGTATGTATGTATGTATGTATGTATGTATGTATGTATGTATGTATGTATGTATGTATGTATGTATGTATGTATGTATGTATGTATGTATGTATGTATGTATGTATGTATGTATGTATGTATGTATGTATGTATGTATGTATGTATGTATGTATGTATGTATGTATGTACGTACGTACGTACGTACGTACGTACGTACGTACGTATGTATGTATGTATGTATGTATGTATGTATGCATGCATGCATGCATGCATGCATGTATGTATGTATGTATGCATGCATGCATGCATGTATGTATGTATGTATGTATGTATGTATGTATGTATGTATGTATGTATGTATGTATGTATGTATGTATGTATGTATGTATGTATGTATGTATGTATGTATGTATGTATGTATGTATGCATGTATGTATGTATGCATGTATGTATGTATGTATGTATGTATGTATGTATGTATGTATGTATGTATGTATGTATGTATGTATGTATGTATGTATGTATGTATGTATGTATGTATGTATGTATGTATGTATGTATGCATGCATGCATGCATGCATGCATGTATGTATGTATGTATGTATGTATGTATGTATGTACGTACGTACGTACGTACGTATGTATGTATGTATGTATGTATGTATGTATGTATGTATGTATGTATGTATGTATGTATGTATGTATGTATGTATGTATGTATGTATGTATGTATGTATGTATGTATGTATGTATGTATGTATGTATGTATGTATGTATGTATGTATGTATGTATGTATGCATGCATGCATGTATGCAGGAGACGATGTGTACCACAAGGGCAGACAAAATCAATGGAGATATAATATATATGTCATGCGACAAAGATAGGGGCGCTGTAAAAACTAGCATTGAGCTCCGAAAAGGAATGTGAAAGGTGGCTAGACGCTCTGGTGATTGTGCTCGCCCTGTGGTGGATATAAGTGATGTAACCCTGCACGACAGCAGCAACTCTAGCCTTCCGCCGCATCAACGTCGTCATAAAAAGACTAGTTCCGTTACACTGAGTGTTCCAACGAAGAGTTTTCAGTAATTCTTAAAATAGGGAGTTAAGAATAGAAATAAAGCAATCTTAGGAGAATACTTTCCCTCCCGGCGGATATATTTAGTGCAAAAGCTTTAATATTACACAAACAGAAACGCACTTTTTAACTTGTTATTAACGTAGGAAGTTGATCGGTTCCATCAGAAGCTTTGCAGCCGCTGTCAAAACGATAATATATGTTTTAGAAACAAAGAAAATCTCGTTTTCTTTTATATCTTTTTTTCGTTTTTATCACCATTTACACCTTGAGGCAATAAACAGTGCTATTAAAAAAAAAAAAAAACTCCTCTTCTAATGACCTGCAGTGAGAAAAAAAATCATTGCTTTTTTTCCCCACAAAAAAAACTAAACTGGATGCATTGGATGCTGGAAGCTCGATGGAAACACATCAGCTGATGAGGTGTGTCAAAGAGCGCGAAATTCGAACTGCCGTACCACGCGGTAAACCCACTCTTCTGCTACGCGGACAAGAACGACCACGTATATGTGCTTAATGGTGACTTATTAAGGCTAAAGCCACTCATGGAACAAAATCCCGCGCGCGACAGTTGTGTGCGAGATTTTCGAGCGAGATCTGTGCGCGAGGTTTGTGATATTCCGCGAGATTCCGCGAGATGTGTTCTTTTCTAGCAATCCTGCAATCTGTAATTGCCACGCGAAGAGTGATGGTGCACCGTCTAAACGCACTTGCTGGAGAATGTGTGACAGATACTGCACCTTTCCTTTCCTTTCCTTTCCTGTAAAACCAATTATATGTATATTTGCAACGAACGCTGATAAGAGGCAAACGATGAGAGGCAAACAGGAGAGGAAAGGTAGGCCTTCGCCATTATCCTCTTAAGAGACATCTAAGATACCCTCTATTTTTTTCCTTGCACGAAGCGATGAATCAAAAGACAGCGCATACCATGATGCAGTAAAGCAGATGGTTCGAACTGAGTTCCGCGGACATGTTGCCAGTGGACGTTGCGTTCAGCCTCTTTAGCTCATTTCTGGTTTCATTCAAAACAGAATATATATATATATATATATATATATATATATATATATATATATATATATATATATATATATATATATATATATATATTTCGCGATGCAGCTCTTCAGAAAATACATCTTCACTCATTTCAAAAATTGATACGGCGCTCTCTTGGTATAGTGCTTCGAACCCACCGCTGATCATTAAGCAATGTATATAAAATGGTAATTAGCGAATTGTATTTCCCTAGATACGCAATTACGATTATTTTCCTGATAACGGATGGCAGCGGACATTACTTCCCTTAAATGATCTTAGTTCTATTTCGACGCCCATATATTTAGAAATCTTAGAAAGCGTTCACTGAAATACCTTTAAGGCATGGAGCGTTTTTTCCTATGAATCCGCGAAGAATTAAATGGACGCGCCAACAAACTAACACCATGACGAAGCAGGCGCGATTGGCGCTCGCGATTGCGCAAGTGCGGCAGTACAGCCGCATGCATTTCACAAGTGGAGCGAATTCAAGAAAAAAGAAATGCTCCATGTCGGCCAGTGTTCATACGCTCATTACTTGCGCTAGCACTGTCAATCCTCTCAGTTGCATTTATAGGGGTAGCAGCGAGAGCCGTCATAAGCGCCATACATTTTGGAGACTTTTTTTATTGTGCCGAAGAGGCAACCAGTTCATCATTTTAGGTGGTGTCACGTAGCTTCTGAACGCTATTCCGGGGTGGCGCAGTGGTTAACGTGCTCGACTACTGTTCTCAAGAACGCGCGATCGAATCCCGTCCTGGGCGGCCGCTCTTCGATGGAGGCGAAAAGCAAGGCGCCCGTGTGCTGTGCGATGTCAGTGCATGTTAAAAAACCTCAGGTGGTCGAAATTTCCTGAGTCCTCCACTACGGCGGCTCTCCTAGCCTGAGTCGCTTTGGAAGGTTAAACCCCACAAACCAAACCAAACCAAACCAAACCAGATCATGGTAGCGTCGCTTCGGTCATTGCACTCACGCTGCAAAGAACGAAAAGTTTAAATGCGTCTCCTATCCACGCACGTCCGGTCCGGGATCACCTCGAAAGGCTTTGCGTTCACTGTTTGCTCGCTTTCTTCGTAAATATTGATGCTCTCGATTCCAAACTCAGATTGCTAGGGAGGTTAGTGCCGAGGTAAATGCGTGCTAAAATATGCACAGCCATGCAGCTTCAAACGAAGCCTTCTTAAAAGAGATGTTATCAGAAAGTATATTTGTACCACAGAACTTCCTATTTACGCGTTCTCTTTCAGTATGGTACGTTTCTTTAATTATGCAATGAAAATGCACAATAATACGTGACTTGTGTTCACTTTGATGCGATGGAAGCGGCGATGATGTTGAACGTGGGAGCACTTCTTGCCTTTACTGCAAAACGCACCTGAAACGCGAGGGAATCTTTCCCGAGCTCTGGAAGAACATCCTTCGAGGGAGAAAAGTTTACCACAAAGCGTTATTTTTGCGTTTACGATTCAATAAGAAAATGCCTAATGACATTTGGCGGAGAAACACTTGCCCTAAGGACGCGGACTGCTTTCTTTTCTTGGCCACCGCACGACGCTGTTTTGTACCTCACACCACCACCACAGTCATCTTAGGTCGTTAAATCCTATAAACCGAACCAAACCAAGTTCTTTCACATTTGATGAGGTTCGTTCTCTTCACTCTTTTTGTTTCTTTTTCTTAACGCAAAAATAAAAGTGTTATACAAATCAGGAACATTCGCTAATCGCTATGACAAAAAAAAAACAGCGATTAACGACCTACTTTCACGTGGAAGTCAAAGCGAAGTAATGGCGAGTGCCTTTGTTGTTTTTCGCGACTTCCTAAGTGACATTATACTCCTTGCCTCGTGGCTGCAATGCGTATCACAGGATTAGGAGACGCGCTTGATGCGAGCACCTAGCAGCTAGAAGAAAGAAGTACTTCAGGGAATTCGGGAATTCTCAGCTAAGTTACCAAGAATAATGAGGATATATGAATAATTAACAATAACCAATGCATATCAGATAATAATACGGAAATAGCCATAGGATTTGCCATTGCTGCTTCCTCGCAAAACAGCGCAGCGGGTTTGAAAGGCAAACAGAGTCGAATAATCCTATTTTTGATCGTCTTTCTAATGCGCCACGCTGCTTCAAGGAACTATATACACCAGCAAATTCTTTAAAGATGCTCTATGCTCAACTTTGTCACCGTTCTTTATTTAAGCTCGAGCATTATGCGATGCGCACAAAGGACTTGGACCCGACCACCAATGTCGGCCGAGTCGTGTAATGATGCGTCTATATGACTATGTGCAAGCGAGTGAGCTTATTTTCACCGTACCATCAGAGTCGAATGATACCTTAACTTGATAACTGAACGGTGAACACAAGGAAATAAAAATATCAGGTTTTGAAGAAGAAATAAATGCCGGCTGAGTTCATTAAGATGCCCACGCAATGGTTTCCGCACTATATACGTGAAAGTCAAGATTCATAGTGTCCATTCTTCATCAGCTAAGATCTCGTTTCGTTGTTTCCATCTGCATTGTCTTGTGCAGGCCTGGGATTAGGATTGAAATGCAGTTGATAAACAACCTCCAAGCAAAAATAACTGCCACTGTGAGTTCTTTTTGGCGCTGTTAAAGGGGTGCACACGTTCTATTAATAACAAGCAGTGCGTATGCTTCTGTTGCACAAATGATTTTGGTATCTCTTGTGTCCTCCGCTCAGACTGGTGAAAGAAGTGGAGCTCTTCCGATCACTTATCGAATAAATGTTTTAGAGCGAGAGCTTTATTGCCTAGCGGCGCCGATGTCGCCGTATGTGCAGTAATGACTTTGAGCAGGAGCGGATCTCCGTAAACACGCGACGTCACTCGCCGCAGCTGCAGCCGTACGCTCCGCCGTCGCCACGACCGTATTGCGTGACTAGAAGCTGATGCAACTGCGCAGCGTAACCACCGTACTGATGCTGTCTTCGCTCGCTTGATAAAAGACGGTGTCTGTGCACTACCTATCCAGCGTCTCGGTATGGACGACGCAGGTTAGCCTGAGCCGACGGCCTCGAGACTAGGTAATCGCAGATGTCGGGCCTGGTCTGATCATCCGGCCGACATTGCCAACTATGCGAGAGATTTAGCAATCGGTAGGGAGCGTAATCGCGCTAAACGGGAAGCCGAAACCGATGATGAGAAGGGGGCTCGCCTGGCTCAATGGCGAATTAAAAATGTAATTAACAATGCATGTCTAGCTAGGCCTAACCACTGCTAAGCCGAGGTTGAACAAGGTAATACCAAATATTCCGCTTGCACAACCAGGGTTAGCTGACCTAAGCCGCAGCCATTTTTTGTCAACCGAACAGAGTTGCTCAAATATGCAACAAAAGGTTTGGGCGCCACGCAGGATATTAGTGAAATGCATGTAAAATTTAAAATGAAAAAGTTGAAATCAAACCTCTCCTCAGACCACTATCATTATGCTGTTGTCTGAACTCTGCGCAATATTCTGGCTTTTCCTTCCTGCTGCGCTTCCTCCTGCTTCCACTCATGAGGTCGACATTATACAATGCAATCGCTTTTCAGTTTCTACGTACATTGTTAACGCGCCAATAAAAATTAGCTCCAATGAGCTCGATTCAGTTTTAAAGTAGCTGAAAAGCTACACTGGCAATCCCATTGTCCGCGTGTCGTGCAGTCCCAGTGTGCACTGCACTGCATTGCACTGCAGTGTTTAAGAGCGCTTATCAGAGCCGGTTGAAGAGCAGTTAGCTGTTTTATCAACGCTGAATATGGTATGTTACTGAAAAATAAATGCCAGGCCAAATTAGAACTATAAGCTTCTGAATGGAATGGGAAACGCTTTCTAGTCAGGTTACGAATCAACAAGAAAAGATTACAACGTAGTTAGAAAGAAGAGACAGTTCTTCTATCCCCGGCCTTTCCTTTCAAGCCGCGGCACTTAGACGACCCAAGGAGCATTACTGCGTTTTCCCGAAGTTATACATTTCGCAGCAAACTGGAGTGTATTGAAGAAGCTTTTTGAGAGTATGCAATACGGCAATAACCTCTAGCAACCAACCCTTCATGTGTGTTCAAGTTCCAAACTTCTTCTTGCACCGGTAAAATTGTGAAAACTCATTTTATAACTGTCGCTTCCTATGAGTAGTTATCTACCTGCGCTGCCCATAAGAAGTTCATTGCATGGAAGGGCAGCAAACGTCATACAAGGATTTCAAACCCTCAAGGAGGGAAAGTCAATGTAGGGAGTTTGTTGCTAATGTTCGCACACTGCTAAAATTCAGAGGCTTTGAGTAGCGTGTTCTAATGCTCCACGGCTTCGCATCCCAGTGGTCAGCCAATTCCAGAAAAACGTCAAAGCGCAAGTGACCAGTTTCCAGGAAGACAGTACCGCGGAAGTGAAATTGCATGCACGGATGATGAGGCGTATAGCTTTTTTTTTTTTTTTTTTTTTTTTTTTTTATACTGTCGATGTTCTAGTTACTCGACGCAGAGGTACAGAGCGGATGATACATCCGATAAAACCGGGAAACAGTAAGGGAACAAAAATTGTTTCACGAGCTTGGGGTTTGCTGTCTTCAGCCTGGAATGTGAATATCACCACTAGGAAGAGGGTGACTCAAAAGGACAGGAAAACAAAGGGACATTAAGAGACAGAAAGGAAGGGGAAAGACAGAGACAAGGACTTTCAGACGATGTTCAGAGCCCGTTAGCTCCTTCCACCGGGCCATCACGGTATCCGCCTTCATTGTCGCAAAGCCGTGCTTTCGGGTGCGTTTGTCTGGCTTTCCGACAAGACCACCGAGCGTAACGACTACCCGGAGAAAGGTTTTGTATCAGCGCGAGGCGAATAGAACAGAGGGCAAGGGGGCGAGGAGGCGCGGGAGAGAGAGCGAGTTAATGAAAGGCGTAGAAAGAAAAGAAAACTGGGTATGGCGTGAAAGGTTAGTCAGGGGCGATGGGAAGGGGCGACGGTGGTTATTACCCGCTGCAGCTGTTGGCGCAAATGAGATTCGAATGACACGGCCCGAAATGACACTTTGATCGGGACACCGGTGCGTTCCGATGGAGGCGGGCTGGTGGCGCAGGCAGGCGAGGAGCGGGAGAAAGGCTGGAAGTGAAGACCGAAGGAGAGAGGATGCTGACTTGGGAGAAAGGAAAGCTCGAACTATGGTGGTGCGCCGTGGATGTGAGAGCGTGCGAGTGTGCAGTTCGTCGCGCCCTTTCCGCTGAACGGTTCACGCTTCGACGCCCCTTTCACGGAGACCGCGGGCGCATGAGGAGGATATGGTTGAGGGAAAGAGAAATACAGAAAACAGGGGCAAGTGAAAAAAAAAATGCGAGGGAGTAAATAGGACGAAACGACAGGACTATGAAGGCAAGAACCTAGTGAAAAAATAAATGGTAACTGGCGCAAAATGAGAAACAAATGGAGAAAATAATGAAAAAGCCGAGAAGAAGAACATGAACGCAGGCCGCACGTGGCGAAGGAACAGAGAGTGAAGTGTCATTTACAATTGTCGCAGGAGCCGCAAGTGCTTTCAGCCCCTCTTTGCTTAGATGTGTGTTTCTCCTTTCTTTCTCCCCGTCTGTCCTCTCGCTTTCTTTCTCGCTCAGCATTTTGTGTTTAAATTGTAAGGTACTGTGTTTCATTTCTGTTTGTAGCGCGAGCGCCTCCGTACCGTTTCTTCAGTCTCATATATATATATATATATATATATATATATATATATAGACCCGGCGAAAAGAAGTCTGGAGGTTGAAGAACAAAAAAAAAGAAATAAAAAATTTAAAAGAGAAAGAAACGGCTGGATGACCCCGTGTCATCAGAGCCCCATTCTTTGTGTACATACACAGTCGATTTCATCAGTGTGCGGAGTTTTCACAAATGCGAAAGAAGTTGGAGAAAAGAATGGAGGGAGAACGTGTCCTCCTCTCCCATTCTGGGGCCGTTCCCGCGAGGCTCGCAGAGGCGTGAAAGTGAAAGCACTCGCAGGAGTGAAGAGGTACGTCAATCTGGCCACAGATGGATGCCTCTCTCGGACGAGCGCTGTCGTGTGACGCTTTTATTGTGCGCTGTCGTGAGCGCCGCTGGCTTTTGTTCGAGTGGTGGGCGTTCGCAATGTGGCCTCGGCTCTCTTGTGACCCTTTCAGGCTAACAGTGAATTTGTTGAGAGAGAAAGCAAACATCGGAAGTAGACATGAAAGAAGAATGGGTGGACGCGTGTGCAGGAAGGCGGGAAGTGGGGGTGAGGGGGGGGGGGGGGGGGGCACGCGAGAAATTATGGTTTTGGCTACTGTATACATCACAATGGGGTAGCTTAAGAAATACCGCGGTTCAGGAAAGCAACCTCAGGTCCATTTTAAATTAATTAATTGAGTTAACCCTACTTGGCAACAGACACAAATGGAAATGAGAGTATGTGTGTGATGAGAAATTTAAACAAAAGATCTACACAGAATCATTGAAAAAAAAAAAAAGGAGGTAATAGCTGCTAAAGACTTTTGGGCTGTTGCATAATACCCTTTTTTTTTTATTATAGCTTTGTCCAAAAATGCCTTGGCAGGGGGCTTCTACTGCTGGTTAAGGACTGTGTGCATAATAATTTTATGATGAGTTCTCTCGGGTCCAATCGCTCCTGCGGCCGGTCAGGGTATCTGTAGACCTGTAGAATATTTATAACAAACATCCAGCGATGCGAGTAACAGCTTCCACCCAAGCGGCACTATAGAGCTCTATATTGAGTAAATTCAAGTAAATTCACCATAACCTAAAGGAGGCAGAGTCCAAAGGTCAATATGAGTCACGTGAGGGATGAAAATACTGCGATATAACTGCTGCTCCCTCATTTTAATTCACTACAACATTAAAGCCAGCCTGCGTCAAGATCTGGAATCGCAATTATTGAAAAAAAAAAAAAAGGATTGAGTAGCGCTGTCTTCATGCCGCATGTGACCTAACTTATGTATATTTCGTGATTTATTGTGATTTACGTGAGTGCTAGGCGTCATTTATTGAAACTGATTGCACACGCTTCATCATCAAAAAGACTACGTTCACTGCAGAAAAAAAGGCCTCTCTCGTGTTCTTCCAATTAAGTCTGTACTGTGCCAGCTTTCTACATACTGTCTCCGCAAACTTCCTAATACCATCAGCCAACCTGACTTTCTAGCTCACGTTGCTACGCCCTGCCTCTCTGAATTCACTCCATTAGAAGCATCAATTATCTGTTATCTTGCCTTCGCATTACATGCACTGCCAGTGCCCACTCTTTTTCTTTAGGTTACGGCTGTTATACCAATAATTCTGATTTGTTTCCTTGCTCGCATCCTTCCTCTCAACGTTACGCGTATCATTCGCCCCCTAATGGCTCGCTCTGTTGTCCTCAGCTGAAGCTAACATTTTTTGTTTGTCTCCGCGTTTCTGCCTCATAGTATGCATAGGTGAGATTCAAATCTTATATGCTTTCCTTTTGAAAGATATTCGCAACCTGCTTTTCCTCACCTGAGAGCAGGGGCGTAGCCAGGTGTGATGTTGATATAGGACCCTTGCATTCTCAGTTAGACACGTTACCCCTAGGCCACGCAGGTACATTCATACGGATTGGTTAAAATGGGGCTTTATATGTCAGGTGGTCGCCTACGCTATCGTGTCATACCCTTAAAGGTGGAGCTTAAACATTCCCATAATTCTACTTATTAAGGCGAATGCCTTTATTGCCTCATCCGTGTCGTCAGCAAAAGTGTCACACGTTTGCGGCGGCTCTGATTGGTTGAGAAGGGATTACGTCATGTAGGTCTCGACCAATCACAGAGCACCACCACAATATGCGCAAATGCGTGCCTTATATGAGCTTATATGAGCATATAATTAAATAAACTACTAAGTAACAATTAATTAACAATTACTCATCAGCTACAATTGCACAATCACGTAATTAATTACTAATTAATGCCGCACATAAAAAAAATTAACCACACAGCAGCAAACGTAGAACTACTGCGAAAATACGGGGAGCGAGGTCTCGTCGCAGCCAAGCAGATTTCACTGAATAAATGCACTCGCAGAATGTGAAAGAGTAGTCGCTCGCTTTACTCGTAGCAGTATTCATCACTAAATGCGCAACAGTCGCGTAGCAGAGTGCAGCACTCAGGCTTTCGCCTTTCATCACTTTAGCCGCCAAAGTGTCCTCGAATTTTTTTTTTTTTTCATTTCGAGGCGAGGACGTGCAGTAGCTACTCGTCCTTCCTTGCCTTGCCAGTAGACATATTGCTTTACACCTGCCAATGCTTCGCTGCCTGTCATAAACTGTGGCGCCCTTCTGGAACCGTTGAATAATAACTTCGATTTCCTGACGTCCATTCCTAGACGCACAATTCTGTTTTACCTGTCTACGCCCTCCCTGATCACGATTTCCAGTCGGGCCTCGCGGTTAGTTAGCAAAGTGAGGCCATCAGCAAATCGGAGACTGCTCACAAAACTCTCCATTAGATTTTATCCCTGGATTTTCTCATTCCAGTTCTCTAGGTGGGCACAGTAATAAAGAGACTGTGTCTTCTTTTCCGCTGCCCTTTCTTATTAGGAGTTCATTGCTTTCTTTGTTAAAAATTGTGGTCGTTGTGCAGCGGCTGTAGATTTTTTTCTTTTCAGAAATATGCGTCTTCTACAACGTGTCTAGGAAATACCTGCATAAATGCGAAGATTTCCACTGCGTCGAATTATTTCTCGTAATGTATGAGTGCTATCTATAAGCTTAATTATATACTTCCCTTTCACCTGACTGATGGTGTGTATATGGCCTACAATTGAGCAACCTTTCTGAAAGTCTGCATGGAATTTTAGTTTACGCTTGTGTAAGGCTGATAAAGTTATATGACGGATTACCTTTGCAAACACGTGTTCAACAACTGGCAGAAAGCTGACCGATCTGTAATATTTCAAGTGTTTTACGTTCCCTTAATCTTTACAAAATTCTTACAGGATCCCGGTACTCTCTAGGTTGGAGGATATTGCGTAGATCTTTCAAATAACCTGTACTTCTCTGCTCCTCATCAGCCGCTTTCCGCCTTTTTTCATTGCATGCAACGCTTTTTTTTTTATTTTCTTTTCGTTCCTCCATACCACTGGCTCCAATATTAACGTTCCGATTATTTAGGCAATTTTACTATATTATTCATGTTTGTTACGACATTTTCCTCATTGCCTTCTTGGGCTTATGTTCGCCAATATATAAGTATTTAACCGCTTTTAGACGGCTTCTCCTTTCAGAGATTATTCAATTGTTTCCATATTACACTTTCTTATGTATTTTCCATTTTTTCCTATTGATTAGTTTTAAGCATCCTGTTACCTCTATCCTTTCCATGGGATTGGAAGCTTTTATACTTTGATGTTTCTTAATCACATTTTGTTACGAAAGCAACACTACGCCAGCCAGATCAGCTCGTCGCGTATGCTCGTATGCCGTAGCCGCAAATGGCAGAAGCTGCCAACTTGAGTCCTCGTTTCACATGGGACGGTTATGTCAGAATCAGCCTGCCAGGACCCTGGCATTCACGTTACCCATACAGGCCATTAAGACACATTCATACGGCTTGGTTAAAGCGAGGCTTTATATGTGGGCTGATAGTGAGAGTTTCACCGCCGCCTCACGAACAACCCTTTGGAAGTGCATGTTCTTTGTGGGACCAGGTGTGGCATAAATGATCTAACACCGGTGAGGGAACTTGTGCATCCGACTCTTCATTTGGCTACAAGCGCAGCCATGCAGTCGTTGCTTTCGAAATTCAACTAGAGTTAACCAGAGCTAAACCACGGCCAATTTTTTCATCTTACGAGAACTGCCCTTTTCCTACTCCTGTTGCGCACACCGTAATATTTTTCGTGATATTATTGTTCATCCCCTGAACTCTAAAGACGTCGTACTTAATTCTGTTTTGCAGCACGATTCTAAATTGCTGCAGTCTTCATCTGACCTCCAACGCCAATGACGTATTCCGTCCTGCGCTCACATCTAGGCAAAATAGAGACCTCACCGTTTCCATGTTCGCTATCATCTCGTTTTGCCAAGCATCTATGTGAGGATGTGAGCACAACGTCAAGTCACATATGTTTAGTTTACAGCAAATTATACAAAGGAAGTTAATAATTTTCTTCGAAACTTCATAGAGCTTCAAAAAAGGACTTATCTTAAACAAAGCCGCGAACCTATCAATTTCAATATAAATCGTTTCTTCCGAGTCCTGCGTACAACCTCGTCCACTTCTAGCTATAACATGGTCACTGCTTTGAAAGCGCCATTACGTCCGAACTGTCCGCACAGTAAAGCTAACTGGCAGTCTTTGTGAAGCAACACTTCCCTCTGTGCTTGCATCACTTTGCATCGATATAGGCAACCTGCAGTGGCCAGGCGGCGCTAGTGGAGCGCAGCGTTCAGCGCCGCCAACGGCGGCGCCGAGTAATCTGAGTAGGCCGGCGCGGTCGGGTTGCGTTCGCGTTGTACGGCTGGAAGCATCTCGGCTCTCATTTTCTGCGGTTTTAAGGCAATCGAATGTCTTCAGAGCTACTTCCAAAAACCAATACTGACGAAAGGGCACCGCCTGTTCGAGAATGCTCATGTTTAAAACGTGAACGGTGTCGACGTCACCGCGAAGTGCGCGCCGCTCGCGAAGGAACACCCGCGCGCACAGCTTTGAATTTCGCGTGAGCAGACGGAATTTTTTTTAACGAAATTTATTCTCTCAGGGCATCAGTCGGATATGTGATGATGAATTAAGAAATAATTAAATGAATGAAAAATGTTGTAAACGTAGCTTTTCATTTACCTATTGCGTTCACACCTCATACCCAAACATTGAAAGCGCAGAGAGAACCTGAGAAGAGATTGATCGCCGTTTTTTCTTTTTTTTGTTCTTGCTGTTTGATTACAGCAGCATAATAATTTCCTCATGGTTTTGGTTTACAGTTTAATACCATGACGAACACTTTTGTTCGTGGTGCACCTTTCGACAGTGCCGCGGAAGTTACAGGAGGCATGGTGCGGTACCCGCTACGGATGTGGCGATTGCAGGCACTGTGCGGTTGTAGCGTGCGTCATCAACGAAAACTGTGCGTGCCGGGGGCGGGGAGTAGGGGGCCTCCTACACCGTTGGAAAAACAAAGCTCTTAACAACAACAACAAATGGCATGCATTTTGTACCTCCGTACCTCAATCTTGGGGAAAGCCGGCGGGTAATGCTGGCACTCAACGGCAAAGCTTTCGTAAAGGAGGTCGTTAAGAGTTAGAATTTTTTACTGTTGCTACTAATGATGAAATAGTCTATCGTCTGGGACAAGAGAATCTTGAGTAGCTTGAGCAGTCGGTGAAAGAAATATTTGGCGCGGAACGATAGAACGAAGTTCCATTCTCAGTGTGCACATTATCACGGGCCTCTACACTCCGCCACTTCGACTTTTTCAGCACCTTAAGAACTAATTTAGAGATAAATATGCTTATTGGAATCTATAATTGAAAGTTTTGAAGATATTTTGTCTTTGTGGTTCCGAATAGACACCGCATTAGAAATCCGGTTCACAGATCCACGAACATTTTTTTTTTCATTTCGCCTCCGTTGAAATGCGGCTGGAATACGATGCTGCGGCTGCGCGGCTTTGTTGCTTTTCTGGACGTATGCCTCTCGATCTTGCACAGCATATACCAGTACAGGCCAAATTTTACAGCGCGGAGCACGTACTGAGTAGTGCGCCCCAGCCAGCGTGCGACTCCCCGAGACAGAAGTTTATACCGTTTCTTCCGCTCACGGGCAATCGTCTTATTTTAGCTTCTTGGCGTCCGTACACCAATGACCCCATAACAAAACGAATTTAAGTTACATTACTCTCTCGCAGCCAATATCTCCTTCTCTCAACATTCTCCCCAGGTTCTCCCAGCAAGCGGTACGCTTAGGTTTCCTTCGTGATTGTGTCAGTCTTTCTCGCCGCCCTTGCGCTTATTTTTATTCTTGTTCACATCCGTAGTAGTCGAAGCATCGCATGAGACAACTGAAGTCACTAAATGAGTAAATCACACTCACTGTGGATAACAAAACGCGAACGCAGAAGGAACACAGCGGCCGCAACATATACGGCGTCAGCTTCTGCGCCGACTCAGTATTAGATCCCGTCGGCCGCCAGGTGGCGCCACATGTCTCAGCAAACTCCATTGCAGGTTGCCTATACGGCTGGGTTGGACGCAGTATTGCTTTGAAAGCAGTGGCAGTGTTGTAGCTAGAAGTGGATGACCCTGTACAGTGTACCATCATGTACAGTGTACCATCGCTGAAAAAAAAAGAAGAAACAGCAGCAGCAAACGGAGGACTTCCACCGGTCGTCTCGCTCATGGCTCAGAAAGAACTGGCAGATAATTTCGCAGTGGCGAAAGGCAGCGGCAATTTCGGCTCGGGCGGTGCACATATACAGATCCGCCGCCACCGATCTGGCTCTCTGATTGCCACCGCACAGGGGTTGCATTGGAGGAGGAGCGAAGAAAGGAATTAAGTTCGAGCCGGCGCTTTGACAACCGGAGACTCGCAGGAAGAGGGGGGAGGGGGGCGGCGTGTACACCCAGCGGCAAACGATGGGAGCAGAAGCGCTCGCAGCAAGCGGACAACGCGATAAAGGGAGGAGGGAAGAGATAGCAGCGACTGACTGATGCTGCTGACGCCGATAGTGAGTCAACCCCAGCTGCGGAGTTGGTTTCAGGGACAACGCCGCCGATGCCGACGCAAACAATATAATACCCTCGCTTCCGCAGCGCCAAGAACCAGGTCTAGCCGTGGGAAGGTGGTCACGTATTCGTCGACGTGCCGGGGCCTACGTGAAATAACCGGCGCGTCGGCAACTGAAGAGCACCCTGTCCGCCACACAGGAACAGGGGGAGGGGACCCTCCCCTCCTCTTTCTGCATGGCGGCGACGGTGTTCTATGCAGTCACGTTATCTTGACTCTCTAGCGGCGTCAGCGGCATCCAGCGGTATCAGTCGGTCGCTGCTAGCGCTGGGGGAATGAAAGGGGGGCGGAGCTGGTTACTCGAAGATAATTATCCAGACGTGAAGAAAAAAAACGCTCTTTAAACTGATAATTATTAAGGAGCTTGCAGTAGGACCTTTTCAGTTCTGCCGAATGCAGAAACTTTCGCTGTAAAAGTACAGTGGCTAACAAAATCGCCTTTGTGTGTTTAATGCTAAAGGCAAGTATCAAATGCGCCAAACATCCTAACGACGGTATTGAGAGCGCTAGGCGATGTACCGATACTAGACTATGAAGAAGCAGGGTAGAAAGGCAACATGACCACCACCACCAACAAAAATTCTTGCTAGATCTCACATTTAGGCGCCCAAATACTCTGTCGATTTATCATCATCATCATCATCGTCGTCGTCGTTATTATTATTATTCCTCTTCTTCTTCCAGCTGCTTTTTCCCGCCACCTCGTGGCACGCGATGCTTTCGTCCCGGCGCACTAAATAACACACGAGGCGGCCCCGAACAGTAGTAAATCAGGCCGTCCACGTTTCATTGTTCCTCGTGACGGGGCTCAGTCCTCCTGCTAAAAAACTAAAACCCTTCCAGAGCACGCAAAGAAAAAAATAAGGAAAATGAACGAAGAAATTCGCTCTTCCCAATGTTTCCGACCCATTCACGGTCACACACAGACTTAAAGACGCATACAAGCCCTGCGCGACCCACGGCCTGAGTCCGCGACGGCGAGGAAGTGTGACAAAGGAGATGTCTCGCGGGCTTGGTCGCCCAGAATGGAGATTGACTTTAAACATTATGGGCACGCCGGGAAACGCCCTTGGTCCGCCAAGTCGGCGCTGAGTTCGTAAAGAAGATGAAGAAGGAAGAAAGCGAGGTCGGGAGGCACGAAAACTTCCGTGCCGGCTGCCCTCCCGCCGGGCGTTGTCCGCGTCGCTTCATCCATCCATGGGCTGCCTCGAATGACATCGTAAAGTGAGAGCCGCCGGCTTCCTCCGCCGCCCCCTGGGGTCCACTGCTGTAAATGCTCTGTATAGCTCGCGAAGGCACCCCCCGCGGTGTGGCCGCGCGTCACCATCCCTTTATTTGGTCAGTTTTTCACATTGACTCTTATTTTTTAAAGGAATAACAAAACATCAAGACATAACTTTTTCCGCCTCCTTTCAAGTTTTTGCTACCGCTGCTGCTGTTGTTGGGCTCGGTTTCTCCTTGCTCGCCTCAGTATGTTTGCGTGTTGTTTAGAAGCACTCATTCTTGTTTTGTCTTGGTTTGAGCTTGTGGGGTAGCTGGTTACATTGTTTCAAAATGACTATTTCAGGAGGAAAAAAGTCGAGTCGGAAGCAGCCGCTGCGTGTCTGGTAAGCCGGTCTATAGCTTTCTGCAGCAAATGTTCTGCGAGAGCTACCAACAACACAAGTCCTTATATTTGTTTCGCAAACAAAACCTTCCAGCTCACAGGGCCAGACGGAAAACAGTCACCACGTTGTACAAACCTTAGGAATCAAGGATTAATATCACAACCATGTGTCCCCAAAACTTGGGAAGATCTTCAGGGCTTAATTTTTGTTTCTTACCCTGACCTTAAAAGCCTGGGGTTGAAACCAGCGAAAACATCCCTACGCTGGTTTCTTGCTTACTTTTCAGAGCAAGCGTCAGGACGAACATTGCAGGATAGGAGGAGCGAGGCTGCTGCGGTGATGGATTTATCTTGAGCACGGGAGACCTTAGTAGCCTGCAGGCTATAGAGGTCCTAGCAGCTGCAACGTTTTGAGCCGACCTCTTCGAAGGTGTCAGTGTGAAGGTGCTGCGGGCCTCTCGACACCAGAAAGCAACTGACGTGCCCCAGTTTCTACAAGTTTTTCTACGGAAGCTCACATCTTCAAAATGAAAAAGAAAAATGCTGTCTTCGCGCGTCATCCTGCATGATCGAGTCGGCGCGGGCCAGACCCCGTTATTTACGGGAACGCGCACCGGTACAGGCACGTCGGAACTACTTCCAGCAGCTCCCTTCTGCCCTTAGTTCTTGCCCTCTTTGCCCTTTTTTATTTACACCAATTCTTCCTTACGCGAACTAGATCCTGGGGCGCTTTTCGTTGGTGTTCCGGGCGACGCGTAAACGTGAAACAATGTCGCTGTCTCTATTCCCCAGCACACACAAAAAAAAATAAATAAATAAAAAGGAAACGAGACCTTTGGGAGCCTGCCATCGAGTAGCTCGTTCGTAGCTCCTTCGGACGTGGCATTTCTGCTCTTTTTAACCTCGCCTTCCTTTGCTGCATTAAATTTGGTTTGAATTTGACGCTTCGTTCGTCTCTCGATGAGCTATAGGTTACCCTTCCGCCGCGCTAGAACCTCGCTCGGTTCTCAAATTGCGCCTTTGAACGGCGCGGGCGGGGACGAGTCGTTCATCAATCCAGCCAGCACGTGACCCGTACGAAGAGATGCTTATTCTTGTTCCCATTGTATCGCTGCCAGGGAACGATACAAGGGGCGCGAAAATAAAAAGCAACAAGGGAGGCAAAAAAAAAAAAAAAAAAAAAAACGAACGTAGGGAATTCTTTCCTCTAAGCAAGTACACAAATTTGAGGAAGAAGTAGGGGGTCAGTGGATGTTGCCTTTCCAGGAGTGGCACACTCGGTTCCCATTCGAAAGGTAGAGGCTGATTCCGGGTGGACCGTGAAAACGTGCTCCTTTGTTTTGCGTCCGCGTTCTCCATTTTGTTTTCTTTTCTTTTCTTTTTTTTTTCTTTTTGCCAGCGCAGGCGCACGCTTCTTGCCTGATGACGATTTTCGACTCTATTTGCTTCTCGACAAAACCGAGTCACAAACTCTGCTCCTCTTTGTTTCGTCAGAAGTGTTTTCGCTTCCTGTGTCGGCGTGGTGGAGCCGATTTCTTCGTGTCTCACGAGCACTTCGAGTTGCCTTGAGGGCTTGCGATCAGGGAGGCAATGGTTGAGACGTAGGATCTGAACGAAGCTTACTTGATAGCCTTTGTTTTTCATTCGAGCGCCGTGAGGTATTTTTTCTTCTTGCTTTTGTTACTTTTTTGTCCTGCGATCTCAAAGTTAAAGTTGCCTTTTCTGAACAAGCCCGCGAAAACGTCGTACGACTGCTAATGACGTCTTTTCGCCGTTTCGAGGAAGTCAAGGGAACGGAAGGCATCAAACAGCTCTTACTTTCGTTTTCTCTAACTAGCGTTGTCGTGGTAAACGCACTCGAGAGTTAAGCGCTCAATTTGTCCTTTGTGCGTGCTTTCTCTCTGAAACAAGCTCCGAGCTTCGTGGCAGTGTTGCTGCTTTTTGTAAATGAATATAAACAAACTGTTT